>NC_089686.1:49768320-50452070 GCF_031753505.1 Anomalospiza imberbis | reverse complement strand
GGGGTTTGCACAGGATTTATCTATCGGCTCCTAGACAATTGAGAGTAAGGAACTTCTTATTTCATCTTGCTCTGCACTTTGTTTCTTCCTGCAGCATTAATGTAAGGTTGCTACTCAGGCATTGCCACATTTAATTCATCCTTCAAGATGATGTAGGCAAATGTCTTTTCTCTTATGCACATAACAATATCCCTAGATCAACTTTACACTTCTCCTTGGTGGATAAACGTCAGAAAGTCCAAATACCTCTTCATCAGCTTGACCGCATCTGAAGGAGGGGAGTTTTAAAGGGAAGCTGTAGTCAAAGATGCTGCAAACCAACACACAACTCACTGCCAGTTTAGATACAAAGCTAAAGTTATCAACAGAAATTTCAAAGCTACTGAGTTGGGAACTGTTCAGCCTCTATTCAGCCCCACACTCTTCCATGGTGTACACAACAGGACTTATAAACTAGGTGCCATGGCCACTGTTGTGCAGCATTAGTTATAAAAATCATTTCAGTTTTGTTCACTGGTCACTGCTGCTGCCACAGAATTGTTGCAGTAGTTTGGATTACTTGGGATTATTTTTGGAGATGTTTCAATGGCATCACTTTGTTACTGTATCATCTCGTTACTCAGTAACAAGTCATCAAAATAACAATACATGGGTTTTGCTGGATGAATATGATACTCCTCCCTCCCTGCCTTCTTATTGAGTTACCCTCTTCCTCATCCTATAAATTTTGATGTGTTTGGGTTTTTATTCACCTTTATGTATTTGGGTTGCCCTGCTAATGTTCATGTCTTCACTTACACAGCTAACCTGTCCTGGCTTCAGGTAGGAGGTGTGGGTGAAAGGAGAGAAGACACACAGCTCTGATCTATCAGTTCTTGACTGTTGGGTGCAGCCTCTGCTATTGAAATTCTCTTCTGGGAAAGTTGAGATTGTTTAAGGGGCAATCTCCTTTGTAATATTGTTTCCACATTTGCTGCCCTACCTCTGGATCTCAACATCTCAATTTTATTCTTCTGCAAAACTGCTTTGAAATCTGCTGGTTGTTCTTACCAGAAGCACCCAGGTTTAGGTTGATGGTGTTATCCATGGATTTCACAGTGGGAAATCTGCTGACAGAAGCCTGTAAGACTTTCCAGTCTCACTAAATGACTCTGGAGATCAATTTGGAGAAGGCAAAAAAATGTTTTGACCAAAGTTTTACCAATATGTAGGGATCATCTGAATGTTAAGTGAGCAAACAGGAATGGTAGGGAAAGTCATGCTATGAGAGAGGGCCTTCAGCAGCATTTTATACAAATGAACATAGACATTTCTAAAAGGAAAGCAATGGGTCTTGGTTCCCAGAGTGGCATGGAAAAACTGCCTTAAACCCCCTTGTGGAAAGCAGAGAGAGATAAGATTGCTGTTGTGTGTAATATTTCAAATAATGAAGTCATAAATGCAATCCATCCCAAGTTCTTTCTGGGTATCTTTAACAGATGCCTAGTTTTATTTAATATTTTTAGGAGGAAGGACAGGTATACTGAAGAAAGGAGACTGTTGCCCCAGAACTCATTCATTCCTGTTGTAGGAGAAAAGAAATTATTTCCTTTCAGAAGACTTGATCTATGCAGTAACATGGTCACACATTTATTTTGTCACTTGGATTAAGTTTCTACAAAAGGGCTATGTTCATAAGGATATAAGTTCCTGGCATTTTTCCAGTTATCAATACTGAAATATTAGTGATCAACCATTTACTGAACGCCATTCCTCAAATGCAGGGGCTTCACAGCATCTTGTTGTATTCATGGAATTCATTTGTTTGCATTATCTGGCTAACTGGTTCTTTTGTATTGCCAAGGTGATGAACAGATTTGACATTTAGCTGATTACTTCACCAAAATTAAACAGAAAACAGGGCAGCCATCCAAAGTTCCTTTCAGTGTGAAACCTAATTATAAAAATGCTTTGAGCAGCAATTTCTTTTTGGATGTTAAAGTGCTTTTATTAGATTGTTCCCCTGTCATTTTAAAATTTATTTCTAGACACTTATAAATGGGGTTGCCTGCTGAAGTAGAATTTTTTATTTTCTATATTTAAGATGGGAGGAAAACTTTAGGCTTGATGGAGAAAATTTTAGGCTGAATTTGTTAGTATTTTACATGTTTCTGAAAAGGAAGAAGAATAACTAGTGCTGGCTTTCATAGACTCAAAATATGTAATTTATCTCTGTGTTGAATAAAATTTTATCTATCTGATATTTTTATTCACAATTCATCAACTCCCAATTGCCAAAAACTATTACTTAACAAATAATGAAATCAAATATGTGATTTAAAATTTGAGTACAGCAGTAGAAGCTTGTATCATTAATGTAGATTTACACAATTACTGGCGATAGAAAAATCTAACTGTGTACTTGTACCTGTCTTTCATAATCCATTACCTGTTCTCAAACAGCATAAAAGCACTCTTAAGTCATTTGTCAAGGTCATTGAATATAAGTAGGCCAAGTGAATTTTAACCAGTAAATTTAAGCTGAAGACTGAAGTGGATCTTAGAAGAACTTTCTTGTCAAGTATTTTTGCAATGTCTTGGAATATGTTTAACTTTTTATACTGCCTGTTGTTATTAACATCCTTTGGACTCCAGACAAGGTGTGATCTGGGGAGATTTCAAGGTGACAAAATAGTGGGGTTTTGCATATGATATTGTCTAGCACGCTTTGGGTACTAAATCATCTTGTGAGGACATAGATTAATTCTTGACACTGAGATCTATTAATATACCTTGAAGCCCAGTGAATTATGTGACTCTGCTGTTTCAAGCTGTAGAATTCTGCCATAACTAGGCGGAAATATTTTACTGTAGGTAGATTAATGTTGAAAGCTTGTCAAGAAAAAGTTTAACATTGAAAATTTATTCTTTCTCTTTTTGCCAGTGCTAGAGCTTCTACAATAAATACCATTTCTGATGTGGGGAAAAATATAGATATAATTTCTTTTTCTATTTATCTGTGTTATTAGAGTTTCAATGATATAGTCTATTTCCTATTAAAAACTCCAGCCCAGTGAATAATCTTACATAAGGTAATTTTTAGTCCTATCTACCAGAGAGCTTTTCTCATAAAATACAGTAACTGTCAGTGCTTATCAAATAATTTAATTAATGCCCATTGCAGGATAAGTAATTAAGATAACTCAACATTCTGTATTAATAAATTAAAAAAATGAGAATAAGAGATGTGCCAAATACCCTTTTTGAAGATCATGGATAGGACTTAACATGGATGTTGTGAGGAAGCTTTGAGTGGACAGAGAATGCAGTCTGAGCAACAGAGCTAAGAGTGGGTGTACAACACAAATGTGTGTGGATTTGTTTTTTCTTTGAGTGTTGAAGTATATTAGAGTACTAAGCCTTCTTAACTCCTCCTTGTATCTCTAAAGTGTCCAGAGCTGGGAGTGTTTAGCCTGGAGAAAAGGAGGCTCAGGGGATACCTTATCACTCTCTGCAACTCAGTGAAAGGAGGGTGGAGCAAGGTGGGAGTCAGCATCTTCTCCCAGGTAGCCAGTGACAGGACAAGAAGAAATGGCCTCAAGATGCACAAGGGAAGGTTCAGGCTGGACATCAGGAAAATTCCTTCATGAAAAGGGTTGTCAAGCTTTGGAATATACTGCCCAAGGGAGGTGGCACAGCCACCATGACTGAAACAGCACTGAGTGCCATGTCTGCTTGACAAGGTGGTCAGTCATAGGCTGGACTCAGTGATCTTAGGGGTCTTTTACATCCTAAATGATCCTATGGTCTTACTACTTGCTTGTCAATGTGATAAGTTATTTAGGGCTATGTTAAATGGGGAGAAACACGTTGCTGTTAATTTGAAAATTCACAGATTATGCCCCTGTGCACAGAGAACTCTCTCTTGCTGTGTTTTGTTGCTAACAAAGATCCCAATGGATGTGCCCTGTTGCTGTCTTTTGTTGTGCCAGTGGGTCTCCTATAATATAAACCAATATATATGTATATGATCTATCTGCGTGAACAGTGTAAGAACACTTCAAGCACTCTAAAACCATAAACTTAAGTCAGTTTTCATTTTTCTGTTTCCCTTTGAAGTGAGCAAAGGATGTGTGGGCCTGGCTTTAATATAAGTACTGTGCAAGCTCATCAGGAGCAGCTTGGCCAGGGTCATCTTAATAGTATTATTTTTGATCCTGTGCTGGCTTTGTGACAATTTCAGGCAAAAGTGGCAAAAAAAAAAAAATATTGTCTGTTTAGACCTTAGTGCACATTGAGGTTTGAGTGTTGTAGTAGAGCTCAAATGAGGCATAGTAACAATTAATATTTGCTTATCAGAGCTTATTTTTGGATTTATATTTAACTTTAGATGTCTGTCAGAGAAGACTTTGTTGGATCAAAATTGATTTCACAGAACCTTAAGGGAGAAGGAACTGCAAGACTTTTGGCACGACAACAAACTCATATGCTGAACTCATTTGTAGCTGCTAAACTGAAATTTCCTGTGACATAAAGGCCACCAAGTTGAAGTTATTTTTGAAAATAAATTGAGTAGTTTAGTCATTGCCCAGAAAAGACAAATAGAAAACCATCTCTTGCTGCAAAAATGCTCCCTACAATATTCCTAACTTCTACTTATTGTTTCTCCATAGGTGGATGGGGTACTTTGCCTGGCTGACATCCTCACTGATACCAGCCATTCTGAAGCTACTCATGCAGAAGCAGCAGCAGTAATTGCCCAGATCACATCTCCACATCTCACGTTCACTCAGCATCTCAGCAGCTTTCTGGAAAATATGGAAGAAATCGTGACAGCACTTGTCAGTAAGTTTTCTACAGGACTTCTGAGTCCAGTTAAAATAACAGGATGGGGTATGACTCTTTCATTAGAAATATTCCCTAAATAATGTTTACCATCTTTCCCTTAACAGATAAAATAACAATTTTTAATTCTGAAACAGAGAATTCTGCAATTACATTATATATTTTTAGTCCAGGCCCCATGTGAATAGAATTTATTAATATTTGTAAAAATAATGTCTGTGTGAAAGTCTATCTTAAGTGTCTCCAGGGAGGACTCAGCAAAGCATTCTCTTGTCTGATTTTTATCTGTAAAAGTGGAATATTGAGAGCTGCTAACCTTTATGCCTGTTGTATTTTCCAAACTTGCTAGGACTCAAGCTCACCGCTACATCTGCATTTGTATGATAATTCAGAGGAAAAGAGTGTCATGTAATCTATGGGTATTGTTGAAAGAAAATGAAAGATCTGTCTTTCTTGTCTAGGCCCCTGATCCATGGTAAAGTGAGACAAAGGCAAGACTTTCCTTAAGCTGGGTCAGTGAGGATACCTTAGAAAAAAAAGATGACATTTCTCATTTCTTCCTGAAGAGAGGAATATCTTATTTCTGGCAGTGTGCTCCCTCTCTCTCAAATACCAGAAGCTTTCATTCAAGCATTCTCCTCTCTCTAGTCTAGAAATTCAAATTTCCCAGAGCTCCACGTCAGAATGTACTGTTTGGGTTTTCTAACTTGATTTCTCATGTATAATAGATCAGTACATTTGGAATTTTTTCTAGTGAACCCAGTGGTTACAGTTAAACTGCAGACCTTCAATATGAATACAGGTTTTTTTTTTTTTTTTTTTTTTTTTTTTTTTTGCATGTTTGTTTTTTAAAGAAGAAAAAAAGAGTAATATGAGTGCTTGAGGATTCTGCTGTGGCTGGGAATTATCAGAGATGTATTTAGGCATTCTTCAGTAGGTCCAAACAGAACTAGTGATGCAGAAATCAAGGGAACAATTTATTCCTGATGTCCAGCAAGAAATGGAGAACCTTGTGCCCTGACACTGCCCAGAATCCAGTGAGTGGAATTAACCTGTGCTGAGCTTGGTTCTGTTGTAGCTAGCAGCATCTGACCTGATTTGTTTCTGCTGATTTTCTGGGTTATTTTAGTATATTGCAGTCAAGGGCCAATCTGAATAGCCTATCCAGAATGTATTAACTGGTGGATCACTCCTCAGTTGCTGCTCTTTAAGTTCCACAAGCATTTTAGGTGTACATATTCTGCCCAAGAAATGTAAGTGTTAAAAATAGAACATGTATAACTTTGCAAGAACCGTTTCGGTAATCACACACCACTTTCCTTCTAATATTTATAACTCAGTAATTGAATTACTGTAATATGTTTAATTTTTAAACCATGCAGAAATCCTATTACCAGGTGATTCACATCTTATTTAAAGTGTATATGTACAAGGGATTAAAAGGTAGCTGTCTCTTCAGCACTTCTTATTGAAGTTGAAAAATATGTAGGATGATTTTCAACTACAGAGAATTAGATTTAGATATAAGCAACATGTGCCTTGTTCTAAAGAAGAGGATGGAATTATTATCATATGGATCATTTACTTTTAGCTTTCTGCCTCCTGTATTTGATTTTATTTAGTTATATCAAGTTTTATTTTGAACAACATGCAGTGAAGTATGCCCAGTAGAGTGGTATACTAGGCAGAGCATATAGTTTATCAGGGGTTGTAGTGAGGTGTGTGTTGGTCTCTTCCAAGTAACAGGTGATAGAACAAGAGTAAATGGCCTCAAGTTGTGCCAGGGGAATTTTAGATTGGATATTAGGAAAAAATTACTTCATGGAAAGAGTTAAGTGCTAGAACACTCTGCTCAGGGAAGTGGTTGAGTCAAAAGCCATCCCTGGAGGTGTTTAGAAGATGCACACGGTTTAGTGGTGGACTTGGCAGTGCTGGGTTTGGTTGGAGCCGATGATCTTAGAAGTCTTTTCCACCCTAAACCCCTCTATGATGTTACATAATTGACAAAATTAAGTTTATATTTTTTGTTTCCTTTTTTTAACTCCACATTTATTTACTTCATATCGGCTAATAAGATCACTATTGCAAGCTGCAGATGCTTAAATATTTCCTTTTACAGCTGCATTGAAGCATTTAACAGCTTATTTTCTGCATTCCTAGAACTGTGCCAAGAAGCCTCATCAGGTGAAGTTTTCCTGCTGGCTTCAGCAGCTCTTGCCAATATTACTTTCTTTGATACCATGGCTTGTGAAATATTGCTCCAGTTAAATGCAATGAAGATTCTCCTAGCAGCATGCTCAGACAAACGCATAGTGGATACTCCATTTTCCCGGGATCAGGTGAGGAATTTCTCTGCAAGTCAATGTCACATTTGTGTAAAAGCCAAAACATTTCAGCACTGTATGTATTTTGACATAGCCAATCCTTTCTTGGTTATTTTCATTATATTGCCTCTTTCTTTATCTGCTTCAGTTCCTTCTTTGGTTTTGGTTGTTTTTAAATTTTTTTAATGAGCATTATAGAATATGACAGCTTTAATGTAATTTTCAAAAAAAAACAAGTTGGAGTTCCATATATCTAGGACAGTAGAATTTATTGTTTTTCATCATGAATTAGGCCAAATAGTGACATAGAAATCCAGACAGGTTATGGGATCTCTGTCTTTTGAGGGATTCAAAACTTGACTGGACAGAGCTTTGAGGTAAAGATATATATGGAGCCTAAATAGACAGTTGTCAGTTCAAAGATTAATTAGCTCCAAAAGCTGAATAAGGACCTGATCCCCAGCCCATTGACATTGGTGGGCTTTGGGACCAAGTCCTGTCTGTCTGGTAGATGGTATGCAAATTTTTATTGGCAAATACTGCTAATGTACTTTTGCCTTTCCCTTTCCTTCTCACTAGTATTTTAATTTTTTTTTTAGTGAAGGGACACAGAATACTAAAGGTCTATGATAATGCACAGATGCAATCAGGGAGAATTCTTTTGCTCCTCTCAGGCACTCCAATGCAATGGGATGGTGCAGAGGCACTGCTTATTTGGCATCTCAGTGATTAATTTTGCCTCAGCAGTGATGTGTATGAGGTCTGAGGGCTCCATAGTGGCTGCTGGCAGATGGAGGTTGGTACTCAGCTTCCTTAACCTACTTCTATTGATAAGACCTTGTGACTGTAATTAAAAGTCCACCATTCAGGCCTCACAACCTTCCCTTTCACAGCTCTGAAGTAGCCAAAAGATGACTTACGGTAGGTTTAAGATCCGCACTGCCACAGAAAGCTTTCTCATCCTTAACCAGCAGCCAGGCCTTGGAAATTAAGCCATAATTACTGTAGTGCTCTTTGGGCAAAGTCAGAGGTATCAGTTGTGGTGTTGTCATGGCTGTTTACTATTACATACGTACAATACTTCACGGTCTTTTTTTTGTTTTTTATTCCTCCTGTATGCTCTCATAGGAAAATTTTGATTGCTTTATTTCTTTATGCCTTCATCTGAATTCTGCTGTCAGCTGTGAGTTTGCTGTTTGCTCTGGGGGTAGCACAGCAAGCCCCCCTTTTTTTGAGGAAGGTAATCTTGAAAGGAATATGTATGACTTTTTTTAGGTGACAGGCTAGTTCCAGGCCTTTTGCAGCTTGCCAGATGCAAGTTCATCTCACTAGCTAGATGAACAGCAAACTGAATGGCTTCCTTCCAAGAACTGAGGAGATTTCATCCTCCAGAACACCTCACCTTCTTTCTCAGAACAAGAAACTAGAGCAGCAAGGGTGATGTTTCCTGTGGTGTGCTGCAGGAAGCTTCTGAGCTGATTCCTTGGCTCCTGCAGCAATGGGAATCATAAAATCCTACCTTGGGGTTTTTACTGAGCACTGAATGTCCATGTGGAATCTGAGTGCTGCTCATCTTGTCTTTAAGAGCTGCCAGTCAAGCAGTTATGGTAATGCAAAAGCCTTGAGAGAAGTCTTCCTTCAAATTCCTGAACAAGTGTGTATTTAACTGATTAGCTCCCCTTGTTTCAGTCTTGTAATTGGGGGTGGGGATGGTGTCTGCCAATTACAGCAGTCTCATGGAATATTTTGCCTTTTCATTTGCTCTGTGCCTATTGGAAAATACACTCAACTGAAAAGAAAAACAGCCCTACAATACTATATTTTATAATGGTATAAGAAATTAAAATTTTGGTTTTTGACAAGAAATCCTTTTATGTAAGTAATGTAGTCAGAATCTTTTACCAGTATATATCGTATTATGTCCCAGGCAGTAGACATTTGCCTAGGGAGATGTAAATTAAAGGTGAGTAGGTTTGAAAATTTTTTATTCAAGATTTTATTTTGGATTACAGAACAAATGTAAAATATATTTTCATGCACTGATGTCCATTCTGAATAATCAAGTCATCCTGGTCAGTAAAAAAAAGAGGATTTGGAACTGAGTTATACTAAATGTTGAAATGATTAAACAAAGTAAGAAGTTTTATAGCTGATACAAAATTTGGTCTGAATGTTAAAAAATTATATCAAAGACCCCTCAAACTTAAATGCTCTGTTTTTCATACAAATATTTAAGTAGCACAGCTACTTATAGAAAACTACCTAATATTTCTGAGTATATTACTACTTTAGCATTAATGCTGATTTAAGAAAATTCTGAAGTGTGCTTTACTGTAAGCTAAATCTGGGGGGAAGACAGCAGAAATGCTAGGAAGGAACACTGAACATTTTTTTCCCTTTCTGTCATTTTACCTCATCTTAAATTCACACTGTGTCCTTCTAGACAGGACATAGAATTATTATTAGTTATCACCCTCTGTGAATGGTACAAATAAATAACATTCTGCCCAGGCATTGGATATTGGATAGATGGTGTACTGGCTGCAAAAAATATTTTACTGCTTTAAAATTGTTCTGCCTTTTGACTTCTGGAAAGCTTTTTTGTCCAGATGATAAAAAACCTTTAAAGAAACCTAAACTAAAAAAAAAAACAAAAAAAACTTTCCTATCTTTGCTATCCAAAAGCCAACCTCCTCCTTCTTTCATTTCCCAGGCAGTGTTAGATTAGGTCAGGAAAGAAATCTAGAACTGAGAGTTGGATTTACTGATAAACAAGATTATCATTGCCCATTTTACAGAAGCATTTGACTGTTTCTGTAGCCAGCAACATTATACTGAGATTTCTTAGGTTTGTAACAAAATTCATTGTATAAGAACAGTCATAAAGCAATATTTTCCAGATTCCTTAGTCCCCAGTTTTGGGTCAAAATGGATATGAATATCCCATGCTCTCTTTTCTTTTGGCAGACCGTTATTTTCTGAAGAGAAGGTTTTTTTACTTCAAAAAGGCATCAAAATATAATTTCAGAAGGGTTTATATCTAAATTCAGCAGTGTAGTATATGCAGTCTTAATGGAGTTTAAGATCTGTCAGAAGAGGGGTTTAGCTAAACCCCTTATCATCCTGGTTCTTCTTGACTTTAACCATCATCTTAGATTCTACATAGAAAAATATGAAATATGTATGTTTATGTATAATACAATTTTTCTCTCTGCATTCCCTCTTGTCTCTTCAGTGTTAGTATTCTCACCTTACCTGTGAAGCTGTGGAGGTATAGCCTAACACCTTCTGATCTTCTCTTATTCAGGCAGACAATTAATGTGCAGTGAACACATCCATTTTAAAGTGGTCATTCCTAGGTCTAAAATCAGTGAATTATTTTTCAAAACAGTTTGAGGTGGAGAAAGGCTCTTAAGATGGAAGGAAAAACTGGAAATGATTGCTGGGTTTTTTTTTCCTATAAATTCTTTCCTGTTTTCTTGGTATTTGGGGGATGCTGCTGGTTTAGACACTGAGATGATCTGTGTCATTTAAGATTTTCAGTCCTTAATAGCATTCTTCCTCTAGGTTCCACGTTCTTTTCTCTGCTCTTCATCTTTTTTTTTCCTTATCAGGCATTTATGCTTATTTTTACTGTCCTCCCTCATTTTCCCCCTTAAATGAAGATTGTAGTGACAAAAGGAGATTGGAGACAGATGTTACTATAATATAAAGAAGTTTTGATTTCCAAATGTTGCTGAACACTCAGTGAAAGACTTTGAGAACAATGTTTTTAATGAGAAGAGTATTAACAGTTCTTTTAGATTTCCTTTGAAAATCCCTGTCTGTATGAAAGAAACTTGCAGTACTACTTCTCAATCTGAGTTTCTTGGATACTGGGGAGTTTATTAACAAAGCCTTTACATGTGGACAAGGTCATAAAAGGGTATCTGCACTGTTTTCTTGCTCAGGTCTCTGTTAATATCCAGCTCTGACGTTGGTATCATGATCACTAGATATGTGGTTGGACTTCCCTTCCCTCTGAGAGACCTGACGGTGCACTGTGGGTGGTAAACTGTACATTAAAACTGTGGGATCCTTTCCAGTATTGGCTAGATCACACTGAGAAAACATGATTTCTACTAATATAGCTAGAAAGAAAACTGATAAAAAAAAATTAAGTTATTTTAAAAGGCTTAAGAACTCAAGAAAGAAACATGACTACTAGTAACAGGTGCAAAAACGAAAATTAGGCCAAAGTTACCTGACTATCTGAATTTTAACCACACCATTATATTAATGATATTCCAATTAGTTTTCTATGTAAGATTGTAATAATTTTCCTGATGTTTTTTACTTTTCTGTTTAACTGCTTATCTCTGTCCTTTCATGCACAGGCGACCAGCATAAATAAATAACAGTACTGGCTGGCATTATATGGTCAATATTATGGATTGTTATATTTCAGGGCTCCAAAACTGACCGTCTATCTTAAACACTAAGATTTTTGAGACAGAATTCCTGCTTAGTTACAGTTCTGCCTGTCATATTTTAGAACCTGTATGGGATAAGACAATGTGCTCCCACTTGCAAAGCAAGGGGTTCAGTTGGAAGAATAAAATCTCAGCTCAGCTGAAAAACTAATTTGTGTTGAAAGGCTAATTTGTGCTCTGCTCTGGGGAGATCAGATCTCTTAGGTGCCTTTGGCTGCTTGAGCCTGTTTGAAAAACATGAGAAGCTTTTCAATGCCTTGAAGGAAGTCTGAGAGATAGTTATTCTTTCCCCCCCAGGTTTTAACCTGAAAGGCAGAAAACTGTGGCCACTAGCTCGATCACTTTGTTAGTTTTATGCCCTGGTTTATGGGATGTGTATTTTCACAGTGTGACCCATTCAGGGTGCATGTCCTATGTGCTTCTTTAAAACAAACAATGTGAGAACCTGGCTATTCTGCCTATTCCTTATCTACATTAGTCAGCAATGGGAAGTAAAGTAAATAAAAATGTAGTAAAGACTTCCTTCACTCCAAAATGTAAGTTTCCTACAGCTTTAGTCTCTGTTGCTCTGCCTCAGCATGCCAAAAATACATTTCTCTGGCACAGTCTCAGAATAAACCTGGACTTTGCAAGCAGATCCTGTCTCCAACCACTGTTATTTTTGGGGGTGTTAGCTTCTTCTGCTCATCTAGCTGTATTTATTTTCTGTTTTCAGGAAGAAAAACTAAGTTCCAAATCACAAAAACGGCTATCAGAAGCCATTGGAGCTGTTTTCTGTTTTCAAGTATCATAATGTCCCAGAGAGAATATCCAGAGATTTCTTACTGAAGTTTTTTCTCCTGATAAATAATATCTTGAAAGGCTTTTTTCTACCTCAGCTTGCTGTAATGGCTGTTCTTGATGCCTGATAAATGCACTCTTTTGCTGTCTCCCTGTGGATGGATCTTGAATTGTGATGTTCAGATGATTTTAACTTACCTTCAGAAACAGACACTCTGTCTTGCTTCTGAGTAGTAATCTGGTGCCACTTTGTTTCTGAAGATGGCTATCTGGAACTTTGCAGACACACTATGATTTATGCTTATCTCATTTATTTGAATGAATTAAAAAATGCTCTTATAATATGTACAAAAAAATTTATATTACTTAGCAATGAATCAGCCTTAAAGGAGTGATTAACTAAGAGAATTAGCAATTCTATATTGATCTACTTTGCCACTGTATTAAATTACTTGATAATTCTTATTTTGAGCTTGTGTCTTTCTTATTATTTTAGGACTGTTGATAAAAGCCTACTGAGCAGTGTGCTTTTATTATCAATAAAGGTATATGAGCACCACACCTTCCACCTCTGTAGACACTTCACCCTCCCATAAATGAGGTAAGGGACCCTCAGTTGTGGAAGGTTTTGGTCCTATAGCAGGGTAAAATGAGCATCTTTCTTCCTTAGTAGTTCATTTCACAATAAAGGGAAAAACTTTCTTAAATCTCCCACTAAGGGAAAGTTTTCAGAGAAGCCTTCTGTTTCTTAAGTGTTCTTTAAGTTTAAATCTCTTTGATAAGTACAGATTTACACTCTCAGTGTATCTTACTTTATAGCAAAGCATTTGTATCTAATTTTTGCTTTTTTAACAAGGATTCAGCACCTTTGTGCATTGGTTGATGAGCATTAGTGACCATTAGTTGTTTAGAAAAGTTTTATTATAGTATTAGTAATTATGTATTTTAGCACAAAAGATTTCCAAGGTGACTGTTGTTTGAAGAAAAATAATTTGAAAGTTCTTAATTAACCATGGTTTCTCAAATTTAAATTGTTCTTGAAAACTGAAATTCCTACAATTCAGGGCAAAGCAGACTACAGAGCTTAAAAGGAAGATTCACCACTCGTGTGAAAATCTGAGGGAGTGAAAGGAAACTATGTGGGAATAGAAACAAATTTAAAATTATGAAATATATATAGAATAACCAAAAAAGATCAACACTGCCAATTTTATAATAATATATTATATTCTCACTACTATCTGTGTTTAATATCTGTTTACTTATTTTGCTTATAAAAATAGAGACTTTTGATTAGATTTAAGATTAATTTCCTTGGTAACTGCAAGACTAAGCAGATGATGCTGCATTGACATTTGAAAAATATGAGATAACTCTGTTGTTTTTAAAGTTTATTTATTAAAGAGAGAAAATTTCCATGGGTCTTAAGGGGCCCCTCAAAAATCCCTTTATACTCAGTTCACCAGCATACTATTTAAAGATGAACCTTCAAAGCTTCTTGATTTTGGGTGTGCTTTTTTAAGTTCTGAAGTTTTAATGTTCAACTTTAACTTAAAATTTCAAGTTTTTAAGTTCAGTTTTAACTCTTAATCTCTTACTCTTGTGAAAAATCGTACTACTCCCAGTGAAATCTCAGCATGTTGCTCTTTTGCTAAGTTGGTGCCCCTTCAAGAGGTGCTAAAACATGAGCTGGCCTGAGAATTCCTTTGCTGACGTTCTGCCTTGCCCTGTGTCTCAGTGCCCCGTGGTTCAGGTGTGCAGAGCACAGGGAAACAGGCAGGTGTTGAGCACAGGAGGAGCCCTGGAGATCTGTTCCTCTGGTTGTTTTTAGCAGTGCTACTCATGACACTGACCTGAATCATCCATCCAGCTCCCTTCTGATGGCAAACAAATGCCATAGGGCTTCCAGGACCTGAGGGAGCCAACGGGGAAGGTGGAGAAGGACTTTTTACAAGGGTGTGTAGTGACAGGACAAGGGCAATGGCTTCAAACTGAACAAGAGTAGGTTTGGATTAGATATTAGGAAGAAATTCTTTCCTGTGAGGGTGGTGAGGCACAGGAGCAGGTTGGCAAGAAAAGCTGAGGATGTCTCATCCCTGGAAGTGTCCAGTGCCAGGCTGGATGGAGCTCTGAGCAACCTGATCAAGTGAGAAGCGTCTCTAACTATGACAGGGATTGCAATTAGATGATCTCTAAGGTCCCTTCCAACCCAAGCCTTTCTGTGATTCTATGCTGATTATTTGTTGATCAAATCTATTTTTCTGTGCTCTTCATTAGTACAGTAGATTTAGGGCTGCCAGTTCACAAACTGCAGCCACAGGTTTGGCAGAGAAAGGCACCTGCAATTCTTGATGGATTGGATATCAGAGAAAGGAGTGTGGGCCAGCCTGTGTCAGTCTTTTGGAGAGCACTGCTAAAATACAGATACTGGAAATGCATGGGTCAAGATCCACCTCCAAAGCAGATCTGCTTAGCAGAGATACAGGTGCTGGGGTAGGGAATTATGCTGGATTCCCTGACAAAATTTGCTTCATAGAACATCTACAAATCCCACAGGTCAAGAATTGGCATGTGGCTTCAGCACATTCCTTCTCCATGGTAGGAAGGCAATGGCAGATGACCTGAGCTCATGTATCCATGTCTTCAGGATGTCTTTTTTCTTACACTTTGAGTTGACCACAAGTTCATTGCATGGCTTAGGAACCCAAAATAACTGCAAGAATCATAAATTGTCAGGTGTCAGTGTTTTGTAATCATGGAGTGTGCTCTTTCACAGGATCAATTACTTGAGCAATTAATGAACTTGATATTAAAATTGGACAGTAGAGATTTCATGTTAAATATCTTCAAGCCTTTCAATTATTTCAAAGTCATTTCAGTTCTGAAAGAGGATTTGGTATGTATTCTTTTCCAGTAATTTTCAACTATGCGATGAGACAGTCACTTTTATCTGTATCTGTTTGTGTGCTCCATGTCTCACCATAACATCTGAACTGGTTTGCTGATTCAACAGGACCCTCATAGTTATTTTTGAGACTGCCTAAGGCTTTATGAAATTTGGAGCCAGATAATGGGAAGAGAAGCAAAGATAAAGATTGCAGTGTAAGCCTCTGTATCATTAGACAAAAAGAAAAAAAAATCTACAGTGGGAGAGAACCTACTGGAAAACATCTATTTATACTTTTGATCAACTCTAAATCCAAAAGAGATGAGAATTAATTAATACCAGTGGTCACAGAAGTGTTACTTTCTGAAGCAAATTGAGTCCACATTTGTTTGTGTTTTCCTCTAGAGAGTTCATCCTTAATAGGAAACTTTCTTGAAATTTTGTTTGTATTACAGAGGAAATTCTCATGTAAGTTGCATGAATTTTAAAACAGGAAAGTGTAGGGGAAATAGAGCATTTAAAGTCAGCTCTTTATTCTGCTTGCCTATTAGATTTTTATGTTATTCTATTTTGTTACATTGTTTACCTCACAGGAAAACAAATTTTCTTGGGGAAAGAACAATCTATTCATATGGAGTGAGCTAATCTATGCTTAACTACCTTTTGAGTCCAACTAGGATTTTAAAAGATAATAAAGGTAGAACTTGATGGTCATTGATCATAAGGGTCTTTTTTACACCCCTCTGGAGAATGTTACATATAAACCCTCTAAGCTAGTCCATAAATATTGCAAAATATGGGGACCACATAATCAACATGAAGGAAATATAGCTATAACCTCAAATACATTTTTGGTGTCAAAAGATGCACGCAAACTATTTTTACGTATGAAAATACTTATTAGACAAAATAACTTGAAGCAGTGGAATAATTGGCATGTATTAAAATTGTGGTTAATTGAATTCTTCATCTGTGGCTTAGAGAGCCACATGGGGTACAGATTCTGCACAGAGGAAGCAATTTTCATTAACGCGATATAATTTAGAATGAGAAAACATATACACTCTGCCTGCAACACAGTTAATATTTAATATGGAATAAATACATAGACATACACTGAGACCATATTTCTACCTGTCACTCTGTAGAGTTTCAGCAACTCATCTGCATGCTAATTAAGTATATTTATTCAGGGAGATGACACTGTAACACTACCTTCAAAAGTGGAAGACCTTTATGTCACAGTATTGGAAATGAGTCATCCTTGTTTTTAAAATGGCAAAGTGAGATCAGAATGGTGATTTGATCTCATGCCTCCTTACAGCTAAGAAGTTTGCTGTTTCTGAAGTGACACTGTACTGTTAAAAGCTGATAACCAGTTCCAAAAGTGACCATTATTTTTGAGGCTGGTCAGTTTTCCTGAATTAGAGAAAATTTAAAACCTCTTAAGAAAGAAAATTATTTCTGTTTTGCATTCTGACGATCTCTAGCAGTTATTATTTGGTCTCTCACATATGCTGTTAATATTGGGCTGTGTCTACATGCAAAAAGCAAACTATTTGAAAGAATGAGAAGAATGTCTTGCAGGATGTGTGAGAAAGTATGTGACATCAATGAAGGGAATAGCTGACTGAAAGCCAACAGCACCACAGGGTTCAGCTCTGTCAGTAGCTTGCTGCATCACTTTAAGCAAGTTGAGTTACACCTAATCTCAAAAACAGTTAAAGCTATTTGGGATAAGAAATTCTATAAATCTAGATCTCAAAATGTGCTTGTGCACATATCAACACAGCATATGTTGGTACAAAGCCTAACCGTGGTCTTTACTTCTGGAAAGGTATAAACACAATTTTAAGTCCAGTTACTTTTGAGACAGTGCCTTGACATGCACACAATTCTTGACTTCAACAAAACTGAAAAATATTCCTTAAATATTCCCTTGAATCAAAGCTCAAAACTCCAAATCTCTTGCAAGGATTTCTTAGCATTTGACCTGAACCTATTCAGTGCAATAATAGCACTTCCAAATATTTGTCATATTTTGGCCATATTTATTTTATGAGCCACAATGATATTTAATATTACTGAATTGAAGGACTGGACTTAATATTTCTTTCTCTTTTTAACAACAGGTGGTAACAATATTGGCAAACATGTCTGTGTTGGACCAGTGTGCTTCAGAAATCATTCAAGGAAATGGTATGTATTTTAGTTGATTTATATTTTGTATTTATTTCTGGAGAGTCTGAGTAGATGGGAATGTAGTACTTACAAGGTAAAGGAGAAAGACTTCACTAATAAAGCTTCATTTTGCATCTTGTCTCTGCTGCATATTGCACATTGCTGCAGGGTGCAAAATGAGCCCTGGGGATGGTTCCACATAAACAAAATAAAATGCCACCATTTTAGGAAACTGCATTTGTGACCACATTGTTGGTGTTCTGTGTGTGTGACTTCTAGATGCAAAGCAAAGTAGTAAAAAGTGTTTCAGCAACCTGTACAGTGGTAATATAGGTAATATTGTGAGAAGATGTGAATGCCTTATTAATACACCTTTAATGTATGTATTATATATTAATATACATTAAATTACTGTGAAAATTCACATATATTACTTTGCTAGGCCAAGTAGGCCTAACTCATGCTGGGTACTGCAGTGAATTGTCAGGGACAATGACAGCAAGTAAAATTTGTGTATACACTCCGTCATGGAATTTCACAAGAAGAATTTGCCCCTGGCTTTTGAGAGGGGTTGGCACTCATCCTGTGTGTAAAACCTTTTTTGTGTCTGCCTAATGTTATAATAAACAGGTGCTAGTCAGAGTCTACATTCTGAGAATGGTCTTTGAATGCTGGAGAATTTAGGTACTTCTCAGCTCTGACTTTTTTGTATGTTGATTGATTATTATCGAGCTGCATGGTTCTGATGATAATTCTCCTAATTATTTATGCAAATGTTCTAACAGTTAAAATCCTCTGATGCTACCTGATGTAATCTGAATGCCTAATAGAATATAGAGTTTAATAGCACATAATTGTCTTTACACTTAAAATAATCTAGAAATCATCTTCTTTTTTTTGTGGTGCTACAAGAAGAATATCAACTCCTACAGGCAACAATAAGTTAATGAAGCTACTTTGACAGGGATAACATTGTCTCTCTGGAGTGAAGAATTATACAGTAAAGTTCAAGAAACAGAATTTCATAATTTCCTTCATTAAAGGACTCCTCATTCTAAAATACCCTTAAACATTTGAGAAGGAAACTTTTAAAGGCTTGCTTAAAAATATGTAAACAAACAAAAAATTACTTTAACTGAGAGTGGAACTTCATTTAGAGACCTGATATATGTGACCACAGGTTTTTCAGTTAGCGATTACCTTCAGGTTAATTTAGAAACAAATAAGGAATTACATTTGGTTGACCGAAATAAATTAGTGAAATTTAAAATACCAACTTTTAGAGGAGGACAGAGTTAGTGCATTTTCTAGTTCCAGAAGTTCTGTAGCTTTCTAGTGAAGACAAACATGCATAGGTCAGATGTGCCTGGGTGCTGAAGTCAAAAATTCAGCCTTCATTCATGTGTTCTCCATTCTCCCTTTTTGGGCAGTGGCTGGTCTGTATTAACCCAGCTTTCCTTTACCCCTTTACTTTTTTTGCACTGAGTTTTTTTGTTGGAGAGTGGATAACGATGGCTCTTGCATCCTTGTAGGTGTTCAGCTTTTAATGGAGATGCTCTTTGAGAAATCCTCCTCTGGAAATCCAGCAGAAGCTGCAGCTTGTGAGCGAGTCCAGCAGAAATCTGCGGTTACCCTGGCACGGCTCAGCCGAGACCCCGAGGTGGCAGATGCAGCTGTAAAACTCAGCTGTAAGGATATGTCTCCTGCTTAATAGCACCGAAAGAGGGAGGAACTGCCAGTCCTGGAGAAGCTCTTTTCAATTTTTAGCCTCACTTGGTGAACTTTATGAGAGATATTCCCTATAGAGTCTGTCCAGAGGATGACTGAGGAGATGGAGCTAAATGAACCTCTGGCTTTTTTCCTAGAGGAGCCTGAGGTGCAGCATCCACTCAACACGAAGCTGTCCCTTGCTGTGCCTACTGACACTGCTGCCTCCTCATTCCTTTATGCAGGATCTGTCAGGGCACAGAAAACTGGGACCCCAGCAGGTCCAGATCTGATGAATCCAATGGGAGGGAATGTGTTCTTTGGGTAGGAGTTTTTTCAGGTTTGTGGGAGGATTGGTAGGGAATAAATGGAGGTCACAATTTCCACTCTGAAACTGCAGCAGCAAGTAAAGCCAATTTATTTGTTTATGCTTTACAACTATTAATTATGACTGCTCTGAACTGCATAGCTCCATGAAAAGTCCCTTCAGTATTTGCATATCATCTTTGCATTAGAGGTCTTATCTACTAAAAAAAAAAATAAATATGATGCATCTAAAAATATCACAAAATAAGAAGTTGGTTTTCTATATGATTTCTCCTGACACTCTTTTGTTTCTCTCAGGTATTCCTTGCCTGATTAAACTTTGCAGATCACCAACAGAAAGAAATAACAGTGATTCTGTTTTAGTGGCATGTCTGGTATGTACATTTTTGTCTTCCATTCATACTTATACTGGAAAATTAAGGAAAAATCCCTTTAGATTTCAAAATGCATAAGTATTGCAGAAATGTTTTAAATTCATGTCAGGGTATCCTGCTTTTTCCCTTAAGCATAATCCTGTACACTATCAATTATTCATCCTCAGATTGAAGACTTAAGCACATAAGGAAAAATGGCTTCATCTTCACATTATTGGGCACCAAAAAATTTCCTTGGAACACTTTGGAATTTAAGGATTCATTAATTCCTAAATTCCATTCTGTGATGGTTCTATGTTTGTTGAAATTAGCCTTGAGTTATGGGGGTAGCAGCGCTTTATCAGCACTCACGCATATATTTGAAAATATTTATGCAAAACATCCAAAAAAGTGAAAAAATATTTCTTGCTTCCACTCCAATCCAATTTTTTGTTCTATTTGTGTTGCCAAGACAACACAGTGCCCAGCAAGGAGTAGGCACCAGAAGCTTAAGTCTGTCTCTGCTCAGGAGAAAATCCCATCTGCTGGCCCTGCACTGCATGGACTGTGAGACAAATGCCAGAGCTGAATGATTTCACTGAGCTTTCTGTGAAAGGTCTCTGGGGACATGGGTGATCTAGGGTTGGAGCATAAGCTCTGGTGAATGAAGACTGAAGAATACTGTTTGACAGTGCTTTATGATATTAATGTTATTTTAAATGTAAAAGTAATGCTCGGTTATTGCAGCTTGGTTATTTAAGCAGGTCTCATTCAGGATGAAGAAACTATAAATGTGAGCATAGAAAATGTTGTGATTATTCTTCCTACATGCCAAGAAGACTTGTTAATCTTGTGTTTAGAGTAGAGACCACAGAGTGATGGCAGCAAACCAGAGTATGATTTTGATCTCACTGAAGTTGTTGCTGCACATTCCTTGAATCCATGCCTATTGCTTGAGACGTTACCAACCTCCCTGTCTCAGAAATTTGGCTTCTCCTGATATTTTAGGAACTGCCTGAAGATGTTTTCTGATAAAAATGTGGCAAAAATATTGTCCTTGAGACATAAAGTTCTTCAGGCTCTGATAGGTATTGTCACTGGTGTCTGAGGGCTTGCACTGTACTTACACCTGCTGCTCAGGTCGAAAAGTAAAGTGCCCCAAAATAATTGCCATTGAATAACTTTGAATGAGGGAAGAGTCATCTGACAGATGAAGCCAGTGAGGAGAGATTACCCAGGTAGCAGAACCCATAGACATGCAGAGTTCAGTTTTGTTATTTAAGGATGGTTATTATGAATTCCTGAATGAAGAATTTGCCAAACCTGACTGCATTGCAATGATGCTGTTTTGTTTTTCTAGGCAGCCTTGAGGAGACTGGCAGTTTTGAGTCCTGATGGGCTGGAAGATTCAGATTTTCAGCAGCTGGTAAAGCCCAGACTCGTGGATTCTTTTCTGCTGTGCACAAATATGGAAGAGAGCTTTGTATAAATGGGAGCTGAAAACCTTTGAACAATAAGAAAGATGATAGGTACACCGTAAGATAACACATGTACAATTTTATTTGGGTTTAGTCCTATTGTTGTTTATGACTTATTTATTCTAAACCCATGAACGTGGGATTTTTCAGAACAAAGGGACAGAATAAGAAAACTTGTTACTCTGGTTTGCAAAGGTAATTTTTTATTTTATTCTCCTGCCAAGACACATAAGACCTTATCATTGCCATCTAACAAAATGTTTTGTTTAATATAGTTAAATTAAGGTAATGAAGCCAAGAATTTGTTGCTCTGATGTTAAATGCTTCTAATAATGTTTTATCACTGATATTTTTCTATAGTTAGGACATTTTGTAGGTTTTTTAATAAATGTTTTAGCTTCATCTGTATTAGGAGAAAAATAGTCCTGAAAGCTGCAAGTATATACTTTGAAATGAAAAGGATGTTAAATTTCTTAACTGTTGTTGTTTTTTAATAGAATTCTGTAACTGAGAGAAAAAATTTCCAAAAAAATTTCTAATACTGTCTTCAAATGATGCTAGAATACATTCTTAGACTGTATAAAGATGTGCTCCATCAGAGGATACACACTAACAGAAAGCGCTTTATTTACATTGACTGAAATTTCCTTAAGAAATCCATAGAATTCTAGAAAAAAATCTTTGGTTTATGTGTTTTATCTTGTAATGTGAGATTTTCCACCTGTGTTTTAAAATCATTACACAGTGATAATTTTCTCTCCTTTCCAAGCCTTGCAAGAACTGGAAGTGCTAATGCCCAGACATGTTTTTAACATTCAACCTACAGTTTTTCTGAAAAGTTGTTCACACCTATACTAAATAATCTGAAGAGTTTAATTAGTTGTAACTTGAATTTTCAATTTTCTGGCTTGTTAACTAGTCCTGTGTTTTTAAAACTTAAATGGGACTCTTAGGAGCTCTGGAAGTTGACAAATGGATGATAACCTACATAACAGATGTGATATTGAAATCAACTTTTTTTCATGAGCATTCTTCTTAATTCTTTCTTTTTCCTTTCATTGAAAAACCACATCTATTGAAAATTACTCAATCAGAAATATAGTTTTTTTTTTTTTTCCTTAACTTTTCACAAAGCTCTCTGTAGATTACGAAAAAACGATGTAATTTTTTCTTCATGGCTTCCAAACATTGCTTTGGATCATTTTATGATCTGCAATTTCAGGGTTATAGGATATCTGCCAAAACCCCCCCACATTCCTTCCTTACTGTACTTTGTAGATATATTAAACAGCTTAATTCATTAATGCTTCTTTAGTGTTATGTAGTTTTCAGATGAAAAGCACCAGGAAATTGTGAAGCTGTGATTGCCTTCCACATTTTCTGTATATGAGAAATCTGTCCTGCTTCAAGCAGTGAGACAATGGTGGCTACATTTTTCTCCCTTGATTGTATGGGTTAAGAAGTCTCTGCCTTAATGTCTTTCTTGTGAGCTCTTCATATAATCAGCTCTATCTTGACTGAATTTTAAAACCTTACAAAACATACAATGACCTCTGTCATGAGCAGCTAATCAAAGGAACGTGTTGAATCAGATGTTCTAGTAAGCACAGAGATGAATTCTGTTTTTTTTTTTTTTTTTTTTTTTTTTTTTTTTTTTTTTTTTTTTTTTTTTTTTTTTTGCTTACTTTGAGGCAGCTTCTTAAGTTTCCAAGATTGTTAAAATGTATGGTAAAGCTTTAAAAACATTGTGTTAGTGATGGACTTTAAGAGTTTCCTCACTAAGCAGAAATACATGTGTGAGCCACGGATGTCTTTGTACAAACAATGAATTAATACATTTCATAAAAAAATTAATCAAAAATAAAATCTTGTTGTTATCATTCTTATAGCCTGGCAAAACCCTGATAAAACACATCAAATTCTGTACTTAATTTCTGTACACAACCTCATTCTGTCAGCTTCAGCTAACACCAGAGATATGAGTTTCTAGATGGAGTAGGGTTTATCCCATAATAGGTAAATTTAAAACTCATTTAAAGAAATTTTCCACACATGAACAGTGAACTGAATGAACTATTAAGAAAATGCTATCATGACTCATAATGTTTTAATGTAATTTCTAACAGATCAATCAAATATTCAGTGAGCAGGTAGGTAACAACTAATTTGCTCTCAAATACAGGAATGTGAACCTACATTGATTGAATTTACTGCAGATGCTCTCAATCTGCAATATGGGTCCATAATTCTAGGACCATATTTTCCATTTAAATGTGTTCATATTACAGGTGTGGCTGTTTATATTACCGAAGAAAAGTACATTTAGGTGGAAGTCATATTTGCAGCATAAAATATATCTTGAAAGAGGAATTTCAGCAGCCCTCTTGTCACCTAAGTGTCCTCAAAACCATTTTAGATTTTGATTTATTCACCTGGATCTGTGCACTTTATTTTTGTATATGCTAAAGTTTAGGGGAAAATAAACATACCTCTAATTTTACTTCTTGATTCACCTGGAAATAATAAGTCATTAAAAACATTGATTTATTTTCCTCATTACTTCTGAATGAGAATTCTGGATTCTGAATGAATTCTTGATTCTAAATGTTTGCTTTGAAAGTGACTCTTCAGCTTTTAAACAAAACAAACAAAAAAGAACAGTTTAAGCCAGAATAAATATTTTTGCTTTCAAGTGTAGTATTAAATATAATATTTATTATAAAGAAATTTTCACTAAAATAAGTATTGTGGTGGCTTAATCCTTGGACTCCCTGTGTCTATACATAGAAAGGTAGGAGCAAGAGTGGAGAGTATGTGTAATACATTCACAAATCAGCTCATTTATGTGGACTCATTGACCTACAGAGCCTGAATATAGGTTAGGTATTGGTTTAATCTTCCTGGAAAATGAATGTCAAACTTGTTAGAAATGTTGTTTCACTTAAATTCTTCTGAACATTTTCAGTTTTGTTTGACTTAGAAAAGCTTAACAAACATGCAGTGAGCTGCAGGATTCTTTGTAATTTTGATTTACACTCCTGCAACTTTGGACAATGTCTTCAAATTTCAGCTTTGGTTTCAAACTGTTTGCAGATATTCAGGGCCCAGATGTTTCATTCATAGAATAAAGTTTGGTTATTCTCTGTTTATTGTGTACTTGGTACATGTGGAAATTTCCTTGTTTGACCTTTTCAGTTTAAAATAGTATTTGTATTTACAAAGGGTAAAATAATGTCTTTGTAAATTGCATACCTTAACTATTTTTTGGGTTTGCCTGCTAGTATCCAAAAGATTACTTCATTTGTAGGGTTCTGCCTTTGTACAAGACTGACTCTGGTCTCTAATATGACTTGTTCCAAATTTTTGTGTTGACCATCTCCTTTTAGATAACAACAATGAACAGTCAAAATAAGCTTGGCTTTTGTATTTTGAGGAATCTGCTTTGATCTTCAGTTTAAATTTATATTAAATTTAATGTGTTTAAAGAAGCACTCTAGTCACTGTAAATTATTCACCAGTGTTCTCATTTTTAAGGGGAGGGAAGATGGCATTAAGCATTGAAAGAAAGGTCCAGAGTGAATTTGTTAATTGGAGTTGGAAGTGCAGAACAGGTGGGAAGGTGGGTGAATAATTTCAGCCCTTGACAAGCTCAAGAACTGGGAACAAGAAAAACACAGGATCATCTTTTCTAGATGCTTATGTTCTTTGTGGAGACCCTTATCTCTGTTTTCTGGCTTGCTCTTGGATCCGAGTTTCTTTTTCCAGCTGTGACAAATGTCTTCCTCTTGGGAATATATTTGTCTAAGCTAGTTATCTAACAGAAGGGAGTTACATTCCAAGTTCTGGTTCTGCTAATTATTATATTGATAAGGTTTTTCCTGATAAACTAAGTAACAAAAATACCTTGTTAAATAAATGTAATAAGGATCACCTAGAATAGAAAGAAATGTTTATTGTTCTTATGACAAGGGGAAGGACCATCATATCGGCCAAAAAGCCTGAGAGAAAGCATAGGTATATCAGCTTATATTTTCATGTTTTGATACTTTTGCAAGCAGACCTAGAGTTTATGAATTGATCAGTTGTCAGCCAAATAATCACTGAATTAGAGAAATAAAAGAAACCCACTAGACCTACAGCCTGAACGCTTGAAAATCAAAGATTTTTCTCTTTCATTTTCAATAGCCAATTGATGACTTTTTAATAATTGAAGTGTGCCTAGAACCCAAAGAAACCTATGGGAAACCAGTGGGGCAAAAAAAGAGTAGCAAGTAATGCTGCTAATCTGCTTTGGAAAGTAATTTAAAAGGAGCAAAAGGCTTAAATGATGTGAAGAAGGAGGTGTGTATAATGCAGTCACCTATCACTGCTGTGATCACCTGCTACAAATCACTGCTCATACACTCTTCTTTAAGCTTTCTGGATTACATCTGGGTTTTAACCAGCTTTTGTCTACATTCCTCACAACATGTAGAATGTGATATAATAATGCATATGTCTTCTAAGTGATCTACTTAGTCTGATTTATTTATATTTAGTACCCCATATTGTAAAAATCTCCTTTTTTGAATAATTCTGAAAGGATAAATCTAACAATATATGTCTGTTATGTAAGCTCATCAGGTGAAATAAATATCATGATAAATCAACAAGGTATATCTAAAAGGATACAGAAACAGATATGTATGTTTCCACTTGCATCAAAAGAATAATTATGGGCCCACATGATCTAGGGGAGTTTTATTTGATGCCATTTCTATAAGTCAGTTTGCTTGCACTGAAGTAAAGAAGAGCCAGAGGTAACCCAAGGTTTCCAGGATCTTGCTAGAGTTAGATGTGTAGAGGTCTAACAAATCAAATAAATATAAATAAAATCTTACAATATGAAACTAAGAAAAACCCCCTTTTTTTCAGAGCAGCAATTAACACAAATCAATGATTTAAGAAGTTTATCCTATCAGTAGAAGAAATTGTCATGTGCTTTTTCTAGGGGGGAATTGTGAACTGTTAGAAATTCAGTTCTGCAAGTATAGTCCAGACAAGTAATTTAGGTACTTTCTGTCGGCCACAGAGAGAAATATGGGAAAATGCTGCTGATGATTTCTTTGAGGGTGCTGTCTAAACACCTTGGCATCTGGCTTTTAGTTCAAATCAGGGGAAATGAATTCCAGGCTCAGTCTGGAGACAAACTGGAGGCACTTTTTCAACTGGGGTTTTACATGATGTTTACATATCAAGGACAATTTCCCTCAAACCAGAAGATTTTGCAAGATCAGACTCTTGTGAAATGACAAAGACATCATTTACTTGTTTAATATGTGCTAACTGATGAATTCTGTTTGCCAGTGTTTTAAAACAAGGAATAGCTGCACCAACTCATTGATCTCATGATAATGTACCAGATTATAGGTTTATTAACACAGAAAAATGTTTTGTATTTGAAAAAAAGGGAGAAGAAAAACAGACACTAAGTCAGAACTCCAAAGTGAGCTATCCTGGACAATATGTGAAATACCACTGAGCTCATCAATAGTATTGCACATGCCAGGAAAGCTACTGCTCACCAGAAAACAAGAAAAAAAACACAAATCCCCTCATACCCAGTGCACCTTCCTTCCCAAAAGTAATCAGCCGAGCTGGAAGAAGAAAAAAAGGACACTTTATTACAAGGCAGAGCCTGGAACAAAGCAACATCACAGGTAAGTGACAGATAAATGAGGACTATTTCCAGGTGGTGTAGGCTATCCCATGCTGGCTTGGAAGTTGCTTACTATCAAGACCATTGCTAAACTCTTGCATAGAAGTGTCTGTTGCTGTGCTACTGTGGTGTAATCTTTGAGCTAGCAAACGTTGGGAACCCTTTCTTGAGTCAAAAATAGGCTTTCTATCAATGTTGCAGATGACAGATGTGTGGTAGTTCAAAACTACATTCCTCTCTAATTTTCTCTAGGTCTTTCCCCCTGATGTCAACAGATTAATGCTCCCCTTTAGAGTAAATGGCAGCTGAAGGATTAGCTCAGTACAAGGGAAAGCTACTGAGAGCTCAAACCTAACATCTGTGAAACTGGACAGTGACATTTTTTACAAGGTATTTGCAGCTGCTGTCTCACTGCTTTGTTACATCTTAATCAAGGCAATCTCTTGGTCTAACATCTTGGCTAAAATTTTCTCTGTTTCCTCACTTGTAGTGTTATCACCACCTCACAGCTGTTTCTCCTCAAATATTATCTATTTTTCTTTTTTTGAAGCATCATACTTATAGTTACCAACATGCTGGGTAGTGCACTCAGAATTTTGGGATTCTGCTGCAAAGACCAGATGAATGTTCATGAGTTTTTCCTCTTCTCATCTTTTGTTTCTCTTGCCTATGTAGGCTAAAAAATACAGGAGTGAAGTGTTTCTTTCCATCTTTTTGTATGATACTGAGGTCTCTAAGACTGTTCCTTTCATCTGAGGCCACTTAAAGAGAATTTATTAGGAAAAATATTAAAAACAAAGACCAATTCCTTTGATAGTACCAGTATGGTCTTTTTGTTTGTGACCTTATCTATTCCTTGTGTGGAAATGTCTTTGGAGCTTTTTTGCAGTTAATAAACTGACATGGCTGTACTAGAGATGTCTTTTGGGTCCAACACCTGTTCAGCTGCAGCTTTCATTCACTAAAAACAGCTGATTTCAAACTTTTTTTTTCATTTATAGAAAATTATTTCAGCACTTCTGTTGCTTGCAAGCTCATCTAAGAGCCCCTTTCATGTGGCAATACTTTTGTTGCTTCTCATATTCAGGAGAAGTTCTGCCTTCTTCATTTATCCTTTGATTACCTTTTTAATTTGTTCACTTTTCCCATTATGTGTATCAATAAAATATTGCAGCCGTTTTAATTCAGATTTAAATGCTATAAGTTGGTGTGAGCAATAATAAAAAAGGCTGCTGAAAATTAAATCATTAAAATATGGTTTTGGAAGAGAGGTGTTATTGACACCAGTATCTCAGGCTTTAAGTA
Organism: Anomalospiza imberbis; assembly: GCF_031753505.1. NCBI lineage: Eukaryota > Metazoa > Chordata > Aves > Passeriformes > Viduidae > Anomalospiza > Anomalospiza imberbis. The sequence continues at coordinate 50,423,734 of NC_089686.1, read as the reverse complement.
TTTTAAAGGTACTTTTAAGGTAGAGTGTCTTTCACTAATGAAGTATGGATATATTTTTATTGAAAAAATTATTTCTTAAATAGTTGGATTTTTTTTTAATTAGAAATATTTCTATTAAAAATACCATAAAAAACTTTTGAAAAAGATTTTACCAAAGAAGTTCTTAGATTTTGTTTTCTTTAATGACATTTCACTAAGGCTTTATGTCCCATTTTACCTTGAGTTCAGAAATGACAGTATTACCAGAAAAAAAAAAAAAAATCTAGCTTCACCCAGGGGCTACTTTTCCAAGCAAATGACCAAACATCACATGTTTGATTTTACTTGCAGCACTGTGGTAGTTCTGCGCTGCAGACTGAAGGTGTGTTCTGTGTGGGAGGCCAAGGGGCAGGAAATGTATGAAATACAAGCAAAAACAAAGATCTTGCTGAAGGTGCTTCCTCCTGTTGAAGATTCAGAAAGTCCTCATCATTTGGAGAGTGCTCCATGGCCCCTGTGGAGTTCAGGCATCCACTGCCTTCACTCAGTATCTTCTGGGCTTGTTTACTTTTTCAAAAAGCCTTGAGTGGTAATTTCTCTCTATTCCCATCATGACAGCTGAGAGCTGCAACCCTGTGGATAATTCTGATTTTGTCTGCATACCTCTTTCTTTCTGCTTTATTTGTAACACTTGCCTGCTGAAGAATCATCTTCCTTACTATTTTTTTACTTATTACAGGCTTTTCTGAAATCTAAGAAAACTGCAGTCAAAATCACCACATAATTAATGTGTTTCTTCTGTGTAAAGACAGCATTATTTTTGTAATACTGAAGCTTATTCTGGAAAATTTAACCAATTCTGTCAGGGACAGTTGCTCATATTATTCTCCTCCATTTACATACTCTTGTCAATAAACTGCTTTTAACAGTTCAAGCAAAAAAAAATCTCTCTTCAAATTTAACTTATTATCAAACAAGGAAAAATTTCAAACGTTTAACATGAAAGCTTGTTTCTTTAAAAATTAGAAAGCAATTAGAGAATCTCCTAAAAAGAGTCAATTGTCATGTAGCAGCCCAAGGTTTTGCCATAGACTGCATTTTTCCTTTTTCTTGAGAAGGAGTACAATGTTGCTATTGTTCAGTTTCATGTTAGTTCTGGCTGCTATTCTACAAATCCCATGGACAATAAAGTAATTTAGAGGCCCTTTTGCAGCTGGGTGGGAAAGGAATTGCAACAATAATCGTTTAAATATTCTTTAAAAGTGCTTGATAGTTTTTTAACTTGTACTGGTGACCTGATCCCATGAATAAAGACATTTTAAAAAGTCTAAGGGATGCATTTAAATCTTATCTCGCTTCCTAAAATACTTAAAAACCAATTTTCCTTACATCTGGAATGTCATTAGTCAGTTTGACTGTTTTAATCTGGGTGAAATCTCAATGAAAGCAAGTAATCTAGAGACCTGCAAATGAACCTTTCTGAAATCTTTAAACCACTGCTGAACTCATCAGAAATATATGATCATTATACACTGTTATGCATCCAAACTCTCTTCCAAGTCTTAAGGGATGAATGTAGCCAGAAAGTCAGCTTCCCTTGGGGCCACCTGCTAAAGTGACAAAAAAAAGTCACACAAAACATTTTCTTGCCCTGGGAACTGCTGAGAATTAATTTTGTCCTCTAATATTATTTAGAAAATGTAAAATTTGTCTCTAAAGAAAAAGATTATTAAAATCTCTTCAGAAAATGAAGTTTAGACAAAAGAATTTTTTCTGTAGCAGAAGAAGGTTTTCTTAATGTGGTTTTTCACATTACAGTGTCCTGTGGATCTGAGTTGCTTTTAAAAGAGCAGAGTAAATTTTTTTGTTTTATTTCATGATGCGGAGAAATATAAAGGGATTTATTAATTTATTAAATTTTAAAAAATGATTAATTAAGAAAGTGTATTAATTGTCAGATGTGAGGAGTCAAGGTCAGTGTAAGCAAATGAATATCCACTGATGTTGTTTCTCAAAGATGCAGACTTTACCTGGAATTGAGTTTTATCTGATAGTAATTTAAAGATATTTTCTTCCATAGAGACTTAGTGTGCAAAGAAGAAGGGAATGTCTGTCTGGATGTAACTGAGCAGAAGCATGAGCCTTCTTCCATGATGTCAGAACTCCAGGCCTCATGGGTGTCCTGTTCCCAGTGGGAGTGGAGAAAAATGTAGCCATGAAAATCAGGTGAACTGAAGCACGAGGCCTCATTTTTCATGAGAGAAGAGGATAACAGCAAGGAAAAGCTGAAAAGAATTGAACCCAAATGTTTAGGAAGGAGACACTACTGGGACTTGTTGAAACTTGGGGAAAAAAAGCAAATGAAATGTTGCAGGGAATGTTTATGAACGCTGGAAAACTAACTGTAGTCACAATCAGGGTTAGAGTTACAATCAAAGTATCATTTAAAACTTTGATATTTATGAAGCATCAACTGAAAAACGAAAAAATTAATACAACACTAGGTACTGTTTTGTATTAGCAACAACATCACAATTGGCAGCTGATCTGCACGTGCCTTGGTTTGCAATAGTGCCAGGAGTTCTAGAAGCTTATTAATTCATTGGCACAGATGAGGAAAATGGATATATTATTTTTCTATCAAAACACAATGTAACCCAAAGCAAAAGGAGTCTCTGTGCTTTCACAACTCATGATGAAGTGCAAACTGAGTTTTCAAAAGCTGCTTTTAGATGTACTTAAGGACTTGCTGGGGGAGAAGTGGGGACATCTACTGGAATTTTAAAACACTTCATCATATGTTTCCAAGGCTGCTAGTGAGACATATTTGGTTTAGGTCTAAAGTTGGATGAATAATGCAGAAACAATTTCTACTTATATTTGTGCAAATTTGGAAGCAAATCTTCAGCCATCTTGGGGCTGCTTTTGGTGTCATTTCCTGCACACACTCACAGAGTTATTAAACTTTAATCTCATAACTGTTGGCAGAAAATAAATGTTAAGCTCACACAGGAATACTATGAAAAGTGAATTTCTAATGTGCTTTCTGTAAGTCTGTGTACCACAAAGCTGATTCCATGAGTTACGTTCATTAGACTAGAGGATGGAAACAATATTAAGTGATTTATGGGAGTAACTGCAATTGAACAGTGAGTTTTTGCTTGAAGTAGCAATTCCTTACTTTAAAAGAAATTAATAAAGAATTCAACGAGGAAGGAATATGTGAAGGAAATTGCAACCCACTCCCCACATTTCATGGTAAGAAGGAAGGAAACTCATCCATCATTAATTGCATTCATTAAAAATTATTCGCTCAGATCCACTTAAAGCATGTTCTAACTTTAATCTCCTAATTTCTTGGGGCTAGATTGTGATGTGTCCTGCATGCCCAATAGGAGCATGACAGATCTTCCTGCATCCTGATGTAGGTTGCTTGGACCTTGGGACTGGGCCTGCAGGAGCAGCAATGTTTTGGATGTGCTCCCTTTCTCTCCCCAGAGAAAGCCTGTGGAAGGGAAGAGGAATAAGATTGCAGAAGGGGAAGCTGTCCCTCTTGATATAGAAATCCTGGCTTGCTGGGTTTGAATGAGGGTCAGGGTTTCCAAAAATTTTACTGCTATGAACCAGTGAATAAATAATTCCTGCTGGGACAAGGAAGGTGTAGGTAAAATTGGCCTGAAGGGGTGTTTTCCAGAGTTATCTGTGTGCCACTGCAATTTGCCTGTCCCATGGCCTTCAGTCTATGCCTTATTTTAATCCTTAAAGTTCAAAGACCTTATGACTTTAAAGTTTATGACCTGACTGTATTATGTGATTGTGTCATGCAATTAAAAGTTGTTGAAAATGAGAAGCAGGAGTATTCCCACTTACCTTCGACTAAAAGCCAAATTACCAATGTTTGAAGTACATTGGTTCTTCACAGGCCAGTCCACAGAGTTTCACAAACTCTCTATTTTACTGGGCTCTTTGCGTTTTAAACCTTTGCATACAATGGGCTAAATAAATGGTGTGATTTCTGGTGGGCAATGTTAAATGATTGCTCAGCAATATTTAGAGCAACAGACACAAGAAATGCCACGGGCAAAATGGAGAATGTTGTTCCTGTAAGTCCCACCACTCTTTTTCAGTCTCACTAAGTACTGCTTCAAATATTGGTATGTGTATAGTATGCGCATACACACACACACACACACACACACATATATATACTCTTTTGTTAAAAATTGTCAGATCTGTGAGAAACTTTCTGTAAGGCTTTCCACCAAGCTGTTCTTAAGGATTTTCTGCTGGAATGACAAAAGAGAACCATTTGCTGCTCATCAAAATGCACATTTACCTCCAGTCTTACCCTTAATATTCTATTCTTTCAGCCTTCAGCTGGGTCCTGGGAATCAAAGGAGATCCCAGTCACTACAGCTTTCTCAGTAATGGGGTTTGTTTTGCGCACTGTTTGCAGTATGCTCAGGTTCTGAGACTGGTTGAAGAGATCACAGGTGACAACCTCACTTACCTGCAGCTCATTATGAAAAATTTGGGTGTCAGCATTATAGTGAGAAACGCTCACATGACTGGTTTCTGACTTTAGTAATAAGTTTAAATTCTCCACTTTTGTTAGTGAGTGTTGACTTTCCTGCACTGTGTCTCTGATTTACTAAACTGACGTGTTTCTATCAATATATCAGTCTCATTTGGTTGGCCTGCTGCTCCCAAGTTTTCTAAATTTATCCCAAATAACACATTTTTAATTGAAAAGAGATTACCTGAGTTTGTATGCATATCCACATCCATTTCTAACCATTTTTTAGGCTTTTATCTGCTCCTATTGTAGACCCTCCGGTATCCAAGATGTGTGGGCAAAGTTATTGTATATTTCCAATTAGTACTTTTCATAATTACACTTTAGTGGATCAGGTCATTGCTGGGGAAATGTACCTGTATGTTAGAAATGCCAGAAGCTGCTTGCACACTCATGCTGGCAGAGCTTCTGGCACATGTTCAGAGTTTTTTAGTACTACATGAACTTATACAAGCTGAAGATGTGGTTGAAGGCATTACAGTAAAAATACTCCTATGTTAAGCTAGTAAGGCAATAAATGATTGAGGGTGCAAGTACTAAAATCTTCCCCAGACAATAGCACATAATATCCAATTAATAGTTGTGGTAAATCTGTCTGAAATGCACTCCATATAATTCCTGGCAAGAGTAGCTTTCAATAGGAGGTTACAGAGAACATTTAAATTAGCTGTAAGAATTACCCTGAATAACAAGCTCATTATTTACTATATTTGCATTTTGTTCAGTTTATTAGTTGTACTGCCTGGCTAGATTTTGTGGCTTCTTTTCTGTTCTTTCTGCACAAAAGCCCAACTATGGAACGTTTCTGAAAGCAACAATTGTGATTTTATAATGAACCACAAGAGGGGGGAGAATGAACATAAATGAAAGAACTTGATTTTAATGAACAACTGTTACATTTAAGGTAATGCTGTATCAATGCTGAATTTAGGGATCTTGGCAAGGTGTTGGCTGTGGAATGAAGAGTTTGAACTGATAGTGAGATGTTTTCCCTAAAATTAATCTCTTCTGGTCTGCTGATTTATTGCTGAGCTTCCCTTAAAGCTGTGGGCAAGACACACTCCCAAATGTTTCTTGCTATGCTGAGTGTGCTCATCCCTTTCTTTATTGCCTTGATCAAACACAAACAAATGCTAATGAAATGATAAAAATAGAGATCTCTGTGACCTGAATAATCAGTTTTATAACTTCCTACCCTGCCTTTTAATTTTTTCACACATTTATACAAAGGAGCTCTCTAACTCAAGTAATCAAGGAATTCCTCCCTAGTGCATAGATGAGTTTTTGGTGTAAATATGAAAAACAAATCAGCTTAGTCTTGTGATTATGGACTGATACAGGACTGGTGAATTTCCAAGAGCCTACTCTTTAAAGAAGGTTCATAGTCCCCTGGTCATTGTGTGCAGAAGCAGCTACACTGATGACAAAGATGGGAACTCCTGGAGATGGTACTCTGGGACTGCTGGGACCACATGTCCCCAGATCAGCCCTTGGGAGAGGATGCACAAACAGCTTTGGCAAGGAATCGGCTTCCTAATCCCAGGACTGTGGTGACAGTTCCTATAGCCAGCTGAAGGGCAAGGAAGGAAAACAGATTTTAAGAAATCACCCACTCCACTGTCCACTTTTTTTATTTCAAAGTATATACAAGAGACATATATTTTTCCAATATTTGGTCCTTTGTATCTCATGATCCTCCTGGCCTAGGCTGTCAGTCCTCTGGGAGAGAGATAGGAAAAAAAAGATTTCTTACTTCCCTCTGGATTATGAAAGAAGCAAAGCAACAATTATAGCAGTAATCCAAGGATGGTATTGCAGCAGGTGTTTGCAGCATGGCAAAAAAAAAAAAAAGAAAAAAAGAAAAAGAAAATTTAAAAAAGAAAAAGAATAGTAGATTAGTCAGCAAACCTCAGCTTTTCACTGCAAGTAGCTCAGTAGACTATAACTCTGAGAGAACACCATGTAATGTTATTAAGCAAAATGATAATGTCCTTAATTTCATGTTCAAAAGCTGAATGGTTCTGAAGGAGGCTTGCAAAAAGAAATTAAGATAGTTGTACTAGAAGAAGACAGAATGTTGATTACCAGCAGTGAGGTATCCAGATTTGACTAATGGCACAGTTATTGTATGCATAAGCCCTAATGGTGTTTAAGTGGTTGCTAGAATGAATGCAATTAATGCAATTTATTTGTCAACATCCAAACACTATAATAGTCAGAATAGGATGGGAGGTCCCTTGCCTAGCACGTAACCCTACGAATATTTTTCAGTGTCTCTTTTCACAAGTACACAAAACCAGTGACTATGTGGGTTTTTGTGTTGTTATCTCTTTTTTTTTCCTTTAATGATTCTCATATTTTAAGGGACGTCATGTACACAACTCTGCTGATTTAAAATGATTTTGTTTTGCTTGGTTTCATGGATTTTGGAGGGATATTTTAGGATGGTTTGGTCTGCCTTGCCACTTGAAGACAATAAGTTACATCTGTTCTGCATGTCCTGAGTTGTGTAGAGAGGGATCTTCCTAGATTGTCTGAACTACTGTAGGGTTAACAGTAAATTGATTACTTTCTTAAATTGCTTCAGTGATTGATGGTGATCTTTGCTCAAAAAAAAAAAAAGAAACCCCATGTATTTCTAATGTTCTAATGTGAGTTTCTTTCAGCTAAAAGCTGGAGTTAATCATCTTTGAGGTCTTGTCATGCTACATCAGGGAACCTTGTGTTAGTGGAGAACTTTGCCTCAGTGTGACTGGGCTGTAATCAAAATATTTGAATGACAAAGATAAAGCTTCTGGTGTTTCTCATTGTGGGTCTTTTGCTTTTGATTTCACATTTTTATAACTTTCTAAGCATTTCAATATTTTTCACTCTGCATTTTTTTGAGGTTTTTTTTTGGTGGGATTTTTTTGTTTGCTTGTTTTAGTTCTAAAGACCTCACTAATGTCGTGTCTGAGAACAAAGCGCCTGTGGTGTTCTTGCTTGGTATTTTCTGACTTACCCAAGGAGACAGGAGCATCAATCCTGTTGAGAGATGTTCCTCTCCATGGGAAGGTTTTTCCAAGTGTGTAGAGCAGCTGTGCTGCAATACTCTTTTCTCTCCTTGCACTAATCTGAAAACACCCCAAGCTTTGGCATTGCTTCTCGCTGACTCATGGGGAAAGCAGAGTCATTATTCTCCTCCAGATGAAAATTGATTGATATATTAGGGTTAGTAGCAAAACTTTATCAGCTTACATTTCAAGTAAGTTATTCAAAAATATTGACAGGCTCTCTAAGCTACTGCTGCCCTCTGCACTGAGGACTGACATGGCAGGACTGGGATGAGACACAGTTGCCTTTCAATCTGGATCCACATCAATTACCTTATTGTGGAGCCACCAGTAAGAGACCTGTGCTGTATATCAAACTTCAACATAAGTAGAAGCTGTCAAAGCCATCAGATTAATTACTGTTCATTAATAATTTATTGTTCAAAGTGGAAACCCCTTCCAAACCAAGGCATAGAAAACTTGAAATTGCTGTTTAGAGGAGTGAACATGTATTTTGAAGAAGGTTTATAGATTTCACAAATGTTTGTTATTTGCATGCTAAGTAACTTCTAGTGTAGTGTCTCCCTGCCATACCCAACAACACAGTTAAAGGTTTAGGAAGAGATACACTAATGCAGTTCCCTTATTAAGAGGGGAGTTATATAAATTTATGTAACTGCTTCCTCTTAATTCCCCAACTTGTGTGGCTTATTTGAAGGGACTGCCATGTTTAGGAGAGCTTAAAGTAGCACAGAAATATTCCTCTTTCTTTGTCTTTTTTTTCCCTTCTTGTCTTTTTTGTACTTCTTTGTCCTCTATGGCTAGAGAAATGTACAAAGAGAGAAGCACAGATAGTAGGGAAATCCCTTGTAGTGGAACAAACTAACTGCAACTTTCAACTCTCTTGTGAAAAAATGGAAGACTAAAATTTAACTCTGATTCAGAAACACTAAATTACAATTTAAACAATTAAATAATCTGCTATGAAGAGATAAATAGGTTTTTAAACAATCTGCTAGATTGAAAAAATATATCCTCATGCCTATGTGCCTCTGAGTTCCTCATGGCATCTCACAATATTTGAATTGCTTCTTTTTGGTAGCTTGATCCTAGGAAAATGTGCAAGAAGCTTTACTTAGCATAGTGGTCAAACTCTACTGTGCATTATTTCCCATGCCTGCAGTCTATACAATGATAAACCTGAGGTGTTTGAGTTTTTACCTCCAATAATCGCAAATAGAAAACCACAAATGGGCTTTTCATTTCTCCCCTGCAAGAGCTATAAAAACCAAGGTAAACCATCCTGCCAAATCACTTTTCTAGGGACCTCACTTTCCTGTTCACTAGTTTTACTCCAAATAATTAAAAGCAGCACTTCTGCCCTTCACTGCGGTTTCCAAGGAATTCACAAGGTGCACATGCTCCATCCAAAGTCCTGAGTGAGACCAAATTGGAGGTCCTTGGTGGGTTCATAGCCCAGGGTTCCTACACCTGGGGATTTGAGCTAGTGTCCACAAACTCCCCTTCTCCAAAAGATGGAGGCTTTACAATGCTGAAATGAGCAGCCCACACAAAATTTAATACAGTGATGAAGATGAAATTAGTCCTGAAACTATTTTTTCTTGTTTGCTTCAAATAGGATTTATCATTTTGATGCCTCTGTAAGGAAAAGGTGAGCTGAATACTTAAATCCATGGGTAGTTGTTTTTTGTTTTTTAGTTGTTTTTTTTTTTTGACCATACTTCTGTCTGCAAAAGGTCTTTAAGCATTCTGCATTCTCCTTGCTTTCCAGTTAAGTTTTCTGGTGTTTCTAACGTGGTCCTCTAGAGTGCTGGAAAGTAATAGGAACAAGAATGCATTTAATACCTGGCCTGGTGTCTTGGCAGCAAAGCTTAGCACTCCAGTGTGGCAAGTAGCAGGTTCAAGACCAACCCCAGGAGTCTTAGTACTTGGACTGGCAGAGGGCTGGTGTAATGCACAGACAGTGAGCTCATTCTGCAGGTGGAGTGTTCAGCTGCATTGATCTTGTGGCAAACCCAGCCTGCTAAGGTTTAGGAGAAACATTGGCTCTGATCTGAAAGGAAATTGTGCTGCCTTTCCCTGTCTTTCCACTAGTTTAGCTTGCAAGCTCTAATAACATTAAAACACACTTTAAGCAAGAAGGCTGATGCAGCTACAGAGACAAAAAGTAATTTCCTATAAATAGTAAATACAATAAGCAAAACTCTAATCTCTCATTAGGTAATTGTATTTTCATGGGGTCAGCCAGCCCCCCTGGCCAGATTGAGGTCAATTCTAAAATATGTGCATTATATACATTAGGCATTTGTTAATGAAGCATAAATTTCATCAGCAAGCTGGGTGCCAAAATCAACTCATTTGGGTACATGGTTTGTATCTACAGTGGTGTCTTATGAATTTGTTCCATAGCTGAAACAGCAAGTTTGTGTAGATGCCACGAATGGCATACAATAAGGGAAAAAAAAAAAAAAAAAAGGAACACCACAAGCATCATAGATGAGCATAAATCTTCTGAATTTTGGTTAAATGAAATCCAGAATGCAGTGGCTTCCAAGACAACAGTAAATAAAGAGTAAGGAAAAGATCATGTTGCCAGAACCAGGAATACCTGGTCAGGGTTACAAATTATTCAATTTGATAATATCTGATCAGTGCTACTAATTATTTCCTTTGATAAAAGATGAAATTAAAAAGCTAATAAAAAAGCTAAATACAAAGCAACCCTTCCATTTCAGAGCAGCATTTCCTAGAAGGGGTTCAGTGGGACTTCACTCTAAAAATTCACCAGTATTTTACTCAGATCCATCACAGGAGCCCTGGTATAGCAGCAGCAAGATGACCCCTCTCAGCAGTTAAGCTAGAAGCCCTCACGCTTACTTCTTCTGCCAGCCTAGGGTGCCAGATGTAGGATTTTGTTCCCAAGAATGGTGAGCCTAGAAATGAGAACAGGCTGGACAAACTTAACACCAAACCTTATGACGATGGTACTGTAACACTTGCCTTGCAAGCACGTAAGCAAAATTACTTCTCTGCTTTGGAAGTAAGGCCTGTGTGTCCTTTCAACATGTAGGCTGGAATACTGCTTTGCTTTATGTAACCAACACAGGGTCTAAAGACAGCAGGATTTTGGCCAATTTTTATTGCCCATTAAAGTGAAAGAAGTGTTTCAGAGTAGTAGCCAATTTGAAAAGGAATATGAAATAAAATATGTTCTTCAGATTTCAGGAGCGTTCTCCTTTCATTCATTAAGTTTCCATAGCTGAGCACTGGATCATTGCGTGCTTTGGCAGTGGAAAATAAAATTTCAGAAAGATAAAACTTTCCCAGTAGCACATGTTGGAACAACACTACAGGGTCCAAGTTGGGTTAAGCCAATTGTAAGTTTGACAGCAGAATTATATCAATCTCTTTGAACAAATAATCCAAGGAATTTATGTAGAGCCATGTGAGTTGTTCTCTTAGTCTCGATTCAGTAACTTTCATGCAAAGCAAAGGTGATGTTTTAGTAGGCAATAGAATGAGCAAATTATTGGGAAAAATGTTACACCATGCCAAGAACTGTCCTGCAAGACATTGAATCCCAGTGAGACTGGCAAATGAGTGAGGGAAAAGGTGATCTCCTAATTCTTCATTTCTCTTTCCAGTGGAGCAGAGGATGGGTAAGTAAAGGAAATGAGTCCTTGTTCCTGTGTACCCAAAATTCAGGCAGCAAGGAACTGAATGTAGATATATGGAGAAAAGAAGGATATAGATATAAATCGACATTTCTTCCTTAGCAGAAATTAAAAATATGAAGTATTTTCTACATGTACCTACACCTGGATGTAAAACACACTAAGACTCACAGAACCCCATCCATCTACTTCAGTGGGCTTTGGGACAGTGCAGACATCACCCTGTTGGAATGAGGTTGCAAGGAACCTTCAGAGAGGCTGTTTCCCTTCTGCCGCAGGTAATAGTGTTACAGTCTAAGAGTTAAGAGGCTTTTCATGAATACAACTTGAGAAGAAGCAGATCCTGATTGCCCCTGCAAATGAAAGCAATGAGACAAGGTAGGTTTTCAATACTGTTAGCTTCCAGGTTAAACAAGACTGATTCTCGTTTTGAAAATCTCTGTACTGTTCAAATTAGTGCAAACAGTATCATGGGTTTCTTGGGGGGAAAAAAATCAATGACATATTTCCCCCTTTATCCATCTAGCTCTGGGGAATGTAATGCTGCTGAATATGCTGGCTTTTGTAAGAGATGTAAAACAGAGTCTGTGATCATTTGTGGTCATTAAGGATAACTTTTTTTCCCCTTTTTCATGAATAGAGGTGTTAGTGAAGGTGTTCTGGCCTAATTCCAGTGCCAGTAATTGGATTTTTTAAATTTTTTTTTTTTTAACCTACACACATTCCTTCAGCAGTTTCATTTAGTTCTGTGCACTGGGCTCAGTTCAGTGTTGCCATATTGGCCCTCTTTTTTTTTAACTAGACTGATGCAAACAGACACTAAGACAACTGTAAGCTCTCTTTTCCCTCCTATATAGCCCTTTATCACAAGAATATAATTACTGCTTAACACAGTTTCTTCAGATGTGCTTTCAGTAGTGTGTCTCTACCACCTCTCCAGCAATATTTGATAGGGGGACATTGCTAGAAGCCCATATTCAGTTGGAACTCAAAAGGTGAATGGATTATCTATTAGGGACTGGACATTGGTGGCTGAGCCATTCTTCTGACACTGATTTTTAGCTCGGTACATAGGGACACTCTCACGTCAGCTTGTGGCAGGAGTGTAACCCACTGTGTGCTGCACAGTTGGATTTGTAGTGATGGGTGGTTTCAGGAAGAAATGCATATAATTTTGTCTCTCTCTGTAATCTGGTAAGACATTTCCAAAATTCATCAGAGAGGAGATGAGCAAACTGAAGGCAAAAGTACAGTGTTAAATTGGAGAAAGGAAGAAACATGAGGCACATGAAATGCATTAGAAGCTGAATCAAAATCTTATATCTTCTACTCTGACAGATATGAGGACATAATGAAAAACAAGGTTGCTGCCTTTCTGCTGTTGTGCCTAATTGAAGTCACAAAGGATGATGAAAGGTCAGACACAATGTAAACCTCTCATTTTTCATCTAGACTGAATAGTTTCCAATGTGCTGTATGCCCCCAGTTTTAGCCCTTCTATCCTACTTTATAGAGGGGGTCTTCAGCCAGGCATGAGATACCTCAGAATGCTTAAACAGCCTGGAAGTGGCTGAAGTGTGATGAATTCCTAAAAATGGGGTGTTTTAATCCCTCCATAGAGATCAGCAGAGCTAAGATACAGCAATGCAATCAAGCTCAGAGATTTCCTCAGACATTCCTTGCCCCATGTAACTCCAGGCACATCACAGTCTTAAATCCACAGGTAGACCCTTGCTTCTACACCAGAAAAAGTCCATTTGCTCATGTGTTTAACTAGCCTGGAAATTTCCCCAGTCCTCCTTGGATTTTGTTATTAAACAGCAGAGAACCCAAATTCGAGCACAGTCCAAACCCCAGCGTTAAAGGCCTGAAATGAAAATTTTCTGTTGGGTGCACCCTCACAGCTTGGGTGACAGAGTGCCTCTGTCCCCAGGCTGTAACCATCACCAGGACTGGAGATCACAGAGGGGCAGTACTGAGAAAAGGCATCCAGGATAGGCAAAATCACAATACATTGGAAAAAGAAGTGTATAGTTCTTGTACAGATTACTCTTTCCAGGAAAATAAGTGTGCTTGCTACTAGAAATTTTCATTGTAGGCTACCAAGGGTTAAAAAGCAATTGAAAATCAGCTTCTATTGGACTATTTTGTTTGGCCAATATCTGACATGGGTTGTACTGAGCACGTTTTGCCACCTGGCCAATTTTTTTTCCTGCCAAGCTATTCACTCAGGCTTGTGGTGTGAAAAATAGATGTTTAATAGTCAATGAAGTACTATAGTGGGTAATAGTTTATAAATTTCCATGACTTATTATGCTCAGCCTAAGTGACTGTTTATTAAGTGTATTTAAAGCCCCCCATCTCATTAACTTACAGTACTGGTGATTCCCTTCTCCCACCACTGCTGTTTTTAATGGAAAATATTCACACGTCTTTCTCCTAGGGCATGTGAAACAGCCCTCTGGAAAAGAGACTGCCTGGATAAGAACAGGACATCATCCTTGGCTAGGTACAATGTGTTTATAATTTTTGGAAATAAAGTGAACCTGAAATATGAGATATATATGTTGTGGACCAAAAAAAATCTATAAATATCCTTTGTAAAAAATACATCTGCCAATATCCCACCCTTCTCTGCTTTGGGTTCACAGTGAATGACACAGGCAGTTTTATCAATAAAGCATGTCTCATGTAAAAAAAATATTAAACCAGAAACTTAATTATGAAATACTGCCTTTATTTTCTTAATGGATTCCATGGTACTTCAGGGAAATATTACATACTAAGGTTAAATAAATTCTCTGCTAACAAAAACCAGGCCCAGTCTTAACTTTAGGGATCTACTATTAGCTGTGCAATGGGAAGATGAGTTTCTATAGCAGGGAAAGACTGCTAATTATAAAACAACATGTTTTGTTCCTCTGTATTAACCTCTAGAATGAAAAAGGTCATTGGTTGCTCTTGATAAATTCTGTGAAATCTCTCAAAAGGATCCTGCTGACATCAATAAGTGTCCTTTTGTCATATATAATATTTTAGTAATGCTGTGTAAGTGAAACTCCAGATTAATCCCTGAGGTGATTCCAATGAAGCTACTAGGAACATAATAGAGTTATTTTTGGTCATCTCATGCTTGTCTTCATGCTGTTTACATCAGTTTCCTGAAGGTCACTTGGAAGCTGAAGACAAACATGAGATAATGGCAGTATGAAAACAGAAATATCGGTAAGTGTTATGATGATGTGAAGAGATGGCTCTAATAAAGGTAAAGGAAGTTGTGCATAAAATCCCCTCCAGTAAAAAGCATCTGAGAATACAATTTTTCTAAGCTGGGATGTTAAGCTGGGAATACCGTTTTTCTAAGCTGACACAGATATTACAGAGGAGCCCTTTCCATACTATCTCAGATGCCATGTCTGGAAACAGCCACGAACATCAGCTCAACCTGCAACAGCAACGAGTGGAGCGAGAGCAGGGCCACCTGTGCTGCAGGGAGTGAGCAGCTCTCTCCTGGCCTGCTCCCAGGTACTTCCATACAGCAGATATAAAATACATGCCCCCAGTGTTGAAGGAGTTAATGTGACATTGCAAAATGAGCTTTGCTATTTGCTGTTTTGTTTGGCCAATAGCTGACACAAGCACATTTTGCCACCTGGCTAATTTTGTGCTGCCAAGTTATTCATTCAGGCCAGTGGTGTGAAAAAGGAGGCATTTAATAGTCAACAGAGCACTATATAGGGTAATAGTTTATGATTTTCCATAACTACTTAGATGCTGCTCAAATTATTCTTGATTGAGCAAATTATTCTTTTTTAAAATCATCCCATTCATTTATTTACTAATGACTCTATCCCTTCTCTCCCGTGCACCATTTTTTTAAAGTGGGAACTATCAGCTATTTCCATGTTTGAGGGGATTTAGCCAAAGGAAAACTATGAGCATATTATAGCTCAGATCACAACTTCGAAAGACCTTTTACCAAGATATTAGAGGTTGCATAAAACTCCTTTCTGAGCTTTCCAGGGAGACCTGCACAGGGGTCAGATGAACTGGAGAGAAACCCTGACATCTTGATTCAGCAGATGAAAATATTAATCCTCTCTGCCCCCCAGTTATTTTATTTTTACAGCAGGTGGTTGCTTGGTAGGTTGGTTTTCAAGATGAACCACAGGCTGATGGGCTCATTCCAGTGGGGTCCCCTGCTAGCTGAAAACCCTTCAGCCTTTGCTGACAGGGGATCCCTGGCAAGGCTGTCCAAGATTCGTGTTGGAACAGCAAACTCCTTCCTCAGGAGAGCCTACCTGTTAATACTTGAATTATTTATCCTGCAAGGCTATCCTGGTAAAGGTGCTTAGATGCATGCCAGAAACAGTATTTTTGCTTTTGTGTGTACTTCCTAAGGTGCTGGAAGCAAGCAGGAGAGGCAATCTTCTCTGCCTGTCACAGCAAACACACAATGTCAGTCTGTGTAAATTGATATTCCAGACTTTGTCTTACCTGTGTTAAACCAAAGGGAGAAGGGCAGACCAAAGCATCCTGCTCTACAGATACTTTAAGTTTATTAAGCCATAATGCCAGAAGTTGTCAGAGCAAAATAATGCACATTTTTGTGAGCTTACCTGATGTCACATACTTTAGACAAACACTGGTGTTATTATTCATTGTATGGCTTAATTGGTTTGATACAGAATAGCAACACAAGCGTAGAGAGATGCTTGTTATGTAGGTCTTCGTGTTGTTTCAAAGTCTTTATTATTATGACAGCAAAGTCTTGTTCATTAAAGTTTCACAATCCATTTTCATTAGGATGAAACTGATTCTGTAAATGAACACTTGCTCTGAAAAATCAAACCCTTGCAGCTATCACAGGGGAGGTACAAAGTCTGTATTAATTATCAGGAATATGGTGTTGATCGAAGATGTTAATTGCCCTGATGGTTAGTTATTTGGGGAATTGCCATGCATTTCATGCAGGGATAATAAAAATGAATTTTTAAACAAAGAGATCTTAAAATAATATATAATCTGTAGAGAATACCAACATCAAAGTCTTATCTCAAAGCTTTGAATTTTATCTTTGTGGTCCAAAATGTTAAAGATGAACTGAGCAGTATTTCAGCTGGTTCAAGTTTGTGAGAGGAAAACAAAACAAGAGTTAATTAACTGTTATTAGGAACCTTTTCAACTTTAATTTGACTTTCAAATATTAGCATTTATCTATGAACTATGCTTCTGGGTTTGACAAATTAGCTTTCACAGAACAAGTTTAATTAGGCTTCATTGTGCTTTTATGTCACTTTGCACAGTTCCAGACAATGAATGGATTAACTTACTAAAAGTCATATGTTTAAAAGAATTTGTTGAATGCTAAAAAGGTTGACAAAGTTGCAAAGCTTTACCAGCCAAATGCAGAAAAGATGCATCCTGTTTAGCATGATAACACACATTCTTTGCAGAGAACAGCTGGTGCTGACACACACATCCCTGCCTGGCTGATCTCAGCACCCACAGGCTATGTCACCACTCCCTTCCCAGCCCATACCACCCTGGGAAAGTTTGGAGTGTGTGTTTACTACCAAAGCCTGATACCTGTGAAAGACAGGAAAGCAGAGAGCTACAGGTGCACGTGACATGACTAAGCATGCTGGTTCTCTAGCTGGAATAAATAATCTCAGTGTGAACTTGTATTTCTCCTTTAATTTTTTTTTTTTTTTTTTTTTTTACCAGTGGTGTTAGGACTCCTCCATATTTATGCCATACTTATGAGAGATCAAAAAAAAAAAAAAAAAGGAGAGAAAAGTAACTGTGAGACTCTGAAGCAATAGCAAACTGATTTCTCGCAACATAGTCACAGGTGAGAGTGGAGAGCATTGTAGAAGAGTACAAATAAATGTGAAATTGCGAAACGTTGTTGCTCTCCTTCACAAAGGGATGTGCCATTTTAGAACTCACTAAATACAGATTTGGTTACAGTAGTTACTGTCTACAGGAGAGCTTGTTTTGTAGCTGCATTATTAGACCTTTTTCTGGTTTTTTTCTGACTTCTCATCCTCTTCTCTAGCCACACATGTGCTTCTGTGCCCTGTGGTGTTAAACTGCTTTTGTCTAGACAAGCTAGAACAGTCAGGAGACGCTGAAGAGAACTAAAAGGTGATGTAGTGAAAATTGTGCTTGAGAACAGAAAGCCATGGTATTCTGTTTAGTAGAGAGAAAGAGGAACAGAATTCTTCTGGAGATCAAGCACTGTATCAGACTAAAGAACAGATTTGCGATGGCTGCATGTAGGGAGGCAGAAGTAAATGCTTTTAGAAGCTGGCATTGCTGAAGCAGCAGCAGATTTGTGCATGTTTGCCTATCCCAAATCACATAGCCCTTTCCTGGTGGCCAGTATAATTTAGGATAACATCAGACTGTGCTAACTCATGGCTGGCTGACTGCCTGCAGATTCTTCCAGGAGTGCTACTGCACTAGGACTGTCCAGTCAGGACATTTACACTAAACATATTCTGTATTCCATGGTCAAGAAAAGCCAGTGCTTATGTATTGATTTAGTAGCTTAATGCCAGTTAAGGATTGTCTCCATGCAGGAGCCTTGCCTGGGAGGCCCTACTGGTTTCCTCACTGCTGAGGGTCTATCCTGATAGATTTTGAGTAAGAGTGCTGTTGGACACTGTGGGGTACTTTAGCATGCACACTTTGATAAACAAGAAGAAAAGTCATATGTGAGAAAGTAACAAAAAAAGAGTTTAGGAGGATAAGGAAGACAAAATAGAGAACAAGTGTGATGGACAGAGCTAGAGGCAACCATATTAAGCTGCAGTGAAAACCAAAAAACTAGAGACATTGCAGAAGGGAGAAGAAAGAAATGAGTCAAAAAATACATTGCAGTGCAGTGTTAGCAAGCTGAAATAAAACCTAAGAAACAAGCAACATGCATCAGGCTGCCACTTAAACTCCACTAGGCAGCAAGAGGAAATATGCTGTAGTGACCATTTTGTAAAGGGTCCTTTAGATTTAGGAGAGAGAGGCAGCTCTAGCACAAGCAGCACACTATAAGTTGGACCTTTTCCTCCCTCCTTTCTGTCTGGCAAGTCCCAGTTACTCTGTTTTTCTGTATGCTCATTATTGGAATTTTCCAGTAACTTTGCAATATTCATATAAATATATAAAGCAGAACTCTGGCTGAAACCAAGGTAGTAAGAAAGTAGTGGGAATATACAATATACTCTTATACTTAAAACCTCCATTCCCCTTATCAGGATTTATGAGTGTTCAAGAAGGAAAGGCCCACACTAAACACCTTTAACATTCTCTTATATTTTCCTAAAGTTCTACTGAAAGTAAAGATAAAATCTACATGGTTATATGTATAAGATCTGGTTGGAAAGTAGAACAGTTTATGGAATACTATAAAATATTTGACATAATGTCTGTTTTATAAGGTTGAAAAATGCATACTGTTTTCAAAACACAGCCACTGTTTTACAAATCAGTTTTTTCCCTGTTGCTCATATTTTCCCTTTTGATACTGAGTCCATTAAAATCCATACTGTCTACAAATGTTCGCCTCCAACTTTCCTCCTGCTTTCAGTCTCTCTTCTCTGCTTCAGCTACACTGGGAAAGTTATAATAAATAATAATAAAAAAATCCCCTTTTGTAAGCCCAAGACATAAAGAATACTTTATTTCCAGAGTACAAATTTACATTAGTCTAAGCACCTTATTCTGCTAAAGAGCTTTGACATGCAAGAATCTTATATGTACTATCTTGGTCTGAAAATACCATTTAGTGCTCTGTTTGTTACTTATTCTGATTAATTCCAATGAGAGTTTTCTGAATAAAAGTAGTTTAGAATATTAAGTAAGGATTTCGGCATTTGGTGTACTTACATTGAAGTCCCCAGTGCTGGAAAGGTTTATACATTTCCTCTAAATGTGTGCACTGTAAGTATGTTCTTTGAAGTCAGTGGGACAAATCCTCAGCTGATATAGATTGCTACTCTTCCACTGATTTCAGTAAAGTGATAATATTTATTGTAGCTGAACACATATCCCATAGAGACTGAATGCTATTGTAAAGTTGCATGCTTAGAAGCTTTTTCCACATTTACCCCAAGACTATTTCCTCTCTGTTCCCAGAACCGTCAAGTAGCCTTTTACAGTATTTCATTTCACTGGAGTGCTGACATGAGTTCCATTTCAGTGATGGAAGAGAATCCTATACTTCTGTGGAGCATAAAATGTTATAAACAAAAGGCAAGTGATAAATTGGACCCACACGCTATGCTTTACTTACATATTTTCTGTGTATACAGTGTGCTGCCTGTACTGCTATGGCATTCTTTCAGGTATGGTTTTCATATGTGAAAAGATTGTACTTCTTGTGTCATTTTTCACTCTCCTGAATTGTACATGGTTTCTGCAAAAATGTGGTCATTTAATTATTTTATTTTTGTTTCCTGTCAAAAGGTGAAATCAAGCAGGACTTTTTGTCCATTTACCATGTCTGACAAAAGGCTTACAGGCACGATTTATACTCCCAATTTATGGCTGTGCAGTCCCTTCTCTTGATTCAAATGTTAGGCGGATTTTAGAGTGTGTTGATCTGAAACTGCCCTCTGACACTTTCCCATATTTTCTCTTGCAGCTTCTTGTATGCTCATACTTTGCCCAGTGGAGCTTGGTTGTGTGTAAGGCCACAGCCTACAGGATTTTTATGGCTTATTATTTAAGTTTCTCCAGTCCTCTGGTTTCTGTGCCTATGGTGGCATCAAAATGACTCCTTAGGCTGATATTCATGGGTTTGTAGATAGACCCTAGAAATACCTTTGGAGGGAAACAAAAAGAAAGATATGAAGCTGTTTTGCCAGATAAGCTCTTTCAGAAGATAGGATGAAGCATAAGGGTTGATACTGGGGACAGTTGTTGAGTTTCTTAAAGATAGCCATCTCCATAATAAAAATACAAAAATTTGAATTTAAACTCTTCCATACTGAAAATCTTGACGGATGAACTTTGGAAAAAAAACTTCAGCTGTGTGTGAGGCAATTGGGAAAAGGCAAGATTATCAGACTTAGCCAAATCATTTTGACATGGCAGTCCTTGGATAACCAGAACATGAACCTAAGGCTCAGAATAAGACTTTTACTGCTGAATCAGGGAGTATAAGTATTTTCACACTTCTTTTCTGGAAAACAACAAAAAGATCTTGGGTAATTAGAAACAGTAGCCTTACTTGTAGACTAAGCAGTATATAAACTCCACAGCTACCTTTTTGTCCAAAGCATGGTTCCCAGAACCCAGAAGACGTGGCCCAGGGCCAAAACCCCTAACCACCCTTACTCAAGGTCTCTGGCTGAGGGAAGAATGTGTGCCTCTTGCTTCTGAGGTAGCAACAAATGGGACTGTACTTAATCCAGGGGGAAAATCTTCACTTTTTTCTGGAAACTTCTCCTGTCAGCTTCAAATACCAAGTCAAGTGGGGTCCAGTTATCTTCATCCAGAAACTGATCTGCTGGATGAAAATGGGCATGATAAAAGGGGGTAAACACAGATTCTCATATTTTACAGGGAGGAGGGTGAATTATTCTCCCAATTTGTGTGAAATATAAAGAATGGAAAGATGTATCCTTTGGAGATATTAATTCCTAACAAATGTGCCACTGCAAGAACTTTGGGAGGTATTTATTCTACAGAGACAATCTGTTTTTAGCAAATAGTGCACTTTGCTCACCGTAACCCATTGTTACTGCAGATTTCACAGGTAGATTGTCACCCATTTGCTGAGTGGTTTTGTGCAATCTCTAAATCATTGCAGGCCATCTATTTGAAAAGTGTTAGTGGAGGAAGCATAATGTGCTTTCATGGTAATGCAAAATGCATTAGAAATGAATTGCATGATGCTTACCTCTCAAATTACAGAAAAGACAATGACACCCATATATGCGAATGCAAATTATATATAAAAATATCACAGATGAATCCCTGAGTTGTAACACTTGTTCATTTCTATAAATATTAACACATCAGGATTTATTTTGACATACCACTAAGATAAGTGCTAGAACTGACAATAATAATGTATAATTTATGTCCTCCATATTACCTTAACATCACTGTGCTTACATTATTGCATAAATTAATTTAATGTTTCTGACATGCAGCAGATTATTTAAGCATTTGTTCTTTTGTCTTCTACTGGTTTCTGTTGCTGTTTTCCAAATTACAGAATATTATTATACTCTAATGTTTATTTTATGGTACATACAATTCATAAAGTCACTTTAAAGTTCTGAAAGCTTTTATTTAGCACTCAGATAAACATGTGTTGTTATATGATGTGGAAAGAGCATTAAAGCTTTTTTATATTAAATAACTTTATGCTTGTGATGCAAATTGACAATAGCTGAGAAATGCAAAGCTCAGGAGAAATTGAATCTGCAGCCTGTACTTTTAAGATACTTGGGGAATATATGGCTGCTACTGAGGGTGTGTCTCATGTGAGAATCTCTCACAAATGCATGTAAAAAGTTCTAGATTTATAAAAAAATCTCTTGGTATTTGTTGGTCTGAACAACAGGTCTGTCCTTACCTGTCCCATGTGATAAGCTATATGTAATCAAGTGTGCATTTTCACATGGCCAAAAAACATAAAATAATGAACTGGTGAACTTGAGGCTAGATATCATCTTTTCATTTTACCCCCTGAAAAGGCAGAATATCCTCTCTGGACATGCAGTGTTTTTTTTTTTTTTTTTTTCTTTAAGTTAGAAATAAATAACTAAGAATTGATAAATCAATTTCTTTGCAAATAATAGAAATGAAAACTTCCCTATAAAACAAAATACCCAACAAAACAAACCAAATCACACAACAGTAGCATATGTTTAACTTCCTCAAACGGTTTTGACAATGCGTAATTGAAAGCATTTAAAACACTGAATAACTGTTGGTAGCAGTTGTGCATCTTCCATCTTCACTATGTCTGGAGAAAAGAAAGTGTGATAAACCCAAGCTGTTCACAGCCCAGCCCAGGCCAGTAGCCTGGAGAATTCTGAGTGGAAGGTTCCCGAGTTGAACCTCTGTGACTCTCTCTGTGCCCTTTTCCTGTGGCTAAATGAAACACAGCAGCACATTTTGCTGTAAGAGCTCTGTGGTGTGGAGGGCAAGATACACATAGCACACAGGGTTTTTTCCTGGTAGATTTTTTTGATGATTTCCCTTGGTTTTTAAGTCTTCAAGGCTACATAAGCACTGCTTGTTAGCATTAAAAAAAAAAAAAGTTGAAAAAATCAAATAGGGGAACTGTCTTTGTTCTAACTCCATTGGGCATGTACTCTGAAAAAAAGGGAGAAGAAAAGAAGAAAATAGATTTACATTTTAAAGGCCAGATTTACCTGTGCACTGTGGTAGTCTTATGTGCTTGCTGTAACATCTAAAAGTGCTGTAAGCCTCATTGATAACCAACTGGCTATGGTGTGTTTAGCAAATTGGTTAATAATCTCCAAAATGAATAAAATTTTTGCAATGCCAATACTAAATAAATAATTGGAAGCATTGCAGACTTGTTTCTTGTGCTTGTTTACCGCTTTTGTTTGGATATTAAATAACTGTGGGGCTTCTCTGAAAAAACACTGCAGAAAGGCAGAGCTAAGGTCAAAATTATATGTCAGCAATTTGAAAGAGGCAGATGAATATTGTAATAAACAAAATATGAATATTGTAATAAACAAAAATCAAACAATGCAATCACTGGAAAGACCCACTAGAGAGTTGAACATGTGAAATTCCATTGCAGCAATCAATTTGTAGGCACCTGATCTTCAAGGTGGAATCCATAACCCTAAATTATACCTCTGGGTAATGACTAAGGAAAGTCAATTTTCTCAAAAAAATATAGTCTTCCAAACAACTGTCATCTGTGCAGGGAGCTGCTAAAGCCATGGAAGGGTGTTTGCTCTCATTCTGCAGCTATTCCAGTGTGACGTCCCAGGACCTGGGGAGAGGCTTCCAACCATGGGGATCCCCATTGCAGAGTGGTGCCTCCAGCTGCATTTCAGGATAAGTGCAGCCTCACTGAGGGGCTGGCTCTCCTTGCCAGTTCACATGCACATGATGTGTAAACACATTGCTCATCTCCTGGGAGATTATCCTAGTCATGGTGATAAAAACTGCAAGGTCAGGGCAAGTGCTATTCCGTCATCTCTGTACCCCTGTGCCAAAAAGGATGCAAGGTACTTGGCATCAGAGCTGAATTCTTTATCTTTTATACTTTAGTCTTTATTTTATACTTACCTTATTCTTTATTTCTTTATGGTTTTTATACTTTATTTTATTCTTTATTTCTGAGGAAAATAATTTCCTCAGAAATTCTTTATGAGATTTCTGAAGTTGAATTTGGTCTCTTAAGGAACAAGTTTCTAAATTACCTACAATGACACAATGAAATATCTGAGATAGGAGGAAAAATTTTTTTCTGAATTGTCATTTATTAACTACTTGGTATATTTTCAAATCTCACTCAAAGCTTTTTCTCTTTATCCATGCAATTTGTTGCTTTTGCTTGTTTGAGGACATCAGCAACCAAGGCATTAGATTGCCGTGCTGAGGGACTTTAATAAAGCAACCTTCTGAGCATGTTTACAGAGCAACTCTAAAGCTGCTGAGTATGGGAGCCTCTTTGGAGATGCTGGCTATGCCACTCTCAATGGTGAGTGACACAGAACAAAGTGCCCTGCTGGAATTTAATTGCTGCCTGTGTATTTGTGTATGAAACCAAGCCCAAAAGCAAGCGTTCCTCAGAGGATGCTAGGAATTATAGTTTCACACTGCTCTGATTATCAAAAGTTCAGGTTAAATAACATATTTAAATGGGTCAGTTTAAATCACAAGAAAGAGAACAACAGTTTTTTAAAAGGTAGTGTATTTTGTGGTTGTTTAAATCAGCTAAATATAGAAGCATTAAAAGTAATATTTCAAGGAAAAACATTCAATGTTTTAATAGTGTCATTGTTTCCTGCTGCCAACTGCTTGAGATGCTGAAATCTTTTTATAAGACAGCTTCCCATTTTCACTAAAGTCTGCTCTTAGTAGTAGTAGAAAACAGAATATTCCCACTTTTTTTTTTACTTATTTTGGTGTAAAATAATCCCTTACTTTACAATTGGCCATTCTCCCTTACCAGCAGGAATAGTACTGCTTTTTTTTTTTTTTTTTTTTTTTTTTTTTTTTTTTTTTTTTTTTTTTAAGTGTAGGTTAAGGACAGAGGATTTATTGAAAAATCAAAATGCTGTCCTGCAGGCACTGACGTAGAGCAACTTCTTCAGATTTTTAGTGATGAAGAGGCACAGGAGAAGTTATATTCCGTATCATCCAACCACAAAAGTTGCACTCTGACTAGAGCAGAATATTGCTTTAAATGTGCAGGGGTAGCAGCGCTGCCTGATATCTGATGCAGGAGCCAAAATTGTTTCCCACAGAAAAAGGAGAGATCCCAGTTTGAAAGAGGACTACAAGCTGAAAGCAATAATGCTTGAGAAAGACAGAAAAGATGAATAAGGGTGTGTAGGTGGTAGTAGATCAGCACTTTCAGCAGCATATAAGAAATGTCATGCTGCAGGAGTCCTTTAGGATGAGAGACAGGCAGCTGTGCAAAGACCATAACTAGGTGATGGAGCTGCAGCTGATAGCAATTTTTATCACGGGCAATCAGCCGAAATCAGAGCTGAGCTGAGAAACACAAAGGCTTCATGGAGAATTAAGGAAATGGGGAGAAGATGGTGTGCTTGAGGTTGCCAGTGAGGGAGGTGGTAATAGGATTAGTGTTCTCTGTTACCCCTACAGAAAGGAATCAGGACAAGAAAGAAAGGAGAGAAAAAAGGAGTTAGCTTCATGGCCCTGGAAGCAGCATTGGAGGAGCCAGGTAACTCTTTTGTTCGGTAGTTTCCTTGTTAGACAGCCATGGTTGCAATATCAGCCCAAGGTGCTGACAAACCAGTGTTCTGCTGAGACTGTGCCCATGCTCGGGAGGCAGCTCTGTAAATGTCTCTAACTCAGTGATCCTGAGTCTGGACGCAGCTGTACTGGCAAAACTAACTCCCAAGAGAGAAATTAGCTACGCTGGCAAAAGTTCAATTTTGCCAGTAAAACCACATCTATGTTAGGGCCTTTTGCCAGCACAGCTGTGCTGGTTGCAAATCCCATGTCCTCACACCCCTGACTTTCTGCTAGCAAAAGTTTAGTGTAAGATTTGCCTCAGAAAGAAAATAATAGGGAGATTTGCTTGTATTGATTCAAAGCTACTTGTTTTAATATAGAGAGTAAGGCAAACTCTCCATAATGGTATAGTTTATACAGTCTCTCTTTAGAACTTTTCTCACTTGTATTTCTTAAATGTTGATTTTCTTTTTGTGCGTGTATGTTGAACACTTTAATACCAAATCATCAAAAATGCAATCTGGTAACCTGAACCACATTACAGCTTCAATGCTGTTCTGCCTCATTCTGTGCTAAACCACAGTTCTTTGATAAAAAACATGATAAAGAGCTACATTGTACAAAACACAGTACAGCCAGCTGCAAATATTCCAGAGTTATCCAGTAGTAAATAGCATAAAGTACAGAATGTGTGGAGGCTAATGCTCTCATTCATTCCTGGACACACACATATATATATACACACACACACACATATATATATATATATATATGTACACATATATATATATTTAAAGTAGGAATCAGATGAAAAAAAAACATGTAAAATCTGCCTACCACCAGCTGAAAGCATGAAGAAAACTGAGTTTTTATCACTTATCTACAAAACGAGAACACAGTGCAAATATAGATGTATTTTCAGCGTTCTAAACTAGATTTAAGAGTGAATTAAGACTCTAGATTCTTTCTCCTCTATGCTGCAAAATACTGGTGTTGGGCCTTCCTTTTTGGAAGTCAGGTCATACTGATTTTACCACATTGACTGAGAAAGAAAAAGGGTTATAGAATCATAGAATATGCTGAGCTGGAAGGGACCCATCAGGGTGTTTGAACCCAACTTTTGGCCCTGCACAGGACTCCCCAAAAATCACACCCTATGCCTGAGAGCTTTGTCCACTTGTAGTGTCACTGAAATATGTTTTATAAAAATAAATCTTCAGAAAATGTTTATGCATAAAGGAGCTACAAGATGTGGGCTGTCTCCTAGAGGCCTGCATAATAAATGAGCTTGATGTACAGGACCTGTCTGCACATATTGCTTCTTGGTGGATCTGGTGCAAATTCTCTTTCCAAATGGGGAAAAAACCAAAAAAACCCCCAATGAAGTAGCTTTGCAAGTGCACCGACATGCACAAGTACACCAAGAACAGGCTGCTGTTTCTGAGCTCTAATATTGCTGAGCTACTCTGACACAAAAGAACAACATGAAAGCTAAAACCAAATAATTTCAGGAGTACAAGAATAATTGTGGACTGGTTTGCAGTGGAACTGCGTACAGTGAAATCTGACATTTTCCCATGGCTTGGAAGGATCTCCTGGTTTTACTCTAGGGTTATCATCCATATTTTTTTCAACGGGAGAAAATTATTTTGGTCTCCCAAGTGTAAACCTTTCTAGGGACCAGTAAGTGCACAAGCCCAGCCTGGAACTTTTCCTTCTATTGACAGCCTGTTTTCACTCAACATGTCTTTGATACTAGTTCTACTTGTAAATGTGCTGATGTGGGAAGCTTTGCTGAAAAACAGATAAACAAAATGTGATTGCATCAGCCTTGTTTTCTGGGGAAACCAGAATGAAAAATCTATTTGCATATCCCTATATACAAAGAAGAGTGCTTTGCGTGACCCCTTCCAAAAAAAAAAAAAAAAAATTGCTCAGTAAGTGGCATATCCTTTTCCAAAATGTTACCTGAGTCTAATATGATGGTTGTAGGAAAACTCTCTCTTGCCAGGAATATCCTGAAGTACTGCCAGAGGCTTGCTGGCTTTGAGAAATGTTGGGAGTTATTCATAACTCAGTGTGGGTACCTACGAGCACTGGAATGCGCAAAGTGATTTTTCGAAACCCACACAGAATCTTCAGAAGATGGTCATATTTGATGTAGGCTTTTTCATGCTATAGAGACTGTGCATAAGAAATCACAGCATGCATAAATAGTGCCAAGACTTGAAATTCCAGCCTTTTCCCAAGGAGACAGTTCCCACAATGGGTTTTTTTTTTGTTTGTTTGTTTTTTCCCCTCTCTTCTTTTTAATTTGTGGTCATGTTGTGGCCAGAAGATGAGTAGGAAGTACAATATTGTATTTTTGACATGGTGTAAATAACACTTGTGTTGCTGTAAATCTGAGTGAACAACTGTGATGTTTAATTATGGTGATAGCACCAAAGCATTAAAAAGATCTTTCTGCACAGTCACAACTTGTCAGAAAGAAAGCATAAATTCAGGTTTGTTTAACTGGTTTCCGGGTTGTTCTCCTAGAGCTGATAACAAAGTCTAGGCCTAAGATCAACTCTCCTGAGAAACAGCACATCTTCTAAAATTCCATTACAGTTGATAACAACTGCGGTTGCTCCATGGAATTTTAATGATGACTTTTTTTTTTCTGTAAAAACAGGAAGCTTTGTGAGTAGATGCAAACGTAGAAATTAACCTGTTTGAAATTACTTTTTGTTTTTCGTTTGTCACATTAATGTTTCTTAGGCCAACAAAGGGAACAAACTTAAAAGAAAAATACCAAGTAATAGTGTAATTGGGATGCCAAAAACCTATACAGAATATTCCGAAACACTACAAGAGACTTGACTTGAATCTGTATGACAAATTATGCAGCAGAATACATAGGTGTCACACTCAATATGATATATATGTCTGTGTGTATGTGCTGTCATGATACCTGATTGGGATCAGGAAAGGATTTCCCATAGTGGCTGAGGATGGGTAATGAGCCCATCTGCAAAGGGGATCCCCATGGATGGAAGCCTCTCCCCATCTTCTGGCACCTTACACTGGAATAGCTGCAGAATGAGAGCAAACACCCTTCCATGGCTTTAGCAGCATCCTGCACAGATGACAGTTGTTTGGAAGATTGTCTTTTTGAGAAAATTGACTTTCCTTAGTCATTACCCAGAGGTATAATTTAGGGTTATGGATTCCACCTTGAAGATCAGGTGCCTACAAATTGATTGCTGCAATGGAATTTCACATGTTCAACTCTCTAGTGGGTCTTTCCAGTGGTTGCATTACTTGATTTTTGTTTATTACAATATTCATGTATTATATTTTACACTTATTATATTATATTTTAATTGTATTACAGTATTCTTGTATTTTCATTACTGGTTACTGAAAAAGTGGCAGCTGTTAAGGATGAAGGTCTCTGATGTGCCATGGGTCTGGTATAAAGACTTCAATGCAAAGATGAGATACTGTGCTGTCAAATATTCCTGCCATGGAGTCTTGAACTACTAGTTAGAGAAACATTTTTTTTTTTTTTTAATTAAAATCTGCAGGCTTTTTTTCTTTTTCTCTAGAAATATTTAGGTAGTGAAATGGATTCTGAGAAGCTGTATTTCTGAGTTCACTTGATTCTAATTTCCTAAAGATGATTGTTACCTGACACTTCTCCTAAGTCTCAGGGCAGCAGATCTCTGAATGCATTTCTTTCCATGGTGATAAAATAAACTCTTAAGAAAAGCCTGAGTTTTTAGGGGACCTTTAAGACACAGAATGCTTCCAGCCACTGATAACATTAAATAAATTAAGAATTTGTCTGCTCTTCTCACCACAGAGATATGTCCCATATGTTTGTTTTGCTTATTGTCAGTAGAGAGAGAAGTCAAACAGCTATTCCTTCCTGTGCTGTTTTGTCTCAATGTGCAGGAGATACGTCAAGGAAGTTTGGGGTCCTGCGTTCGAGAAGTGAGGAAGTTGTCTGCTCTGTGACCAGGGAAAGGGTTGCTTGCTTGGTTTTTTCTTCTGCTTGTGAAAGGTCCATTGAAGCAGCCTCTGTGTTAGGAAAGAAATAAACAGTATTTTGGCAGTCTTTTCAGATTACACAGAAAATGTGAAGTTTACAGGAGATCATTGAGATAAGTAACTTCTTTTCTGCAATAGCTTCTTTTCTGTAGTTGATTGCATGTCTGTATGTGGTGTTACACTTTAGTTAAACGGTATGCTCTGTCTCACCCCTCGAAAGTGCACAGTTTATTCCAAGCCTGTGATCCTCCCCTGCAGTATCCTGTGTCTGTAATCCCATTGGCCCAATCTGATACGCGCCCACTTTGAATCTCCCTGTTCAGTGCGCCGGGGGGACGTTTTGGTCACTCTCTCTTCGCCAGCTCTCCTGGCTGGTGCTCTATCAGCCCCTCTCTCCCTCCCCTTTCCCCCCTCACTCCCCTTTCGCCCCCTCTCCCTCAGAAACCATGCTGCCTCCCGGAGGTAGGACCGCCAATAAACCCTCCTGTAATTAGCACCCTCAGAAGCCGTGTGGAGTCTTCTTGCCTGCCTGCTGCCATCAGCGAACTCACAGCCTAGGGGGGTCCCCCTTCCTGAAATGCGCTGCTACAGACGGTGCCCAGCTCCGGGCTCGAGGATCGACGACCCTGAGACCAGCACTGCCCCGCCGGTACAGCGCAGAAACCCATGGAACACCGCTTCAGCACCGCCTCCAGCACTGCAGAGTGGCCGTGCCGGGCCGCAGCCCCATGCGATCCCACGTGGCCCCGTCACCACCGCGCAGATGCCCCGCAATCCCACCACCACCAGCCGGCGCGGCTCTGGCGCAGTGCAGCCCCAGCCCCACGCGGGCCCAGGCCGCAACGCGGCCTTGGCGGGCCGCGGCACAGCACAACCCCAGTGTGGCACGGCCCCTGCGCGACCCCGGCCCGCAGTGACCCCGCCGCTGCACGTGCGCGCTCCAGCACCCAGAGAAGCCGTGCGGAGCGCGCCCGGCCCCTGCCTGGCCGCGGTGGGGGAGCCCCTCAGAGCGGGTGAACCATGCAGAGCGCTGAGCCCAAGCAGCTGATGCCCTGGACCGCAGCAGCGGCAAAAGCCCTCCAGTTTCCACGAGTGAACCACCAGACGACCCGGGCACCGCACCCCCAAAAACTGCTTTCCTCAGTTCTGTGACTTCCTTCCTCAGTCTTACTCTCTCCCTCCCTTGCTGCCCCTTCTCCCTAACTTTATCCCTAACCCGCCTTCCCCTAGACAAAACCCCAGGATTATCCAACATAGCCACGACCACGTGTCAGCCAAGATGGCTCCGGCCACATGGCATGGCAACATCTTCGGCTTTCTCCTTCCTTAAATTCCTTTCTGAATCCTTTTTCTCTGCCCCTTCCCTGTCTCTTATGAACCAACCCCCCCTCCCCCTTCAGCTCCTAATTCCTACCTTCCACCTTCCAAATCCCACAGGGTGGGAGCTGGAACTGGGGAAGAAGCTGAGAAACCAAAACCCAAAGCTAAAATAATTTTGTAATACCAGTTTTAACAGCCGTGTATATTTAGTTGAATTGTAAATTGTACTTAATGATCTCCTTCTCCTGTTATTCCAAGAGCAAGATGATATCCTTCTCTACAATCCATACCCCTTTTTTCCTTATTTTGGGTAGTTCACTGGGAGCAAACCGCTTGAAGGCACAGGGTACCCTGAAAAGATTTTTCTTTTGCAGAGTCCCTGGCTCCCCGTAACCTCCCAGTTCCCAATCCCTATCCACTTGCTCTAGCTGAAAAGAGCTCGTCAGCTAGAACTTTTATCCTAAAACCTTCTAACCTTTTTATCATTCTTATCCCATACGTGTCTTGTCTCCATTTCCCTCCCCTCCCCATGAAGTAGTTTTTACAATTATGCTTTTCTAGTTTAAGTGTGTATTCATATTGCAGATTGTCTGTCCTGTTTTCAGTTTTAGAAAGCAGGGGCCTGTCAGGTCACAAGGGTAGATCCAACGAGAAGCAGTTTTCAATTGTTTCTTGAATAGCGAGTGTTCAGATAGTATTAGACTGCTGGACCAGAATCGCTTTTGGGTTTATGCTGTCCTCAGTAGGTTCTGAGGGTGACTGATAACCTAAAATGGTGTCTGGGAAAGTATTTTGCGATTTTTGTGGTGAATAACCCCTACCTCCACATTCCCATGGGCCCTGGAGATCTGGGCAGGAGGAAAAAGGAGGGAGGGGGGGACGACCTAAAACCGGGGGTCTTCTGGGTTAAACCAGTTGGAAGGTGAAAGCAGTGGTAAAGCTCAGATCCAAGGGTGAGGATCTGAGGCCACAAACCTGTGTGGAGTCCAGGGGACTCCAGGTATTTTCCTGTCCCTGAGAGCAGGAACAGAAGTCAATGCCATAGCCTAAAACTGGGGGCTGTGGTGGTCCGAAAAGCCAGTTGGAAAAGGTAAGACACCATTGGGCCAGTCACGCTGAAAAGGCCAATCCCAAAACTCTCATATGAGCTTAGTGCCAAAGGCTGAAGCCCTTTAAGCACTCCCCCATGCTTTAAATTAGTTTAAAAATCTGCAATATGGACCCACATAAGCCGTTTATTACAATTAAATACTCATTTTATCTTTGTACTGTGTTAACACCCTTTCAGAACTTTTCAATACCTCCCACCAAAGACAAACAACAAGTCAAATAGACTGTTTATAGTGTATTAAATTTATCCTCACTGCAATTGTACTTATTTTATGCTGTAAAACTGTGTAATTACTGCTTCATTTTTAAATTGTTAATTATCATAATTCTCTTCGTCTTTTTTCTAACAAAAAAGGATGAATTTATGGTGTTATACTTTAGTTAAATGGTATGCTCTGTCTCACCCCTCGAAAATGTATGGTTTATTCCAAGCCTGTGATCCTCCCCTGCAGTATCCTGTGTCTGTAATCCCATTGGCCCAATCTGTTCCGTGCCCACTTTGAATCTCCCTGTTAAGTGTGCCAGGGGGATGGTTCGCTCGCTCTCTTAGCCAGCTCTCCTCGCTGGTGATCTCTCAGGCCCTCCCCTTTCCCGGCCTCTCCCTCAGAAACCATGCTGCCTCCGGGGGTAGGACCCCCAATAAACCCTCCTCTAATGAGCACCCTCAGAAGCCATGTGGAGTCTCCTTGCCTGCCTGCTGCCACCAGCGAACTCACAGCCTTGGGGGGCCCCCCCGGGGACATCCCTGGGGGGTCCCCCACAAAACGCGCCGTGACATCTGTAGACATGATAGAGCAATTTGAGCTGGCCTTGATTAGAGGTTAAACACAGATGGTTATTTCCTTACTTGCCTTGGGGCAGATGCATGTTTCCATGCTGTAATTTTTTTTTTTGTTTGAAGTACCCGGTATAAACCAACAAGTGATGTAAGGAAAAATTCCTCTGCCTTTTCCTGTTGTTTTTTTTTTTTTTTGTACCTGAGAGAGTATGGTCCTGATTTACAGAAATTCCCTAGCATGTGACCTTTTTGAGACTTCTCCTCTTTAACCAGGGTGCCCAGGCCTTGGCTCCTTTCTGTGCAATGGCTCCAACTCCGCCAGGCTGCCCTACGAGCTGGAGTGTGCACAGTCCAGGAGGCCACAGCCTGTAGCCTCCCAGCCCTTTGGCAGGGCATGAGTGCAAAAAGAGCTTTCTTGCTCTAATGGCTGTGAAAAGCAAGCACAAGTGGAACACACTCTGCAGATCGATTCTGAATTGCTGAGTGAATGCTTTCAAAAAATGTTTTCTTTGTTGCCAGTTTCCTGTGCCCTGGCTTCCAATCCTTCTGGCTTGAAAGGCAAAGACATTATTTCAAAACCTTTAGGGTTCTGAAAATCAATAAATGGGGAAGATTCTTTGCTTTGTTTTCAAGCAGCAGAAACGGACAAAAGCCACTCCATCTGGATGCAGACTGAGAGAGGGAGCATAAAGGGGTTTTACTCTGTGTAAGCTCCAGTACACAGAGAACTTCTGGCGAGAAGAGAGGATATGAAAAGGGAGAATTGTAAAACAGTTGTATTTGGCCAAGGACCTCTAGGAGCATCAAAAAAAATAGCCTGAGACTGAAGTATGTTCTCACTTCAGTGGAGCAGAATTTGGGGTTCAATGGAAAGGTGTTGGTTTTTCCTTCTCTTTCTTGGGCTGCCCTCCATGGGAAAAAATCCTAGTTTTAAAAAATACACTCCAAAACTCCTACTGAGCAGGGTGATTTGGGAACCCCTTCTGTGGGCTGTAAGACCTCTGGTCAAAGAACACAACTGGGCTGTATTTCTGGCTCCATATCTGGGGAATCTGTGGTGAATCAAAGCAGTAGTGACATACTTGCTCTCCATCCTGGCAAGGAAGGACCTGGCCTGTAGGAGAAGAAGTCTTGCTGATACCTTCACAATGCATGAGACACCCCATTGCTGGGCAAATCCAGAGACCTGGTGTGGAGAAGGTCAGAGTGAAATCCAGAGGGGTTCTTTGTGCTGTGTGTGTGATGAAAGGTGGTTGTTGGGCTGGAAGCCCTTCCTTACATGGTGGGAATGAGAAGCTCCTGGAAGGAGGACTCACTTGTGTGGGAATCACTTTAAAGAGAGAGAAGTGCAGGCAAATGAGTGTCTCCAGTGAGACAGCACCTGTCAAGGAGGAAGGGGAACAATACAGAGTAATGAGAAGAGAGGAAGGTGAACAGAAGAGAGAACAGAGAAAGGAAAAACAACTCTAATGGGAGAAATTAAGTAAATGTCAAAATGTAAATATACATTTTTCTAATCAGATGGAGAAGTCAGATTAATTCCTTTCTCCCGAATTACCAGGATGATCTCTTTATTCTATTGCATCCACTAGTCTAGCTGGCATGAGTTATATGCCTTACAAAATGAGCATGTGTGGTAAGCAGAGCTGACCTGTAAAATAAGAGCTTTCTTAAATGGGTTATGAGGAAATTATTTGGCTCCACAGGCAAGCTTGCAGTCTCCTTTAATGAAATTTTTGTTTTAGACTTTCCAAAAGAGATAGAGGGAGGCCTTGCAGCAATTGCATAATTTTAAATATTAAGGGTGTAAATTTCATAAAGCCTCAAACCATGCACAAGGCTTAATTTTTCCATATTTTCGAGATGGCTTGTACATTGGCTAATGAAGTTCAAGTTCGCTTCTGATGTTTTAAAGTTGAGTTTCTTTCTAGTACATCTTTCATGTCCTACCAGTTAGTTTCCAGGGTTACAAGCAAAGACTACAATAGAGAAATGGGTCCATCCCATTATAGATGCTTCTTTGGACCTTTACCACTTTATGGATGTCCTTGTTTTTTTGTAATGATTTTTCAGTATTTGGAGAAAGAAGAATGTACAGTCAGCCTCTGCTAATTTTATTAAAGCTAGTTCTCAAAATGAAGGATGATGTGGGACTAACACTTGTGTCAGGAACTTATTCACAGATCTGAGCACTGGCCCAGGACTGCAACTGCAGTAAGAGCTGCTTGCATGACACTTGCTGGAGCAAATGAATGGTGTGTTATTTCAGAGTATTTTCTTTGACAATTTCCAGAAGCAGAGATAATTCAGAGAAGGGTCTTTGTTTCTGTGTCTCTGCTGTGGTAGGAAACCACCCTGAAGACAGAGTGCAATAAACAGAACTAACACAAAAAAAAATATTTTTCCCATTTTAGTGAGTGTAAGTGTTCTTACTGACACAAAAATAAAGTCTTTATTTTGGCTTGTGTCATGTTGAGCTGTTTGATAATTCAGTAACTAGTAACAATTGTGTGTGTTATATGTACACACATTCAACAGGATCCTTAAATAAATTACTTGCATAATTGTGCAAAATGGAAATGAATAATTTGTTGTCAAGTAGGTCCTTGCAAACAGTAATTTACCCAAGAAACTCTCAAGGAGAGCAGGGAAACAGGAGGGAAAGAAGAGGGAGAAAAATTTAACAGCAGAGGAAGCAGACTAGCTGGAGGAAGTGTAGCTTCAAGAACACTGAACACTTGGGAACAAACAGGAAAAGTTGGCCATGAGACCATTCAGGTTGAAAGTCAGGAACTAAACTAACTATCAGAGCAGTGGGAGATTAGAACTGCCTGCCATGAGCCCTATGGACCAAAGGTGCAGTTTCCAAGATAGAGATTTAGCCTCTTCTGGAAGACTTTATGTGAAATGTACACCTGTGAGGCCAGGATCTGATAGTCCAGGTAGCACTCTCATATTCTGTGTCTCTGCAGGAGGTTTGTGCATATGGTTATCATTGTCTATCTTGGAACTGAACAGAAAATGACCATATTATACTTATTTTCCCATGTTAAACTGCAAACATGAGTATGAACAATAGACAGGTAAGGGGTAGACTGAATGTTGCACAAAAACCCCCTCAAAATAGTAATTTATTTCCAAAAATATGTGATTAATAATAAATGCCACAGCAATCATTATGAGACTACAGTTCATCTTGCATTCAGAAAGTTAAACTTCCTTTACTAAGATTTCTGGGTTTTTGTCATTAGCAGTTGCTATTTTATATGCAGTCACATAGTAACTCTAGACAGTAAGTGGTAGTAGTCAAGCAGATTTAATTAGGTTTTTTTTTAAGAACTTTTCATGTGAGACCCAGTCCTCACCTCTGGTGGGAACTGGAATAGGTACATGGGCAGAATCTTTATTAAGGTTGTTATAGTTCACCCTGAAAAGTTGGTGACATTCCATTTTGAGTCTTTGTGTAGATCCACACAGGAAAATTATACTGATTTTTTTTTTTTTTTTGTAATAACAGAAAAGTTTGTGCAGAAGCCAATTGATTCATAAATCCATCTGTTCAAACCAGTATGTTATGCACTGTAAATCAGGAAACTCATGAAAAATGAAAAGTGGTGTTATCATATTAGAGAATTTTGCTCTCTTTGGCCATACATACATAATGCCAGTTCCCATAATCGACCAGACTTTTCCCTGTACTTTCAGAAGCCTGCAGGCTAAATGGAAGTGAATGCTGTGGGCATTATGGTCTTGATTATATGGTGTATCCATTTTCTTATCCTGGATGTCTGACCATAGCCTCTGGGCATCTGTAACAGAGGAGCAGGTCCTACTAACTCATGCATTTGTTACTTGTATCTGCAGCTGCACTTTATATTGGTTTGGAGCACTTCTGCTGTTAAACCTGCTCTAAGAACTATTTTGAGTAAGTCCCCCTGAATGGCCAATTCTGTTCTGGCCATTAGGTTTCACAGGTACAGCTCCTTATTAGATCCTAACTATTCTTCCCTGAGAATGCCATGCTTTCCATTTTCATTCCTTTTTTTCACTCCTGTTTCCCTAATAATCAGTGCCCCCGTGGGCACCTAAAAGCTTACACAAGCTTAAATCACTCAGAACAATGTCTCAGTATTAGGTTCCTATAATGAGAATCTGAGGTGTCATGCAGAAAAATAATAAAATATTTTTATAGAGACAGAATTGGAGGGTAAGGGCCAAGGGAAAGGTATAGAAAATATGTATCTTACTTTGTCAGTCTTCTGCAAAATGGTACCTTGCTTTTCATCTTAAACTCAATGTTTCCATTGTTGGGAGGAAAAAAAGTAATAGAAAGGATAAGTTTAGTTTTTCTACTAAATGTACTAGTTTCAGTTGCTGGAATTTTGACTTTTTGCTCAGTGTTTCATTTTACCCACATGAATCAATGTCATTCAGATTTCAAGAGAAGATATTTTTCTTTAAGTTTTGGGGGAAAAATCTTGGTGGTGTCAACAGGAGCTAACCAAAGAAGCTGAGAAGTGTTTTTTGGTGGTTTTGGGGGCTTTTTAGTGATGTGGTTTTCTTTCCCATCTTGAAAGTCCTGTTTGCTTACTTTCTTCTCCTGTACCTTGTCACTGAAATAATTATTTTTCTTCTCAGTAAAATGTTTTCCTGCAAAGCCCAGTGAAGCCCAGTTATTGATAGTGTCCCTACTGTACACACAGCAAAATGCTCTCTTGGATCATGGCTGGTTGAAATTTTCATAAAGAGTTTTGTCCCCAGAAGTCTGTTTCTAGAGCCCTTGGGTTCAAGAAATAATAATATTTAAATTTGGGTACAAAATAATATTTAAACAACAATTGTTGGGAACGGGATGATATTGGTGTGAAGTTTTATGTTGTTTTTAATTTGTGGGATAGTTTTAAAGTAATTTCTCTTCAACAGTCGTATTTCTAAACAAATGCATTTCTATGTGGAGACCTGAGGCTATTTCCCCTGGCTGGCTTGCTTTATCTAGTTTGGTGTGCTGTTCTCCTGCATGGAAGCAGGCTATGGTATTTCCATTTGCAAAGGTTGAAGATCCAGTCCTCTTGGCTGGCTGTGCAGAGGAGTAATTTTCTGCTCCTGGACTTTATCACTGGTGGTGCTCCTTGGTGTGTGCTGCCCCAGACAATTTGATTCCTCTTAAAAAGACTTTCTGACAGTCCCTGCTTAGTGTCCTGACACATTCTTAACTGGGCTACTGCAAAGGATGAGGCTCAAGACATTCTTTCTCTATCCTTGAAGAAAACTGTTCTGTCTGTGTGACTAAACTACCTACCTGATTTTCCTACAAAGCTGTGGGGGCTTGGGAAACTCATGAAAAGTCCCAAGTGAATAGGCTGATTGGGTAAGGAGGAGAGATGAAAGGTTGTTGTGCTAAAAGAATCCCAGGGCAATACCAGAAATTTTGTGCGTGAGTTGGAGCAGTTGCATTTGACACGATATATCCACAGAAGAGGCAGGCTTTGCATTGAAGCACTTTGTTTCCAAAGGCAGAAAAAAACCAAAGGAAATATTCTACTATTCCCATTTTACTGAAAAGTGTAAGTGAGATATGAGATGTTGAGCTCAGAAATGCCCAGGAAGCACATGGTAAAGTAGGAGACAGAGCCCGAAGCCTTTGTGTCCCAGTCAGCCTTCTGAAGAAGGACCAGCTTTTTAGAGGCACATGTCCTGAATACTCTGTTATTAATAGTGATTTACATAATAGCTTGTAGCCCCATTTCAATATTACAGAAAAGGACTCACTCTTTTTTTGTGAAAATGACCTGGATTCCTATAAGCAATAATAATATACTGTTGCAGAGAGGGGCTGTGAAGAGGGAGGGGGAGGGAGTATGAAACTAAAAATAAGAAATATGTACAGTACATAATTCTAACAATGTTATCTGAAAGACAGTAAAAATAGACTCAATTAGATATTGTCAGAGCTTTTTTCTCCATGCAGCTGCCTAGCCAAATATGACAATTTTTCAACAATATAAAAGTTCTAACACAATGCATGATACATTGTACTGAATTCATTAACACTTTGCTACCTTAAACATCATTATAAAGAAGGAAAATAATGTAAAAGAAGCTTGTCTTTTTTTTTTTTTGTTGTTCCTTTTGTTTCTGTGACGTGTTTGGAATTGCATGCCTGTGAGAGTTTTGTGATCTAAATTTAATGATCCTAAAAGGGATTTAGTAAGATATTGTTCTTTTCTCCTGCAGACATCCCTAGGCTGAGTGCTATGTGAAAAGTGCGACTCAATTACTCAATTATACAAAAAAGTTTAATTTATCTTTAAAAATGAAAAGCCTTTTCATGCAGTATTTCCACAGGGATGTAGCCTTAGTGTAGTAGAGCTTTCCTAGCTCTGCTTTGCAACAACATAATTCCTATAGAAAGAGAGTTTGCATGCAGTGCATAGAATATCTGTCTGCACAAATGTGCCCCCCTTTCTGTGAATAAAGACATTATGCTGACAGTTGATATATTTGGCTTTGATTTGGCAATGGAATCTGCAGATCTCTGCTCTCATTCAAAGTTGTAAATTCACAAAATTACTGAAGCAGACAGTTGGTCACAATGCAGATACCAAAACCTTTATAATTCAGCATTCAGACTGAAACTTTTTGTCCAGTTCTAACCCAAGTTTTTTAGCTACCATTCTCTTACAAGTATTACATTTAAGATAGATAATTTGCAAAATTATTGGGGGTTAATTTGGAGTCAAAAGCAGGAATAACATGTTGAACATATGAAGTAAAATAATCATTGTCTTGGGCATGCTGTTGGGCTTTAAGATTATTTTTTATGGGTATAATGTGCTCTGTCATTTCCCTGTGGCTTGACCATCAAACTTGAACTACAGAGATAGAAAACCCCCAGGAATGAAGAAGAATCTGATTCATTTTTGGGAGGAAATAAGGTTGATGACTGAGAAGACATCACTTACCGGGCAATATAATAAATTTATAAATCTCTTATTTCGCTTTTGTTCCAATTTAGTACAATGTGTACGTCTGGAAAATTACATGGAATACTGCATCCCAAGTTGAACAAACTTAATCAGGGTTCTTTTGCCTTGCTCTTTAACCCTTAGCCCTGGGCACCAGGAAAGCCATTTATTCTGTGTGCTCAGAGTATGAGCAAAGAGGATTGCTGTGATTACTTAATCAGGATATGGGAGGTGATAGCAGTAGTTTCTGGGAGGCTAGACTAGAAATCTCCTCACCCCCAACAGCTACAATTCATAGCTGTGTAGCTCCAATTTTCCTGTTGCTGAGCTGTTGAGTGTCAGGTTGATGTAGAGTTTGCATTGCTATAGACAGATGTGCATGCAAGTACTGGATTCTCTCTGCTTCTCCTTCCTAAAGTGAACTTGATAAAACTGCTGCTTCTTTCTGACACTGCTCACCAGCTCACAAGGTATTTAAAAGTCATGCAGATGTGGCACCTTGGACTTGATTAATGGTGGCCCTAGTGGTGCTGAGTTAATGGTTGGACTCAATGATCTTAAAGGTCTTTTCCAACCTAAAAATTCTATGAAAACTGGGAAGGAGACATTGGAAGACAAAACCTTTGAATTTATATACCTCTGGAATGTTCTTCACAGCAATTATGTAAAAGTTTCATCTTTAGTTGTGGCATCTTGCCCTGAATTAAACTGGATTTGATGTGGAAAGCTACTGTACCAGTCAAACACTGAAGAGATTAAGCCAGCTGAAGAGAGAGTGGTGTACACTGCCACTGATTACTGTGAAAGAGCAGGACAATATTTATTAGGGATGCATTAAGCAGTGCAGGCAGCAAAAATGATGCTTGTAGTTGGGAAACACCCTGTGCCAAGGCAGTGTTTTCATTCTTCACCTTGTTACTTCCTATATGAATAAAACACCAGTCTGCACAAGGGAAAACAGTGGAATAGGGGAGGCAAAAATCCCAAATCAAATTCAAAACCACACAATATAAAACCACCCCTAAACCAACTCCATTCACCTTCTCCTCCTCCCTCCTCCCCAAATTTGGCCTGGGCATCTACCTGAAAAACTAGAAGCAGGCTGGCCAAACTAGAAGTATTTATGTCACCACCAATATCATGGTGGTGACACACTGGCTGTTCTAATAGCACATTACTCAGTAAACCAGATATTATGAAAAAACATGTATTTCTGCATTGTAGAAAATAAATGAAACACATTAAGCATTTGTGCCTATAGATGTTGGAAAATTAACTCTATTCCAGCCAAACACAGTATAGTATATGTCTCACTTTGGAAAAAGTCAGTTTATGCTGTGTAATGGTGGAAAAACACACAGTCAAACAGCAAAATTGTTTTATTTTTTAAGATGTAGAGGAACCCTTTAAACTCAGTATTTTTCTGCATAAGCTTACTGAGTTCATTGTTTGTACTAATCCCCACTGTGTAATGATTGCTTCAGTTCCAACTGAGCTGAAATTAAGCCTCTGTCTTCCCCTGAAGCTTTGTTTTCACAAAGTCTGTAATTACAACTGAATTTAAACCACGTACATATGTATGCGTATCCCTGTGAAGCCTCCTTTGCTGTGTGGCCATGGCATACACCTAGAACATGCTGATATCTGCTGAGGGTCTTGGCTGAGACAGCAGCCAGATTTTTGTTGTATTTTTGGTTATTATTTACTAATACTGAAGTAATCCAGTGCTCTTTAGAGGGTAAAACAGCAACATGATTGAAGGTATGTGCTACTAAATTATGTAAAGTATGTGCGGCCATTTCTGATTGGGGAATATGCAGTTTACTAATCCTTTATTTAGGGTTACAAGGCCTGATATCCAACAGAACTAATAACAGTTTGCCAATCAGCCTCGATAGTTGATTTATTTACCTTGTGAGTTCTACGGTAAGATTCAATAGAATTCAATGGGTCTATGCTGCATTAGTTCTGCTGATGTTCACTAAGGTGCTCATTGCTGCTTTTTACAGCTTTGCTGGGGACTTTTAAACAGTTGAAGGATTTCTGTTCCAGGGAGGTTTGGGTTTGAATAGTGAATGAGTCCCTCATCGTAGTTACAAAAGTATATGTTTGTAAGAGCTCTCCAAGTTCCTTCCAGATAAAAGATGCTAATAGATGTAAGATAATGTGTACATGCAAGAATGTCGTCATTAATAAATATGGAAGAAAAAAAAAAGCTCTCTGTGAACGATGTAAAATAACACCAATGAGTATTTAATCTGCTTTTTAAATTGAATTTTCAGCTTAAAGAGGGAAACTTTTATTCTTGTTTGAAAAATTAAAATAGAAAAATGAATATTGAAATGTATTGGCTTGGGATTTTCAATGCAGTTTAAATAACTAATTAAGAAAAAGTTGCAGGGAGGAAAAACATTCAAATATGCAATAATTTATTTTTAATAAGTGTAAGACAGATTATTTTAATTACCACATCTTTAAAAATGTGGGGTAAATAAAATGCCTTAAATTGTCATTCATAGAGATTTGGAATTGAAGTGTAGAGATTAAAGCCTTTTATCAGTAGATGTAGACAAAAGACTTAATGAATAACAAACACAGAAATTAACTGAAATGACAGCTACATTTTTTTTTTGCTTGGTTTCCCATGTCCTCTGACATTTTTTCCCTTCTTTGGTTTTGCTTTTCAGAACAAGCTGTTAGCCAGGTGAGGTTTCATGGTATTTTCTGTACCACAATTTTCTTTATTCAAAGCTTTCAAGCTTCTTTTGAATTCACCTCCTTGCCTTTAGAATAGCAGCTACGTGGTTGACCCCTTCTGCTGCACAAGGACTTGAAGGTAGATTCTAGTCTCTATAATGTTTTTACACTTAATTTTCAGTCGCCCATGTTTCCATTGAAATCTTTGTTATCAACGATGCCAAAATCACCTAAAGCCAATCAAGCTTTGGCAAAGTCTGCACACCCTGGCTGGAGTTAATATTTTATATTACCACATAAATGTTGGGTCCAAGTGCTCCCTATTTATTGTGCAGCTTTTTCAGAGGAGTTTCGAGGAGCCATTGGGCTGTCTGTCAGTGCATGAACTCTGTTCTCTGAACCTGAGTGTCTCTTGGAGAGCTCTGGCTGGCAGTGAAAATTTCTCCCTTTTGATGCAACAAATTTCATGCAGAAACGGGGCACGACAGAGCCATGTTTGCTGTGTGGTGTTAAGTGGGGGTAAAGCTCCCTTCTCTGTGCAAGCACATGCTTTTTGTGGACTTGCTCAAAGCCATCTAAATGACATGCACTCTGTGTTACTCGCCTCGTGTTTACCCAAAAGCAGAGTCTGACCCTGAAGTGCTGTATTTGTCCTGGTTGTTATAAGGTTGTAGGTTCAATGTGCATAAATGAGTAATTGTCCTTTAGAGGCCTGGGCTTTAGTTCACCCTGTTAGGGCTGCTGAGCCAACAAGCATAGAAAGAGCTGTACTTTGGCATCATCCCAAAAATTTAGAGGTCGTGAGCCAAAAACCCCAGGAAAGCCTTTCAGCTTTCCCGTCAGCCCAGTGTGCTGGGGTTCAGAGCTGCTGATCTCACCTGGAACAGGACAGCAGCAGGAGGGTGGGGGAAGGGACAGCTCTTTCCAGGGAAGGAGTGTGCAAGGTCTCCAAGTCTTCCAGCAGCCAGGGAAGCTGTCCTCCCAGCAAGCAGGGAAACAAGTCATCTTTTGCCTTGAGTTTTTTTGAGAAATGTTTGTTCTCCTGTTGACTTGTTCTAATATGCGTCTGACTTTCCTGCTTTTTAAGGGGAAGAAGATGTGCCAAGAAACCTCTGTCACTAAACCAGAATAGTTCTGTCATATCTTTCTCTCATTTTAGCACTCCAGCTATTCTTCTAAGTAGGGAAAAATAATTTGGGAGTCCCTGGCAGTTTTGCTGTTTTTTAAGGAAACATGAATGACAGGAGGATTTGGCCCGATGGTAGCTGAAAAGC
The DNA here is from genome assembly GCF_031753505.1 of Anomalospiza imberbis. Lineage (NCBI taxonomy): Eukaryota > Metazoa > Chordata > Aves > Passeriformes > Viduidae > Anomalospiza > Anomalospiza imberbis. The sequence goes on along the minus strand of NC_089686.1, from coordinate 50,380,338 downwards.
ACTCAGGCTCTGCCAGGATATAATTCCTTGTGAACTCTGACCTGGAATGAATACAACATATATGCTACTGTTCCTCTGTAATTTCGCATCCCTTTTTCCTGTGTGGGTTTTTCTCCCTGCCCTGTTTGTTACAGTTAAACCTGCCTGAGGGGTTTATCCTTTATAACTGGTGTCCCTGCAAGGGAGACACTCTCACTGGTTTTACAGGCCTCTCAGGACTGCCCCTAAAAGGTCCTGGAGGACTGCCTTTGCTGGCATTGATAATGTTGCTGCTTTTAAGATCCCAAAGCCTCCAGTTCAACCACCCCCCCAGCAGACTTAGTTTCCTCACAAAGTAAAAAGGCACTGCTCAGATTAAGGGACTGATTGGATGCTGCTGTGTGGACCCTAATGTGTTACAAGGGCACTTGGTTCCTCAGCAGGAGCTGTGGTGTGCTGCTAGGGGACTTCTCAGGCTCTACTACTTAGAAATGATGTGGTGCTACACCAGCTCTGGGACTTGTAGATTTGCATTCACTCTGCAGCTTCATTAAAAATTTTAACTGGGACATATTTAGACTACTCAAGCTGCTTCTATAGAGTTGATTATTTTGTCTTGTCCTTAGAAAACAGCTTATCCTTGTGAAAATAACATATAAATTGTACTATTATATTTAGTGTTGCAAGCTTTGCTCTTGCTGTTTAGTTTTCTTTTCCTTTTGAAGCTGTGGAGTTTCTGTCAAATAATGTCTTCTGAGTTAAAACTCACTATAGGAAGAACATGTTCTGTGTCTTTTCCATTTTTCTCAGTGAAGTCTGTGAATCTCTGTCATTAGTGTGTTTATTGCCTAGAGAATAAAGAAAAGAGAGAAAGGATGTTTCTGTGAGTAAGACACAAGATAGTTGAGATCTGCCATTTCATCCAGAGGAATTATTAAATCCCTGTGCACCTCTATTCTATCTATGAAAGGCATGTAGTAGGATCTGCTCATTCTAGAGCGTTGTTTGTGTCTTAATTTGTTGAAGAAAACTGATTCTGTCCTAAGAAAGCTTTTCTAGAAATACAAATGCTACTCTCATGAGCACAGGTGTTCTGTGGTTTTCTAAATTCTCTTGCAAAACACTCTCCTTATGGGGAGTTGTGGTCAAGAATCTATGGTTTAATTGTCAGTGCTGAACCGCAGAAAAAATATATTTTAAAAATATTTCCTTTTCTAGCACTCAAATATCCTGAAAAATCGCTCTAAAAACGGTAGCAAGTAAATTTTACTCGTTATTCCATTCACTTCATTTTACATTTGAAAAATGCAGTTTATCTGAATTTGGATAAAGCTGCCACAGCATTTTTAGTCTATGATGGCATTTGGGACTTAATTTCTTCTGTGAAAGCACTGCTAGTTTCTGTGGAATCCTGCAGGTGCTCTGTGTTTGTGAAATCCAGGAGGTCTTAAATTTAGAGATGCTAATTTTTACAGTCAGTTTCATGCAAAGCCTATAGTAAAGCAATCTGTCAATTAAAGAATATGCCTCACCAGTTAATCCTTTTCAAGTTTCCTATTTATGTGTTTAAACAAAAAAAAAAAAAACCAAAAAAACAACCCCCCCCCCAAAAAAAAAAAAAAAAAAAAAGAATGTAAGCCCAAATGCTGTTTGCTCACTTTTATAATTTTCTGGGAGCAGCAGGAAATTATTTTCACACTTGATAAAACTCAACCTTCATAATGAAGGCAATGAAGAGCAAGCTATGCACCAGAGTGTAAGACAGCTTAAACTTGCAATATCAAGAAGGTTTTTAGAAGAACCTTCTCTGAGAAAAAGAACCTGACTCGTTTCAAAAGGTTTTTGAACAAGCTTTTTCAGCTTCTTATATTGCCTTTACATTTTGTTGTAATTCTGTGTGCTGGAAATCTAATTTGGAGTTGCACAAAGGCTGTGACTGAGTAGGATGTCTGGGGGTGAAGTTGTGACTTTACCTCTTTTTGGGAATGGCCAGCTTTCCTGGTAGTGCAGTAATGTTTGTTTTTCTGTCTGAGGAATGGAGGAGCTATGGGAATTGTTTTCCCTCTTACATTTGATTGAGGAGTCAGTGTATAGGTTTTTTTTTTTTTGCAGGGGGAAGGAGTTGGGCATTTTGTTGTGTCTTTTTAAAATTATCCATAATATATGTCATGGAGCAAGTAAGGATTTTATAAATTTACTGTGGCTAAGAAATCACTAAAGACTTTTTTTTCCTTGTCTGCTTTGAAGCTACCTATTTCTCTTTTCCTAGTTGCTAGAATTAATTAACTTTTACCCTTTATGCTGTAGTTACACACTGTAGGTCAGCCTTCCTGTCAGAGGAGACCTGACAATAATTCCCATCTGGTTATGAGCTTTGCTATCACAAGAACTGTTATTTTTTGATGGTATTAAAAAAACAACAACAACAAAAAAAAAAAAAAAAAAAAAAAAAAAAACCAAACAAACCCAAAACAAACAAATGCAGCATTCACTAACAAAATTGCTTTGCTATGGATTTTAGGCAGTACTAAATTCTTAGCAAGAATCACACTTGTTGAACAACTTTAAAACATATTTAAGAGAAGCTAGTTAGTTTTGAATAAATACCTGTTGATTTTTTTTTTTTTGAGAAAACACTTACTGCTTCTTTTCTCTAATATGTTTAGGTGTTTCTAGTTTGTCTCCATACATCTGGAAGAGCTTCCATCTGCATTTCTGACGGCTGCCATAGGGTGGTGCCAGGCCATCAGTATATACAGTACTAGACAATGGTTTGGGCTTTGAGCAGATCAGAAATCAAACGAGCTTTAAAATCTGATCTCAAATAATTCACAGTAGAAATAAACGAAGCAGCCAGTGCAAATAGTTTCTTTGATGCTTTTTTTATTTTTTTTTTAGCATAAAGGAAGGGTCTGTCTGGTATATACTTCTTTATGTGTGCCTATTGGTTGGGGTATATATATCTATATATATATATGAATATGTATAAAGTTTGACCTGAAATGTGGTTTTGCCCTAAGGACACTGACGCCTTGTTTTTGATCACATTGTACTAATGTGGCTTAATTAATAGCCCTCTTAGCATCTCTGCTAATGTTCAGGCTTTTGTTGCTTGTGTGTGTATTTATTACAGACCTGCTAATTGTTAAAGCTGACTGGAGATGAATGATAGATTTCCAACTTTAGAGAAACAATATCTATCTAATGCATGTTTAAGGAAGATTAATTTATTGCCTTAAACTAAGCTCACAATTGAATGCCCAATGAAAGCAATGAAATATTAATATTTTAGAGTAATGTTTGAAATATCTCCCATCTATCTGGTTCAAAAATCAATATTATATTAATTATACAGACATACAAATTTATTCTTTGAGCTATCTAAATCAGTTTCTAAAGTATTTGGTTTATAATAACTGAGGAGAAGAAATTAGGCCTGTGGTTAGTGAGAGGGATGTACAAATATTTATCGAATATCTCATTTGAAAAGGCTACTGTCTGAGTAAGATAAAATAATAATAGTTGGAAATGAAAAAAAGAATATTATTGGCAATAGATTACATGGATCAAGTCTAAAACACTTGATTTCACATTTCTGTTTGTGTTCACATTTAATAAAGAGGTTGAAGGTTTATATTTATGGAAGTATATCTTTAGTGGGGAAAACATTGACATTCACAACTCATTTGCTCTTGAACACCTTTTGTTAATGTATGAAATGAAATGCAGCATGTGGCCTGGCAACTGAACAAGCTAAAATTAAAAATGATTTAACTTACATGCATTTGTAGAGCTTTTGGAGTTACATGGAGACAAGCACAGTAATTCTTCTGACAAATCCTGGATGATACTATATTCTTTGCCAGGTAGTGGTAACTTAAAAACCACAAATCAATAAGCAAACCCCCACTTCCCTCCAAAAACTTCAAAGCAAATTGAAAAATACCCCCAAAACCCTACACAACAATTCTTCTTTCTTTCTATTTTAAAAATTGAAGTAACCTAAACAGAGCCTACTGACTATAAATTCATGTGAATACCTTTGGAGAATTGACATAAATAACCAACAACAGCCAAACATAAATCCTTTGTGAATCAGACTTTACCACACTAATTTTCACCTCAGTGAATGGGAATAAGACCCACTTGTATCTGAGATGATACTGTGAGTGACGTTTTGAGGCTAAAAGCCTCTGAAATATTTGTAATAATTTAGATAGTGATTATCCTGTCTAGACCTTGTACTCTTTGCTAGACTTTCATTTAAATGTTGGACTGGTTGTTTTTTTATGTTTTTTTTTTTTTTTTCTTTTTCTTTTTTTCTGACTGTAAATCAGTGGCTAATGTGCAGATTTGGACTTTCTGAAGTTTTACTTTGAGAATGTTTTCTTAAAGCATTCCAAAACATTGAAATCCTGGAATGGCAAGGGAAAAAAAAAATTCAAGCCAAAGGTAAAATCAAAAATTATTTATGGAGCATTTTGTCTCTAATCCTAAAACTGAAAAGTGGCAGCGGTGATGAGCTTAGCTGATTCTAGTGCCTAATGCTTGTCGTGAAGTCAAATTTGATTGACATTTCATCATAAATTTCTATTCCACATAACAAATATTTCTTTTTCTCAGTTTGTAAGAGCCTTTTAAAGATGATTTCTTAAAACAATGTAACGGTCATTTGCAGCTTTTATGGCATCTAAATCTGTGCCTTTCTGCTGGTTTGCTTCTACTGACATTTTAACATTGTTAATAATCACTGGCCATTTGTGTGCGCTGAGTAAAGGCATAATGTGCTTTTATATAAAACACTGTTATGAGGGCTCATTATCTCGTGAGGCAGCAGTTATAATGAAAATTAAACAATTGCAAACTTGCTTTGCCAAGTGTTTTTAAAATAAATTTAGCTGGGCTGCTTCACAGCTCCTACCTGGTTCTGCAGAGGTATATACCAGAGCTGCTGGAGAGTTGCACGCATCAGTTCCTTGGTGCAGTGGTGAGAGCTGTGAGCAGCCAGCTCCTCAAAGAGCTCCCGTGCTCTGCTGAGGCTGAGCAGGAAATGCTTCCTTCGCAGGCAGCATCCTAGCAGGGCATGAAATAAGTGTAAACCTTTGAAAGGAGCCTCCGTGGCACCGACAGTTAAACGGGTGTCACAAACAACCTTTTGCTCGCAGGTAGCCACAGAAGTATTAGGTCTGCAGGCTGCAAGCTACTCCTGCTGTTTTGGAAACCACTGGCTGTCTACAGCCCTGTGGTTAAAAATTACCAAATTAGCTGCACTTCTCAGGCTAAGAAAGGGTTGAGAATGTAAATATGGTCTATTCAATGTTTTGTTTATAGACTGCAAAGTTTTACTAAATGCTATACATAATGGACATAATTTTTTACAACTTGTTCAGTGTGTCTACATAAAATTATTTGAATGGGAAGTACTTTAAAAATAAAGTAAGTGTATGATGAGAAGTCTGGGTTAGGCTTCTCCAGGGTGTCTGCATTTTAGCAGAGTTGGTCTAGCTGAGGGTCTGGATGTCTGAAATTCACGTTTAAAATGACTGTTGCTTAGCTAGCCAGGGCAGTTTGTGTCATTTCTGACACACTTCCCTTCTGTTATGTGTGCAACAAGATTTGTCCTAATAGGAGCTGTATTCAGCAGCTCCTCTTTTATTTTAATGCAGGATTTGGAGACAGATTGTTCCAGTACTACAGTAGTAAGGGAAACCAAATTTCCATTTTATTTTTTTTCTTTTTGCCCGTGTTTAATTTTGAAAGCTACCTTGGTGTGAAACAATAATTCAGAGAGTCTCTGTTTCAAATTACCTTTCCTCATTAAAAAATAAAATACAGTAAAATAACCAGGAGGTCTAGCACATTATGTCACTAAGTCACACAGTAAGGGACCATCAAAGAATGGTGGGAATTATCACAGCAGCTTGCTCCTTGTTAGAAGCATTTACCTCATGACCCTTTCATTTGCCTACTGCCACTTTAGTTTAAGAGTGACAACACTGTATAGCACTCTGCACTTCCCTCTTCGTCCCCCCCTCGCCCTTTCCCTTAGCACCAGATGCCTTTGTAAAGCAGCCTGGTGAAGGAGAGAACAAAACCTTGTGGGATAAGTCTGACACTGGAAGTTAATGATTATCAGTCGAAACAAAACACTTGTTTACATGTTGTAGTCATTAGAGGTTCCAGTCAGTCATACCTCGGCTGGGATTCCTGCCAAATGTTTTGAGGGTTCTTTCACAAGCTGTGCAGTTTTGTAAATACAAAAGCACTCTTATTAAGCCTTTTTAGTATTAGACTGTGCAATTAAGACTAAGGATAATTAGATTCCTTTATTGGAAGTAGAATGGTCCAAGATACACACACACACACACACACACAACTTTCTTAGCCACAGGATACCATCGAATCTCTATTTGGGTGTTCCATTACAGATCAATGGCTAAGAAAAACTCTTTTGTATTGCACATTTTTTTTTATTAAAAGTTGTGCTCAAAACTTGGGGCGGTATGGATTTTTCCTCACCCTATTGTCATCACCTCTGTTGCAAACATAAAACTTTCTTTTTTTGATTAGCTTGTTTCAATTTGCTGGAAGCCCTTCGCTTGCATCTCTTTTAGTATTGATGGCTCTTCATTTCAGCCTTATTACAGCTAGGATTAAGGAGGTGATTTGACTATGAAGGAATTTAGGAAAATTTCCAGTAAGCTAAGGATGATTTTGAGTTAACTGCAGGATAACAGGGTTGTAGAAATGAATGTTTCTTTTAACACCTGTGAATTAGTCCATACCTGAATAAATAAATGATCCCTTTGGTATTTGAAGTTGATATAAACCAGCTCAAATTTCAACATTTTCTTTTAAACACTCTAATCATGCAAAAATGCATCTAATACAAATAATCGTGTGAGTTGATGAACCTGTTTCACATACCCTTCTGCTCAGGGAGTATTCTCTGCATTGAACAGGATGGTAAATTATTTAAGATTTGGGAGGCCATTTTTTGTAACTGTGAATTGTAAGAAAACTGAATCTTCCATACATATTTTATCTCTATTTTTTTCTTTGCCAGAGAAGATATCCGTTTTAGTTGCTCCAGTGCAGGACTGCTCGCTTTGACATTTCCCGGTTGTCTGTAGTGCTAGGCAATAATTAAATATCAGGTGCATAAGCTGCTCTTTAATTTGACATGTGTGCTCCAGGCAATAAACACATGCAGTGCAACGTGGGAGTGTAATTGCTAAGGAATAAAATCTTGTACCAAGTGAGATCATTGTATCAGGTACTGTGTGACAGCTCATTTGATCATTATGCCCAGGCTAAAGAGGTTGCCTAATTAGTTTCCATTAAAACTCACCCTTTAATCAGGAATTATTCTTGCATAAAGAATGTCACTTGGTCCAGATGAATGAACAATGGTTCCCCCTTGAGATTCAAATATCTGTTACACTTGGGATGCCATATGTCTTTTCAAACAATTCAGCTACCACAGTACTCTGTGAATCTGGATCTCACAGCACTATGTGGTATTTGCATTTCCTCAATACCAGCAATACAGAACAATACAGTGTTCTGTAGAAAAATCACAATGGTGTTCTGCATATGCTTCATCAAGTCAGAGGAACTACATTCATGCAGCAGGAACTGTGTTGTAAACACACAAATGACTAATGGGCCTCTCTTAACTAATGTGCTTAGTTGTTGTATATATTTCATTAGTGACATATATAGCATACATGCTATTATCTGGAGCTAGACTTTGGTTTCTCACCTAGAAATGTCAAGGTTCATCTAAATTTAATACTTTGAAGAGAAACAACTCCCTAGCTTTTTTTTCTTCTTGTGACAATAGCTTTGTCATCTGAAACTGATCACAGAAGTAGCTGCACTTTCTTTTTTTCTCTCCTCCCAAAAAACATCATTTGAGTGCCTTTCCCTTGCTCCCACAAGACATGTGAGTTTTGGCACATTACTGGGTTCATGCACAGAAGTGGAGCTTAGTTGTTGGGTATGTTTCAATCTGAGCCATTTCTGCAAGTTCCAAGTTGTCCAGCAGAGTTAACTTTTCTGCCACATAGAACCTGCAGTGAATTTGAGTTCATTTGAGCTGTCCAAAAACTGCTCCTCAAGAGAGGCTTCCCCTCTTGGCTGACAGACTGTGGTAGGCCAGGTGGAGAGAAAGAGAATTGCAAGTCAAAGCTCAGCACTCGCAGTCAGTGGCCTCATTGAACTCCCTTGATAACCTGCTGTACAGATGTGAACTGAGCTTCCCTTCTGAAGTGGAGGGATGATCCTACAACATGTTGATGTCTTCACAGACTATCTGCCACTGTGCTGTTCAACCCTCTCCTAATCAAGTGGTTTATGAGACACCCAGATATACAGGTCTCAAAAATACTTCCCTAATTTTTTTTTTTTTTTTTTTTTAATCTTAGATTGTTGTTGACTCCTTGTTGTGTTGGGAGGAAGGTAAAAATATTTTGTGGGCTTTGTGCACCTGGAGGCAATACCTTTTACAGAAACAACAACCCAAGGTTTTGTGAAAGATTGCCACAAACACTAAGCAAGTATTGTGCATGATACCTGCTCCAGGTTCATACTTGGTAAATCTAAATGCTCTAACCTTCATACTTAAACCTGAGGCATACTTGTTTTACACTGCAAGAGTATTCAATGGAAGGATGTTAGTACAAGATGGAATTCAAATCCTTAATGTTTCTTGCTGCTTCTGCTCTGAGTGCCCCCATTCTCTATACCCAATATACAATGTGTCACAGCCACAGTGAATGAAGCAGACAGGAAAGTGGCTAAAGCACTTGATTAACATCTAGAATCAGGAGAAGAGAAATGGTTTGATGATCTAAAGTGACTCTCTGAATAGCAGAGGCTTTTAGTTTATTGGTTTTTATACCTTGTGCTATGTGTCTAGGAAAATTAGTATTCTGTGGAGTCTAAGAGCTGTCCACCTTTACCTAAGATGTTCTTTGTAGTTGTGGCCAATCTCTGATGCATCAGAGGAAGATGGAGAAGAAAGAATAAAAGCTTCTTTGAGCACAGAAACTGAATTCTGATCTCTTCTGGCTTCCTCTGGTTAATCGATACTATTTTGGCATTCTCGCATACATTTTACACTCCCTGCTAATATTTTCAGCAAACATATTCTTACTTCTCTTCCATGTTCCCAATGCCATTCCTGATTTCTTTCCATGTCCCCAGATTGTATTTGCCCAGATTTCTGGAGAAACCTGTTCCACCTCATTCAGTTCCAGACATTGATTGGTGTCAGTTGCTGTCTCTTGACTATTAGTCAGAGAGGATTTTTTGCATCTCAGTTACTTCAAACCCAACAAATACCTAGAGGGGCTCCATGATGATGATTTATGCAAATACTTTAGTGAAGCTCCTAGATGGTATCCAGACTGCTCTGGTGGCATGCAGTGATAAAGATCAATTATTGCTAGAATGAAATGAATTATCTGCCTATGATATCTTTATTTTTAAGGAGGTTATTGATAGCTCCAAAGCAAGGAGATATACCTAGTAATCATGAATGAAGTGCCTTCTCCAGTTTCTGCAGGCCTCTCTCTGAAACCTGTATGCTGAAGAACACACACAACCTTTGCAGATTATTAACCTCAAAGCAGTCCTTTGTCAATAAAAAATAAAATGAACAATTAAATTAAAAATCTTAAATAAATTGGAAGTTTAGTAGCATAATAAGGAAATAAAAATGCTGAGTTAATAATGGGAAAATTTACCTTTGTAATAGTACTGGTATTATTTAGTACAAAGGGCAACCTGTCCAAGAGGTAAGTTTTGTTTTGTCTTGAATCAGGTTCATGTCTTTAGCCAATCAGTTTTTGTGCTAATCATTGTTGTTTATGTTAATTGAGATTTTCAACCTAATCACTTGTATTTTCCCATGCCAACTAAACTTTTTCATTGTAACAATGAATTTTACAGGTTATTTATAATATGTCGTTTAAGAAAAATATAAAAAAGAACAACTTGAAGTTACAGTTTAAAAGAGTGTTGCAGTTTAGGAGTATTTTTGCAATCTTTATTCTCATACTCTGACAGTGGACATTGGAGCATCTGAAATCCCTCAGACTGTGTTCAGTGCAGTAGCTTTAGCATGTTTCCTCCTGCTTCCTCCTGTGTTTCCTCTCAAAACAAAATTTTTAATATTTCAAGCTCTCCTTCTGCAGATGTATTTCTATGACTGCAGTCTTAACTGTTGCCTGGTTTTTAGTCCTGTCATTGGCCCAGGTCTTTCTCTGTGCTCTTTCCAAAGCTGAATAGGCAGAACATGGTAAATTATTTCATAAGAGGGCATCCCACTGATTTATGATATTGAGACTATTATTTAATTTTTGAACTTTCTAAAGATAACAAGGTGCTTCCTTTTTACATGCAATGCTATAAATCAATCTGTGTTCACTCTAGACTTGGCCCAGTTTTATCAAAAGGTTTATGAACTTTGCAAACTTGGCTCAAATATGGCTGAGAAGCTGCACTGAGAGGCATCACATTATGATTAAAATATTGCTGTAGCCCTACTCTAAGTATTATCTAAATATCTTCAGTAGCAAGTGTAAACCAGAAATGACCTAAGAAAATTACTTCTGCTATAAGCAAAAATATAGAGGCTAAAACCAGTTTTGGGTGACCATTCAGGGCTACTTTTACTTTCTCTGAGACTGATTGCCAGGATTTAAATTTTACATCTTTTCCATAAATCACATTTTCCCGTTACAAATTCATATGTTTATCTTAGTATTATAATGTGGGGACTATTTTTATTACTCTTGTTATTAATCCAAGTAATCTTTAGTGTTTCTATAAGAAATTCACTAGAGTGGAATCAAAACATTGTTCAGTATAGAATTAACCTTTCCTATATGGAAAAAGCAAACTAAGTTGCATTCAATGTAAATAGAGTGGAGACCATCAGCATTACTCTATGTAATATCCTGATAATTTACAGCCCTTTTGGACCTGAACATATCAGCCCTACTTCAGAAGCCTCCATAAACTTGCATAAACGTTTTCTTTTGCCATGATTTTTCAAAGTTTCCAGTAACAATCATTTATTGGTCTCTTGTGAGTTGTAATGCACGGACTGAATATTATCAAGGAAAACAAACTGGTTTTGTTTTATTTCTCTGAAGTGCTTTCTAAAAGAATTCTATTCAAAAAGTACTCATTGGATCATATTCTGCCCCTAGCTATGGTGTCTGATAAAATGCCATTGATTTTATTACCGTCCACTTTGACTCTGGCCTATTTCCATGTACTCCAGTCTGCCTGTGTAACTAAGGAGGGAAAGCTTGACTTGGGGTGTGTGTTTTTCTTCAGAAAGAGCTGCATTATTTACCCTCAGTGAGGCAAGTACAGTAATTCACACGTTGCACATACTTAGAGTGAGTCCTTGGGTCCTGTTGTAAAAGTTCCCCCTTGCAAAGCTCCTCAGTGAGGAGCTCCCCAGAACAGTCAGCACTTGCACATGGAGAACAGTGCTCAGCTGCAGCTCAGGAATGCTCAGGAGTGTATAACAGAAATTACTGTGCAGGTCAAGGCCCTGCTGTGAGAAAGAGAGGGGCTGGGCAGGGATGCTGAGGTGCTGGACCCCCTGATTCTGTACTGATGGAAAGGATGAGGGCAGCAGAGGTCTTGCTGCAGTGGGAGGACCACGTGTCCTGATCCACCCGAGTTCCTGCTGGGGCTCTTGTAGGACTGAAAAGAAAATAGGTTCAGGGATAGCAGCCATCCTTGACGTGCAAGCTGATTGCCAGCCTAGGAAACGGCCAAAATTCTTTATACCTAGATCTGGCCAAAATTGTCCTCCTCCTCTAAGAAATATTGATTGGGAAAAAAAAAAAACCAAACCCAAAACCCCTATGAGTCTAGACAGGTTTCTCCATTATTTCCAGGTGTAGTCTGGAAGGCCTAGGTCTAATCTACATGATTAGAATAAAGAGCTGAAGGTATTTTGCAAAAAATGTGAAGTGGCATGCCATTTCCTAATTGCTGTCCCTGTGTGGCTGCTCTATCATGAAACAAACCCCATTTTGCTTTGGAAAACTGCTGTGGGAAAGACAATTTATTTCATTTGGAATATATTTCCGAAATTTTATCTGTGTATTTAGTTAATGCTTTCCAGCCTTTCTCTCCTACCATGAATTTAGAGTTTTGTGGCTTTGTTACTTTTGAAATGAATGCTGCTTTCAAAGTATGTGATTCTGGAAAAAATAACAAATATATTGAACTTCAAGATAACTTTTAGAACTGGGACCAATCAATGTTTGTTTTTTGAAATATGCAGATTTTAAAGCATTGTCAGATCATCCTTAAACACTGAATTAGAACAACTAGAAGTATACTGAAAAATCTCATTTTAACAAGATCATGGTGGATTAATTTTTGTATTTGCTCTAAAAATATGGAAATTTTATATGTGCTGTGGCTTCATTTTTCAAATGTAGCTGTCTAACTTTTTTAAAAGGCCAACTTCCAGGGGAGCTTATATCTTAAGTTCAAGGAACAGTATGCATTTACAGCTGACTACATTTTGAAAGCTTTTGCTGTTCATTCTTTCACATAGAACATTGAACATGTAGTATTCACAGCCCTCATGATAATATGTTTTTTGGGAAAATGAAGGCATATCTTTCTTGTTCCATCTGAGTTAATATGTCTGGTTTAGCCACTTGAGAAATAAAGTTGGCGTCTGCAACCTCTTGTTTAGAAGATGTTTAGGTCCCATCCCCTGTGATCTGACAAAAGAGGTCATGAAGGGATTTTTTTTTGAGCTTTGAAGAAAAAGTATTTTTATTCATATCTTAAACTTAGTTTAAAACCAAGTATCATATATTACTCTTATTTTTTTCCCGTGTTTGGTAAAGATACCAACTGCTAAAATAGTACAGATGTACATGTTAAATTTGATTGAGAAGTGAAGCAGAAGCACACAGATTTCACAAAGGAGATGTGGAAGATCTCTAATGATTTTCCTTAGGAAAAAAGGCACTAATATGGGTCCTAGAAAGCAGACTGTAAGCTTTCAATGGCAAATGACTGGAAACATATTTTTCAGTTGGCCCAAAACACTGCAACAACTAATATCTGTAGGGAATAAAGGAAAGATCAATACATGCAAGTACTTTGGTTATTTAAGCATTTGGTAAAGTGGTATGTTTCTGTTAAACCTCAAGAAAACACTGCCATTATTTTACCTGGAAAATTATATAAATAAGAATTTATATGTACATACGTATCCTTAAAGTAAACCTCAAATTCATGCACATCACAGTTTTAATGCTTACTTATCTTGGTAAATTTTGAGAACTTGTTTGACATGCCTGCAGTACAGCTACAGACTGCTTGGCTGGAAAGTTGCACCAGGAATAGCATCTAGGCTGGCTACTGCCACAGTGCAGGAAGCAGTTGCGTGGGTACCAAACGGCCCTGCTGCTACCCCAGAATGCTCTGGCTGCCTGATGTTGCCAGAGAAGTTCAGAACATGCTGTGCACTGTGGTTATGGCTGGCAGCTGCACCTGCTCCTGGCAGCACATCTGGCACAAGGATAGGCTCTCCCCTGGGACAGCCAAGGCTCCTGGCCTCCTTCTTAGGAGTAGCTTAGTCCCTTCTTCTCAGGCTGGCTCATCTGTTTCTGTCTACTTGAAAGAATTCGAGATTATTTTCACAATATAATATTCTAAAATTTTTGTTATGTTTTGTTGAGATGTGAACTGCCTGGATGTGCTCTGAGGTGGGTGGGAACTTGGCTGCACCAACAGGCTTAAAGGGTTGTCCATTCAGGCTCCAGCTAGAGTCACTACTTGGGTGCTTCAACAACTTCTGTTACTCAGCTGGAGGTGGTATAGAGTGTACCTGCACTCAGTTCACAGGTGACACTGGGTCAGGCAAGGCAAGTCCAGAAATCCAGAGCTGCCTTGGCTTGCTGGAGCACTGGGCAACAGGAGTCTCATGGAGTTCAATGTAGCTTTATACAGTCCTGCACCTGGGACTGCAGACTGTCGAGGATGCACTTCTGTGGGAAAGAACTTGGGGCCTTGGCCAGGGACAAATCAAATCTGAGCCAATGGTGTGTACTTGTGTCAGGAAAGGTCAGCAAACCTCTGCTATATCAGCCAGAGGGCAGACAGCAGGCTGAGGGAGGTGAGTGTTCCCTCTTGTGAAAGGGAGGGAGTATTTAAAGTGCTGTCTCCAGTTTGGGGCTTGCTGGGAGACAGTGGTAGAGAGGCAAGTCCAGCAGAGTTCTAAAACATCATTGTGGAGGTTCAAGCACAGGTACAAGGAGCGTCTTGAGAGTTGGTTCAATCTGAGGAAGAGAAGGTGCATTATATTGCTGTCTCCAATTGCTTAACAAGTTTATGAAGGACTTAATGAAGGCATAAGAGGACTCCTCAATATGCCCAGCAAAATAAAAAGGGGCAATGGATGCATGTTACAGCATATGAAATCCTGTTTTGATATTAGGGAATTTTCACACTGAAGGTGCTCAAGGTGAGGGGCAGGAGGGGCAGTGAAATCTTTCTGGGGATAATCAAAACACCACCGAGCAAGGTCTTGAAAAACATGTTGTAACTTCTGAAATTGTCTCTAACCTCATCTCTGCCCCTGCATTTAGTGGTATGTTTGGACCACAGCTCTTTCCGAGCTCTCTTCTGAATTAAGTTATTGTATGCTTCTGTTTTATATCCATTTTCATATTTCTAATAGCAGCCTCTGCAAATGGAAAATGTCACAGTAAGTTGTAAGCTTTAAAATGCAGATCTGATCTGAAAAGTAGAGCATTATTTTACACAGTAATGCAAGACACACCGTGTAAAAGGCCTCCAATGGATTAATTTTTGCTATAGTTTATTTGTAATGTCAGCTGTTGTATAGCAGTTTGAAATTTTTGTCAGCCATCCTTTTGCAGGACAAGTCCCTTTTTCACACTTTTTTTTTCCCTGTGGTGTAATTAACAGCTTCCTAGATGCTATGGTCACTACAATATACTCATCCTAGGCTGCTGTCAGTGACTCCTAGTTCTCACTTGAACACAGAAGTGGTGTAGACATTATATGAAGTTGATAAGCTACTGTACTTCAGTGCAGGCCATTATCTTTGAGAATGGATCAGGGGAGTGTGTGTTTTCCTTTTGCCTAACAGGATGGAAGCAACCATGTCCTATCTCTTCCTTACATTATTTGGACTCAGGGGTGAGGAAGCTGAATTTTCCAAAGCCTTCTCCTAGGAACACATTCCTCTCATTTTTTTTCCCCCATTCTGTCTTCATCTTGTGTCTCTTCATCCCGAGCTCTGAGATTTCTTTGCCTTCTTCCCATGTCTAGAGAAATGGAAGCAAACAGGAGCAATAAAGGGGAGGATGGATATTGCTCCTGGTGGTCTAGTTTGTATCCTGAGCTCTGCTGTCAGGGCAGCTCTCCACTGTGCACTGCTATGTCAACAAGTTAACCCTGTGCACCTCCTCCCTGCTTCATTTGGGAGTAAGACAGGGAATAAAGGGACAGAAAAGGAACCCCATCTCAGTGGCTCTTCACTGTGGGAAGACAATATTAAAATAAGTATAACTTATGCAAGAGACCATGTCATTCCCCAAGGCTGCAAGAGGCAAAAATCAGAATGGCTGGAAAGCAAGGTCATCAGAGGGACAGATTGCAGAGCTGGAAACAGGCCCCAGGAGCACACACATTTTCTTTGTGTTTTTCTTCGCTAAGAAATTTTGTGAGGAAGCTTATTAGAAACCTTCAAATCTCATCAGTGACAATAGCTGGCAGCTACAGAGAAACTTAAATTGTCGCATTTCAGGATTCATGCAAATAGCTGTTTCAATGAAAGAAGAGGAATTAGCTCAGGTTTTTACAAAGCACCTCCTGAAGTGAAGATCACTAATGAGTCATTTGGAATTGTTGTCAGATCACTGGCCAGATAGGAATTTGCAGTCAGTCATTGATATTGCTGCCTGTTAACAGCAATCTCATTAGTAACAGTAGTTCTAGGCTTTATGTGTGTCATCCCCTGTAAAAGAAAAGTTTCTGGAATTATCAGATGCATAGTCATTATTGTCAAACAGTTAATATGTTTTTGAAACTAAAATATTTTCTGAGCTTTTTCAAAAAATGATTTAACAGACATTTTTTATGGTTCCATCTGTACTACTGTTAAAATTGACTAAGAAATTGTGGTACTTCTTTATCTTGAGCTATAAAGCCACAGGTCAGGTCCTAGCTCGTAACACATGAAAGAGGGAGCTAAAGTGCAAGTGGATGAGCAAGCTGATATTATAATAGAGACTCATGCGACTAAAGTTTTCAATTGTTCTTTTTTTTAAAAAAAAGAAGAAGATGAACTTTTCTGCCTACCCCTCAAAATATATTTTTTCTGGTTGCTGATCTTCTATAATGAAATAGTTGTTTATGAACGGTCTGAAATGGTTTTCATTTGACTTCCAGAGGGAGTCAAATGCACAATTTTCAGGCTTTTACAAGCAAGCCTAGAGAATGGTTGAGCAGCATTCAGAATATTCAGCTAAAACATGTGGCTTTAATCTTCAGGAAGCTGATTTTTCTGGAGTGAATAACAATGGACCTCTCAGCCAGCACTGAGTGCTGACTTTCCTGAGTACTGTGCACGTGTGCCTGTGCATCAAGCCTGGCCCGGGAAACCCATGGTGGTTAACTTGCTGTTTAAAAAGATAAAGAGTCTATTCAATTCAGAAGACAATAATAGTAATTTAACATACTTGAGCTGAAGTAATTAACTTTCACTGTTTCTGCAGCATGAAATTACAGTCTATAATAATTTTGAGATATTGATCCTTTCGGGCATCTAATGTTAGAAGTTTTTCTTGAATGTATTGGGCTCACTGGAAGAAAGTGCAGTTTTTTGCATGCTGTTATGGGCTAATTTGACTTCCTAAATACATTATCTACTGTGTTGTTTGAGACTGTCTAGCAGCTGCAGAGAAGTTGCGACTGAAATTCCTCATACATGCACCTCAGGTGCCATCAATTTTTGGTTATATTTTATATTATATTTGGTGTAAAGTGCATGTCCCCAAGAAAAGCTTTCTTTCCTGGTTTTTCTGTGAGTTTTCTCTTGTTTCTGTATCTTATTGCAAGAAATCAGTTTTGTGTGGAGAGCACCATTAATAATGAAATGCAGTCTGTGAGCTTTTTAAAAGTCTATTTCTTCCTTATAAATAAATGGTAATTTGTTTTAAAGCATCATTGCACACAGTGTTCAGCTGGCTCTCATGCATTCGATTATTTTAAATAAATGTACCATAAATGGAACAAGTAATTTCTAATTTGCAAACGATATGCAACATTTTTCAAAAAAAAAAGGAGAGAAAAAACTGTAAAATTTGTTCTTAACTACATCTCATTAATGTGAAGCTGTTCAATGACCTGTAAAGATTAAAGAATTAGTGAATTGGTAAAATTATCATAATGAAAAATCTGTATAATTTTGATTTCAATTTAAAAATCTGCTAAACAGTCTGGGGGCTTTAGAAAAGTATATTACTTTTTAATATCAGTTCCACAAATGTCCTAGTATCAGTGTTACAAATGGACTGAAATAAAGGCAACAAATAGTATGTTTAAATGTACAGTGTTACACATTTTGTTAAATCCTTTTTTTTTCTATTTAAAAACAACTGAAGACATTTAATTAAGTGACCACCCTGCTAAGTGGCGCAAAAATTAATGTACATAAATGAATTTATGTGTGGGCAATGATGCATAATTAAAAATATGCTTCAAATAAGGAGTTGAGAAGAAAGAAAACAGTTTAACAGGAATCTTCAACACTATTTCCTCCTGAATTTTTAAAGTCAGTCATGCATATTATTTACTTATTTGTAGCATTTCAGTTAAAACATATGACAAATATGTCTTTAAAATCTGATGCCCTGGTATTATGGGACAATGATTTGCTGAAAGTTAGTCTTGACCAGAAAAATCATCTCAGTGTCTTGTGACAGTGGCATGTTACTCAGCTTCCTGAAAAGGCTACCTTTAGACAAATCTCATCTTTGACAGACTTTTATTCCAAAATTTCTGAAGTCCTCCTTGTGCCAAGATATGTCAAAGTTGGAGAGATAGAAGATATTTATATGTAAACTGAAAGATGATGTGGAATATCAGTAAGTTTAAGGAATGTTCCTTTTGACATGGGATAATTTTATTGATCATGTTATCTGACTTATACCTGGGGTAGAAGTTCAGCTTTATATTGCTCAGTAGCTGGCAGAAGCTGGGGAAAAATAAAAATCAAGCGTCCCTTCTTAAGTGAAAAAATGGAGTAATTTGATTTACAGATCCTTGAATGTGTCACGGCAATTTAGATAGACATCCTTTGTGGGACATAAGTTGTGGTTCCTTTTTTTATGATGCAGTTGTCATAAGACATGCTTTGAACAGCCATCATTCCATTCATCTGGGGCTTCAGGCAGATTCTCCATATTTTCTCTGTCTAGTGAGCAAATATCAGAATATGGTGTATGAAGAGCTTTTTTGTGTTGCCAACCTCAGATTTCTCTTAAGGAAATACATAAAGTATGTTGTAGTGGAAAATCAGGCTTGTTTTGCCTAAAAGTGGATTTGGATTTTGGCTTTGTGACCTTTGTGAACACCTGTGAGTGTTGCCTCTGCAGGAAGGAAGAAGTTTCGCTGCCTCTGTGTTTTTAATTATGTCATGTGTCAGTGGTACCCATTTGGGATTTGCATTTTTTCTGCCATGTTTCATTGGCATGGCCATTATTTGTGTTGATACTATGTGGAAATCTCCTTCCTTTAATGCCTTTCTTCTAATCTCTGCCCAGTTGGTAGAATTTAGGAAAGCCCCATGCTTTTTTGTGTTACAGACTTCTAACACTTCTTTTGATAAGTCACAGCTGACTCCAGCCCTGTTTACTGTTCTTGAAGAGAAACAAAGCAAGAGGAAAACTGCAGCATCCAGCCTCACACCTCTTGTGTCACAGTGAGGCTGCAACGTGAAGGATTGAGGAGAGTGGCACAGAGAGCCCTCGCTGCAAGGATTGCCTCTCCCATTCCAGAAATCAGCAGCCTGCTGTTCTGGTGATGTTCAGGTTCAGCTGAACTCCCACCCCACTGAAAAAGAAAAAAAGAAACTCCTTTATCCCCTATAGTATTTTATTGGCAAGCTTAGTCCAATAATGAGAGGGGACTTTGGGGACTACAAAAGGTACAGTCCCTAAGGCCACATATAAAGAACAGAAAAGCAGGAGTCCTTTACTATTTTTCTCTAATAAACACATGTAACAGTAACTACCATTACTTAATTACTGCAAAGCAGTTTTAAACAACTGGCTTAACACTGTATTAACACAACATAAAAACAACCTCACCAGGAGTATCACTCATCATTATTGGATATGGCCCTATTGAAGCCAATGGCATGAAATTAATAGGTGCAGAGTTTGGGTTTTGGCCCCTTAGGCCCCCACTGGCCTAGGAATTCATTGCCTCATGCTCAGGTTTTCCATTGCCTTACAGCTCCAGCAGTCTTATTTTCATGAATTTTCACAGTGTTTCTATTTCTAAATAAGTGTGTGCCACTTTTTTTCAGGATACCTCTGGAGTAAGAGCTGAATTTTGGTAACTAGTGGGTTTGTCAACCTCAGACACCAGTTAACCCTGAGAGTGGGTAACTGCAGAACAACCTCTGCCTTCTATGTGGAAAGCTATTCCCAGAGGGCAGATTAGAGCTCACTGCTTGGATTTTCAGATACACTTAATCAGAGCCCTGTTAAAGCTGTACCTTTTCTGTACAGTTCTGTGCTCTTCCACGTGGTTTCATTTTCTCTATACCTGTGATATTTTTCTTTCTGATATCTTCTACTAGCTCTGTTCTGGAAGCATGCTGTGCCTTCCATGAATGTCTCTACCAAGATCCTTGGCTCTTGTGACAGCAATGGAGATGAACTGAGCAGCCACCTCCCAGTTTCATCCTCTGTGCTCTTAAGAGCAGTCAAATGGGGATTCCACTAAAAAAAAGGCAAATGCTTAGGAGGTAAAGTATTCTTTTCCATGGAAGATATTGCTTTCAGGGTTGTGAGTGATATGGGGGTGAAGAAGAAGAAGAGCTGGTAATAAGTGGCAGAAGGAGAGAGGTGCTTTAAGGCCAAACAAAACTTGAGTAGGCAGCCATTTGTTCAGTGTGTGGCATTTCCATTGTTAAGAGATTGAAATAATTACAAATTCTCCCCCGCTGGCTGTCAAAAGCTCATGCCACTTCCCCTGTTAAAAATTGCTGTATAATCTTTCATCCTGTAATGTTGTCAGCATTCTTCTGTTTTCATTTCCTTTCTCAGTGTTTTGATACAGCGCTGCATAAAGGGCTTTTCTAATTACATGAAAGTTTTGTAAATATTGTGAAGGGATCTACTACATGAACTGACAAATATTTTTTAAGTGCACTGATACCAAAGGCAAAAAAGCAGTTGTGAATTAAGACACTTGAGGATACAAGGAGGTAGGGAAAAAAGGAAGTGCCACAAGGAACAGTTTTAGGACTAATTCAATTTACTTTATACCTTAATGGTCAAGACATAAAAGCATTTGGCGAAGGATTTAAGATGCCAAAGACACAAAAAAGTAAAAATAAAGAAAGTAGGCAATTTAATTAAGAATTATTCACATAAAATAAATCAATTTATTTTTCTGTAGCTATATTTCTGGATATTGAGCTGTATAAAGCTAGAGACATATATAAATAAAATGTAGTAATGACAAGTTATGCCTTTGTTTTGTGTTTTAAGGATAGAAAATACTGTAAATGAGAAGTATTTGGGAACATGCTAAATATTTCTAGCAGCATAATGCTTTGAAACAGGAAACTTGCTCCCTGGTGCTTTTTGTGCTGCTTGATTTACAGATGAAAATTGGCTCTATCCAGGTGTGAGCACTTCCGAATTACATGTTTTGTGATAGCAGCTTGAACCTGCATGATGCCATTCTCCCTAAGCCTGTGCAAAAGAGAGAGAGAGAGTCGAAGTATTATGAGAGCTAAATTATTTGCTTTGACTTTTTTTTCATAATTCTAGAAAACATTTTTGCCATTTCTAATGTATTTAGAAGATTCTAGTGTCCTGCTTACCTTGCCTGACCACACTTGAAAGTTTCCCCATGCTCTTTACAGAAGTAGAGAGAACAAGTATAGCCCAACACAGTGTTTCTGTCAGTCTAGTTTAGATAGTAGATTTCTCACATGGAATATTGAAATCCAGCTAATGTCCCTCTTTCCTCATGAACCAGATCATTAGGAAGTGGTCTCCTTTGAGTACCTCTCACAGCCAATTCTCCTGAATATGGAGAGTCAGGCTCTTTTCTGACATAACACTGAAGATTTTATCCACTGATGAAATGGTGTGGGTTTCCTTTGGTTCTTTTTAAAATGGCCCAGTTAGAAGGGCGGGTGAGAATTACCAGAGTTATAAATACCAGTCATGGGAGTACCAGATAATGACACTCTCTGATGAGATACCACATATTCTGTGTTCCTCTTGAATTGAAGGTTTGATGGTAATGGGGAAAAGAGAAAGCACTGGGCTCTCCAGCTAATGAAGGGGTCACTGCAATCACTAGATCAGCTGGTGTCCAGCTGTGGGAGAGAGCTGACACTGTCAGCACAGCTTCTGTTTAACTCCATTTTTCTGCTGCAGTGAAGTCTGGTCAGAGGGGAACCTTGACTGCATCTGAAGTGCTTGTGGGAGGTGTACTCCGGTCATCATCTGGCTGCTGCAACAAATTACTGTGGGAAGCAGGTTCTTAGGAGAGTGGGAAGGAGGTCAGAAAACATTTCATGATCTGGGCATTCAGATGCATATCTTAGTTCAGACATCAGCTCTGCTTTGGCTTCAACCACATCAAGTCACTTTAGTTACTCTGGAAATTATTATTCAAGTCCTTCTTTGAAAAAGGCACTCTGATCTTTTTTACAGAGTTATGTATGTAGATCTCAAGGGAAAGGTCCTATGAAAATGTTTACATTGGTTTTTAATGGGGCAATCTTACTTTTTTAGTCAGAATCACTTACTTGGTGGCTTGCCTCCTTTGGGGATTAGGACACTTTACCTGGTTTCAGGGTATTAACCAGTTTTAGGTGATTATTCTTTGGATTATGAGATGAACAGACAAAAATTGAATAGCTACCACTCTATACTGGCTTACACATGGTCCTTTTGGACTTGAGTTTCTCTCTTGCTTTCTGCATGAAAAGTATTGTAAAATACTTTAAAAACTAGGATGGTGTTTTTATCTCTTGTAATTTCACTGAAATTCCCCAGAAGTTTTTCTGGCCTGACATCTGTCAGCTGAAGGAAAGGGTATTTGTATTTCTCCAGAAAGGTGAAAATCTATGAAAAGAATTAGCTGGAATCTCTATTGGAAATAATTTGGAAAATCATTTCCTCCTTGCCTAATGTAATTCCACCTAAGCTGCCTTTCAAGATGAAGGTTGCTGCAGGAAGGTAAACTTTTCATCTGTCATAAAGATTTGCTGCTGTTTTACTCTGCTGAAATGTTCACATCAGATTCCAGCAATGAATATTTAGAGATCCAAACTCTGTAAGTCAGTTTGTATTGTAAATTCAATTTCAGTCTTCCAAAGCTGGGAAATGGAAACTTCTTAATTATGAGAAATATTTGTGAATTTTAGACTTAGAAGCTAAATTTGCATTTTTGCCATAACTCTTTATTAAAACAAAGCATTCAGAGGAGACCAATTTTTGATTGCTAGTATTTTGAATGCTTTCTCTTCCCATCCCTTCCCTTCCCACTCATATTTTGACAGTGCCTTTGGGAATGTGACTGCTCCCAAAGGTGAAAATTGAGGAAAAAGAGAGAAGATAGCTGTTCAGCAGTAGTATTCCAAATTGTATAAAACAAAATTGAAATTGTATGCAAAATTGGATCTTCCTCTTTCCTCTCTCCCTTACAGTGAGAAAATTTCCCTTTCTACTCAGCCTTTTCACTCCCATGAAAGACAGGGTTGCTCACCTATTACTAGAGTTGAAATGGTCTATTTAATCCAGAAATAATCAACATTTTAGCTAATGGATCAATAGAACATATTTGGTGTAAAAACATTAGGAGTGAGGGAAGTACTTATTGTAGTTCTGTACCAGAGTAGGAGGAAATTGTTTTGAGTAAGTCACAACCAACAGGAAAATTTTTCCTTTTTTTTTTTTCTTTTTTTTTCCAACTCCTCAACTCAGTCTGTTCCCCTTGTAGTCACTTCTTCTGCAAGGGTGGAAATATGAGTGAGATCACAGTGAGATCACAACCAATGGTAGACACAAAATTTTAATTTGCTAATATTTTCCTGCAGCACCTCACCATTTCTATTTCTTCATAACACCCCTACTGTGGGAAATAAGGTCACACAACACAGTAGTACTTATTTCACAATACCTCCTGATGAGGAACATTTTACTATTCTCACATCTCTACCCCTTTTTCTCCGCCTTTCCCTGCCCTCCTCCCTCCTACTCAGCCCCCACTAATAGCTGGTCTAAATTTCCCAGATTAATCTGATGTGCAAGAAAGAGTGATACAAACCTGCAAATTTAATATACACAAAAGCAGAAAGGCTGCAGAATGGAAGATGCACATTCTACTCTACTTGCTCTGGGTCAGACAGCCTCATAAACAGATACACAGCTTTGCCCATAGCCACTGTATTCCATAAATCCTTTGAAATATTTCGGTTTCATGTCTGTGATAATTAAAGAGCAATGACCTTCTCATTAGCGCCAAGAGGGCTGATGATGATTGTTCCCCATTTTTCTTAATGGATGCAAGCTACACACATGATCTTAGAATATCAAAGCAATTCTCCAAGATATTTATTAGAGTCAAAATTATGAAAACACATAGCAAACCTTTAGTTTGAATTACAAGTGTTAATATATGCAGAACCCAATGAATAGCTCATCTTTCTTCCTCTCTTGTATCTTAAATTTTTCATTACAAATTTCCAGGGCTTCAAAGTAGTATCTCACAGTCGGTCCCCTTTTTTCTCTCTTGCATGACAAAGAGCTGTCAGAAATTGTTCCTGTGTTTGTTAGTATTTTTCTCTTTTTTCTCTCATCTAAATGTCAAACAACTTAGCTTAAATAAAGCACAGCATTCTTCATCTGGTGCTTCTCAAAAGAAAAACAACACCACAGAAGGCGTCTAAAAAGGCCCTAATTAATGTTTCTCATTGATTTTGTTTTAGTGCGATGTATTTTATGAAAAAAATATGAATCCAGAAGGCACTCTCATTAAAATCATTAGTGGCTCAATGTTAGCTGAAAACAGCTCATTCTTTGGTGCACTGTAGTGCTTAAAAGCACGTTCACACAGAGTTTCTTATTTAACATCACAAGCTGGTGCTGGATGAAAACTGGCATTAGTTTTGTCAGGTACCATTGAACTGGGAGGACCACAATGTACAAAAGCTGTATCAAGGTGAATAATAAGAATGTACTGTTGCCAGAGCATGCATCTCTCTCTAAGCCCTCTTTCATGCCAAAGAATGAAACTTTCTGCAATTGATTTTTTCTTTTACCTATTTGAGAAAAAGCAACAGCCAAAAGAAGAGGAAATAATAACCTGGGGCCTGCTACAGCAGTGAGATCTAGAGTTGTTCTGTTTTTTAGGCAAATTCCTGCAAGATGATTGCCAAGATAAACAGAGATGTGTTGCTGTCTGCCGAAGAATGTTCACAGTTCTGCTGTGGTGCAACCACTCAGTGGCTGTACCCATGTGCCTTCTCCAGCAGTACTTTATAGCTAAAACTAGAAGAGGAAATTCTATGTATCTTCTGGAGAACTAAAAAAAAAAGAAAAAAAATGAGAAGAAAGAATTGAACGGGTAAGAAGATGTTTTAACAGTTTTAAAAGAAAAGCCTCCAACCAGCATTTTTTTTCTCTAACTTGCTGCTATCATTATTGTCTAAACAGGGAAAAATGAGCATTCCACAGAAAATATTAAAGAATTCTTTCTAAGGCCCTCTATGATGGGAAACCATATTCACAGCAACAGTGCTTTGTTGTGAAATATGACTTTTGCAGACAGAATTATTTCCAATGTAAGAAAGAAAGTTTAATGATTTAAATCCTCTGTGTTCAAGTAAAACTGACCATCTTCATAAATCATGTGTTATTTGTCTGAGAATATTTCAGTAAGCTGGACAAATTCTGTGAAGTTCCAGTAGAATAATGCAGTAGAATAGGCTCAGAAATGAGAACTGTTGCTATTGCCATACTCTGACACAAGGCATTAGAAATTGCCTTGGGATTTTTCAGATTTAGGATGTACAGAATTACGAGTTAAGCAGAAACACATTTTGGTATCAGACATATGAATCTCATTTTAAAAAAATAATGAAACAATAACTAATGTTATTTTTTCTACTGTCTCCTTTGGATTTTTATAAGAACTGTTATGAGCTGCAATAGTCCAGCTTGTAATAATATTTTTGTGTTATAGAACCATACTGACAAATAGGACTAGTGAGAAGTAGTGTAAAAGGGGACTCAAAATCTCTGGATTGAACAGGATAGCTGTTTCAGCTGTTTAAGCTTTGTAACACATAGTGCAATGACTGAATTTTCAATAATTTGTGTCTTGGTTTTTAATGTGGCATTCATTATAAAACCACTGAGAATTGAATTGCTGATGGATGTGTACTAATATATGTGATACTTTGCCAGGGAAGTCACATTTTTAGTAGAAGAGGTAACATTTATTCTGGTCTGATCACTGTTAATGAGGCTGTCAACAAAATTTTCTTAGAAAAATAATTACTCCACAAGTAAGGCCATTTAGATCTAGATATGAGTAGTAAACCTGTATTAATTTAGGATTCAGACTATTTTAATGGTTTAATATTTTTTCTTTATGGAGAGCACAATAGTGAGGTCATCTGTAATAAAGATGATAATATTCAACCTTGGTAGTTTTCCTTCCTGTATCTATAGGACATTTATGGCTGAAATATGGTTGAGAGAGCCTTAAAACGTTGTTTTATGGCAACCTCTATGCAGTGCTATAAAGCACTTTTTGTTAATGGTAAATGAAGTATGGAAGATCTGTGTCTTAGCAGAGGGATGTGTTCTTCCTCTTGTGAGCAATCTGACTTTTTAGCAATGTTTTGACTGCCATGATTACATGAGCTCCAATTCAACCCTGTGGCAAGGAGATGTAATTCCAGTGGTGGTGCTGGATGTATAGGCAGGCACAATGCTCCTGAGTTCAGCCCAAGAAACAAAGTACACATTAGAGTTTCCATGAGAGTCCTCTGGATCTTAAATTGCTTACTATCTCAGGAATTGCCTCATTAAAAATATCTATAAAATTGTCTAGTTTGTCTGCAAATAATTACTTTAGAGGCTTCTTCCTAAAGCTGTGAGGTTGTCACCAGTACAGTACCGAGTTCCTTCAGAGGTCATAAATAAGAAGCATGATTGACTTTCATTATTTACTGAAGTACTGATTGAATTTATTAATGCTAATGAAGTTGTGCAATATAATGGACATGACACTCTATTGAAAAGATCAGATCAGGTTTTGAGTTAAAGCCTCTGCCTGTTGTTCTGGTGCATGGGGATATCAGGCTGAGCAAGCTCAGAAATAGGCTGAACTACAGTTCTTACTTTTCATCACACAACTGTAAAACTAAAGTAATTCAATCAAAATCAGAGTGAATTTAGGTCTTCTCTAAATGAGAATTTTTCTAAGTTTGCAAAGTATTCATTGTTTCCTTTTTTCCCCCCTCATTTTAGTTTTTCCTTCTTAAGGATACTTGGTCACTGCAATCCTCATATCCATTCAATGGTAATAGTGAGCTCCCTGATGTCAACTTCTGAATGGAGAAATATCCTTTTGACCTTAATGTCACAGACTGAAGAATACTGTTCTTATTTCACAGCTTGATTACTCTCACTAAATGCTGTTTACCAATCTGTTTTTTTGCAGCTGAGCCTATAGTTAGGTCCTCATGCATTTAGACCATCTCACGATACAAACCTATTACTGACTTTAAAAGTTTGCAATTACAAATAGCTAACACAGCACAGGAAAGAAAATAAAGAGAGAGAAAGAGGGGTTAAAGACATTGGTTAGAGATTATAAAGGCAATCCAAGGAGAGCCCAGACTCCTGCCAACGGCCCTGTTATAACCATTATCCCAGGTTTTTGCTAAGGTGTGAACTATTACTTCTATTTCTAGTATTTTCTACAGAAGTAGAATGTGATTTAGTTGCACAAGCTGCTTCTTGCTAAAGAAAAACCTCCAGGGACATGCATTGTGACTGATAATTGTCTCAGGTGTTTTGAATGAGCCAAGAATCCATTGCCTCTGGGAAGGTGAAAAATTCTGACATTAATAAGTTCCTGGCTCAGGTGAGTATAACCCAGTATATTTGTTTCCCTTCTGCATATTGTGTCTGCATGTTATATGTGGTTCCTGTCAAAGTGCTGTGTACTCTGACAGAACTAGAATGTTTTTTATCTCTTTTGACTTAAAAAACCTTTACTCTGATGCACAATCATTAGGCATTCTTCAATAACTGATAGATAATATTTTGGCAGCTGTAATTAGCTCCAGCTGCATCAGAAAGCTGATTGATAGGTGGAGAGGAATCAGAATGAAGAAGTTTGCCTCCAGATCTAAACCTAATCAATGATCTTAAGGTTCTTTTGCATGAGCTGTACATGCAGGATCCCCTCTGTGGATTGTGTCTTGCACCAGTTGCACTAGAAGTTTTTAGATCCCTTGGAAAACATTTAGGAAAACATTTTCCCAACACAGTAAACCAGTTCTCACTGCAACCAGCCAATAGCTAAAACAATCAAGTGAATGTGCCCACCCAAGGCTGAAGGGTGCACACAGTCTTTCTGGATTACAACAAATCCCAATTAGAAGAAAAGATCAGACACATGAAGTAGGTATTTTGTGCCTTACTTAATAAATTACTTGAATTCCTCTTAGAATAGAATTTGCAATTTTTTTATTGTAATTGTTTCATTTTGTCAGTCTTTTGTCAGTCTTCTGACACTAGAAACAACTTTTTATAAAACATCTGTCTCAGATGATAACCTGCACTTATCTGACTTATATATGAATGCTATCAATTAAAACAGATTTCTTTACAAATCTTTACAATATCTGACTTATATATGAATGCTATCCATTAAAACAGATTTCTTTACAAATCAAGAAATTTTTTCCATTTTTATGAAGCCTCTCCTTTCTTTAATCACAGCAGTATATTTGATTTTTTTTTGGTACTCTGAGAATTCCCTCAAATTCACATTCTCTTTTTTTTGTTGTTGTATTTGCAGCCCTGAATATGTGTCCTGTATTGTGCAATTCTTTACTAAGTGTATCAACAGTGAACAGTGAGCAAAGGGAATGTATTAAGCAACATACTTCAAACCTATGGTCTTAATTAGCTAGGGACAGGATTCAGCAAGTCACAGCATTTATTTAAACAGTCTTGACATAGCTCAAGACAGCAACAGCAAATTTAACACTTAAGGCCATATTAACAAACACAGATGGATTCAGATTCTCTCTTTAGAGCAATACTGTTGCTTAGATGATGCAGAGCAGTGGGAAATTTTTTGAGAAAGCTTATTGCTGCAAGTTGCAGGATTTTGCTGTGAGTTATGTCCACTATATGCTATCCATGCAAATGCCTTGATTAATTTTATATATTCCTGTGACACATCACTGATTCTTTGGTGCCCAGATTTTTTGCTGCAGGCCTGATTTGTCTTTATGTAGCAGATTATGGTGCCTGTGACAACTATACTATAATATTCTTTTTTCACTCAGTGAAAAGATCTAAAAGTGAACCTTTTTGCCTTTAAGAATGGGTTTTTTTTTCTTACTTTGAAGCTGTGGGCCAAGAAGTACATTTTTAGCAGCAGGGGTAGCTGAATGAACATACAGCTCCCATTAGTGTTAACTGGAGCTGCATATTTTACTCTGGTCCTAAAATACTTAAATAGTTATGCCTATCTGTTTAAGAGACAGTAGGAGTGTGCCATTTGAAGCTGCAGAGCAGCACCAGAACTTCTGGAACAGAATAAAACCTTAATGTTGAAGGAGTTTTAGGCTTATCTCTAACTTACCCTTACAAACTTGTATTTTTTCTGTGTATGTGCTGCTTTACTTGTACCCATTTGTGATGTTCACAGCTTAATTATGTTACTAGCTTGGATCACCTGCCCATTCAGTGAGATGTGCTTTGCTCTTGAGATTTTTGCTTTATTATTCTTTATATCTAAACTGTGGATTTAGTTAAGGCCTGATGAAGAGTGGGGGTAAAAACCAGCTGTGAACAGTTTCTGTAAGATGCTTAGAGAGATTTGACTGTGTGTTACCTCAAGAATAACTCCTTAATTAAATGGGAACTCATTATTATGTGTAGGTGTGTTCTGTATCCCAGATACCGCCAGAAACATTTAAAGCTGTACATATTTAGGAAATATAGCTGTGGAGTCTCTATTATACCCATAATGACACCACTAAATAAAGAGGAAGAGATGATTGCATAAGCATCTTTCATGAAGTAAGAGTTGGAAGTGAAATATTTGAGTAAGAGTGTGTCTAAAAGTATCCCAAAGTAGAGTGATTTTTAAAAATCACTCTAATTTGGTCTTTATTGTGTACCTATGAGGTGCTTTTCAAATCTCTGTGGTAAGAGATTTTGGTAAGGAGACAGAATAATTTGAGGTTTCTTCTTAGGTACCTGAGCAGTGAGTTTTTAATTTCTTAAACTTGAGAGTATTTCAAATATTGTTTGATACTTTGAATTTTCTAGCCTTAGTAATATACGTCTATGTATATATATGCACATACATACACATGTATGGCTGAAACTCCCCAAATATTAATCTCCTTTAACTTTCATTTGAAATTACTTAAGTCTGAAAATGCATTTGGATCTGTAGCTGGTTTTATTCATGCTGAGAAGTTAATTCCTGTCTTTTTTGTAGATTCTCTTCTCTTTTTTTCATTGCGCTTTTCTTATTTCATCACTAAACCAGACATTGAAAATATCTATGAGTGCAGAACCAATTTGGTCAAGGATCCATTATGATCAGCAAAGGCAAACAGGAATTTGTGGGGAATAAAATGTACCTGGGGACACAGTGTGGTTGTGTCTAGGGAGTGGAGGGGACAAGGAAGAAAAGAGCTACCAGCTGGAACATATGAAAGAGAAGATTGCCTAAAAAAGCCCTGAAAGCTCCTACATGACAAATAGGAGGAGAAGATTCTCATGTTGGCATTATGGTGTTCTGTCAAGTGCGAAGTGAATGAATTGCTTTGGCTTAGATCTTGGACCCCAACTGATGTTTACTCTGCAGATAGCAACCTGGTTGGTCCTCTAAAAATAGCTCTTTCAGATTGCAAATATGCAGATTGCACCAACCCAGAAGAACATATGAGATCAAGATGTTGAAGAAATGACGAAAAGCCTATGTAACACTTTCTTTTTTGTTTTCCCCCTCCATAATTTGCTCCCTGCTAAAGTTTCAATTACTGCTTGGTGACATTTTGGGAGCTGACACACAATTTCTGTCTCATGTTTCCCTTCCCATTGCCTATATCCTACCTGTATAAGCCACTGTTCATTTTCATTCAGAGTCCTGCATGAGGGTGCCCTTTTATTCTGTCTCTTCCCGTGGTGTTTCTTGTTTCCCATTTCCAGTTTCCTGTTTTAGAAATCTCTACCAGTTTGCTTTCTGGTAGTGTTTGTGGGCTTTGGCTATCTGTGCTCTGGGCCTGTGTACCTACATGGAAGTAAACAAACAAAAAGCAAGCTTTGCATTGAAATCAAAGTGCTTGGAGATGGATTTATCATCTGCTGAATGGTTATATAAAATGGAATAGGGAGATCTGTCAGTTTTTAGTTGCATGTTGAAAACCAGGCGTGAGAAATGAATTAGTTTTTCTTTGCCACAGTTAGGGACCTGTGCTATTGCTATGCATCACATGTACTGTGGAAGTGCCAGCACTCTCTCAAGTTTGATGGATTCTTTAGTGCATGTTAAGTTGTTTTTCTTTGGCTTCTTGCTGACTTTTTATTTCCTTGAAGAAAATAAATGTACCTATTGGCATTTTGTTTTAGGCTTCACTTGAGTTTTTCCCTTTCAATATGAAAATTTTGTCTTTTTATGTCCACTTGCTGTAATGGTTGAACACAGAATCATGGTTTGCAAACTAGACTGAGGGTACAGCAATGCAAAACTGGCTAGTCTGAGATACTGCCCAACAAAAAGCACTGTAACAGGTAGTCAGCTGTTTGTAGTTACCTGCTTTTGTCACATACAACTGTGCTTTGAGGTAAAGAGTACTTTGTTTCTGCTGAACAGAAAATAGAAATTCAGAAATCATGGTTGTAAGAGACCTACTAGAGGAGAAAGAAAAGAAGCATGAAGTAGCTGTGAAGATCAGCTTGCAATGGATTATTTAAGGAAATAATTTTTGTCACTCTGATGTATTAAATTGCTTTTTTCTCAAACTAATCAGTGCAGGGTGACTGTATTTTCTTCCACAGATCTTACATTTTTCTGTTTTCTTTGTTATCCTCTTCCACTAAACTGTCCTGGAGAGAACTGTTCAAGTCAGGTCAGGCACTTGCTAGCCCTCATATTAGTATCTGAAATGCCTTTATGTCTTCCCATACTGCTGTGCTCCTGAGATCACAGCTGCCTTTTCTTCTCACAGTTAACCTGCCCTTTGCTGAAAGGGAACTGAATTATAAGAGCTTTCAGTGCACACCTGCAAGGCCCAACTGGTAAGGCAGGTGCTCCTCAGGCTGATTTAAGCATCCTCTTTCCAAGGATTTGAGTAATTGTTTGGCATGGGCATTAACTGTTGGATGGCAGCTTTCTGCCTGATTTGGTGAGAGGCAGCTGAGAAGGAAATAGGTAGGTGATACTTCAGCTCTGGCATTAAAAGGTGATCACTGCCAGTATAGCAATAGAAATACCTACATGATTATTTAATGGTTTGCTTCTTTTTCGAATCCAGCCTACACGTGCCCAGCTCTGTTTTGAAATTATAGTATAAAAGTGACTCTTAATGGTGCTTAAATTTTCTCCCAAGTTGTGACAAAGTCAGCAGCAGAAGTATTATTCTCCACTTGGCATTCCTTTCAGCAGTAAACATTTGTAGAAGCTCTGCCTTTTATTTTGCATTATGCTCTCTGTTTCTGACTGAAGCTGGCAAAACTGCTTGACAGGACTGCCATAAAGTAGTAGAACCAAAAAGATTAAAAATCAGAATGATGCTATTCAGTTACAAAATAAGCTCTCCTATGATTATTCCAGTCTAAAAAAATCTGCCTGTTAGCAAAGTTTTCTGAGTCGGACTGAACCTTGTGCAGCCTTTGTTGTTCCAGAGCTCAATACTGTAATTGTTGGTGATAAAATACATGGTTTGTGGTGTAATGATTTGGGCTGTAGGAACTAAGGACTGAATGCACAGAGTTACTGTATCACTGGGGCCCCACTTCTTCTGACTAGGAATTAAATCCTCTCAAAATTCTGAGGACTTGGGCTCAGCAAGACCATTATTCTATTTCACATAAGCAACATAAGACTGTTCAATAACCTTTCACTGTAGCTTCTCCCTGAAAGTTTCCAAGTTTCTCATTTGCTTGGGACTGAATCTGAACCAGTTTCTGTGCTGCAGGACAAATACATGGCACACGCAAATCTGCTGATTAAGGGCTGCAGGTTTTGATCACATGGAATTACTTTACACTCCAGAAAAGAGGAAAAAAAAAGTGATTGGCTTGGGGAAACATAGCCTAGTACTCCTGCATAACTTGTTGATGCACAAACTGTTGCTCATATTTATACTCTGTAGTCAAACCAAAATGAAACAAAATATTGATGGTTATAAAAGGAAGAATTGGTAGTCAAGAAATCATAATTAGACTGGCAAGAAAGAGTTTATACTTGTTATTCACTAAAACAAAATAGATAAGTAGTTATTGATTAAAGGGTTCCATTCTTAATAGCAATTTATAAATCCAGGACTCAAAAGATAATGTTTGTTTTATTGTTTTTAATTATTTAACATGCAGTGACATTTCTGTTTTGCCAACAGCAGCACAATAGGTCCCTAATGAACTGAACTGAGTTACTAATAATTAAATCATCAGGCAGAAGTAAGGGGGGCAGCCTGTTATTAGATTAACATTCTTAAATACTCATTCTTCTGTTTTTTTAAGGAAAACTCTATGAGAGTCTTCTATCCTGCCCCAAACCAACTAGACATCAGCCTGCTTGAAAAAGCAAAGTTTATTTTTGGCTGACACTCATAGACTACTTGGAATATTGATTAAAAAAAACACCCTGAAGTTATTCATAGGACTATGATGAAAGTTTGGTTTCAGTGCTTCCAACTCAAGCCTATAAACAAATAGAAGTTGATTGTTTGATGAGAATGTTGGTCAAGCTTTTTCTTTTCTCAAGTTGACTTCTCACTCTGTGATTATTGTCATTTTATGTGAAAAAGGCTTGGAGTGCAATAAAAAAATTGGCTTATATGATTTCTTGAAGGGCAGTATTGGAAGGCAGTGGACTTGTTGAAGAATTTTGTACACCAGAGAACAGAGTACATTAGGTTGTGTAAAGAATAGGATGGTAATAAAAGAAACCCCTAGACTAATACCTTCAAGTAAAATCTGTTTTTTGTTGTTTTTTTTTTCTTTTTTTTCTAGTAGAACTGAATATTTATTCTTGCATTGTAGCTTCACAAATATATAGAAGAAATAAACAGGTTGTTGAATGGGAAAACAAGAATAATTGGAATTATGGAACAAGAGTAATATGAAAAGAGATGGAAAATACAAAGCCTTTTTATTTTTGAGTGGAATGAATAAGAGAGAAGATAAAGGGATCAGAAGAGATGACTGTTGTAGAGAAAGTAGATCAGGAAAATGACTCATTCTTTTTCTTAATACTAAAAAAGGAAAATACTCAACAGAATGGAAAGAATGCGAACTCAAAACTAAAAAAAAACCCCAAAACAAACAAAACAAAAAACAAACAAGCAAACAAACAAACAAACAAACAAAAACAAAAAAAACCCAAAAAAAACCAAAAACACTTTCAACTTTGTTCCCTGGCAGAATTCCTTGATGAAAGGTGCCACTGCCTTGCAGAAGTTTGTAAGATTCATTTTTTAAAAATTTACTATTAACCCTAAGAAATATTCAAAACTTGCTGGTAGTATAAATTCCAAAGTTCCCATTTTCATTCAAAGTTCATCTAGCTATTGGCAAAAACTTGATTTTTAGTCAGATTACTTAATAATAAGACTTCACTGGAAAGACCTGTGTCAGAGGCTGGTGAGGGGCAGAGGGCACACTGCTTTTTCTCATCCCACGCAGGATGTTTTTGATGTCTCCTGCCTTCTCCATCAAGTTGGGAAAGTAAGATGAGCCTGCACTGAACATTTAGATAAGTACTGTTCATCTCCAAAAGCTGTGATGTGGAAGTGTCTGAGGAATGGGCTGCTCTTGTTGGTGTTGGTAAGTACTTGCTGTAAATGAACCGAATGTGGCATAAAACTCTGGTGATAAAGTTGGCAGCTATCTTTTGTTTTTTAAAGAAAACTCTTTAAAATCTCTTTGATCTCTTACATTGCTAAGAAACTTTCACAGATAAGCAAAAGAGGGCTTTGTTTGTATTTAAAATTAATCTACATTCAGTAAATTAGTTTGAGAAGTTAATGCAGCAGGAAAAATGTGACTGGGAGGCAAGAATCTACATAGAGCTGTGAGGAGAAATCAAATATAGCTTGGACCAGGACTAGTATTTCTTGCTTCACCAAATTTTGCACCCCTTGTAAGAAATAAACATTGATAATTTGTCCTCTTTTCTTGTCAAATGCTAGGGTAGACAAATGTTTCTGTTTACCCCTACAACTGAAGCCTCTCTGGCCATTATTCTTAGAGTAAATGCTATCTGATCTGCTGCAGACTGAAGTTCTCCACTGGTTAGCACTAAATATGACTTTGAGTCAGTATTTTTGAATGTTCACATCCTTTTAGGGGAAAAGAATCTTAAATGTGCCATTCATGCTAAAATGTCTGCCATGGTTATTTCAAAAAATTGAAATTGAGTTCTCCAAGCTGGTACTTGGAGAACCAACTTCATTTGTTGGGCTGTTGGCTTGTCATCAAACATGGCAACTTTTTGTTTTCCATTATTCCTATAAATCATGAATTTTAACCTGCTGAGGTCTGGATGTGAAACATCTCATCACTTTGAGGCTCTTATAACTGTATATTGACCCTTACTATGTTTTCTCTCTGGTTTTTGGCAGCAGATAGCTCATGTTCTGAAGAGGCTTCAGGTGGTGGTGCTTCCCATCTGTGTTAATATGAAATTAATGAAAGTTTCTTATAACGCAGGTGAAAACTTTTGTTGTACTCCATATGCAAGTCTGGGGAAACTTTGACTTCTCCCCAAATACACCGTCTTTGAATACTTGCTTTAAGTAGCCTGAAGTCATTCACAGGTTGCTAATTTAACATTGCTTTAATTTGGATTCATCATTTACCTTATCTCTAACATTGCTGGGAAGTTTTAGTGGTGGAGGTGCTTTCCCAATGTGTATTTCCTGGAAAACAGGCTGAGGAGCTGCCTGCAGAACAATCCTATTACTATAAATATGCACAGACTTCATTTGCATCAAACACAAACCAGCCAAAGGCATTGTACAGTGCATTTCACACTATAAAAATCCATACTGTATTAGAGGAAACCTGAAAATCAAGGTGGGTTTTTTGCAGCATTAGTAGTTGATAACAATGCTCGTTTGAACTTTTCATTGCAAAGTGTTTTCAGATGTGATTACTAGGGGCTTAATTTTGTTCCCAAAAAAAGCAGATGTTGCTAACTTGCAGTTTTCCTGGTCTAGGAGATTGGGAAAACTCACCCTAAAAATTATCTTTAAATGGTCCTTCAGGCTTGGTCCAAATCAGAGAGTAGCAATTACCCTGTCCTTGAGTGGCCTGCAGTGGTCTGCACCAGATGTTTCACAAAAACTGGGACATAATTTTAGAACACAGAGACTAAGGATAAACCACTTCCAGGTTTCTGTCTGTTTTTTTCAAGCAGTCAGTCAAATTCCTTCCAAAATGTTTGCTTTTACTCATGAATGTTCTGGATATCCTTGAAAATGGTATTGGTGGCTCCCCCATTCTGGTGTTTGTGTTGCTGAGAGCAAGTCTGTGCAGGCTCTGCACCAGAGCACGTGCAGAAGGAAATTGTGTGAGAAATGCATTGTGCAAAAAGCACTTTCTTTTGCAGATTTTTTGTTTGTGAAATGCAGAGTGATGAGTGCTATTGTTTCCTACTGCTGTTAGACACAAAATGCAGAGTATTTCCATGGCTGCTACATGCGTGTGACTACTGCCAGTTTCCTACAAGCACTATGGGGATGGGACAACTAAGGGGATTCCTAGATCATAGAATCATGGAATGGCCTGGGTTGGAAGGAACCATAAAGTTCATCTCATTCCAGCCCCTTGCCATGAGCAGAGACATCTTCCACTAGACCAGGTTGCCCAGAGTCCCATCCAACCTGGCCCTGAACACTTCCAGGAATAGAAAAAATCCCCAGCCTTTCTGAGTGACCTGTGTCCTTCCATCCTCAAAGTAAGGAATTTCTTCCTAATGTCTCAGATCAGAATTTCCATAAACTTAGATTGAATTGTTGAGGAGGTATTTTTTTTTCAAATCTTCATGTGATTCACTTCTCCCCATTTATATATTATGTTGCTTCTGAAAATCTGGGGAGTCTGAAGAAAAGCAGTGCATGGGAGAACTTCAACCCACTTCTGCAAATTTGTGAAACTCAGCTAGTACGTGAGTTATTCAAACTGAATCTCAGCATAGAATCTTTTGAAATTTTCTCATCTGTCAAGAATATGCTATTTCATTTACACTATGAAAAGACTAAATAGGTTCCATAATTTAGTAAATATTTTGTCTTCTGACAGCTCCTCTTTTTCTTCTACTCTTTACATTTTTAAGAGAATTTTTCCCCTCCTTGATGTGATATTTTGATGAGATTTACAGGGGGCAAAAGAGGTAATTTGAGAAAAGAGTTAGAGTTTCTTACAGTAACAAGTGCCCAAATCTATCTTCCTTTTTTCCTTCCTTTTTATTTGTTATGTAGATATTTCTATTCATTTTAGGAAACTAATCTGAATATTTAGGAGTGACTGGTTGGACTAGGGCTCTTGGATTTGGGCCCCTTCTGAATATGAATGCAAAGCTGAAAAAAGTAATGTTGACTCTTTTAGTTATGTGCTGAATCAGAAGGTTCAGAAAAAGTTCATTTTATTTTTACCTTGTAAAAATGTGATTAGCCAGAAAGTATGCTTTCAGAACCTGCAAACTGTCCATTTATTTGCCAGCACCAGGATGAGGCTCAGACGTCCAATGAAAACATCTTTTTGTCTGCTAATGTAATAGGTGCTTATTTTCTGCATCTTCATGTTCCTTGGAAAAGCATCAGGGTTTCATTGTAAATCCATTATGTCTCCCTTGGTCAGAAATTATAAATGACAACTAGTCCCAAGGTAAAGAAAAGAAAGTATTATTTTGTAGAGTAAAAAGGGGTTAAATCACTTTTTATCATGACTGTCCTCCTGGTTATGACATATTCAATGTATTATTTAGTTTAAGTGCATGATTAAGATAGAACTGGGGTTCTTCTGGGGAGCATTTTCACAGATGTTATACTTACACTACCTCATTCTGTGGTACAGAAGAAAGAAAAATGACATGTCCCTTTGTGAACCTATCCTTTTAAAATTGGGTTATAGATTATATAGTGGTGTGAGATCCTCTAAGAATTTCTGGGTCAGAGGTACTTTGTTTTCTTTCTTTTATACAGCAAAACACTTGTATCTTTATTAAAAATTTATTTGCTGTCAATAATTAAGTGCTTATTATTTGATCTTTAATGGGGTCGATTCCCATATTCCCATATTAATGAAATAATGCAAAAAGTAAAAAAATGCCTTTCAGTTGGAAAAAGTACTTATTATTCTTTCTTTGTTCTGAGTAAAATAGTTTATCTTAAATTAAAAATTAAAAAATGAATTTTCTTTAATCTTAGAATTAAATTAGTGCTAATTAGTTCTATTTTCTCTACAACATTCAAATGCTTAAGTCCTAGTCATTTCTTCAGAGCATTAAAAGTGCCCTTTGGCTGTAATCAAGATAATCTTCAATTAAAAGCAATACAGTTAACTGAGTTACATTAACAGTTATTGTTCTCAAATCACAGGGTTAAGAACACAAATGCTGTGTGTTTTCAGCATGGCTACATTGCAGGGGTGTGTGATGGTGCAGGGACCTGTTATTCACATGTTTAAACTAAAAAGCAGTTTTAGTTTTAACTAAAAAACTAACCCAGAATGTTCACTGATGAAGCCCTTCAGACAAAGCCTGTCTTCAAGGTGGTGATGTAAACAGAATTCAAAGATGCTGCAGCAAACGAAAACATTTTTTGGATTTGGCCAATGTTCACGTGGTCTCCCCCTGCCCCTGAACACCCCTCCCCCAGCCCTTTTTACTGTAAAATCTTTAAACTATGGGGCATTTTCAATGAGTGAGTTCTGCTTGATATTCACAGCTGTTATTCTTTGTGAAGAGTTAAAGAGCACTTGCCAGTCTGCAATAATTCATCTTATTTTATTATATTTTTTTGGTTCAGAAAATTTATTATATGCAGTAATAGTGGATATCAGCTGAAAATAGAAATATTGCTTTCAAATTTCTTAGTGTAGCCAATGTGAAGAAATTGTGGTCCCATAGAAACGGGGAAAAAAGTGTTTTCATCCATGCTCATAGAACAGCTCTTTCTGGTTTCAAAAGCTAAGCACAGAATATGGGAAAATTCTGTTAATGTTGTTGTGTTTGCAAACAAAAAAACATAAACATCTTGAGCAAACATAACTACAGAGGGGAATCATGCTACTTGCTAGCAGATTACCAATCCAATAGTAAAAATAGACTGTGGCTCTGTCTCAGTAAAAGTTAATAACAGTTGGTGAGGCAAAAAAATTTGATTTGCAAAAATATTCTCACTGTATTTCCATATGCACCTGCCAATAGCACTTCTGTAAATTCCAGCCAGAGCAGAAAGCTTTGAGCACTTCGAGTGGCTGCAGTACCTGGGAATTTACATCAGTTTTTAATACTTAAGATGACCTACCAAATTAAAATCTCTGTTTATTATGTTGTTGGTTTGGGTTTTTTTTTAAGAGTCAGATGTTACTAATTTGCAGAGTGTGATGGTGGTTTTTCTGTTTTGCTGTCCTTCAGGAGCTAAAGAGGTAGATGTCATAACTGGGCAGATATTGCCAGTAAGCCAAATTTAAACAGGTTTCCAGGATTTAAAAATCTGTTTTCTCAAAGCATAAGTGCAAGAAAATATTTTCTTTGAAGTAGCATTTATATTCTCTGGAGCAAATACCCCTTTTTGAGATTCAAAATGCTGGCACAGACATTGTATATTGACACTGAGGCAACAAATCAAAAGGGATGGACAAAGATATGAAACTGTACCTTTCAGAAAGAACAGTGTGTCTGTACATGCAAAAATAATTGCTTTCTTGGAATGTGACAAAAGAAAATTGAATATAAAATAGGGTGTTAACAGACAACAAATCTAATTTTTAGAGTATTCTTTTTCTGCCTCAGTCAGGAGGATTTCCTGAGGAGTCATATATCTTTGGTACAACATGTAGTTAGGTAGGTTGGTAGAGTTTAATGCTTTCCTCCTCAGAGGAAAATTCAAATCTGCTGAACTTTTCCAGTATTTTACAATGTTTGTCCCAGCACGTGGCTGGGAGATAACAGTCCAAAACCCCAAGTTCCACTATCAGATTCTTCTGTGATTTAGATGAGGCCAAATAATTATCTGGAAAACTTCAGTAGGGTTTTATGTCTGTATAACTCTTTATAGAATTTGGGATA
This sequence comes from Anomalospiza imberbis, assembly GCF_031753505.1. Taxonomy (NCBI): domain Eukaryota; kingdom Metazoa; phylum Chordata; class Aves; order Passeriformes; family Viduidae; genus Anomalospiza; species Anomalospiza imberbis. The sequence goes on along the minus strand of NC_089686.1, from coordinate 50,340,288 downwards.
TAGGGGTAAAGTACCCTAATTTTACTCTATGGCCAGTATGTTGCTTTCCGCTTTCTTCTGTTTGTATGGTAGGTACAAATTTTAGTAGCCAGATTTCATGACCTTTCTCTGTACTTAGAAGAAATGACATGGAGAGATTTTATGCAATTTCTGAGGGTTTATATAATTTTTAGATGCTTCTGTAGGACTGGATGTCTGTGTATTTGTAGGGTGGAAGGACAGGGTTAATTTGTGGGTGTGATTTTTTTTTTTTTTTTGAAAGAGGGAACCTGAATTCCTCTCCTGATTTATGGAACCTCTTAATTTTAGGGAAAAAAATAGATTGAGCTTGGAGACAGGAGTATGGTAGGCTATATTGTCATCCCAGCCACTAAGAATCCCTCACAGTGCATTTAAGAAAGACTGGTTTGTGTATCTCAGTGAACCTTAGATTAGTCTTCTTTATGATATATGTGATATATGGTGCTTCTTAGTCCCATCTCTTTATGAATTATTGTGGTGCATAGAACAAAGAACTATTACTTATCTCTCTTAATTTATCAAGATACAACATTAGGTAAAGAAAATGACCTTTATTATCATTGGATCTATGTAAAAAAGATTACCAGGATTCCTCCAGTTCTTGTTGGAAAATTGTTTAAAATGTGATTAAGTTTTGGCACTTTTTTCCCTTTCTCCAGCATTTTGGTTTTTCATATCTCCCTGCACAACCAACTGCTCAGATACATATTTTATATTAGTATTTATTTGCCAGTTTTCCTTATTAGCCAGAAGGAAATACTAAAATGAATATAAATGTCAGCCTGAAAGCTGTGACATTGGAAGGGTAGTCAGACTGACTAGCTGATCTGAGTCATTATATGTAAAAAAAAAAAAAAAGAGAAAGCCAGCCAAAAAAAAGCCTTTTTTCCCCCTAATCATGTTGTGACAAGAAAGACGAAAAAGAGTTTTGTGTCACAAATCTACAGGACCTGAAAATACAAAATTCAAAGTTCATTTTCTACAAAGAAATGAGGAAAAGAACCAAAGAGCTCCACCAACCCCTGAAGCTCTACTTTCAATTAATAGAGCTGTACATTAACTCCTCTGATGTTATTACATTATGAAATTCACAGTAAATTAAAGCAAAACCTGCTCTTCATTGAATTTTTAGTCTAATTTGAAATCAGAAATGAATTAGAAGTGTTTATGTGTATGCAGAGAAGGTAATTTTGGTAGCTCACAAAGGCGGGTCCTGAAAACCTGGTCCTGTCCCCAGATACGGGCTGTTGTGGTTGTCCTCATCTGATGAGGAGCTTCACCTGCAATTCAGGCTCTGGCAAAAGCAGCTCAAAGAACTCCTTGCAATGCAGTATCACTCTCCATTTTTACTTTAAATGAAGGATCTCTCCCTAGCAAGCTCCTAATCTTTTTTTTATGTTTCAGGGTGTAGTTTAAGTGAGAGTGAAACAATAATTTCCCAGGTATAGTTAGTGATGTGCAAGAATTTGTCTCAAAACATTTCAGGGGTTTGATTGACGAAATGAAATATGGTCCTGACGTCAATTTACTGAGATTACTTTTTAATGAATACTACTTTAAAAGCATATGCAAAATTAAGATCAGTCACTAAAAATGCATTGGATGTGACATTTAAAGAATGATATACATAATGGATTGGAAATTAACTTTTATAATCTACAGAAAATGATTCTTGTTGCTGGCTCTCTCAATTTGTGAGAACTTTGGCAATGAAATTATTAATTACAAGCAAAGGAAAACTGAATTATGTATTTTTTATTAATATTGCCTGTGTGCCTGATAATAACCTCTTAAAATATTAGTGTACATGGTTACTGAGTTATTTTACAGTCAAATCCTACTTATCTCCTACATGCAACTTCTTTCTGAAGTTAAGAAAAGGGTGTGTCTTGCAAAAATAGATTTGTCCAGAATTTTCCCATGTGCTGTTATTAATAAAGATCATCCTGGATTTGTACTCTGTTTTCTTTCTTTAGATTAATGCTATTCCTAGTGAAGGCAACAAAAAGTTCACAGTGGCTGTAATGACAATGTGAGAATTCTTTTGACTAAAATTTTATATATATATATATATATATATATATATATATATATATATATATATATAATCTAAAACTTCATTCAGGACATATTAATTTACGCTATATTTACCTGCTTTGAGTCTTTTGATGATAACACACAGTCTTTTGATAAAAGAACAAATGTAAAGCTTAAACCAGTAGCTGAAAAAACTGTTTTCTTTTTCTGCTTTTGAAAATCAGAGGAATCTTGATAGTAGCATTTCAATGTCTAAACAGTTATCAGGAGTATCCTGAATTGCTCCCTGTAACTGTCAGATGAAGGACAAGAGGAAATTGGCTTAGTTTGTAGAAAGAGAATATCTCCATTCAGGAGAAAAAAAAATCTCACTGTACCCATACCTAAGCAGATAAATAACAGTTTTCCAAAAAGACAAAATGTTAGCTTTCCCTGGTAAATGTTTATTTAAGTACAAATAGCTCTATCTCAGATCATGTTCTTAGACAAAGTGATCTACTGAGCTCCTTTTCCTTGCTGCAATTGTTTGACTTAATGATTGCAGGAGTTTATCAACAAAAAGCTTATCTGTTCTTGTTCTGTTAATGAGGTTTGTGATTCTATGGAAGAAATCTTCCTTCTCTTTTGCTCTGTTCTCCCCTATTTATATTTTGAAAGTGATGGCAATAGTTTCACAGCTTTCTTTTGATGATGACTTGTCAGTTAGAGAAATATCACAGTGCACGTTTGACTTTCTTTTATTCCATGAGTCACTGAACTCAAGAAGTCATTGTGTACACAGTTGTACTCTGCTAGCCTTTATCCCATCTACTACCTCTAATTGCCCCTAAAGGGAAGAAATGCCCAAAAATGCCTTGTGTTTCATGAGACAAGACATATGGACTGCAGAATTTCATTTTCTCACTGACAAGAGGAGTACATGGAGGTATGGTGACTTCAAGGACAGTGTGTGTTATTGCAACCTGTTTCTCTTCAGAATAAAAGCAATGTGAAGAGTTTCCTGCCCAAATCTTAGCTGAAAAACTGCTCCTAATGTAAGCCTGACACTCTTTCCACAAAGAAAGGATGGGAGAAGGATGGAGATGTTCTCTATCCCACATCTTGTTCTTTTTCCCCACAGCAAGAATGAGGTTTGTTTCCAAACAGATGTAGGTTTTCCTTAGATCTAGTAAATATCACAATTTACCATAAGTTACTTTAACAGCATCTTTGAAAGAACTGGTGATACTGGAAAAAGATATAATTTAGTTGTGCTGCTCTTTAGGTTGTCTACTTTTTGCAATAAGAAAAAGAATACTCACATGAACAGAAGAACTCTGCATAGCTTGATAAAAGAGACTTTATCTGAAAGCCTTTGAGAGCTCTGTGTCTGCTCTAGCCGTGTTGAATAAAATGGGAAAAAATCTAATTTTGTATGTAGAAGTAGAATGCTTTCCAAAGGAAAAATAAATGAGAGGGTGGGTGAGCCAGTAACCTTAGCATAAAGCAACTCATGCATTATGAATCTAATTTCCTATAAAGTTTGAACAAAAAGCATGTTGAGACATTACTCTGTGTTCTTTGTTAGGCTGTGTTCACAATGTCTTCTCCCATTTTATGTAATATATTCTTCAGCCTAAATAAGATATTCTTGAAGCCTCAGGATTTTCATGCCTTCAAAGATCTCTGTTTTATTTCTAAATATTATAGATTTTGATGCACAAGAGGCTTTAAGTTTGGTACCTCAAAGGCTGTTCACCCTTTTAGGTAACCCCCAAGTTGGCTTTCATATTTGCTTATTACCCGAAATTCTTCACAAGAAGCTTCAGCCTGTTTTACGATTAAAGGCTTTGATCATATTTACTGTAGCTACATAAAATATTTCTGCATGAATGTTACATGAGTTCAATTTCCGTATTAGACGAGGAGCTTACCTGATATCGAATGTCTACGTGCATCCTTTCCTAATATAGTTATTAAACCTAAACATTACCATTCTCCTCAGCAACCACAGGCAAGAGGGAGCTGCTCCTGCGAGCTATCCCACTTCGAACAAGTTTCAGAGTTGGAGCCCAAGACTCTGGGGCCAGATGTTGCAGTATTTCCATTTCTAGATAATCAAGAATTTTCATGGTCTTAGCTTTTTTACTTTGCATATACCGTGTGTCTGGAACTGTTTGGAAGTTTTTTCAAAGTTGCATGAGCTTTAAGCTCTGGTGCTGTGAGTAGCAGGACATACTGACCAACATAGCCACGAACAGCTTTGGGTATGCTGTGTTCAAACATAACACATATATTTGTTGAAAATTACTACATGCCATGTTGCATGCCTGTTTCCAATTCCTCCTTTTAGCATGTTCTCAAAATTTTTGTTAAACTTAGGTTTATTTGCTTGTTCAGAAGAAAATTCAGAAGAAATACCATGAGAAATACTGAGGTATGGTGAATTTAACTCCATGTTTTTGCTTTTTTTTGCATAAGAAAATTTATGGATGCACAATGTACCTACCACATACAGCACAGTTCTGGTCTAGATAACTTTTGAGAACATTGTGCCCTTTTTTATAAGATATATACTTCACCAAAACTTTAATTGATTCCTACGTTAAAAATCAATATGTAGTACTTCAATGATAGCTCCTAAGAGCCCACCTTTTTTATTTTCTGTGTAGTTGTTTTGTTATTTTTTTTTCACTCTGTCTTACTAAATTCTAAGATATAAGTTAGTTTTTGAAACTGCATTAATCGATGGGATACATCATGAACTTTATGTAGCTTTTTGGAGCTACTTTATTTCATTTGAAAATGTACTGACTTTGGTTAGAACATCAAATGCAAGTGATGCACTGTGCAATTTCTCACCACCCACCTGTCAGTCCCTGAGCCAACTTTCCTCCTAGGGCATACACTGACCATGACACCATACGGAATATCCCTTTGGCCACTTTGGCTGTCCCAGCTGTGCCCCCTCCCAGCACCTTGTGCCCCCCATCCTCCTCCCCGATATAAGTGGAAAAGTCTTGGTGTAAGCAACAACTCAAACCTCAGTGTGTTATCAGCATTATAGTTATCCTAAACCCAAAACTCTGCACTGTACCAGCTACTGGGAGGAAAAGTAACTGTGCCCCAGATGAAACAAGGACACAGTACTGGGATTTTAACATTTACCTTTGTATCTCAAAAATGCAATAGATTTTCAACACTAGCAAATTACTTACCAGAAGGCAGAATCTTTCAATTTTCCTCATTTTCATGTGATTTTGCCACATCATTCCTTTCACTGACTTCACCAGCTCCTTCATTATATGAGTTATACTTAAGTAGTGAACAAGTCTGGCCTTAAATTTTATCTCATCTTTATTCCTAGGACTGATATTCTTATTTATTTTTTTGCCAATTTTTTTTTTTAATGCAGCTTCCACAGAGCATTCCTCCTCATCTCTTACACTGTAACTTGTAACCAAATTCAATCTTTCAATTTGGAATTCTCCCAGAAGCAGATGACATTGGTCTTCTGTATCATACAATTCTTGCTCATATTACTGGTCATATTTCTCCTATGAAAAGTCTTCTGATTAATTCTTCTCATTAGTCAACTTGGTAAACAAATTACTGCAAGAAGCTTAAAAGCTTGGGTTGAAAGCCAGAAGAGAAGAAAAAGATATCTTGTTTGCAAGTCACTATTTTCCCTTGGAAATATCTGCTCTTCTATCAGGTTGTCATTTGAGGCTGCTAGAAGTTTTTATTACTCAGGGTTAATTGCCTCTGGCACAATAATCTCAGATTTCTCTGGAGAATTACTGATAGCACACATTTTCCTTCTGAAATAAAATTACTTTTCTGTCATGAGAAATGTGTCAACTTTTTAGCACTTCTTTTAAAAAGTAAGATATATTAGGACCAGTATTCCTCTGCCTCCTAGTTCTGTTTTTTCACCTCTGCTAAGGATATTGTTTTCTGTTTCTAGTCTCCAGTTTGACATGTCAGTGGAAACTGTGTCATACATTAGTCATACATTATATATAATAAATATAGCTAGTTGCTTTCCTGGGTGACTGGTCTTCAGCTTGTACGTGTATGTGAACATTGCACTGCAAAAAGGCCTTGGATTGCTTTTAATTCATCTGTTTACACAGCTCAGACATAGATCACCTTCCTGAATAGTCACATAATCAGGAGTGCTTTTTAGCTATATGTCCGTTTCCTACAGTGTTTTCTTATAGTGCATTAGGTCACTGAAAGCCTCTTGGAAGTAGAAATCCATAGCCCTGTGGAACTGCTTGCAAATCTTTCCAAATAGTTAGTGTATCTTAAATATATTGCTGTAATGTGACAGGTAAGAATCATACATCAGTGTAAGCAAGTTTTGTTTTGGAAATGCTCTTCCTGAAAGGTGATATTTTTGTCAGTCTGTGACTCTTTCATCAGTTGGGATGTAATTCTGAGATTTCTACATCTGTGCTCCTTCACAGAAAGGAAACATGAGGCTGTCATGATCCCGGGGCTGGCAGCAGGAAGGAGGACACGTCTTTTGATTGACTGTGGTGTCTGCCAAAGCCCTGTGTTCACAGTTCCAGAGTATGTGGAGGGCAGGATAGAGTTGTCACTGACATCCTCATCATATTTGCAATCAGTAAACATGCTTCTTGTGCGTTCCAATGATTTAGGAATGGGAAAATATATTTTGCCTTTGAACAAAAGCCACTGAAGATTTTCTGAAAAATGCTTGATTGGAAGTGTGACAAATTGAAGACATTTGGAATTTTTCCAAAGAGATTTTCAGATGTTGGACAGATGTTATTGTTTGCTGACCTAGGACTTTGCAGAATGACAGAAAATAATTTGATGCTCTAACAAAGCATTGATTACACACAATAAATAGCCCTGGTAGAGTATTTCCCTTATGGCTTGCACTTCCAGGGTTATGGTTAAACGAGCGCCCCATGTCATCAAACATACAGAAGGTGTCTTTGCCACTCTGAGGGGATGATCCCAGCATTTAAATAATGATTTACTGATGCTTTTATTAGAACAATTATTGGTTATTTCAGACTTGAAATGGGCAGATTAAGCTCTGTGAACCTCACAGCTGAAACCTCACAACACTGGCAATTTTCAGTGATTAAAGTAATTTACTTTATCTATAAAATGTAAAGATATTTCATAATAGCCATACAGCAAGTACAGGGAGGTGTAGCTTTCCTGGAGATAATCAGACCTCTGGGGATAAAGGGTCCTGGCTGCATCTCATTCATTGCAAGACCCAGAGGGGTTTATTATCTGATGATTACCACACCCCCATTTCCATGTCTTTTTGCTTAATTAATCACAGTAACATTATTGCCCAACTTCAGACAACAAAAATAATGAGAGGGGCTTTAAAAGATTCAAAGACTAGAGAAAAAACAAGAGATCCCATAGGAAAGTACCCATAGTGAAACTGGGGTTTACAAATCACTGAAATATATTAAAAATGATGCTTACATTTTGTAAAGTGCCTTCCTTAATATAAATATAATTATGTTTTAAATACTGTATATGTGTATATTCAATATAAAACATATACTTGTTTTGATCAGAGGAGATGAGGTTTTATTTTTAGGACAAAACACTCCTTTATTTATTGCAGCCATAATATAGGAGGTTATAGTAATTTGCTATTTTCTTGGGAAAGCTTGCCATATCCACTGTGTTGGTCCTTATTTGGTCTAAGTACAGTCTCATGTACATTTTGCCTTTCTAAATGACTAAATAATCATGCAGTTTACAGATATAAATACAGAGTAAAACCTTCAGGTGTCATGTGTCAGAACTGACTTCTGAAGAAGCTCATATGGTTAAACTACTAAATTCCGATCATCTCTCCTTTTAGTATATCCTTCTCTGCTACACTTGACAGTTGTTCTTAGTGTAATCAGTATAATTATCTGTAAAACTATTGCCTGACTTTTAAAAAGTTGAGTAAAACATAATTACTTTATGTGTTATGCCCTTCCTTACACTTAGCAACATTAGACAGTGGGCAGAATCTTTTATTGTAGCTCCAGTCCTATCAGAGAAGGTTTTATCTCAAACTGCATAGCATTGATTTTCTCTTGAGTCTGCATTTTAAAAACTCGTTGCTTTTCACAGGATTCATCAAATGTTTCTGATAATTTAGGTGAAATTTGAACAACATTTTAGTAGACACAAAGTAGTCATTTTGAGGTCACAGAAGATCCTAGTCAAGGTTTTCTTGACCTTTGAGATTTCCAGAATTTCCTGTCTATAAGTCAAACTATAGCAGATCTGCACAGCCACTGTAGCTGATTTTTTTTTTTAATGGAGGCTAATAAGGTAGGTTGTGTTTCAGTCATCAATGTCTGAGGCACAGATAGTCTAAATTGGAAGACAAAATGACTTTTCAAATGGTATTTTCACCTTTTCAATCATCAGTTTGTTTAGGTGCAACTCCCTGAGATTGGAACACATGTTGGCCTGCCTCATTTGGTCAGGCAGCTGACTAAGATTTGGGGGTCAGGAGGAGGGCCAGATTATTTGTGATAACCATTCTTGTGCTGCACTAATTTTAAGTGAAGGAAAAGCCATCTGTTTTGTAATTCACTGTGATAATATTGACTGCTTTCATCTCATTGTGCTGTTAAAACCAATCTGTAATCCCATCCATGGAAGAATGCGTAAGAAGATCAGAACATCTTTGGTGTGTACTTCAGCAATACCTCTTTAAAAGACTCTCATGCAGTGTATTTAAAACTTCTGAACAAGATGTTTGAATCGTACTTGTTAATTGAGAGAAACAAAAACCAAATTTCATCAGGGCAGGGTCTCAGTAGTAGAAACATCAGATAAATAACAGAGCAGGTATTTGATATCTAATTCAAGTTGAGATGCCCCTTACGCTTTCCTATTCATTATCTGTTAGACAGTAAGGAGAATATCCATCTGGGGAAGATTTTGCTATATTCTTGGCTGTGAAACTTGGTCTATGACATGATAACACTTTCACAGTGCAACATGTTTGTGACTGTCTTAAGCTTTGTAATCAAAAAGGTGATTTTTTGCTTTTAAGTCATGTATTTTATGCTGGAGAGCAGCATGAACAAGGTAAGACAAATTAAATGTCTAGCCATGAAGAACTGTAAGTGGTCCATCAAATCCTCTAACATTGACATACACTGCAATCCATTTTATAGCTTCATCTCAAATCTAGATTTTGATGAGCATCTAGAATGAAAGATAAATGGAGAAAATAATCAACACAAACATACCTGTTTGAACCAGTAACTTTTAGTCTTGCAGATAAAAGAAAAAACTCCAGTTCACATATTAATAGTGTTCTCAGAAGCTTTAAGGTGTGCTGTTGAAAGCATGAAGTGCTTTGGAAGCCACTCACATTAGGTATCAAATGTATTCCTGTGAAAAATACTGGTTTAGTCATTGAAAAAAAAGGAAAAATCCCAAAACATAGCAGCAGGAATAACAGCCAACCAAAAACAAAAATAAAGGAAGGGAGAAATTACAGTTTTGAGAACTACACATCTAGCATTTTCAATATTAAATTCTTATACCATCCCCATCTCGGTATTTTTCAATTGGCTTTAATTTCTGACTTTGTAGTTACATTAATGTTTATTTGGAATTTTACTACCACTCATCTATAGAGAAAAACCTATTTTCTTTTTTCTCTTTTCCATTATTTCTGCACCAAAAGTGTTGATTTTGAAATGTGATTTTAAATATTTAACATATTTATGCAGATTTTTGTAGTTGCAATTTTCAGACAAGAAAATTGTTGGTCTTGCACTGTCGGCCAGTGGTCTGTTAATTGTCGCCCTGATTTCTTAGGATTTTCTAAAGCCTTCTGAATTTACATTCTTGTAGAGAACTTTCTCACGCAACTTTCTGTAAACAACCTATTGTTTTGCATTCTTTCATAGAGGCGGAGAAATTTGATAGACTGGTAGTTTGTCCAGTGTTGTTGGAGAGGTGGCACATTCACCTTCCAATCCACTGGCACCTTTTGAGAACTATAAATGATTAGAGTCAGAAAAAATAAATTAGTCTCTTCATGGTGACCAAAGCTGTGGTGCATCGTTTTTCCTTGTGTCCTCTGGTGACAGTTAATGATATAATACATTTTTGAATTTTCATATGGATTTTTTTTCTCAAGTGATTGCCAAGCTGATGTTGAAAATATTGGGTGTTTTCTAAAACTCCACTTTTATGGTCTCAAATGTTTACTTTCTTATTCCCAAACTGTCATGTATAGGATACTCATTAAAAAGCATGGTAGAGCGCATGCCACAGCTAAAGGTCCTGTAGTCACTCCCAAAGCCTAGACATTGCCTTTGGAATTCTTTCAAGGAAAATGGTTCATTCTGACATTTGGCTGCATGTGGAAGTAGATACAGATTGCTTTTCTTAGCAGAAAACAACAAACACAACAGACTGAACCACAGGTCAGTGTTCTGGGAAGGTCACTGTGCTCCCTACATCCTGCTGTCTGTAGTTCACTTCTAGGGTTTAATCAAGGTGTGATAATAGACCAAATTCATTTAGGGAGCAGGAAATGTGTTCAGATGTGGAAAATTGGTGGAATTTGGGTGGGGAGGGGGAATAGGAAGAAAGTATTTCTCCATGTAAATTTTACAGGTATGGAACCTTTGTGAATGAAGCTCTTTCAGATGTGTTGGTTGGATATAAGCTATACATAGAACTAAACTGCCCTGATCCTCTTTTTTTCCCCCCTCTGAATATATAATTGAAAGACCCACATGTCCACTTTCAATTTGATAATTTAAAGCCTAGTATCAGAAAGCAGAGCAAGGGATAGAAATTCATGTGATCACTGTTGCTGCACCTTTTTAAAAAAGACAGAACCATGAAAGATATGCAAATTTTTCATAATTATATTTTTAGATGGTTACTTAAATACCTGTCTTCTTCACACTACAGGCACAAAGTTAGTATACCTCAGATATATTAATAAAAAAAAATGTCTGTGGTTTCTGGCAAAATAACAGCTCCAGTAGCTTACTGTGTGTTCTCTATACAACTGTTAGGCAATGTCATGATTCTTACTGAGACAAGCTTGGATAAAGCTGCTACAGTATAAAGATTAAGGCTGTTTTATATTCTTTGATTTTTATTTAAATGCTCCCTGCATTTAAATTACTGTATTGCTAATTTTAGCTGATGTATTAATACACGTGTCTCAGCTATTTATACACACAATATGAAACCCAAGTTAGATAGCAGTGTGTATGATTCTCTAAGTTTGGAATGTGTATTGTTCTATGTAGTGGGTTTGCTCACAGGACTCAATAGTATTTGCAAAGTTTTTACATTATGAACTGAGTTTAGACATATCTTTACAGAATCTCCTTAATTAATGGTGATGGTTAGTGAGAGCCTAAAATTCAGACTCCCTTTAATTTCAGATGTTGTCACATAAATCCAGAGTGACTGCTGCTCCTTACACACCTCCATACTACTTTTATTAGCACTACTGAAAAATTAGTTTCAACTCTATGTTAATGGTGATAGAACCCGATGCTCTGTAAATGAGAAATGAATTTTCATAAAGACTAACAGATTCCAAGGATGTGAGGATTGCTGCCTTTTTGCTAGCTGTTCCTGTAAAAATGCATATGAAAATCATGCCTCTGAGTTCAGGGTATCCCATCACTGATGTGTAACAAGTGGGGATTACTGAATTCAGGATAGTAGACTGAGTCTGAGCCTGTGCTCCTCTCACTCTCCAGAGACCTGAAAAGATCAGAATTAAGCTTTCAGTTTTTATCTAACTTGTAATTGATCCTCCAGCAAATAGAACTTCTAGAATATTATGCCTATATTGTGTCTTTGATTATATTCTTCTGAAAGCACTTTATTACACATTTCTCTTCCTAATCAGACACTCATTTTGTGTATTTCATGTGTGTCTCTCAAATCTCCACCTTCCTGAAATGAATGGCAGATCAGATTAATTGCACTTGGTGATTGAACACTCTTTTTCTTAGATATCTTACTGTTAAACCTAGTGACCTGAGAGAAAGTTTGCGACCAGGTTTTTAAGCTTTCTTGTATATTGCAGAATAATTCAGTCATCAAGGCTATTGCTATATTTTTAAATATTTTAATATTTTTTTCTCAGTCTATTCAGCTTATAGATGAATATTATATCTTTAACCTCCCAGGCCTGTTGTCCTTGGATAAGGAATAAAATGAATAGTGGGTAAAATTGGACTTTTTTTACTATCTTGATACGTGGCTGAGTTATGCTACAATTGGTATATAAATACTTACTGCTGTTTGTCTATATGTCTATTATTATCTACTTTAATTTTCATATAGATACTTTTTATTAGTTTAAAGAGGTATATCAATGTGTGCCAAATAATTATCCAGGCTTGGTTACTTCGGAAGGTTTCCCCCAGCTTTTGTAAGACTGAGTGTCAATTCTTTGATAATAATCAGAAGTGAATTTCTGTTTAGATTCTCATACGATGCATAAAGCCCCTTTCCAGTCTTTTCAATGTTAAAGAAAGAGAAGGGAGTTGGCTTTTTGGAGGGTGAATGTATTTTGCTACTTCTGAGCAGAATATCTGATATCTTCTTCAATATCTTCTTATTAGTTAGAGCTACTCATACGAGTTCAAGTTAATGTTGCTCACAGAGGTGAAATTGTGATCATTTCACTGCAGCTCATTTCAGCAGCCCTGCTCATATCCTAAAAGAGGCAAGGAATGCATTTTCTGTAGTAAGTACAGAAGAGATCACGTGACAGATGCACTTTACAGAAGTGTTGAAATTGGAGTGTAGGTCCTTGGAAACACAATAAAAGTAGTTCCTCTACCTGCCATGTATGGTTTTGGGTGATGCAAAAGCTTTCCTAACACTTGAGATATCTGAACAGATAACCAGGCTTGTAAATGGCTTTTTTCAAGCAAAGTTACAAAACCTTTGGGCATGTCCTAAGTATTAGTAATATATATAAATAAAGGAATCCACTCTGGACTGAGTGCAGCAGGAAAGACAATTTGGCGGGTGAGCCATTCTTTGGTAGAAGTATAGAATGCTGAACTGCAATATTTAGCTGGGTCTCTGTGGGCCATCAAGAACACATAAAGACTGCCAACATCTCTTATAGATCTTTTCAGAGATCCTATTATAATTCACAGTAAAGGGATCCTCTACCTGTCTTTCCTGAGGGGTCCAATTAAGGTAAAGATTTATTCAAGACTTGTACGGACCTGGGGCTTGCACAGTGCAAATGTGAGAAGAACATGATGTTTCTTCCTTTTTATCTCAAGGGCACTCCCTGTGCAAGATCTCATGCTAGCAGTCAATCTGAAAAAGGTTTTTCTAGTTGGGAATTCTCCCATTCACTGCTTTATAACTTGTTATACTTCATATAATTATATAGAGAGGGAAACAAACTTATTTCTTTCATCTCCTAATGGCTATCCAGATCAGTGTCCTCACAACCTGCAAAGGCATTTGAACCAGGATACTTTGAATGTCAGACAAATTTTCCAAATGCTGATCTACAAGGAGGATGTCCCTTTTACTATCTTGTAAGAATAATTTATCCAGCTGCTCTTTCTGTGTGAGACAACATTTAGGCTGTGGATTTCATGAGATGCCAAAGGACGGAATTTATCCTAAAGTAACCCTGTGTATAAATGCCTACTCATCTCATGTTTACCTCAAAGATGTCATTTCTTATGCACTTTTTGGTTGTGATTGTTCCATAATACGCCTGGCTGAGCTACAGAAGCAACAAGGAAAATTTGCTGTGAGCAGCCCCTCAGTCTGTAGGACACATAAAATAACAGTGCTGTGACTGAACCTAGGCAGAGGTGGAGCAGAGGTTCATACCAGAGCTGCCATCACAGATTCCTGAGTGGAGCACAAACAGGGCACGGAATTCTGTCATCCATTTGTAGCAGCACAGGAGGCACAGAGTTTCCTCAATTACATATTGTCAAGCCTTCATGAGCATTAGAAGTTAAACATTAAGAAGGTGGATGCTGGCTGGTAATATAACACCATTTTGTTTTATTAATAATAGTATAGTAATGGAAGAGTGAGTAATGTCAGAGTATAAAAAAAAAGCCCACAGAGTCTACCAGGATGAATAAACATAACTGAATTGTTGTGATATAAGGAATTTATTTCTCCCAATGAATATTCAAGCAAAATGCAGTTTTAGTTTGTTTCTGTCAGTTAAACACAGATTTATATAACTCTACTTACAATGCTTTAGTATACATATCCTTATTTTTAAATTGTTAGATTTAAAGAATGAAGAGACAACTTTGCAATTTATAATTAATGACATTTAGTTTTATTAAAAGTAAGTAGAGAGCCATCTCAATAAAAAATAGACATTAAGATTATGAAGAAAATAATTTGTCAAAATCCTTGCCTGTAAGCAGGCTCTGCTTGGAGATTTTATTAGCCATATTATCTTGGTTATTTAGGGAAAGACATATGATCTGCTTAAGGTAAATAGCTTGAAAGCATTTCCACCTGCAGCTGAATCTGTTTATGTGTGGGTGAGGCTGGGGCCTGCCTTGGGCCTTCAGGGCTCCTTGTAGAGCCTGAGGCAGTGTCTTACATAGCACAATGTTACTGCAGCAACTTGTTAGTTACCACTGCAAGAACAGTAGGATAGACATATACTAGTGAGGGGACTTTAATAAGGGAGCTGTCTGCACCATTAATTTACTGAACACCAAGTTGTTCAGCTATTTGGAAAGACTCGAGTGTTCTTATACATTTTTCATTTCTGCAAATGAAAATTTGGGGAAAAAATAAGGCATTGCAGAATGCAAATGCATTTAACCTATTAGACAGAAGTGACTGATCCTGGCAGCAGAAAATCGTTGGACTGTACTTTGCACCCAGATGTGGGCACCTGTGAATCAAGGGAGGCCAGCAGGGATGCAGAGGAATATCACCCCACAGATATGGAGAGGTTTTTGGACATTAGATTTCATGGAATCAATTTTCCACTGGCATTATAAATCACAATAAACTTCCTTACCCAGCTCTGTAAATATGACTTGACACCACCACAATACTATGAACTGTTAATAAAAGTTCATGCATGCTTTGCCATCAGGTAGTATACCAAAGTAAAAAGCACCATTAAATCCATGTTTTGGGTAGACTTGTAATTGTAATTCAAGCAAAGATGTATTAAATTAAAAAGGTGTAGATTTTGTCTTAGATCTAGTTGGTTATATGTCTGGATGGTACTGAATTTTTAAAAAAACCCAACACATCTCTCATACCCAAAGTTAATTTTTAGAATTCATCCTTTTGCTGATAAGTAAATACACATAACAAATATCCTCATGCTTCTCATGCTCATTTATTTGCTTCCTAGAACAGCTTTTCTGTCTTTCTACTTGTCATGGTTTGACACTGGTGCAATGCCAGCGCCCCCATGAAAATGCACTTTCCAAATAATTGCTGTGAGATGTGATCAGGAACAGAGCAGAGCAGGCCCAAGCTTAATTACAAAAGAAAAAAAAAAAAAAAAAAAACTTTACTAAACTACTACCACTATAAAAACCACAGACACTAAATCCAGGATGAAGTCCCTCCAAAACACTCCTCCTCCTCCCACCCAATTTCCAAACAAACTCAACAGTGAGACACCACCCAGGATTCCTGATCAAGTTGCCACCCTTCAGATAATCAACACTCAGTCCCTCAAAGGAGAGAGAAGTCTCTCTTGCACCACAGACTCCCCCAGGAAACACAATTGCTACCCTTGTGTCTCCATGTCACACATGGCAACCGCCCGGAGAAAATCTGCCAGTGTGACACTCTCCTTTCCATGTCACAGTGCTCTCACCACCGTGCATGGACAGACTGCTCATAGGGCTCCTTTAAGGATGCTTTGCCACCCACTAAGAGAGACAACAGTTCAGCATCTCCTCTTGGGACTACAGTCCCCCTCATTTTCCCCCTGGGGCCGAGGGTCTAAGAACAGAGATCATCTTCCTGAAGACAGAGGGCGTCACCATTCCCTCCTCAGCTTTCTTCTGTTCTCTCCATTTCTGCACTGGTGGTTGCTGAAGCAGGTCTCTTTCCTTCACCACTGCATCCCCCTAAAATGCAGTTTTTTTATTGCAGAAGAATTTGGTTCAGTCTATGGCTAACAAGAAAAGTCCAGCCACAAGCCACTCCATCTCCTTCCACCCAAAAATTTCCTCTCCCAATATCTCAGACCCCAGACTGTCTCTCTTGTACTTCAAATCGAGGAGGAGTAATATTTTACAAAGCCTTCATTTCTCAGGAAAGGGTTAAACGCCAAGGCTGGGCACCTCCCCCCCCCACCCCCTTTTCTTTTTCCTTCTCCTTCTCCTCCGTTGGCAAAGTTACAGGTGCCGTCCGGACTCTCTGTCTCTTCCCTCTGGTGCGAGGGGAATGACAAAGGCATCTCTGCATCTCTCCACCCTTCCATCCACCGGAGCTGGCTTGGTTCCAGTCCTTCTACCCCTCGGCTCACCTCAACCAGGCCACATGGCTTCCCCTCCCCCACCCAGACCGTGGCTGGGAAGGGGAGGTCTGCACAGCACCCTGACTGGAACCAAAGAGAGAGAACTCCTGGGAGTTCTTGCTTTTATCCCCCTGTGTTCTCAGAGGCGTGTCCATACCTTCAGTGGTCACTCCAGGTGCCAATATCCAAACCTGACCGCTGATTGGTTTTGACCCAGCTTCCTGAAAAAATTCACTTCCATGTCAAACCATGACACTACTTCAGTCATTCTGGAGAAACTTCCACACTCTGATGGTGTGACCATAATAAATGAAATGCTATGGAGTCGTTTTCTAAGCCTACAGTTCCTGGGTGTTATGATAAAGCATATGCTAATAGAGTCTGTGAGCTTATTGGGAGTTCTTAAAAAATGCCATCTGCTACAATTTTTGCAGCTGAAAGTTATATTCAATCAGAGGTAAATTTTTATATGTTCGATCTAGTGCATGGAAATATATGCCAGGAATTAAAGTTTACCTAAACTATGAGAAACATTTTTTGCATGTAGTTACTTTTGAAGGTTAAACCTAAGATTTCAAAGATGAGACTGACACTAGAAAGGAACCTGATCTACATATGCAAGTCCACTCTTAAAGTTTTCTGTGGTTCATGAAAATGCCTCCTTTTCACTTGAATGCTTGGAAACAGTCTTTAAGTATGAAAATTAAATGAACTGAAGAGCAACCCTATATTTTGCATCTGACTACTCAGTGAATCTATATTCCTCATCTGTAACAGATAGTGTTAATGCTTAAAATCAGCATGACTGCTAAAACCCACCTCCACAAAAATTATTTAAAGATTTAAAGCAATAGTAGATGGAAAAAAACATCACAGTTTCACCACAACCCAAATCAGGCTTTCTGGGTTAATTTTCTTATATTTAGATAAAAATCTGTCAATAGATCTTTTAGATGCTTTTGGGGAAACTAAAACAATTAGCTCAGTTTGTCAATAAAAAACAGAAATGAACTAGCTTTGCTGATAATTTATTGAAAGAGAGAGACTTATATATTCTTCCTTTTTAACAAACTTTGACCACACTCGATCTGGGGAGCTCCATACAAAAGATATACAGGACTGGAAAAAAATAACTGATTAAATTTTAACCAGCTGCTGGGCAGATAGTTTGCCTGAGGCACTTTTGTCAGTTTCAAAGGGTCCTTTTATTAATTTTGCATTTTGTATTTTGTTAGTGGAAAGAGCTGGCTCTGTTGGGACTGCCAAAAGCTATAGGCAGCGAATCTTACAGCAGCAAAGAGGAAGCTGTAGAGCATGCCAAGTAGATTTAGCACACTGAGCACTCTAAATTACATTTGTTTTATCTGTTCTAAAAATATATTAACTTCAGGTGTAAGTTCTTTGAATAAAGCCTTAAAGCTAGTACATTCAGTTCTTCTTCTGTTTATATAAGGCTTTCACTTTGTCTATAAAAACAAACCACTGCAGTCTTTGCCTCATAACTACCCATGTAATTTAAATCTTTCCTTCCTATGGTTGTTGGTGCTTTCTTTGTTGTTCTGTTTTCTTACTCACATTGAACTTATGTTCTTACTGAAAAAAAAAAAAGTTCTGTGAGTTTTTAGATCCTCCTCACTTTCCATAACAGTCAGATGCAGCTTTTATAGCAAAGATATTGATGTCTAAGTGGAGTCAATATTTAAATAAACATGTTCTGCTTTCATGTGAATGGAGCCCAGCATCTATATCAGCATGTGGAAAGTGCTGCATGTAGCATATTGCTCAGACAATTTGTGAACAGAGGTTAGAACTCAGGGGTTAAATGGAAAACACAAGCCTCTCTTGTGATGCTGGGAATTTCACAAGTTCCACTCAGGCAGCTTCAAACAGCATTAAACACAAAGGAAAAAAGTATACCCTCAGGCTAGAATTTGCAGAAGACTTACCTGCAGTAGAATAGAGCTAAAATTAAGCCCGAAGACAAAGCATTTGGGCTTACATTTAGAAAATTGAATGGCAAAGTATATAATTTTAGAATGTATATCACACTGTTTTTCTACTTTAATTGCATCTTTTAAGATAGTTTCCCCCCCCCCAATAAAAAAATTTAGCCCAAATCAATATATGATAGTGTTACTACTGCATTATTTAATGTGTTCTACAAGTATTTTTTTGTGTGATCCTGTGATGGCAAACCTCATTGGTATCACTTATACATAAAGGAGCATGTTCTGCTGTTCCTGAAGGTAACAGTAAATCTGATAGTAGCAAAATTAACTTCACAGGAGAAAACTGAGCCCAGAGTAATTAAAAACCCCAGTAATTTACCAGTAATCCCTTACTTTTGCAACAAAATGTATTGTCAGGTTTTGAGTAGTATTAAAAAAAATGTGGTTTATACTTTGATTTGCATAAGTTTAACTAATATGTATAAGAGCAAATAACCCTCCAAAAATCCCAAAACAAGAGAAAAACAAAACCAACCTGCAATTAAATTGTATCAGGAAATCTTTAAATTGTGCCAGTTCCTCCTTCTGTGATTAAATGAAGTTCTATTCAGGGATGTACCAAGTAAGAAGAGAAAAAGATGATTTAGGATTGCTGAGACTGTCAACTCAGCTGTGCTGTGTGAGAACATTGAAATTACTTATCTTTCAAGGTTCATCTGAAGGTCCAACTCTGGGCATAAATAAATGCTTAGTTTATGAGATACAATATTTCTGTGAAGGTCTAAGCTCTTCCTTAAGTATTTTATGGAACTAGGGGCAGATAACTGAGCATTTACATTGTGTTCATCACGTGAAGCAATGCTCCAGCTGGAAGTGCTGGCTGGAAGCACCAAAGGGGGCTTGGATTCTGGGTGGCATAAAACTATCCTAGCACAGTCTCTGCAATGTAGATAACAGGTAACTCTCCTGTAAAATTAGGCAGCAGTTTGGCTACAAGCCATACAAACTTGCTCTGTGTTCAGAATGTCTTCTTTCTTTGACTTTGTTACAATCCAGTACAGAAAATTTTATCAATGCAACAACCTAAAGGAAAATGGAATTCTCTTCTTTCTCTTCTTTCTTTCATTACTGCATGCTCTCTGTATTGCTTACAACAGCTGACAGCAGTTGCTGATGAGAAGAGCTAATTCTGTAGTCCCTGTGGAACATTGGGAATGCCAAGGAATACAGTATGCTGGCTTTTGAGTCAGCAGGGATTTATCTACTCTGCTTAACTTTATACTTTAGTTAAGTGATATATACAACTTGCAGGTTCAGTGTCATAATTTCTGCCACAGTAGAAACCTGACGGACTCTTGCAGTTCCGTTTAAAATCATGAGGGGTCATTTCCCCATTTCTAATTGAGCAAGTAATAATTTCAGACTGTGGCAATGTTGGAAAACAAGTCGTTTTTTCATGTCTTGTGTCCTTCCTCTTTCTTGAGAGTTGAGCAGTAGATGTTTGGTACTAGAATAGAATTTGCCATTTTAATTAAGCAAAATAATTTTTTTCTGAGTTGATTAATTATCTAGGTTAAGTGTTATATTTTGAGGCAGTGTTAATATTATTAAAACAATTCTGCAAATTTTCAGTTATATGCTCACTTGTTTTCTACCTGCAGCATTCTTTAGTAATGGATGCCAGATCATGGTCAAATTAATATAAATTAAAAGTCATCACAAGTGGACACAACTTAGAGACAGTGTTACTGAAAGTGATTAGTGAGCTTGGAACTGTTGTTTTGCATATTCCAAATTTACCTGAGGGTGATGTATGATGTACTGTAGGAAAACAGCAGGACACATATTCAAATATTCCCATAAAACTGGTGCTGCTGGTCAGCCATCCTCCCTACCTCTCTGGTGGTGTCTGAAAGGATGCTGGACCAGGTTGCAAATGCTTTGCAATCTTTGGAAAGCATTGCTTTGAGCTGCCCATATTCTTTTTCACTGACTATCATAGCTGTCACACTTGTATTGAAAAGAACCCAAGTTACTCTGCATTAAACAATATTTCACAAGCAGAAAGCAATAGTTGGAAGAATTAGCTTATGATTTTAAGAATGAAAATTGGGACTAATACGAAGCTCTACCACTTGTGGTTGATATGCTTCTTGCCTCAGACATGTCTCCAAAGTTTTCCTAAATTTCAAAATGTTACTTGGGTAAAGGTTCAATATTCTCTCATTTTGTTCTCATTAAATGATGAGATGCATTGTATTACTGCTGTGAAGCCAGATCTTGGCATGATTCTTTCAATTTACCTCTGTGTTGGGTTATTAATGAGGATTTTTCCTTCCTCAAGTTCCCTTTCATGTACAGTGACATGCAGGTACACAAGCATTCAAGACTCTTAACATTTTCCTGTGATGTCCCATTTAAATTAGGGAAAATCTCTCTAATGATTAATGAGAGGGAACACAAAAGCAGCATGAGCTTATCTGAAATGAATTCTACTTTAGGTTTCAGTGACTACTTCCTGAAAAGTAGTTATGGTGTTTTATCTGACTCTACATGCAGAATAACATGGCTCATTGATATTTTATCACAGAAGAAATGCATGCCTCCTATTGTGCCTCAGGAATAAGCAGGCAGCTGGTTATACCTACCCTACTACTATTTTTGCCCCACTTTTGAACCTGAATGTGCTGTAGTGCTCAAAATGTTCCCATTGCACCAGGGTGGTGCTGAGAAAAGGCAGTTTTATGTGTCTTTGATTGCATTATCTTCCAGCATATTAGCTGATGTGAGAGAGCCCCACAGGTGACACAAATGCTAAGATTTTACTATTTTTGCATTATTCCCCTCTGAATGGCCAACACAGAGGATTATGCAATAGCCAGATGCCCCATTGTATTAATACTCTCCAGTGGCAGAATGTGGATTCTTACTTCTTTTTTGCTAAGGTTGGGATTAAATGCACAAGGCAGTATTTCTTGTTCGGGCTCAGATGTTTATTAGTTCTTATCTATATCACACTTTCACAAACTGTGAGTTCTACAGCACTTCACTCTAACAAATTAAAAATGGAGCCGTATTTCTCTCTACAAGGCCTTTTAATGATAAACTTAGAAAACCTTGTAGAGAGAAATAATATATAATTAAGAAATGATATCTAAATTATTTTTACTTTTAACCCAATAACCAACCACCCTTGGCCCGCAATATGGAGTTTTTTATCCAGTTACACAAAACCACTCAAACCCATGAAGAAGAAGTTGAAGAAGAAGGACTGGCCTCTGCCCTAAAACCTCCATCTTGCTTTATATATATTACTATATTCTAAACTTTAAGTTTTCTACCATGTGATATTACACACTTCTATTCAAACTCCACACCCATAATCCCAGTTCTGTCATTCAGTTTTGGAAGTCTTCTCCATGGCCTCAGGTCAAATGCAGTGTTCTTTTGGGGGTCAGGGCCTGTCAGCGCCTGTCAACACAGAAAGTCTAAAATTCTCAGTAAGCAGGGTTCTAACATCAGAACACTGCAATGCTTCCCCATCATTTTTCAGCTGCTCCTGATAAAGGTCCTGAACCCCGTGTATAATGTCCAATACCCTCGTTTGTCACACAGCAGATCCAGACATCTAGAAGACTAATGAAGTACAGTAAGAATTTTCCGTGCTAAAGCTATATTCTGCATGTTTTGGCTGGTTGTGATAGCCATATATTTAAAACCGGTTATTTATCCAAATAATGTTAAATTGGAAGTGCAAGGTTAAACTTTTAGAAAGGAAATAATTACCTTGTGCACACAGTAGTCAAATCTTTCTCTCCCAAATCCTGAGTGCTGCATTTACTTTGAACTAGAGATAGAGAACTCATTACAGAAAATTTCAAACCAGCTAGCAAATTGTGGGTTCAAAAGTATCTCTAAAGTAAACTGACGAATGAGATAATCAGAAGATAAGAGGTATGTGAGAGACATTGATTTCTTTATGGCTGGCTGCAGAATATTAGGAATATTCACAGTGCTCTGCCTTAGAAAATAGCTTAAATACAAAAAATTTGATAAACACCTGTGGTTGCTGAACATCTTATTTTACCTCTATTTTATAATCTCTCTGTCGAAACATAAATTTGAGGTGTACAGTGGTCAATTGAGTAGAAAGATTTTCTTTCATGTAGCAATTAAAATATAAAAAACTTTGGGATTCATTTTAGTGGCACCAAGCAAAGCATGATTGCTATTTACAGTTATGTTCTACTTTTCCTCTTCATGTCTAATACAGGATCAAGCCTTGGTTTGATAATATAACTCACGGTACTTTTTTTTATTGAGTGTGTATAGTTTGTTTTAAAAAAAATACAGTTAGACTTCCAATGAGCAGTGTGAATTCCCTGACTTGATGTATTTAACAGCATAAAGAGTAAAAGGTAATATCAGGTTCATTCTATACCTAGGCACAGGGTGAGTTTATCACTCTTACATTACAGTTCATCTACCTTTCCAATATTTACAGAATTTTTATTAATTTTGATAACTGACATATATAATATGTCTTTCAGGAAGTTGCTTCAAACTCATTTCTGCTTCACAAAGTAATTACAACCACTTGGCCAAGTTCTACGTTTGTTTGCAGACTGTCTAGTCCTTATGTGTTAAATGGACCTTTCATATCTGTTGTGTAGGGATATTTATAACAGAAGACACAGAATCTTCATATGAGGAAACATAGTAACTATTTTTAATTATTTTGTTGTACAGTATTTTGTTTCTCTTTGATTTACTGGCCACCCAATGGTAATCAGTGTGAATTTTAACATAGGTATAGTATTTATGGGACTTAGGTTTTCAGCCTAGCTTGGGAATTTGTTTCAGGTTCTTTTATTTTCTATTTAATAGCACCGGTTTTAAATTTTTCTTGGCTGAGACTTTTCTTTGGCAGCTCAGGTTTCCAGTATTGGTTGATTTTGTCAATCTGCATGATCACAGCATGGCCTGGGTGGAAGGGACCTTAAAGATCATCTTGTTCCAAGCCCCCTGCCATGGGCAAGGACAGCATTCACTAGATCAGGCTCTGAGCTCTGTCCAACACTTAAACACTTTTAGTTATGGGGCATCCAGAACTTCACTTCCAATGCCTCATCACCCTCACAGTAAAGATCTTTGTGTGGTTTGAACTGCAGCTTATTGGTGTGCTTTGATTTTAATTGGTTTTACCTTTGTTTTCTTTTTTTCTTGTATATTTTTGGTAGGTTTTTTTTGGTGATCTGCTCTTTATGAAAGTAAGAAAAATTGACAAGAAGTGATCAAATAAGACAGATAAAGCTTTAGAATACAATGCTGAAGGCTTTTTCTTGCTTGAAGTTCTGAGATAAGGTTCTTTGGGTTTTTTTTTTGTTCTTATTGGGTTTTTTGGTTTGTTTCTTTTTCTTTTTTTTTTTTTTTTTAAATAAGAAATTGTGGTAAAGAGGAAAATACTGGAAATTGGATCTTAATTTTTAAATTACAGTCACATTACTACTCAGGTATTACTACTGTTTCTCTAATTTCCTTCAGGGAGTACTAAGGAATTTATTTAAAAAAAACCCAAATCCATAAGTCTCAAAATTATAATAAAAACATAAGACCAGCCATTACTAACTCCAGGCCTGTTGCTAGTGCAGTTCTACTTTTCCACTACTGTTTTTTCAAAGATTGCATCCTTTATTGATACACTGGTGTTACTTTGTTCTTACCATTGACAAGAGTTGAAGTGCAGACAGAAATATTGCATTAAGAACTGAACTTCAGTAGCTGTAGATTTTTCTTATATATAAAATTTTTGTTTGTGGGCTATTAACATCCTGTCAGTGCCAGAGGTTTGCTTTTCTGGAGCAGCACGGATAAAATCAGTGTGAAGTCTATGAGAATTTAAAAAGGCAGTTTCAATCCAGATAAATGAAGTATATGCAGTAAAAGAAATATTATGAAAAGACCAAACTTGGGGAAAGAAAAAGGTACAGGGTAGGTGAAAAAAAGCCAAGATGTAAAAATATGTTATTCAGGTAATAATGAAACAGGAACCACTGAGAGAAAATTAAATAGATATCAATTAACAAATCAGCCTGGTGTTGCACTTGGGCATTTGGCATCCAGTCAGCATGTAATTAAAAAATTATCTAATTTAATTAATATTAGAGAGTGAGATGCAATATGGTTCCTAGTAAAGTATTACAGCACAAAATTCTGGAAAGCATATTAGTCCTTGTTTGATTGTTTAGAGTTCAGGAAGTCTTAAATAGATGCAGACTGGCTCGTAGGTCTGAAAAATCCAAGGATGGATTCTTATTGTTTAAATTTGTTTCCAGTGGGTAAAAAGTGAATCCCTATTTTTGGTTTGTATCAAGGACTAGAAGAAAAAAATTCTTGTGAATTTGGCAGCTGAATGAAATGGTATATTAAATCATAGCACAGATTAATCTGCTTTACAATCTAGTCTGAGTACTCCTGCTAAGTGAGTTCATTTGGCCTGTGTGTGTTTAACACAGCTGAACACCAGGTCTCATGTCTAGGAATTCAGGTATATTAGGAAACAAGAGGCCTTATTTTAAGGTAATAGTATTGCCTGAAGTAGCAGTACTGAACTCTTGGGCAGTGATTACCCAAGATTTGGGGTTTTTAATAGTTCATTCAATATTTTCATACATACATTTTCATTAGGATTTAAATACCCCTAGCAGCCCAATAGAAAGGGATACTGCAAATTAGATCCATAATCAGAAAAGTAGAGGTCTGTGGGTGGGACAAGTGGGAAACACAGATTTCAAATGTTACTCCACAAAAAGGTGTTTCAACTCCACAACTCTTTCTTGCTGCCTCACTGACCCAGTGTGGATCACAGTTTAGTGACAAAGTTTGGAGACTTGGATGGTTTCAACACGTAAAATTCGAATCTTTGCTGTTAAATTGGCTTTGCGTAAGCTTGTAAAGCACAACACATACAGACTCTGAGTGTACAGGCTGCCTTTGAAAGCTACGTGTTTTAATTATAGCTTTAATATACCACTCTCTGCAGTTCCTGAAGGAGAAAAAGGCTAAGAATCTATGTTGTTTTGCATTTTAGCTGTACACTCATGTGCATTTGTCCTTCTGCATATGATTTCCATGTAAACAAAGATGGAAATGTGTGAATGTCATTTAAATATCTTGGGGTTTATAAAATCAATATGAAAGGTTAAAATTAAAGGATTACAAAACCAAGCATCTTCGTGAGCTAAATTTAGTCTGGGTTAATCTTATAATTTTCTAGTTGAATAATTAGAATAAGGTTCATTTTACGTTGTCCATAATCAAATTCTGTTTTTCACCTTTTATTGCTTAAGGTGTCCTGTGCAGCAGTACTGATATTCTGTAAATACAGAGCTGTTCTGGCTCCACTTCATGTTCATTTTACAGATTTCAAATATAATTTTTCTGTTATGCTGCATGTGGAACAAAATCTCATGCAAGTTGGATTGAAATTGGAAAAAGGAAAGGTGAAAAGTGTTTTAAAAAGAAAGATGTATCCAGGCAGGTCACTCCAAGTGAGTCAGCTCTTGAAGTGGACGATTATCAAAATGACCTCCCCTTTCAGGTATTAAAATGGTTGTCCAGAAAGTGCAGGGAAAGAGAGTGGAAATAAGGAATCATTGCTAGGAACAAAAATCACTTTTTTTTTTTTTCCCCAAAATTAGCTATGAGTTAAGATTCTGTGTTTGAATAGGAGTTAATCACACCTAATGTTGGTGCTTGGATACTTGGTGAAGTCTCTTTTCTGTGTTGTAAATCCCATACATTAAAGAAAATGCCCACTGAGAAAGAGAAACCAGCCAGATGTCTAAAACTAAGATCAGAACAAAACCAGAAGAAAAAAACACCCATACTGGTTCTTCACAAAATTGAGCAATTGAACAACTTGAGGATTAGAGTTATGGACTTTTTAGTTTTATTTTCTGTTTCACAAAGAAACTCACCCATAATGAATAGCACTGATTTGACAAAAGTTAATGAGTGGAGTGGATAAAAGCTAGAGATGTCTATTTTGCATTACAAAACATTTTAATTTTTTTTTCTGATTTGGAGCAAAACCAAATTAAACATTTAATGTTTCAGAACTTTTCATTATATGAGGATATCATGTAGAGGAAAGGCTGCTTTTTTGAAAATGAAATTTTTCCCTCTGTGTGTATTTTTCAGTTGTGCCTAACTTTTATTATGCCTACAATATTTTACACCATCAAGAATCAAAATATTAAATTAATTTGCTATATTTACATATAGCTCATTTAAGGACAGCTGCTTTTCATTGAATGCTATTTGAAACATCCCTGCTATTTAGATTTCTGCATCTTGTGGTACATTGGAAAATTTTGAGTATGTAATCTTTATGGGTATAAAGTTTCCAGAATAACTGAAAAATTTTGACATGATAGCATATGCTTAGATATTTCAGACTAAACTTTTTTAAATGTAATTTTTTTTTTTTTTAATAGACAAAACATTTCCCCTGGGAAAGATCACTTATGTATATGGGAAAATAAATATAAGTCAAAACCTGTAAAAATATTATCGGGGAAAAAAGCTTTAGTTGGCATTAGTGGAATTTCCTGACTGAAAATTTCAGTACATAATTAGGACAAAAGCAATTTATATTTGGATGGTTATAGGGTCAATAGATGTTCTCTTTGGAATGTTCTCTGTAGAAAAATGTTTGAAATGTCTGCATGCACTAAGAAAATAGTGCTGTCTAGCTATGGATAAGTTACAGTCCTGGTGAAACTCTTAGTCAGTAGAGTACCATTTCCACATTACTCACTGAAATAGTTTCAGCTTTGAAAGGTATACCATCATTTCAACCTTTGTGTAGTTAGCAAAAAGCTAATCACATGAGTTAAAAGTATTAGCAAATTAATATCTGGCTGCACAAATCATAAATATCTTGACATCATAGGTTTAAATGCTTTCTACAATCAATCCAATGGCTTAGATTATTTACCTTATGAGTCCCACAAGGAAAAGAGAGCTGAAATACCTGTATCATAATATTTCTCATAACTGATTAATGTTTGCCTTGGGAATTACATGATGTTCAGTGTATTTATTTTTTGCTACTTCTAGTGCTAGGTAGAATTTTCCATAAAATATAAATGTATTCTGGGTCCCTCAAGCAATACAGAAGGAGTAGCTAATATGTGTGTGTTACAATAGTGTATAGCCGTCCGGATGTATGCTATGTTTTCTATTTTCCAAATGAATTTTTTGGAGTCACTTGGGTTAACAGGAGAGCTAATATTTCAAGAAGAGTTTAAACAAACTAGTTTGTTAATTTTTCCCTGGGGATCAGAAGCAAGAATAGGGAAATGGTTAATAAGAGCAACCTAGAGCTAGTGATATTGTGCTGATAGAAGGAACTGAATTAACTTAAATGTGTCACGTTGATTTAAGATGCCTGTGATGTATTACAAAATGTGTTCTTACCCTGCATATACCATTGGAAAACAAACCATGCACTTATTACCATATATCTTAAGATCTTAGTAAAAACTTAGCAAAAAGCAAACTTAGCCAAAGCAAACTTATTTTTAATGTTATGTCTGTATTTGCTTTAAGATTAAAAGACTTGAAAATATAAAAGAATTTGTAGGAAGAAAGTGACCTACATGAATGGCTGCTCTGATTCTTTCCGATCTATGAAACTTCCAGGGTTTTCCAATTTTCCCTTGCACATCTCTTTCTGAATGAGTGTTTGCAGAAGGAACCTGGGGAAGAACTGTTTCTGCAGCGGTTTAGTCCTCTCTGGAGGAAAATGTTTGTGAACAGGGAAAGGTCCTCATGTGCTTCACAATCCCCCTGGGACTTTGTAGATCTTTGCACTGCAGGCTGGATGCAGCCACAGAGCACCCACACCATGCTGCTTCCAAGCACATGGACAGACTCTAGTGCACTCTGGTAACATGTCCCAGAGACCAAAATATGGCTAGCTGTCACTCAGGATAAGCAAATTTAATGGGCTGGCCCTGGCTGGATGCCAGACACCCACCAAAGCCACTCTTATCACCCCTCATCTGGACAGGGGAGAGAAAATATGATCAAGGTTCATGAGTTAAGGTCTCGGAGAGATCCCTCTCCAAATACCATCATAGGAAAAACAGACTCAAATTGGAGATATTAAATTAATTTACAAAATCAAAGCAGGATAATGAAAAGTGAAATAATTCTGGAAAACACCTTCCCCACACCCATCTCTCCTTCCCAGATTTACTTCCTCCTCCAGTGGCACAGGGATACAGAGAATGGAGGTCATGGTCAGCTCATCACACTTTGTTTCTGCTGCTCCTCAGGGAGAGAAGTCCTTCCCCTGCTCCATCATGGGGTCTCCATGGAGTTCTTCATGAACTCCTCAGATGTGAGTCCATCCCACAGGTGGCAGTTCTCCATGAACTGCTGCAGCAGTAGCCGCTCTTGCAGTGTGTACAGTTCTTAAAGGACAGGCTGCTCCAGCTTGTGTCCCCCACAGGGTCACAAGTACTAGCAAAAATCCTGCTCCAGTGTGGGCTCCTTTCCCCAGGGGTCTGCAGGTCCCAGCAGAGGTTTCCCATGGGTTCACAGCCCTCTTTGGGACATCCACCAGCTCTGGTGTGGGTCTCCTCCACGGGTTACGGGGCACATCTCCCTCTCCAGGGGCTACGGGGCAGTCTCAGCTCCAGTGCCTGGAGCACCTCCTCTTCTTCTCCACTTACCCTGGTTTCTGCAGGGCTGCTCCTCTCACATATTCTCACTCTGCTCTAACCATGCCACAATTATATCTGTGCAATAATATTTTCTTTTCCTTCTTAAATGTCTTATCACAGGGGTGTTACCAGCATTTCTAATTGACTCGGCCTCGGCTAACAGCACAGCTATGCTGGCCCAGCTGGGATTGGCTCTGCTGGACAGGGAGCAAGTTTCTGGCAGCTTCTCACAGAAGCCACCCCTGTAATCCTCCCACTACCAAAACCTGGTAATGTAAACCCAGTACAGTAAGATTAATGGGCATGGATTTCTTACCAAATGCAGGGGAAAAGCAGAAGGCAAAAAATTCCATACCATTGCTTTTTTCTAGTTCAATTATAAAGCAACAACCTGATATTTAATTTACTTATAGATATTATAATCTATGTGCTAAAAGTGTGAGTAAAATATTGCCAAGCCATGATTAAACCCTTATTTCTGTTCTAATTTGCATTATATTAAGAATAGGAAGGCAAAGTTAAGTAGGCATGTTCACCCTTGCTTCTCCCTGTAACTTAGAATTTTATAGAGCCTTGTTTTTGCAAGTCACTTTGTCTTGTTTTACAAGTTATTTTTTACTGGATTTTTTCCTAACTGTCTTTTTCAGTCCTTTGACAATAAAGGTTGTGTTAATTTAGAGAAGAATAAAAACATCACAACAAATCCAGGCTAGTTTATTCCCAGACACTTCAGTCATGACATTGGAGTTACTTACCCACCAAGGAGGAAGGACAGGCCAGTAGCTTGTCTTGACTCATCTGATATACCAGGATGAATCTGGAAGATACTATTCATACTAAGCAAGAAGAGAAGAAGGAGGGCCTGAGAGAATCATTGCTGGTCACTGAAAAATATAGTCTTATTTGGATATCCTGCAAAACATAAAATATTTTTAAATAGGATCTAAGAGTCAGCAAGGTTGATAATAACTAAAATGACAA
Organism: Anomalospiza imberbis; assembly: GCF_031753505.1. Classification (NCBI taxonomy): domain Eukaryota; kingdom Metazoa; phylum Chordata; class Aves; order Passeriformes; family Viduidae; genus Anomalospiza; species Anomalospiza imberbis. Next base: position 50,310,064 of record NC_089686.1, on the reverse strand, counting down.
TCAGGTACAAATTATTTTTGTCAGTGGCTATGATTTTAACTGCAGTGATGCTGCTACCTCATTTATACCCCGCTTCGTCTCATTGTAATTTTGGCTAAATTAATGGGAGAAAGAGAGAGACAATCTTCTCTTAACTTCTCTTTTTGGACCTGTATGCTGAAAGAAAGATAAGGTTATAATTTTAGTAATGCAATTTTTGTATTTTCAAAGCTCTTGTTGGACATAGGAAGGTGTCTTTTCCATAAGGGCTTAATAATGCATCAAGTAAAATTTTCATTTCACTTATATTCACCAAAATTCTCTGATACTTTTAATCCTATGGGTAGTTCCTTAACAAAAGTTCTGCAAGTGAGTCTGAAACAAATACCTTTCCTGATATTAATACATATGCCTTCAAGGCCCTTAGGAGTTATTTCCATCAACCAATGATAGGGGCTTCTCTGTATAGCCTGAAAAAAAACCCCAGAAAAACCCCCAAATATCCTATGCAGGATTTAGCCTATTTTACATCTCACCACCTGGCTAACAAGGTTGTATGTCTTTCAGCTGAATCATTTATGACAAGAGAAGCTGTTAAAGTTTCTTTTGCAGATTGTTTAGATGTGGCTGCCAATGAAAAGACATTAATAAGTTAGCTATTGCAGCTGTGCTTGGATGTACCCAAGGCACTTTCAATTTTGCTATTATTCAAAAAAATCTGGCAATTCATTTTTTTCCCTCCTGTATGTGCTCTCGAGCTGAGCTCTTCAGGTTTATCTGGCTCCAGAGCTATTTTGGGTTTCCATTTGTTTCAGTGATAGCCTTTTGAGGAGGGTGCTGGGGAGCTGTTTGTGCAATGTTGAGTGACAAGCTTGTCACACGTCAGGCTGCAGCAGGGCAGGGGGCTCTGAGTGACAGCAAGTCTTCGCCAGCCAGACCTGCACTACCCAACTACCCAGACAGGGCTCAACAAAAAATTGTGCTGTTTTCCTGCTGTAATTCTTAGGGATTTCTGTCTTGCCCAGCCGAGGAGGCAGAATAGTGCTTTGTGTGTGTGTGTGTGTGTGTGTGTGTGTGTGTGTGATGAAGAACACAGGTTAAGCATATTCATTAGGCCACATTTCAGTGACAGAAAGTTAAGGTAAACTCTGCTGAAAGCAGTGTAAAGTTTAACAACTTTTTGCAAGTTGCCTAAGCAGCACTTCCATCATTTTTTTTGGTGAATAAGTACTGGTTTGAATGTCCTGCTATAGAATGCAGAGGCCCCTTGAAGTAAAAAGTTGTCACTTATCAGCATTTTTTTATCATGAACGTTCGTGAGAGCTTTTGTGGTTTTTGCCAGAATGAATATTTATTAAGAGATACATTACTCACCTATATCTGGTAATACATCTGGAAAAAGGTAACAGAAAAATATGAGAAATATGTCAGCATGATTTATCTGCAGAAAAAGTTCAGTGAAGCTTTTAAATGCATGCACCAGGAGCTTCTCTAGAAAGGATGTACTGCTTATTCATAATCATTTGACTAGAGACATGCAAGACACCTTTTACATCCTTTTTGCTGGCAGGGTTGTTTCCTACAGGTTGTATTCCTGCACTCTGTCCAATTTAGTTCTGCCACCTTGATGACTCCTGGAAAAGGCATTGCAGTACCAAGCAAACACAGCAGCTCCAATATGGGACATATTTTCTGACCAACCTAATTTTGCCTAGTAAAAAAAAAAATTTAATATCTTCCTTATTGTTCTGCATCTCTCCCAACTGCTCCACTTCTAGTGTCACTAGCTGAAATGAAAAGGAAATATGGAATAGAATGAAAAAAACAAATTTTTAGAATCATCCAGCCATTACAGAAACAGACACAGCTCCTGCAAGTTTACAAAAACCTCCCCATAATTTTTATGCTATGAGGAATTAAACTTACAGTCTAATAAATGCACACAGCAATCACAAAGTTTAAGCATCAGTACATGCACTGTAGAAGTTAATGATTTGCTTAAAAATGTGCTGGTAATGACCTGATATCAGCTTTTCGAGTAATTCCATTTTGGAAAAATGTAGGGGTTTTTTTTACCACAAAATTCAGACCTAATTATTAGATGTGATTTACATCCCAGCACAGGCTGTGAGAAATGTTTATTATGAAACTTGTAGCCATAAAATTTTAATTATACACTGAAAAAAACAGGTTAAGTGCAAGCAAACATTTTAAAAGATTCACCAATTTCTTTGTCTCTGGTCCCATTTTAAGATGAAACACTGAAACATTTGCATCTTGCTATCAAATCAAATCACTGAGAAAGTAAAATGCTGAAGTGCAGGGGACAAGCCATGGAACTTAGACTCCGGTTGAAGTGGGATGGACTCAGTTTGGCTCCTGGCAAATGATGCCAAGGGATCTGGAGATCACTCACAGGGATTCTCCCTGGCAAGGGCCACTGTGGAGAAAAGATAAAGGATCCTTGCACAATTCAATGTGAATCAAGCAAAAACCATTTACTGCATCTCTAAACATTATTTATATTTATTTCTTATCCTGGTCTATACAGTCATGCACTGTTTGATTGGTTGCTCCATTTTTTTATGCATCTCTTGATTGGTACCTGTCAAGGCAAAAAAATCTTTTTCTTTATCCGATCGGTAGATGCTGTAAGTGTCATTTTACTGGGGTTGACACCCCTTTGTTTGTCACTAACTTTTCTGCTTCTTCTTTCTTTTTGCAACATCAGCTTTTTATCTACAAAGGTGAATGTAACTTTATTATAAAGATGGCTTAGTTCTTGAGTTCTAGAAGGTTAAGTTGGTTCATTCAGTAGATGCTCATTTTCCTGTAAATATAACACTACAGGCCAATGTGAGCAGTTGCCAATTCTCATTGCACAGCACTGTTGCTGTACCTACCAACAATCCTTCCTGGGATTTTACCAGCTGAAAGTTCCAGGCACACCCCTGATGTTTCCCAAATCTACTTTCAGAGGCTGATAAATATACCTGGAGAGTTTTCTTTACTTGGATATGCCTTTTATTTGATGGAATCTTTGGTTTTTCATTGTCTCTTTTATGTTAGCCTAAATAGTGCAATTTTTGTTTAAAGAATTCTGATCACTGTATTTGATAGTTTTATCATTATTTTCAAGGGGAATGTTAAAATAAGACAGGACAAAGCAGAAATGTTCTCTTCCACCTCAGAAATAAAAGTAATAAATGTCTATGACCTGCTTGTACTCTGATAACAAAGATTCAAGTCTTTTTCATATTGACTTCATCTGTGGTTATATCACATTTGACACAATTATCTTGACAAATGACTATTAAATGGAAGATTTTTCTGTACAGATGTTTCTATGCTAGATTGTCTGTTAGCCTGGCTATTTATTTATCTATGCTGTGCATCTTTGTGATGGATTTCAAAAGAGCTAAATTGAATATTTTCGCCTAACGAGACTAGGTTCTAGGAAATGTTATCCTATGGCTACTTGTCCTCAGTGTGTGTCAGATGATACAAATCACCACAGTATGCCCTCCATCAATTTGAAACATTTGCCCTGATGTCTCCTGGAAAGACTTGGAGCATCAGAAAATTAATGTATAAAGATTGTACCTGTTGAAAAGCTTTTTGTTCTCCACTTAGAAGTCTTTATAGGTCAAAAGAAAATAGATTTAAATGCTCCCTACTCAACTGTAGTACTTAAAGTGCTAGTCACCTGTGGTGGGTGCCTTTTACACCCTCCTGAGTGCTTTTCTTAAATTGATCTGGTACTGGCTCTTCTTAGAATTTTTTCACGTCCTTGTAGTGGCAGTAGCAGACTGCAATCATTGGTGGTGTTTTGTGGTTAAAATTACCTGCAAAAAACCTGTTCAGAAAGGAGTATTTTTACATAAAATATAATTGGGTTGAACATAGTTTTCTGCTGAAGTTCACAAGGTTTGATTTCTGAACGCAATTATTTGATAAGACACATGAGAGAATAGGCAAATATCTAAAAATAAGTTCAAAGAAGTAAAGAAGCAGAAGAAAGTATGAAATATTAACTGATATTTTTACAAAAATGGAATGAAAAATATTAATCAACATAGAGCATCCCAAATAAATACTCAAAAATGTTTGCAAGGAGATAATTTGTCACAAGAATCAGATGGATGATATGAAAATCCTGTTTGTTTTTATTTAAAGCCACCATTTGCAGAATCATCTAATTACTTGAAGGAACTCCAGCACAGCACGTTTGCATGTTATTTTTCTCCATCTACTTTTCTGCCGAAAACATAAAATCCTCTAGCTATACTTACATTTCTTTTCTGTTGCCTTGTTGTTTACATGCTTGAAACAAAGATCACAGTTCCTTTGTGTTAGTTTTATACAGACATAAAAAATGAATCTAATGTCTCTCCAAATATGTTGCAAATTTATCATGTAATGAGAAAAAGAGTAAAAGAAAATTTTGGAGACATAATTTTTAGGAGTCTTACTGGGAACCCTGGAATAAATATAGGCGTTGTAGAAGATAAACTAGGAGTAAGAACTACACACCTATTTTCATGTGCAAGTAGTTGAGATAGTAATGGCAGCAATAGGAACCATCTAAACCATATTTAATTTATTTGTGTGAGTTTATTGTTATTCACCATAGAGAGCATTGAGTTATGGCCTGAGAATGATACGGTATAAACAAAAATCCTGGTCCTAGTACAGCATCTGAATCATTGCTGACTGTCTTAAAGATGAATGCCACAAGAAGGAACAGAAGAATATGAAGGAATACAATTACAACTGAAGGGAGAAAAAAAAAAGAGTAGATTGGTTTTGGAGTCCCAACTTGAGATTTGCTGCTGCCAAATCCTAGAAGGAGGCATGTTTTTCGCTTGTAAACTGAGCAAATTTGAGCTGTAAGCAAATAGGAGACACATATAAACCAATGATGATATTTGAAAGTGAATAGCTTTGCTTTAATGAGAAATAGTTGATACAGCTGGGAGAAAATATCCTCAGCAGTATTTCAAATGTAGGACTGGGACAGTGCTCTCATAGTAAGAGTTACTGCTCTTTGTTTTCTTCTTCTGTTCATTCTGGAGTATGACTAAATTTATGTGTATGTTCATGTCTACATACCTACACATACATATTGTAATAAATCCATGTCAAGTTTTATTATCCTTTAAAAGAAAAAGCAGAGCAGGAATACCACATTATGATGACTTTGTTAAGAGACAGGATGTTTCAGTTCCAAGTCCTTAATTAACCTTATGTTCTTAGGCAGTACTTATTTGTGAATTGATGACAGTCCTACTCAACACAGAGTCAAAACTTCTTTCCTTCCTGGAGCTGACGTGATGAGAGAATCCAGGTCACTGTGACACAACAGGGCCAGTCCTGGGTATGCTTTGAACCTGGCACTTCACTCCTAACTTGCCCTCATTGTCCAAGGTCAGGATTCCTGTCAGTGCAGGACAGAGCAGAACAATTTCCATCTTTTCTTTATCATTTTTTAGAACACTTTTGCAGACTGCTACAGATCATCTCTTCCAGCACAGGGTGAACATAACTTCTTGCCCAGATCCTGTACAGACTTCACCATAGCAGAATTGTCAATCGTTATGGCAGTAATTTCTCTCTAGCCCAAACAAGAGGCAGCAAAATTAATTTGATTTTACCTCTGCTGCCCGCCTCAGAGGAGAAATGGAGAAGAATCTTTTAGGATGAGTAAGAGGTGCATAGGCTAAAAAAGGAACTGGGAGATTTTCCAGGTGCTTATTTGTGTGCAGAGTTGCAGAATGTTTGTTTAAAGCACAAAGATAATTTTATATCAGCCCTTAAAGTAAGAACTCATCCCATGTAAAGGCAGTTGTCTATGCTGTAGAGCAATATACAGCACAGCCATAATTTGGCTCGTCAGTACTGTATCAAACAGTCTCCATAATTGCTACAATATGCACTTTGCACAATTTCAATGTGTTGAATTTTTGTCATTTATTCTAAAACTAATCCTCCTTTAAATGTTTCCTTTCTGCTGAAGTGAATTGAAGAATTCTTTAGTTAACACCATTAGCTTTTCATGTTATCTAAATCTCTTCTGCCATGAGCATCAATACCACAGTGCTGCTGTCTCCAAGCAGTTCTGCATCAGTGCTTTCAGATGGAACATGACAGATACAGTAATGTTCTCCACACAAGTTGCTCTCTACATATAGGCAACAAGCAAAATAACATGGAACATTCATTGCTCTGTGACTGCAAAAATTACAAGTGTATTCATTGTATGCTGGCTCAAATGACTGAGCCAATCATAATATACAGCAGTCAGAGTGAATTTTAAAAGCCATGTTCTAAGAAACAATGCACTGTCTTGTTCCCATGGGGTTCCTGGGAAAAAAAGGATTTCAATTGCAGACAAATTTCTTTCTCTCTCTATATTTTTTTTTTCTTAAAGCATGGACGTGATAACTAGCTAAATATTTTTGTGTTACAAACTGGATTTTAACCAGTGATCTTGATTGTCACCAAAAAGTTGGACTTGATAGTCTTGGAGTCCTTTTCCAGCCTGGGAGACTTTGTGATTCCATTAAATGGGTAGTTTTGCTACATTTTTAAATGACAGTATGATTCTCACCTTTTCTGGGTATTTTTTTTTAATGGTTCAATATCATCTTCTATTCTTATTTATTTTTAATGAAAATCTGGAAAGAATTTTTTATGCTGTAATAAAGGATATAATTTAAAGGTACCTCCTTTTTTAAAAAAAGCTGTGTTATATATTGTGAGTTAAATATATTATAACAAATGGTGCATTATTTGTGTGTTTATGTGGTTTACTCCTTTATACAGATTTTTTTTTTGTTGCATTTCAGTTTATCAGGAAAATGCAATTGAAGTTGCTATCATGTTTAAGAAAATTAAGACAGTTTTGAAGCACAGAATGTATAACTATTATTATTGAACAAGACAAAGTATTTTATAGAAATTTACTGAAACTCCGTGTAGGGTAAATAATGCATGCAAAGTTTAAGTTACTGCCCATTCACAATCAAAGAGTTTAGTAGTAAATTTCTTAGAGTCTCAGTCTGCAAACATAACATAAAAGAAAAGGTCTGCTTCAGTTTTCAGACAATTTGACAGTCTGACATAGTGACATTGTTTGTCTTTATGAAACTGTATTCTTGTCAGGCAAGAACCCTTGTCTATGATGGATCAAGTTTCCATGTGGGAACACTGGACTGTTTGGCACAGAGCAATACAGAAATCATACCTGCTTGGCTCCAGGATATTTATTTTCTATCTGCAGAGGAATGGTGGGGCCTGAAAAGGAAGGAAAGACTAATTTGTAAAATTTTAAAAGCACTCATTAATGGATGGCACACTTCTAACCCTGTCAATTGCTTTTACAATTTTCTTCCTCTCTAACTTCTTCAAATCATCACTCTTTGGTTCCTCATGCTCTTTCAAAAGTTTTCATGTCATTCCACTGCACTGTGATTGTCAGTCTGCCCTCTGCTTCTGTTTTTCTATAACATGCCATATTTTCCTGAAGAACGGATTTCCCACTTGACAGTCTTCTAGCTAGTTTTTTTCAGTCTGGCTTCTCCTTTCCCGTATTTCACACTGCTTTGGCCCATATTAGCAATGTTCTTTTGTACTTTAGCCTATTATTGCCCTCACTATTGTCTTAGTTACCTCTTACTCTTTATCTCTGTTAATGAATTTTCACAAATCCCTCCATTCTTAATTTCTGTACTTTATCAATTGTATTACCAGCTGCTGCTTCTGAAAATGTTTGTTGTGTTGGTCACTTTGAATTTTTTTCCTTTGTTCACTGATGTTTTTCAAGTTTCAGAACTAAATCAAACCCCTTTTATTTTTCCTATTTCTATGACATTGTTTGATCCCAGAGTTTTGGCTGTCTCTGTAATGGAGAGAGTTCCAAATCATATACCAGACATTTTTGCAGCTCAAATCTTCCAGAGCTAATCATTTTGCAAATATGTTCTCTGGGACATCTGCCTGCATTTCAGATGAGCACTCTAGAAATGACTGTCACAGTTTAAAGTGTTGCTGCTATTCTAATCCAGAAAAGGATAAAGATACTTTAAAGATTTAAGTGATGGGAGGTAACAAGAGAATAGTCAGCCTTGCACTCAATCAGTGATGGTAGTGGTGTCTTTATGAATATGAGAATAAATAGCTCCTCTTTGACATAGAAGAGAAGGGCAAATTGGTAGTGAGATGGAGATGCTGAAGATGATCTAATTTAAGCACAGATATACCAGCATAACATTTGTAGCCACTTCTTGAGCTCCCTTGATGAAGGAAGACAAGTTTTTTGTTTAATATGCTAAAAGGCATAGCAGCCAATTTTGTGGAAGTCATAGCCTGGCAGTCAAGACCAAAGAAAGCAGTCATTTTACATGAAAGGATGGATTAGAGATTACTTTCTTCATGGTGCAGTAGAAAAATAATGTGAAATATTTAGGCATTAGTTATCAAGGTGGATCTACAAAAAAGTGAAAGTGGATACCTGTCCTGGCTGTCTGTAGTGATCACAGGGATCCATGGAGGATATATTGAAAAGTGCTTATGGGGAGGATTAAGAGTCCCTTTGGATATGCTGAACCTTTTCCATTGTCTGAAAGGTTCCTTGAAATAGAATTGTGGTCAAATGTACCTGTTCTGCATGTGTGATGTCTTTATGACATAGACTTTTGGAATTCTGTTCAAAGTAAATCACAAAGCTACTGGAGAATGTCTGACAAGTCAAAACTGGGATTAATTTTGGCTGGGGAGGAGACATCAGAGACATTGATAAGAATAGATTCAACTACATGAGAAAGACTAAAATATGGGCTAGAACTGAGGGAGAGAAACATTTAGGTACTGCAAACAAGTCATTTGGTGAAAGAAAAGTCTGGCAGGAGAAGGAGAAATGGCAGCAGTTACAGGAGTACAAGTTTATTTTGAAAGAGGACATGTCCCTCATCTTTATCATGAGAAACATGGCTGGAAGGGAAGAATGGATTTCTTGTTGGGAGGCTTAATTTTCTAAATGCAACAAATTACAATCTAAATCTAACCTAAATTTCACTACCGAATCGTAACTTTTAAATAAATATTTCTGCTCCAGTCAAAAGCCTGTTTTATACAATCAGAGAAAGATTTACATTACGTCTTAAGCCTTATTTTAGCTTGCCAAGTCAACAGGCTTTTTTGTCAGGCACAAACAGTGGGTGGAAGATACCTGCCTAAGCCTAGCTGCCTTTGGGGAATGTCAGGGATGGGGATTGATGCTAAGAGACTGAATGGAACAAAACTCAACTGTAGCTCTCCTCCTAAGCTCTGTTCCTTGGAGGTAAGCACAGCAACCAGAAATGGAAGGAAAAGGAAGAGCCAAACCCCAGCTGTCTGGTGTCATCTAAGCTGTTTGTGCAAGTACATTTCCTCTTTGATGTTCTTGGCAATGGCAGCTAACCAGCTGGGACGTGTGTCAGCTTTTTCCCGGGAATGGAGGGGAGGAGGAACATTCATACACATACACTCTTGTCTCTGGTCGTTTTGGGAAGCAGTAATTAACAGCTGAGAGGTTATTAAAAATTCTTCCTAAATTGCATCTTATCTATGGCTTGCTCCTTTTTAAACAGTATAACAAATCTTGATGAGTGGCGGGGCTGGTTTTAAGACCACAAGACTAGAGGCAAAAATTTGATGAGGAAACAAACGAAATCATAATGATGAAGCTCTGGCCTAGGTCATGTAAATGTGGGCTGCTTGGTTCAGATGGCAAACACCTTGAAACCATAGTAGCACCTGCCACAGGTGTATTACCTAGATAATCATTCAGCCTCATGGCTTCTGGGGCTGCTAGCTGTGCTGTTATCAGCCACCCAGATAAGCTAAGTTAGCATACCTGCTCTGCTTTCCCTGGAAGCAGTCACATCTCTGATGGCAGCATAAACATGACTCTTGACTACGATAACGATTTTTATTTTATTTTATTTTTTTAAATTAATAAAATAGGCTGTAGCTCTGAATATTTGAGGCTTGAACACTTCACTGAGATCTCTGTAAATGTGCTGCTTTTTGTTTCACACTGTTTATAAGTTCATAAGGTTATGGCTCTTTGTTTTTTTAATTCTTATTTTGGTAATATAAGTTTTATGATTCTCTGCAGTTCTGAAAGTTTCCATATAGAAATTACTTTCCCACAGAATGGTTTTGTGCTAACTTTTATCACAATTTCTATAAGGCCACATAGTTCAGTAGCATTCACTTGACACATCATCTTCTATTTCCAGGAAGTAAACATTTTGAGTAAACAAAATGTTTTTCTTTCCTTTCATCTTCTGAGTATTGAAATAGAAAATAAAATGTAGGACTGAGTGAAAGAGTGGATACTATAATTAATGTATTTGTACAGCTCCTCTCCTTCTCTCATTTCTTAAACCCAGTAAAGTTGTACTGTTGCGTCTTATTCCTCTGTTGTGGAACACCTCCTAATCTATCAATTTAATCAGCCATCCTAAAGATTTTTGTCATTTTATCTGCCATGTCAGATAAGAAGCATTAGGCTAGCATACACCCATCACTGTGCACTAAAAATCAGTGGAAAATAACCCTGTTTACTGCAGCATTTTATGCTGAGTGTAGTTAACAGACAGTCGTTCAGTAAACAAAGTACTTTTTAATGTGGAATATATTATTTTGCTATAAGGTATTTCAAAATAAGGTGACATATTCCAACACTTTTCTTAGTGGCAGCATTACAAGTATGAAGAGGCTGGGTTTTGATAGATTGAGCAGCACATAGCAAATCAGAAGTTACTTTTGGTGGATGCTCCTTTAATGAGATGAATCATACAGCTTAGATAAATTCTCTGCTGTGTGAAGCAACTTATCATGCCAAAATACACAGTGTATTGTCATGGGCTTTTTTTTTTTTTTTTTTTATTTTTAAATCTTTTTGATTCTCTGGTATTCTGATGAATTATTTGCAGCATTTCCCTTTCACTGTTGCTAGAATTATCAAGTTATATTTCTTGAACATAAGTCTATCATTTTCATTGACTTCCTCCGTTGTCAAAGATGGGGAGAAGGAAAAAATCCCACTGCTTAATTTCACAAGACATTCTTCTATTTCCTTTGCTCCTTTGTTTCTTTGCTTCCTTTGCTTTCTTTGTTACACTTTTAACTTGGAGAAGACTTTTAAGTTTCTCCACTTCAGTGTAAGCTAATGAAGTCTCGTTATTTATTTATTTTTTAAATGAACTGTAGTTTCACCATCATAGTCCTCTGAGCTTTAGATGCTTTTTCGTCCATAACATCAATTAATCATTGTCAGGATTATACTTTTCTCTACATACAGAATATGCTTAAGAATTTTTGTGGTTTTTTTCTTTGTTAAAAGAAAAAAGAAAAAAAACCAAACAACTCACACTAAAAAGAAAAAAAAATCAAAACTCTAATAACTTTTGGTAACCAGAAAGTAGCTGTTAAAATCTCATGTTGTCTCCAACAAGCATAATTGTTGGAGAGTCGGTGACCTATTTCAATCTCAGTTTCCTAGTTTAACTGTGGTAAACTTATTTCTTTATAACAAGCTGGCCCTGAAAGTGTGCATCTTGATTTGAACAGTTAATATTGTGATGCATATCCAGAAATTGCTTTATTTTACATAAATAACACATCAAATTCACAAAGACTGAACTATAACAGATTTCCTTACAACACAGTATTTTTAAACTTGTTATTCTGAGTTTTTGTGGATTTTTTCCTGGCATGTTAATTGCAAAGACAATTCATTTATTTATATTTCAAATTACTGAACTTCTTCCCCGACCTCCTGCAGCAGCTCTTACATCTAGCAGAAAAGACAAGTGGGTGTATCATTATTCCTTGGAAATGTTTAGGACGTATCTTTTTAGAGCATTTTTGAAGCTGAGTTGCTTCCATCATACACAAGCCTCACAAAAGTGTCATGAAAACAAAAAGTCACTTCTGTCTTCTTTGAGTGAGGTTTCTTAGAGTTCAGATAATGCTTGTATAATCCTACTTTAGCAGGAGATCTTTCACTGGAATCTAATAATATATTTACTAGTTTGGGGATATTACAGATGTTTCTCTATGTTTGCCTTCTACACCCCTTGGAAGGTTTGTCTTTCATTTTGAGAATCATGTTATTATGTTCTGACCAGATTAAAGTTTCACATTTTTATCTCAGTTCTTCTAACATTCATTTTTTAGCTTTACCTATTAATATTTAACTCCATTTCAGGTTGATAGTACAGTCTCATGCATACATTGTCACCCTTTCTTACAGAGCCAGCAAATATCAACCCCTTGTCAAAAACACAGACACAGACCCCAAATATAGCCATGGCACTGTCATCATAATCTTTCCAAAAGCTGAGGATATTTATTGATAGGCAAGTCAAACAAATATTGCTTTCATAGCCTTGCAGGCAACAAAGTCCAATTTTGCCTCTTTTTTTTTTTTTTTTTTTTTTTTTTTTGCATGGAGCAACAGAACCTCCAAAATGGGACAGTGCCCATTTTTGATCAAATGTTAGGCATGAGACCACATAGTCATGTCCATAGAATTTTGTTAGTTCAGTAGCAGAATAAAAAACCCTGTGCCATTAAACCATCAGCTGCTGAACTAGTGAGAGAACTTTTTTTTTGTGCAGGGTCTGGTCCATACAGCTGTTATATAAGCCAAGGAGACTCATCACTGTTGAAACAACAGTCAAAATTACATAAATTTGGACTGAGAATACCAGGTTTCCTTTCTCCTATCTCCACCTTGGTGAAGCAGTATGTCCTGACATTCATTTCTGGAAAATCATGTGCAAATTCCTGGGAAGGATAGAGTGATTCTGTCTTTTATCCTCCTCTCTTTTTTGTGATATTCTTTCTAGAATATGGCTCATTCTCTCATGTTGTTAAGGTCAGTATGGATCTTAGGAACTGAAAGAAAAAGGTGTTTACATGATTGGAACCAACTATATAACTTCCTGTAGGTCTTTTATATTCCTCCATGCAATTAGAGTTTATTCTCAACAATAGCTCCAACAAATCAGGCTCAACTGAAATAAACAGAGAAATAGAGCAATGATAGTAACTATATTGAGATTGTGATGGACACCCTTCTGACTGTGCATTCAGTATTTTGATATTAAAGTTCAAACAAAAGTTATATTGTTCTCATCCAGAATCCTCTGAAGTAAACTTCCAGTCATATCTATGTGTTGAGATCTACTTGATAATTTGTATTTATACAGCAGAAATCCTTGGTATGGCTTTAACTTTGCAAAAAGCATAGAGGAAAGTCTCATTATCTGAAAGGGTGAAGTTAGTTAAATGACTTTGAACTGCTAGAAAAATAATTATGTCTTCAAAAGCTCTAATTTACAATATAATCTGTAAATATATTTTTTATTAGAAAAATCACAAGTCTCACTTAATGATCTTTGATGCATGAGCACCTTTTGGTGGCAGAAAAAGCAAAAATGTTATGGATTTGACACAGCCAAAAATATTTTTATATTTTACTCAAAATATTCATAAGTCAGGGGAATTTAAACCAAATAGAATGTAGCTTACAATTAAAAAGCAGAAAAAACACTTTTAGTATATATCTCAAATTATAAAATAATTGAGAAATTATGCAAATTTTATGATAGACCAGAAAAGCAAGTAGATTTCTATCTAATTGCCACCTTTTGCTGATTCAAGAATGTTAATCATAGGGAGCCCTAATAGTTTTATCAGGCTCTACTAATATATTCAGGTAAAATGAACAGAATAATGAAATGTCTAAATATTGATTTAAAGGGCTCCAAGTATTAATGAAGTTTGCACTCTACTTAACTCAGGTTAAACTGTAGTTTAGGTACCTTCATCCTTCTGGGTTGTTGAAAGAGACTGAGATTACAGGATCTAGACAGGACAATTTCTTCACTCCAATGCAAGGAAACTGTATTCTCACTGAGAATCTTGAAAAATTCCTTACTTCAGTTTCCTCATAACCTCTGTAGAATGATGTACTAAAGTTTTCAGAAGATTCTATGTGTTGTACAATGGATCTAAGTTTAGAAAAGTCTGGCAAAAATTTGCTAATGAAGAGTGGAAAAGGAGGTTCAGGTTTGCTAAACCTTCAACCTTTCCACATGTTTTTATCCTTCTATGAGAAGGATAAAGGCAAAGACTGCTAGCCCACTCTGCAGAGCAAAACACCAGGAACAGCAGTGGTTTAGCTTTGTGTGATTGGGATTAGGGAAGCTCTTCATCATTCAAATTTAGCTCTCAGCAAAATCCCAATTTCATTCATATTTTTACTGTGAGAATTTGAGTAATACAAAACTATTGGAGGCTGTTGTGGGGGGAGTGCTATTGAGAGCAAGAACTCTTAAATTCTTTCTGTCCTTCCCAGCTCATTTAACTTCATATTATGGACAACACCTGCTCTCTGATGTCCTATCTCTAACTCCTGCATGTGACTGTAGTTTGTTATAGCACCATTCCCAATGCAGCCAGTGTTAGTACTTTTTCCTGCCTTTACTCCTGTGTTAAAATTACTCTGCTATTCACAGGCCAGAGGATTTCCTCCTGATGCCATTTTTGGGGGTTGAATTAGAGAAGCTGTTGTCTGAAAATTATGACATTTAGGTGCTGAGGAGCCTGTAGCCTCAGTGATATGCTTGTCATTTTTGGATGTTCACCCTTTGGTTTTACTGAGTTAATTGTTCAGGTGTGTGGAGCACACAGTCCTTCACCAGTGTAGTTGCGTTTATAAAAACACACCCACAAGCCTGGATCTAGACTTGTCTAGAACCATTAACTATTTTTAAAATTGGATTTTTTTATTAAAATAGGAGTTAATATTGTTCAAATTTCCGTGTCTTTTTTTCAAACTCTTTGAAAAAAGTGAAGAAATTTCTTTTCTTCATGAGCATGGGAAAAAAATAAAACCAGTGGTTTAAGTCATTATGGGAATTCTCTTTCATCACTTGTCCCTGTGTTATAATTTTTTTTTAACATTTCAACAATTCCTGAATAAATAAGACTGATTGTGGTTCTTTGGACTGCTCTTTGCCTTTTATTATTATTTTTCTTGAATTTTGCTTTAGAAATTCAATAGAATTCTAAAGAGACAGCTGTAGGTTGTGGTAATGGTTTAGGAAGATTTTACACAGAAACAGAACAAAAGCATGACTTCAAATCTAAACAGTTAAAATTGCGGTAGAATATGTGCAGTACTAATAATTAAAACAATTCTCACAGAAGAGTGAGTCTGCACAGCTGAGAAATGAGGGCCGATTCATTCTCATAATTTTATCATAGTGTGAATTAGATAAAACCAAAATTGGTTGACACTTACAGGATACATGTGAACAGTGACCTTTAAAGAAGAGAAGAAAAGAAGTCCAAGCTCAAAATACAAGCTGGAGGAGAAGAGGTCACTTTCTCTTTACCTCTGAGCTTCACAATAGGCTAGATGTTGCTGCAACACTCATTATTCCTTACTTTACTTTTCAAGGATACACAGATTCCAGCTAGAGCTGTTATTAGATAAATGTCATCATTTCAGTTTTATAAACAAGCAGGTTGTTATAGAGTCCTGTGTTTTCCAACTTCCACTACACAGTGTCCTTTTGTATGCCTCAGACAATGAGCTGACAGCTCCATGGAAATCTCTCACAACCTTCTGTAGTCAAAAGTGTTTTGGAGTTCACTAGAAGTAGAAGAATGCATAATGCATTGGAGCAATGTTTTAGGCATTTATATTAGACTTTTAATGGAAAAATTAAAAAGTAATGCTGCTTTGCAATGCAGTAACTGTACATCAGCTGTATGTCTTCATTTCTGGCACATGAAGGGTAGTTTCCATAGCAGCAGCATCTGTAGCACTGAGCAACATGAAAATTGTTTTTTTTTTTTTTCCCTCTTGTATTTCACAGATTAGAAAGATAAAATGTATGGAAATAGGGAAAAGTATGTACTGCAGAAATGTGATCTTTAAAACCTGCTTTTTCTTTCCAAAATTCTGAAATTGTAATAGAAAAAAAACCCCCATAATTCTTACACTTCATTCCTACTTCCTTAATCTTCATATATGGCTTAATAAATGTGTATGGCAGCTATTTTTGGTTTTGATAGACAGATCTAGAAAACTGCAGAACTATCTCTGTCTTCTGGTATAATTTATTATCTGGCAATTCCTTTACTAGTGGCCAAAAGTGACTAATAATTAAGGCCTGTTGCACTGAGACTGGATTTTTATATTTCATTCATTTCTGTAGAAACAGCACTTGAGGTATGCTACAAATAAGAAACACTACATATGAAAAATCTGCAATTTACTCAAATTAATGATGATTTTTCTTTCAAATTCTCTAAACTAAGAAAGACTTGCTTTTGTTATGTGCACATGACCTAAAAATGCAACTACATATTCTAAGGAATACATTATCTTAGGCAGAATCATGATAGAAATGTCTTTAGAACAAAAAAAAAAAAAAAAAAAAAAAAAAAAAAAAAAAAAAAGTCTGAGGAGTATTGCAAAGCTAACACACTTTGGTGAATTTAGTGTAGGAAAGTTTAAATCAAAGCAAGAGAATTGTAGTCTCAGAGTTGCTTCTCTCTAATTTAGCAGGAAGTGGCTCAGTTTTTTTTCCTAATGTGCAAGTCAGATTTTAATTTACATTGTTCTTTTTAAGGGAGTGAAATTTTCACCATTGGTTAAAAAACTTTTGAAGCTCCTACCTGGTGAAAGACCATGAAAGAACTTTATACAAATTATATATTGAAAATATTATTTAAAGACAAACTTAGTTTCTAAAAATTTTACCATAAATTCCAGGCGAATATGTGCAGTATTGAGGGCTGACAAGCTCACCAGGGAGAAATTCTTTTCAGATACTTTTGTTTTTCAGGTTTGGTCCTAGTATCCTGTGCAGATACTCCTCTGTGATGGTTGTTATTTTAGTAGGGAATAGCAATTTAAAAATTATCTTTTTCCTGGGGTTTGTTCCCTTACTCCTTCAAGCACTCTGAAAGCTGTTGTTAGACACATTTTTAAAATTTATTTTGCATTTTGAAATCTATCCTACCAACTTGCTGCAAATGTTTAAGCAGCATCAAGTCTATAACCCTCTTTTAGCAGCATTACCTTGAGGTGTTTAAGGATTTTAAGAAATAAGACACCTACTGAAGGATTCATCTATAAAAAATAGCTGTTAGCTATTTAAAGAATAAATATTCTTTGTTTCATGCAGAGGTTTTAATTTTCTTAAAATACATCTTCAGCTGCTTTTGCATTGTGAATTAAATTTTTAGGGGACTTAGACAGATACCTAGAGTTTATAAGGATGGTGTGCTCTATAAGAACCCCCTTGTATGTGCCAGGTGCTGCATTTCCACAGAGGTGCTCAATCATCCAAGGTTCCAGAGTGTCAGAATTTCCCTGTCTGCATCCATGAGCCTGGATTAAAGGACTTTTGGCTGACTGACCACAACACTTTATGTTTCTGAACCTTCCTGAAAAGTTATGTACAGATTTAAAATAAAATAAAATACACACTGTGTTTTGGTGTATGGACACAAATTCTAAAATTTCATGTTTGCTTTTAAACCCAGCAGCTTTCCCGTAGCTTTCTGAGCCTTCTGAGCAAGGATGTTTGCTGGGTTGCATAGTGTCAAGAAGAAAACATGGGTTTTCAGCACTAGATAGTCCTGATATTTTTTTCTCTATTTAGTTTATTACAGATTTTCTACTTAGCCTTTGTTTTGTACAAATGACTTATCATCCAGAAGAGAATAAAGAAATATTGTTCTTAGGTAGCCTGAATTCCTGCTATGATTTATAATCTTCTGCCCAAGCCTAATATGAAGCTTGGATGACTTTTCATTTGAATAGAATAATTTTTTGACACGTCAGCTGTAGCTGAAAAAAACTAATAGTTCAGTGCCTCATGAAAAAAAGTTTGCCTTCCTCTTTTAAAGAGAGGAGACTTCTTGGGAGATAATTAATGCATATTGATATATATAAAATTGAGCATTCCAGTCATTGAAGAACATACAGTCTACCTGAGGCATGGAAGACTAGGCTTTACATGCTTGATGAGGATTTATGTTTATATTTATCATTTTTATAGGAATTAATGGAGGAAGAGGAGAGAATGAGTTTTAATTCCATTTTAAAGACCATGCCTTGAATTCTAGATTACTTTAAGAATGTCTAAGTAAAATTATATTAAATAAAATAGTTCTATTTTCTTTCCTCTCCCACCTTTTTTCCAAGCTCACTTCACCTGTGAATCTTATAATTGAGTATGTGAAAAGATATTTGTATCCATTTTTCTGCTTGCAATGCTTTCAGGTAACTGGTAAATTCCAGAATCACTAGAACAGTCTTACTAGCACAGAATCTGAATATAATATGGCAACTTTGGATTATGACTGTTTTTTTCTTTGTGTTTTGTCTTCCATACACTTTCATGAATATACACTTAGGTCATAATGTGACAGTACTATCCCTAATTACTACAGCAATAACTTACCAACACAAGCAAAGATAAGGAATGAAGTTTAATGGGTTATAAGGTTATTAGCCCTTGGCCTTTTATGACATACCTAAGATAACACTTCCATTTTCTTGTAAATTGCCCTTCTGGTGGACAGTCATGGCTCCAGGAAGCAAATATGTCAGTGAAACAGTGACTGTGTGAAGTCTGACTTTTCTTCCATCTTCTCCAGTCCTTCCTGGTTTTGGCATTATCCATATGAAGAAGAGGGAAGATCTCCTGGCAGAGATACCTCTAAGGACAGAGGAAGTGCAAGTGATTATTCCCCACTTTTTCCCTCTCAGCTTCTAGCAGTCTGCAGAGCAGCTCAGTATTATGAGTGTATCTTTTTGTTTGATACCCTTTAATAATTGCTTCTGTCATGAATTTTCCTAACAGCTTTTCAATACCATTTCATTTTCAATATCCTTCAGTGATGAGTTTCACAGTTTAATTATATATTACATTAAAAAAAAGTGCTCACCTGGGTTTGTTTAAAATTTGCAGCTGAAAATTCCATGGGATACTTGTCACTTCCTTATTGAGTGATAGTTTCCAATTCCCTTTTTGCATATCATTCATACTTTCATGTGTGTAAGGTATTCCCTCTGAGCCATTTCCATGTGAGCTAGTCCATTTAATTTTTTTCAAATGGAAATAATTTGGATCTGTGATAATCCTTCCTACATCATTTTTAGTTCTGCTGTATCCTTCTTGAGATAGAGTGACCACAATTACATGAATGTCATGGATTTCTTTAATAGCAATAAGGCTTTCTCTACTTAGCTCTTAATGCTTTCCAAATAATTCCTAATTACTGTTTGTCTTTTTAGCTGCTGCTAAGCAGAGCTGACATTTTCATAGAAGTATCATTGCAAGATGTGTAATGACTTCAAGATCTCTTTCCTGACAGGTTATAGGTAAATTAACATCCATCACAGGGTAGATGTAATAAAGATTTTTTCTCACTCTTTGTATCTACTCTTTGCATCACTTTGAATTTATCAAATTAAATTTTATCTAGAAGTTTATCATGCAATCAATCCATATTGTGAGATACTTATGCAATTCTTTGCTATCTCCCATTTCTTTCTCTCCCTGTGTTTTTATGGTTTTGCTTTTTTTTTGTGTTTTTTTTTTTTTTTTTAATTTTTTGTGTCTGTGGTTTTCTTTTGTTGTTGTTATAGGATCCCACAGTTAACCCTTGTACATTGGGAAAACTGGCCATTAATTTCTGTCCTTCTCAGTCTCTGAAATGTAGATACCTGGATACCTACTCTCCACTAGTTAATGTTTTCCTCTTTAGAAACACCATTATAACAGGGCCTTTGCCAGAAGGTCATTAGGAGTTCAGGTGTAGAGTATATATCAACTGGATTACTCCTAGCAGTAATCCAGCAACATTCATTGACTCTTTCAAAAAACCAATAGACTTGTGAGTCTTGACTTGATCTGCAAAAATATCTGGCTTGTTGTCCACTACACTTTATTTACCTGCTTGTCTTCCTGTTCTACTCTTTATTATATTTCCACAAACACACCTGTTGTAGAAGTCAGATTTACTGCTCTTTAGCTCTTTAGAATCTACTTAGAATCTCCTGGAACATTTTATGGAGAATTTGCTTCACCTTTATTACCTTCCATTTCTTTGTTTTCTGGTCTGATTTATGCAAACATCCAAAATATGTGAAATTTATACTTCAATTACTTTAGACCTCATGGATAAATTCTGCCTGTTCAGGACAATTTCGTGTTATTCATTTCATGATTTTTCCCATTATCTCTTTGGCTCTTCAGGATCAGACAAATCCTCTGATGTGTCCCTCATAAGAAAAGTTCCTCCAGAGCAGCTTCTTCAGCTCCTTCCTTTTGCATTTTGTTACAAATAGTTGTTTTCTGTCTCTTGCTCTGGCCTAATATTTCTTACTTTACACTTATTATACTTCTCATGTGTAGGTCTTAAAGGAAATTTAAAATAATTTTTTGAGAGGAATTTTAAATAATTCTATTAACAATTCTTGTAGTTTATGTGTGTTCTTTCCTGTTTTGCTGTGTTTGACCACTCCAGAAATTTCTGTGGATATTAGGCTTTGATGAATCTCAATTTTTTCCTTAAACCTCTATGATGATGGCACCTAAATAAATAGATTTTCTGACAGCCTTAAAACTGCTTTCTTTTTCACTTCTCCTTTTAACAAACTTCCACACTTCTACACAGCTTTCCTTTCTGAAATTAATAACTGCTGCAATAGAATTTTTGTTTAGATGTTTTGCTGTTCCCTGGCATCAGAAAAACTTTCACAGCCTTCTAGGCAGCACATAGAAGGCTGAACTAAAGCAGATTCAGTCTCATAATCACTTATGAAAAATATTCATAGTGATTCCCTTTGGAATATGTCATGACTTCTGGAGTATCTACCAATTCCCAATTCTTAATCTCCACTGTGTTGCAAGTTCTTTATATCCATAAAAATGAATGCATAACAGGAGCAATTAATTTGACAGTATTTAAGGCTCATTTTTGGTGTTCATAATGAGAGAACATTGGGTAGTAGAAAATGTAGAAAGGAAAGTCCGAAATTTGTTAAAAATGTATTTAATATGGCTAGAAATGTGTTACATCAATTAAAAAAACCTTAGTGACTGGCAGTCTCACATCTTGCACAGAGCCATTGCTGATTAACAGTCTGTACTGGGCTTGGGTAATATTTCTATTTGTTTTGAGGGGAAAAATATAACCATACTCCCTTCTCTAAGAATGGCTGTTTTATGAAATTTTGGTCTTATCTAGAATATATTTGAAACTTTATTTTCTTTTTTTAATAGAAAAGTACTCTAATTTCTCATTCTTTTTTTACATAAACATGTGTCTTTCTGGAGGGATGGAATTTTGTGGGTCATGTTCTGGGGTTTTATGGTATTTTTCTAAAATAAGGTTTACAAAAGTTTTTATTTTTTTACTTGTGTATTTATTCTATCTAAAGATAGTACCAATTTCTTTCTATTTTTAATTGGGCTTATTCTGTGGGCTATTTATTTGATCTTTGCTTTGCAGATAAATGAGGAGTACTAGTATTAAAGATACTATGCTATATAATTTTCTGTTATATTCTCAGAGAGAAAACAGTCTAAACTGGAAAAGGAACACAAACGTAGACTGCTGAATTAATGAGAAGTGTTTTGGAGGTCTCTTAAAATGTACCAGCAATTTTTGCAGGTTCTCTTTTTATTTTCCAAGGGAGTCTAGCACATTTAGGAAGCATCAAAAAGATTTGTGGATATAATTGTAGTTCTTTATATTGTTTTTCCTCTTTCCTAATGTAAATAAGAAGCAGATTTGCCAGGTACATGTGGGCATATAATTCACTGAATTCCCTTCACACACCCCTCTCATCTCCTGTCTTTTCCCATCTGTTATGGATGGGAGAAAAAAATGGTTTTTTGATAAGAGAAATTATGAATCTGGAAAATAAAAAGGGTTATGGGATGGAGAAAGGATTGATTAATTAATTTAGGGAAGATTGTTTATTTGTTCAGGGAAAACAAATGAGTCCTATGAGCAGTAAGGGCAGGCAAAGACAACATCTGAAGGGTGGCCTCGAGAGTGGAGTGCTGAATAAGCACTGAGTATCTGACTAATCCAGGAGTTGGGAGCTGTGTGTCTGTCAGGATGTGGCTCTGTGGCTCTGACACTTTTCCTTTGGTGTGTTTTTGGTTTTTGTTTTGGCTAATCCCAAAATGGACATGAATGCTCAAAAATGTGCACATTCACACACATGTTTGCAGTGAAATAGGTAAAAGAGAGAGGAGTACTGTGCATGCAGAAGATTGTTTCTGTGTTCCCCATTCAAGAGTAGATAGAACAGTGCTGGGGAAGTGCTTGTGTGGTTACAGGTACGTATTGTGCCTGTCAGTGCTCATGCAAAGCAGCAGGAAATTCTCTGAACTGATTGCTAAACTCTCCTGACAGTCCTGAAATGTTCACAGGCATTTTAAACTCTTGGAGAAAAATTAAAAGAGATTTAATGCAAAGTGTTCTTTTAAAGAGTTTTCTAAAAACAAATTCCCAAAATAACCTACAAGTATCATATATTTATTTATGCCCCCACTTAATATGACACTTCTTAATTTCCTGTTGGCAAGCCAGTTGTAATCTTTAGCTGGTAACTAATTTGGTCATAAAATACTGACCCAGATTTTTCTGGATAATTAACAAGTTGGGCAAATCAGCAGAAGCAGGTGTAGTATATTTTCAGTACCGGTGGAGAAAAGCAGTTAGCTGGTGTTTTAATTCTCATTTCCAGTAATGAACTATATAATATTCTGGCTGGCTAATGCAATTAGCATTGTCTCCTCCTCCTCTTACTTCCTCACTTTAAAAAAAAAATTAAAAAAGGAAACTCAAACCTGGAATTTATTAAAGGCCAAGAATTACTGACCCTTTTTGCACTCTTCTCAAAATCACTCTATTAACCTTCTGGATTGAACCTTACATAGAACAGTAATAAAAAAATTATACAAATATGTATCATATTACAAGCTGAGACAGAAAACAGTGTTTCCATTCTTCAAGCAATTAATTATTGTGATTAATGTAGTCCCCCTTCTCTAAGCACAATTCTGCCAGACAGAGTCAGCCCATTGACATATTGTAGAATTATAATGCATATCTAATTAAAGGTGACCTGAAAAGGCAGGGTGTTTAGCCTTCCCTGTCAGGACCAAGAAACTGTTAATCAGAAAGTGCTTGCTTTCCACACCACCCCATCCCTTCCTTTTTTTATTTTTGTGCTAATTTCAAATCTTCTCCCTGCATCAGTGAGCAGATGAGATCTTCAGCCAGCTTTCATCTTTCAGAAAAATGAATAGTGCAGAAAGAACATTATCAAATGAGCTGTTGAAGAAGTCAGTGAATATGTCATTGAGTGTGACTGCTTCCAGAATGAATTTAGATTTATCTCTGTTATCTCCCCTCTCCCGACTCACTCCTCACACTCTGTTTGCACTCAGTCCACGTGTCAAGCAGGGTGGGTCATAATGAATCATAAGGGACAGTTACTTGTAGAATGGTGACAGGTCCAATTGTGATACAACTTGTTCTGGAATGAAGTTTGTTAACATTATAAATTGTCTCATTTGACCAGAGGTTTAAACACCTAGAAGCTTTTATGCATGCAATTTCTTAAACTATTTCTTTTCCATTAGGCAGCTGCTGCTTTACAGTATTCCACAAATGAAATTGTTTTATCGCATCAATAGCTCCACAAAACAACTGTGACAACAAGAAGACTGTTTTTGCCCCCATTTTGCTAACAAGTATCATTCAAATCAATAAACTCTGGCAACTGGATAACACCAAGAGAAGATATTTAAACTCAATTTTTAAACACATTTCCAAATTCATATGCTGATTCAAGCCAAGGAATTTTCATACTGTCCTGTTTGGTTTCTGTAGAAATAATCCACTGAGTTAACATCTTAAGTAGAAAGCCAATAAATATTTTAGCTTTTCATTGCCAGTATTTTTTTCTATATGCAATGCAAAGTTGTTGTAGTAAGATTTATTTTTATTATTATTATTATTTTTGCATGTGAAAGGAAATGGTATTATTAAATTGCAATGTTTTACCCACAGGGAAAAAAAGACTAATATTTTTTCTTCCGTTGTCAGTATTGTCATGTAACAGAACGTGATATCAAAAAACCTGACAAGTCAGCACACCTTCTGAAACATTTGTTGTATTCTGTAAACCCTTTTGGGTATTTGACTAGTTACTTCATAGTTGTGATCAGGCTTCACCAGGCTAGTCCTACACAAAAAATGTCTTAGATGCTTTTCAGTGAAACAAAATAAATAAGTAGTGTCACTGATGTCCAAAACTATCTTTTACACTTTATCAAAATCACCCAAATAACTGTTTTGTGCCCTGATTTTTTTTTTTTTATTTTTAAATAATAAACCTCTTTCATGTTCAGAAGTTAGGGAAGTTTTGGTTGTTTTCTTGTTGGTTTTTCCACGAGTCTGCTGTTTGTCAGGGGGGATTGGCATGATTATAGACATATATTTTCCCTCTGTGAAGGGAATTAGTGCATGTGTGCTTTCCTCTGGATTTTTGGGTGACTCATAAGAAGCAGAAGAAGTTACTGTGCAGCAGCAATTGCAGCCAGAGAAGAGCGGAGTGAGGATATGTGAGAGGAGCAGCCCTGTAGGCACCCAGGTCAATGAAGGAGGAAGAGGAGGAGGAGATGCTCCTCCAGGAGATGCCAGATACAAGATTCCTTCCCCTGCAGCCCCTGGAGGACCCCAAGCCAGAGCAGGTGGATCCTGAAGGAGGCTGTGACCCCATGGGAAGCCCGTGCTGGAGCAGGCTTCTGGCAGGAGAGCGAGAGGCAATATGAAATAAAATTACTGCAGCCCAAATTTCCATCCCCCTGAGCTGCTGTGAGGGAAGGAGGCAGAGAAATTGGGAGTAAAGTTAAGCTCAGGAAGAATAGATAGGTGGACAGTAGGTGATTTTAAGAAGAGGTTTTATTGCTCATTATCATACTCTAATTTAAATGGCACTAGATTAAATTAATTTCCCCAAGTGGACCCTGCTTTGCCCATGACAGTAACTTGGGACTGATCTCTCCCTGTCTCTATCTCAATCCATGAGCCTTTCACTATATTTTTCACTCCCCTGTCCAGCTGAGGAGGGGGAATAATAAAATGGCTTTGGTGAGGACCTGACACCTTGCCAGGGTATTTGCCTGAAAAGACTTACTGAAAAAAACTCAAATATTTGTAGCTTTGAATTTTTTGTTTTGTTATTATGTCTGGATCTCAATGCTTACATAATGATATTATTAATTAAAGGGTTAAAGACATATAAAAAGGTAATGGAAATTAAATGCTAAAGAAGAGTAGAAATTAAAGCCCTTCTTAAAGCCAGTGCAAGCTTTGGTCCTAAAATCTATCAGAGTGATGGGAAAAATAGAAGCTGCTACAATTTGAAAATATTACCATTTTGTTCATTAAAAATATGATGTGTTTACAGTTCTCTCTATTTTTAACCATTCCAAATGATATCAATATACTTTTTTTTGTATTTAAGGCTGTAGTTGCAAAAAAAAAAATTTACAACCTCTGAACAAGGAAACATTAAGTGTTTGGTTAGGAAGTGCTATTTTGCAGAAGAGAAACTGAGGCTTGGGTCAAATAAGCAATTTTGTAAAATACTTGGAGGAAATGCATGTCGGAATTGAGAGATGAAATTCTTCCTCAACTCTATCCATTGCATTCATTAAAAAGAGATCTTTTCCTTCTGGCCTTCTCCTCCATGTTTCTAAGACTGTGAATAACTAAGAAACACAACAAAATTAACTAGCAAGTTAAAGATACTGAACATTATTTGTCACAGTATCTCCAATCATATAGAGATACATATGTATGTGTACATATATATATATATGTATATATATACATACATTGACCAGGCATTTCTGCCTGTTTTTTTTGCTGGCTCTCTATTTGCCTGAGACACATTACTAGTATTATTCTCAAGGTTTTGAGGATCTCTCTATTTCCTCTATTTCTGTATTTCAATGATCTTTCTCCCCATAATATGTTTTAATATGTTTGGGAGGTTAAGTTTTCTGAAGTATAAAGCAGAGTATAGCCCTTAAGTCTTCACTGAGTTTACACTCAATTCCTTTAATTTCAGTGGTATTTTTGCTTGATTAAGGACTAAAGATTTTAGGATTCCATTGCCTCAGCCTCAGAAAATGTTGAATAAAAATAGTTACGTTAGAAATAAAGCTTGCAGGTAGCAAACTATCACAATCATTGATAAATCCCAGAACTGGAGTGAAGTTGATAATTTCAATAGATCAGAGGATACCTAAATAGGATCAGGTGAGGCTGCAATTGTTTTGATGATCTTCTGGTACGAATGATAAATTTTACACAAATGATTTTGCCTGAAGTGTCACAGGACGTGAAAATTCACCACTGAAGGATGGTGACTTCTTTTTTCTTGTAAAATATCTTTCTTGCATAATTATTTATAAGTAAAAAAAAAATATTTCCAAGTAAGGGTAAGTTATACCCCTGCTGAAGTAAAAAATGCAAGGGTTATTTAATTATAGAAAATTAGAAGTAATGTCCCAGAAGAAATTAAAAAAAAAATTGTAATTTTCCTTGTTGTATGATGGAGAATTTTCAAAATACTAACATAAACAGAAGGAAATGCTGATATCTTACATTGTGTTAAAAACCCACTACAGGGGAAA
Organism: Anomalospiza imberbis; assembly: GCF_031753505.1. Classification (NCBI taxonomy): domain Eukaryota; kingdom Metazoa; phylum Chordata; class Aves; order Passeriformes; family Viduidae; genus Anomalospiza; species Anomalospiza imberbis. Next base: position 50,283,266 of record NC_089686.1, on the reverse strand, counting down.
TAAATATGAAGCAACTTCTTGGATAAATGTTCCAATGTGTGCATGCTGCACCTAAAACACCTTTTATCTAAACTATTTTTCCTGTGCAGGATCTTGTTACCCAAATGATGGACCTGCACAGGTCAATGGGTGATTTCATGGAACATGAAACATGCACAGCTTGGGCTGTGTAATGCTGATTAAATCTGGGTTGGAGTCTCATTTCTTCCTGCAGTGTGGATTACTTTCATCTATCATCACATACCTTAAATCAGCACGGAATTAATGCAGTAAAGTACCTTAGGCAAAGACCAAGCCTTCCCAATGCTCTAAGCCTGGGAATCATCCCTTTGAATAGTGCATGCCAGTGGATACTTCAGCTCAGGTACAAGGCAGTGGCTGATCAGAGCTTGCAGAGGCACTCAGGTCTGAATCAGCTCCTCTGATACTGGCAACAAAAACTGAGCAAAGAGGAGTGGGCTTTGGTTTCAGTTGTGTGCATAGATATCTCAGTAATTCTATCTAATGTAGAGAAGTCACTCCAGATTTACACCAGTGCTACTGAAAATCAAAATCTGGCCCATTGTCTTAGCAAAATACACCAAGTCAATATCAGTTCATTAGAGAGAGGAAGAGAGAAAGGGAATGAGAGAGAAAACAAGGATTTCGTTAGCAATGCATTCTGTAGTATAAAAGATAAAAAGGAATATCCAATTAACACACCACTATAATTGCTTGCAGACATTCTTTTTTATTTAAAGATGAAATAGCTAAGAGTTCTCATCAAAACTGGGGTCACAGCCTACATATTAAATGAAAGAAATTGATTGGGCTTTATTACACCCTGACTACTGCAAATGTGCCTCAATCACTGATTGCTATAAATTTATTCTTATAAACTACTAATTGCCCAAGTCATAATGGTAACAATGGTATAATGAAATTATCTTGATCAAGCTGATGCACAAATTTTGCTTGACAACATGAGCAGTGTGAGAAAAAAGGAAAGAAGACATGCATACAAATACATAATGTTTCATTAAAATTAAAACCAATGTTAAAACAACTGTTCTCTGAAGTATACAAAGTTCTGTATTAGAAAGGCTTCCTTTAGAAAAATCATTTAAGAAGACAGGCATTTACATTTATAATAAAATGATCTTGCATTTTTTATTTGTCTTGAAAATTAATGACTTACTTAATCACATTTGATCAAAGGAGATAAGTTGATGTAGTCATGTGTTTCTGATTGCATTAAGCCTGATCCAGAGTGGCATGATGGATATTTAATAATCTCGCTGTCCCTCTATATCTTGTCACCATTTCTTGATATGCATGGATACTGTAGAGTACACCACAGCACAAAACTGTACTTTTAATAGAACAGACCAAGTCAGAAAAAAGGAAATTCTGTTGGAGCTTACATGGTGAAGCTTTTAGAAGTAGGTTATCCAGCATCAAAATACATTTCTTTAAAAGACTAACATCTCAGGTAACTCTATATATAGACATATATAGCTTGAGTATTTTCTCCTTTTAAAAGTGCATTTTGCTTCTGTGCTGCCTCTGTTAAAAGATACTGCTATACTAGATTTCAAGGACTCTGAAGAGTGAAAGTATGTAGAAACAAAGATAGCCATCCAGAAAATGTAGGAAATTTCTAGACGCTGGAATGCAGAGCATTGTGTAAAATGCATAAATTGGTGCTATTTATATTGGGCTAATAGCTGCTTCTACAAGTGTCAGCTGAGCCATTCATAGGGAATATTGGTATGTATGAGAAATTATTTCTGAGTAGTTCAAATGTGGTTCCAACTCTTTCCAAATAAATCTCACCAAAAATTTTATTTAAATTGATGCCAAATTCTTTCTCACCAGAGTATTTCTTCAGTATGAAACTGTCCTTCTTTTCATGAGCACGTCTTGCTTTCCTCTCTCAAAAAACCTTTACACAGGGGTACAGTATTTTCATTCTTCAGAATGAATTGCTCCTAAAATTGCTGTAGTTGCGGCAATCCTATAGGAACATAAAAAATTCAGAGAAAACCAAGCTGAAAGGGCTTCAGGAGGCCCTTTAGCTTAGCTGGCATGCCCCACCCCACTTGGGCTGTGTATTTACTAGGCTGCCCCACATTTTAAGTTTCCAACTACTGCAATCTCTGTTTGTCCTATTGCCAGAAAGCTTTTCACCAGTGGCTAATCTAAATCCTTTTTGCTGCAATTTATACTTAGTGACACTTGTTTCATGTGTATGGACCGTGAAAAATGGTTTATTCCTCTAGTCTATGCAATATTTTTAGATGTGGGAGGTTTTGACTCTGCCTCTTCCCTCCACTTTATACATTCCACTCTTCTCACTTCCTTACTATTGGTCTTTAAGCCCTAATATGACAATAGCTGTTTTGTAAAGAAATATATCTATATTTGGGGAAACATACTGGAGTTTAGGACAGAAATATAAAAAAAAAAAATCAGCCTCTTAGGAATAAATTATCTCCAGGAGAGCACATCTACAGCACCTAGTAGGGCAGGGGTGGGGGAGTAACTCAGGCACAGCCATTTCTCATGCTTATATTCATAATTCTGGGGCAACTATTCTATTCTAATTAAGTGTGTGGTAGTAAGTAACAAGATTTTTCTGAAACATATTTGTATGTTTAGTGAGGTATTGGGATTGAGCTGTGGTGTTAGTAGAGCTGCAGACAGGATTTGTTTTTTTCCAGATTGTTATATAATTTTTATTATGTAATGCTTTTTTATTATTTAGAATTATATTCAGTTAGCATTTTCTGCAACACTGTTAGATTCTCTGGAAAAAAAAAAAAAAACAAACACATTTTTCACACCTGGAAGCATTTATTTTTTATTGTATTTTATTTTACTCAATTTAATTTTTCCTTATGTTGTTGATTTTAGTTGCTGGTTTTGGGTGGACTTGTCCTATGACTGGCTAGCTTTTGAAAAGGTCTGTGTTTCTACAAGTGGGCAGGTTTATAGATTCAGACTATATATGAAAGAGAAACTGGCCTGGAAAGGATGGGACTAAAAATAACAAATCCCCAAAAATGTGTCAGAGAACAAGAAATAGTGTAACAATATTTACAAGAGAATGGTGGAGTTTTTAATCTATTATCTAAGGTAAGGGAGTTCCTGAATATTATTAATGTAGTCAGTAAATGGTACCTGGAATGCTGTTTTGTGCAATATCCCTATTATTTCTGGAATTTGTACAAGAATGCATAAGTTGAGTTTTCAAAATGACTTGTTCCCATAATGCTGGAACACTTGTTGTCTGTTGTACTCCTCCATTCCTTTATCCATCTATCTCTGTATCTATTGTGAAATGACAATCCTAACTTACTTTAAACTCTCCAAAGGTATATTCTTAAATTTTAATGTTGGAAAAGCTTCATGACGAACTGGTACTTCAGCTTAATGTGGTATAGCTTCTGACAGCTGCCTCTGTAAGAAAAGCAAAGCATTACTGTCACTTACTGTCACATTCTGGTTGCCAAACCCTTGCAGGGATGATGACAGTGAACCAAACAAGAGTGACAAAGGGAGTCAAAGCTGTGATTTTGAATAAGGAAGAGTGGACACTTGAATTGCATTTTGTTCGTGCTGTTCATTCTGTTCTACTTGTGGACTCTGTGGCATGGTGCTTGCTCCCATTTTTAAAATTATTTGTTCTTTGAGACTTTCACCTGCTTTTGGCACTCTCAAAACTCCCAAAAAATAACAGTTAACAAGCCCAGTGTAGGTCAGAGTATGAACAGAAAAATATCTGTAACTGTGGAATATACTTGGAGGAAAAGGCAAACTCAGGCATGATGCCCACTCAAATTGTCTGGGAAGCAGCTTGCACTTGTAGGTGCAACAAAAATGTGACCTTATTTTCAAGACAAAAAACGTGGATTACACAGATTAAATTAACACCTGTTTTTCCTCCCCAAACTAATTTCTGTATCTTCATTTACCTGAAGACTGTTTGCTGGATGAGTTTCTAAATAAAAGAGTCAGTAACTTCTGCGTGTTAGATTAAAAAATTGCTGCAAGTGCCCTTTGAACACAGCACCATTGTCCAGGCTTTCCCACTGTACCATGACAAAGCTGCAGAGCAAAGGCACAGAATCCTTCTCACAGGGACAGGTTTTACCCAGCAGCCTGGTGTCCTCTCTGGGGGTCTTGTGAGGTGCTGGTGTGGAGGGGGATAGATCCAGGACAGCCTCAGCCCTATTGTTCCTACTCCCCAGGGAGTATCCTGGGGATACTGAATTTCTGAATTGGCTGAATTTCCAGCAGTGTCTCAGGCAGCATCCTATGATGACCCAGGACAGGAGGGTCACAGATTTCTGTAGAGTTTTCCAGGATTTTTCCTTCCAGTACTGGAAGGGAGCCAACAGAAATGAAGGAAAATATTTACAAAAGCATGTAGTGACAGGATAATTCTGCTGCCATGGCTTCAAACTGAAAGAGAGTAGATTTGGATTAGATATTAGGAAAAAAATTCTTTATTGTGAGGTTCATGAGACACTGGAAGAGGTTGCCCAGAGAAGTTGTGGATGCCTCAACCATGGAAGTGTTCAAGGCCAGGCTGGATGGAACTCTGGTGAAAGGTGTCCCTGCCCATGGCAGGGGCTTGGAACTGGATGATCTTTAAGGTCCCTACTAAACCAGGCCATTCTATGATCTATGAAACAACCTGGTTTTACTTATTAGTTTTTTTGTATTGAAGCTTAATAGTGTGACACTACAGTTTGAAACTAACTGCAAATTTCTCTAAGTGCCAGTAATGGCCAAGATTAAGGCCTGGATCCAGATGAAAGAAGTCCAAAGGATGCAGTGAACTTCTCTTGCCTGACTAATTTCTATTCTTTCCCCAGTGGCTTCTATTCCCTTCCTTTTACACCAGTTCTTGACCCTACAGCTGTGATGATGGGGCTGGGTAGGTGATAATGACACACATACACATAAACATATATATATATATATGAGGTTTCTGTGATTGACAGACATTCAACTCAAGCTATAAGAAAGCTCTATGCATAGTGTTAACCATTTTGTGGAGAGATAAGCCAGGATGGGCTAGGTGGGAATGAAAAATAAATCAGTGGGCAAATACTGTGACTAGTAATAAGAAAGAAAAACTGGTTTGATAGTTATTTTCCACATTATCTGCACTAAGATAGCATTATTACTTCAGTACTCTTTCAAATGTTAATGAGAGTTGTTACCTGTGGCTGATTTACTAAGTATCTATAAGTATATGGCTCTACTAAATCCACTGTATGTTTTGCATTTTATGTCATTGTTCTTCAAAGAGGAGATTCCTAGATGTTCTCTGGTATCATCAGCTGAAATGTGCTGCAGCAGCCACAGGAGAGTATCGGTGACAGCTTGGAAAACAGTGTTGTTTATGTTTCAAGTTCCATTAGGAATGAGCTGTTTTAGAAATCATATCAAGTGTGGTATTTCAAATTCTGGAAAATGTTTTTCAAAGGGCCTTGCACTGGGAGGTAATGAAAGATTTGTTTAGTTTGCTCAGTTTTGAACTACAGAGAATTTTATATTGTTTAAAGTGGAGCCTAGGTGACCCACAAGTCTGATCCAGCTTACTTGGTGTGTTCCTAGTTCTAGAGCAGCATTCAAATATCTTTAGAATCAGGCCTTTACTGAAAATATTCCTTGATATTTATTTTAGTAAACTACTGACTTTTTTTTTTCCCAGCAGTGTAGATTCAGTGTTCTTTTGTATTCCTAGGAAGGATACCTATAGTGCTGACAGAGTGACAGAGTTCCTTGGAAACTTTGTGTATGAGGGACATTTTCCTTTTCCTTTTCCTTCCTTTTCCTTTTCCTTTTCCTTTTCCTTTTCCTTTTCCTTTTCCTTTTCCTTTTCCTTTTCCTTTTCCTTTTCCTTTTCCTTTTCCTTTTCCTTTTCCTTTTCCTTTTTTTTTCCTTTTCCTTTTCCTTTTCCTTTTCCTTTTCCTTTTCCTGTCCATTTCCATTTCCTTCCCCCCTGTTTCCTTTCCCTTTTCCCCTTGTGCACGAGGGGAATTTTCCTTTCCTTTCCTTTTTCCTTTCCTTTCCCTTCTCTCCTTCTTCCCCCCATCTTTCAATTTTTTTAAATTTTTAAAATTTCTTTTAAGACTGCCTTTGGTTTATCAGAGGTCACAATTTGCAATCAGAATCCAACAGCATACAGCAGAAACTTATTCCATCTTCCTTAACCACTAAGGCTTCTCTGTAACAACAAAAGCCTGCGTGTGATGAGTGATTAGTTTGTTTTATATTACTCTCTTTAACTATTGTAGTTACAGAAAAACTGGCCAGAAGAATTCTGCTTTAAACACATGTGAAGTTCAGGTATGTTCTCAGTGTTTTATGTTATGACAAAGCTTTGTGACATAGTTTTTTTAAAATCAGACTACTAAATGCAGGAAACTGTATTACTAGAATGTATGCCATGGATATTATTTCAAAGACAAATATTCTCACTTTTAAACTTTATTCACACTAAAAATAGGTGCTTCTAGTCCTAAAACAAGAGCATGGTTGAAGGTCATGTAGTAATTAACTCTTGGATGCAAGTCATTGACATTAGAAGGGTATTCTTCACTTGTTTTGTGATGCAGAACAAATGCTTCATTAATTAGAAATCTATTTACCTGAGATTGAAAACTAATAAAATCAAGTGCTATGGTTTCGACATTGCTGGGGACACCTCTTAATGCACTCATTTCTTCATGCAATTTTCAGCATAAATTCTGCATTATTTTCTTGACTGGGAGGATTTTAGAAGAGTTTTAATAACCCAGCTCTTGTGAGAAGATAAAAGGACCAAAGCTTTCTTTTCACAAACAAGAAAAGAAGGGATGAAGATTTTTCTATAAAAAATCTAGACTTTTCATTTTTCACACAAATTGTGGCCATTATAATCTCTTCAATACTGTGGGAGGGAAAAAATACATTTATAAAAGACCATAAGGAGCTATGAAAATGCTGGTTATGTTTTTTTGCTCTCGGGAAAAATCTCCAAGTACTCTAGTTCTGAATATTTTGTTTTCTTTTCTCCTGAAAGGAAGGATGAAAAAAATGAGTATAAGACGTAACCCTCTTCCTCATAATGGAGTAGAATTTGAGGAGCAGTGGCTTGAAATCAGCTCCTTGGTCACCTTGCTATTATCTATGGGCTCTGAACATATGGGGTTTAAGAGTGTGATGAAAAAATCTTATTGGGTTTTGTGGGTTTTTTGATTTAATCCTTACTTTGAAGACTGAGATTTTTCTGAGGCAGATTATTTTGTTAATTAAATTTTGTGATTTCACTGTGTTTTATACTTCTAGCATGCATCACAGGTTTAAAGAAAAAAAAGAGCATAGATACTACGGAGAAGAGTCTACATATTCTTCACTTGGAAAATTCTTAACATTGCTTTTTTATCTCTGTAAAAATCATGTTATAAATATCTGGACCTCAAATGCTTGTTTTTCTTGCTACTGATTTTTTTTTAATAAATTGTTGATAACTATGCCACTTTAAAATTAGAATTTTCCCAGTTGCACATCTGGCATTTGGAGAAAAATGCACAGGCAGAACAGAAAGTACAGCTATCATAAATAGGTCTTAGAATAGACGAATAAACAAAACACATTATATTATTTTATATTTTATTGGTTGCCACTTTGCCATTTTGATGATTGTCTTTTGACTATGTTACCATTCAACAGACCTTCAGCTGTGACCTCCCTTGATGTTCCAGTCTGACTAATTTCTGTGTTCCTTTACTGTAATCCAAGTACTTTGAAAGAACAGATTGTTATGGCTGTCACTGTCACATTGTTCTCCACTTTTTCCTGGCTAGAACAGTGGCAGAAACAGATTAAATTTTATAGGTAAGTGCATGGTTAAGATATCTTATAAAATAAATATTCAAGCTTCTATTCTGTTTCAAATATCTGAGTGTTTCTTTTGGTATTTGTCACCTGAGTTTAAAAGATTTTAAACTCTAAAATAATATCAGGATCTTCCATCAGCTTCTAAAATTTAATTTTAAAAAATATATTTGACCTGGAAGAAAACATTTTGGAAAGACAGTGCTAGTAATTTTCTTTGCAAAGCTTCTTTTACTATACAGGCCAACTGTTGAAAAATAATAAATTGAAGGCAGAGCCTTCCTAGGCATCAAGGATTTGTTTTTTTAAAAATTCCCAAGTTGTGATTCTTGGGGAATCCTGTGTAGGGCCAGGAGTTGTACTCTGATGATCCTTTGGGTCCCTCCCAGTTCAGGACGTTTTATGTTTCTATGGTTGGAGTAAAATTTATTTAAAATTGCAGCAGGTATCTTTCCAACTCAACTGACTGCTGCTCTGTCCTTTCTCAGGAAAAGATGAGATCACTCTTAAAAGGAAAATTTCAGTTGACTCAGAATCTGGAATTGTGATCTTCACTGTTAGTTCCGTTACCTCTCTGCATAACAAAGTAATCAGCTTTAAGGAGAGAGAGGAGCTTCTACTCCCTTGTGAAATATTAAAAAAAGTAGTGGAGGAATTCTTCTTTTGGACTTGATAGGATGTTTGAAAATTTCCTTATGTAATAGATGGAATGGATAACTTTTAGATGAGGCTTCAGACTTGTGCATTCCTAAAAAGAGTTAAAGAGAGCTCTGAAACTTTAGAACAAATTGCTGTAGAACTAGAAGAAAGTTTGAGCAGGTGCTTCTCATAGAAGCCTACTGAAAGGAAGATATGGAAAGAAGCTGAGTGAAAAGTACATGACAAACACTAAAAATACTCTTTTATTTTTGCCAAATATGTGGCAGGATACATTTTTTAAAAATGTGGAAGAAGAGAAACATATGACAAAATGAAATGTAAGAAGTTCCTTGATACAGAAGAAAAAGATTTGTTAATTTTCTTGACCTATGTTGTAAATTGTAACACCATTGATACCAGGATTATTCCCAATGATCATTCTCTTTTGTTCTCATGGTATCTAGCAATCTTGGTACAAAAATGTCTCTCATTCCTAAATGACAAATTCACTTCAGTCAGTCAGGACAGAGTTCTAGGATGAAACTGGACTCATTTCACTCAATTATTACAGAATCTTGGGGTGAGTTAAATGTTAAGCACTTGGAAGTCTGAACTCTGATTTGCTCCCAGCACCTTATGAACCTGTAAAGGCTGTTGGCAGGAGGAGCATCTGTTACACCTTTGTCTTACGCAGTCAGTCCTTTGTGCAGAGAACTTCACAAGTAAGCAGTTTTTCCCTTTATACTGTGATCTGTCCCTTCATCCTTTTAATCTCTCTCTCAGTGCTGAACCCAGCCATCATGTGCTTCAATAGTTTTAACAGTCCATAAATTATAGACAATAAAATACCTTGTGTTTCCCCACCCACGCATTTGCCCACTTTGTGTCCTTCCTTGCCTTCATGTTCTGTTCTTTGCCTCCTCCTGCTCAGAGAACTCTGTCTTGGTGGGTTTTATTTCTGTTTTTCCAGCTTTGACTCTTCAGTGTGCAAATTTCCCTCAGGCAAACCTTTGAAAGGCTGACTCAGCAGTCAGTGGCATTTGTCAATTCATTGATCACTCTCCAGCAGCAGTAGGAAGGGGAAACTTGCCGAGTCAGCAGCGTGCAGCCAGCCTTTGCAAGGATTAGGCTGTGAGAACCTCCAAATTAAAAATAAAGCGCTTTCTGATTTCTCTGCAGTGGGACTTTCAAAATGAATTTAAAAAAGTCTCTCATCCCTCTCGCTTCATTCAACTGTAATTTTTCTTAATAATTCCTTCTCATTTTCCAAAAGACAACTCTCCTGTGGAAAAGGAAATTGTGCTTTACATGTTTAAAGAATTTTACATTTTATTCTATTTCTTGTTATAACTCTACATTCACATAAGTCAAACAAGAAAGCACTTCACATACTAGAATATGTCCCTACTCCAGTCTTCAGCGGGACATGATCCAAGTTTAAAGATGCATTTTCGCTACTGGCCCTCTCCCCCTTCCCCATCTCTTCTTTTACTTGCATCATCTCTGTAATCCTTATAGGAGAGTGCTGGTTTGGGAGTAAGAGCAAATGGTTGAGTTGGGGATAAATAAGGTTCCTTCTTAACTCTCTGAGAAAAGAAGCTTTTATTTCAACTGAAGAAAAACTATAGCATTTCGACTGCTAAAAATTCTCCCTAGGCTAAATCTGTTTTCTCAGATGATCCAAATTTTTTGAAACGTAGTCTTTTCTAAATAGCTCTTCAGTGAGAATTTCCATGGGAGCTGGACCGAACAGCTCTTTTCTTGCCTCCCTATCTTTTCTTTCTCTCCCTATATATATGCTCTAGACTCATCTCTTTGTGAGGAAACAGATATACAGATTCTCCTTAAAAGTGTCATCATTTTTTCATGGATTGAGGACCTAAAGATTTGCACAATGGGCCCTCAGCTAGCAGTATCTTTAATTTTCACTTGAATATTACTGCACCAACTATTCCATGTGAAACAAATGGAATTGTTTGTAGATAGGGCATAGACTGTGTGCATTCCATTTTCCTCCCCATTGTTCTCATTTCCACCCTTTTTCTATTTAATGGGACTTGTACATGAAAAGGAGTGGAGTTCAGATTTGGGATTTTGCAAGCATTGTTTTTATGGGTAGTTTTGTACAATGAAGTGATAAAACAAAAGAATTCCATCCTTAGCAATGATATTTTGAATTATTTAAAAGCTCACTTAGAGAGTATTTTCCAGTGTTCTCACTCAAGAAACCATAAGCCTCAAGCCTGCACCCTGTTATCAGGGACTTGAATGTATATATAATTTTTGCAACTGAATTCAACAATCATGAAGATTCTCTGCTTCATGGATGATCAGAACACCTTATTGGTCTCTTTTCCTCAAATAATAGAAGGAATATAATGCTGGAAAAAGTTATTTAACTTATTGATGCTCCCTCACCAGGCTCAGGGTGAATAAAAATGGTAATAGTTTTAGAAGATGACATAATTGCTGTGGTTCTAGTAGGAAATGAGAGAAGGAGTCATAACATGTAGCACCTATCTAAACCTGCTGACTGAAATGCAAACTCCTTTCCTTTCAACCTGAATTGTTGTCTGAAATATAAAAATAATTAAAAAACCCATTCATTTTGTTCTAAAGATGATAAAAAGTGTCTTTCAGTCCATAATGTGGATAATCATTTGCAAAGAAAAGGAACACGGGCTCAGAAAAATACTACTGTATTGCTTACTTTTAACAAAACTTTAACTACTGGCTCTTTTTAGTATAGCTTTAGAAAAATGTATTTTTGTTTTAAATATTGATTGTCTGCTATGGTGTTTACCTGACCAATAATCTGTGAACATCTGTAAAGGTGCCTACACCTTCACAAGAATTGAGTACCATTTAATCCACATTTTGAAGGCGGTTCATCCCCTTTAATCATTGTGTTTCTACATACCACAAATGTAGAAATGTAACAACAATAATACTAATTATCTAATTTTACTCTTCCAGATGGCAGGAGAAACTTGCTATTAAAAGTTGCTGAACATATATTTTATATACATACGTATATATATAAAAGCACTTTTTTCCTGTGTTTTGAGTCTCAACAGACTTCAGAAGGAAGAATGTGCATTGACATCAGGATAGTTGTCAGGATCCTGAACTCCAAATCTAAAGTTCAGGTACCAGATCCAGCTTCTGTGAAACATTTTATTTACCTTAGTTTAGTATTTGTTTCAGTACAATGTAGCACATTTAGGAAGCTGAGGTCCCAGGGGAAATTGGAAGGTAGTTATGGTGCTCAGTCTGTGTGAAAATAATACCATGTACTCTGAGTTAAACACGAGATTGTTTAGAGCTTTGTCACAAATCAGATAATTATAAGTAAAAGTTCAAAACTAGGGTACACATTTTCCCTTTTAATATTGAAAATAGATTCCTCTTGAATCCGTCAGAAAACCAAACAGGTATTTGAAATGTGAACTCCAGAATTCCATTTTTTCTTTTCCAAACTTTATCTTTTGCTGTATACACCTTTGACATTATATCTTTCGCTTAATTCTTTCCTAGTACCTGATGTAATGTACAAATTTTCAATGATATGTGGTTATTCACCAGTGGTTAGACAACAATATCATCTTGACTATACACCTCATTTTACTTCTTTAATAATCCCCATTCCTGTACCTTTCCTGAATGGTAAACAGACATCCCTGCCATGACTTAAAGTTGTAGGAAGTTGGCTTGTTGAGTTAGTGTGCTGGGGAGGAATGTTTGGATTTTCTACTGCTATTAAAATTGAATGAAAATACAATTTGATCTGTTCCAAAAATTGTTTTTAGTGAATGTCTTTTTGCTTAAGGAAAAGTTAATACAACTCTTGAGTAAAAAATATAATTTACCTACAGATTAATAAGGAGATTTGATCTCATTTTCATAGATCTTCTGCTTGTGTGCTGTGCATATTATACACCCATGTCTTGTGCTTGAATGTGTATTGAATGTTGTCAAATTCTAATCTGACTCAGCAGTCACAGAAAGATGAAAATGATCTGCTTCCATGACAATTTGTTAAACTTGATTTTTTTCATATGGTTCATTGTAAAGGGCCACATTATGGCTGGATACCAAACAGCAGGAGAACTGAAGTGCCTACAAAGATAAAATCATAGGAGGAAAAAAGACACCTTCTGGAGAACCAGTGTAGAAAAAGAAGCAAAAAAATAAACAAAAATATAAAAATATGCAAAAAACTGCACAGGTTTTAGCTTCTTTGTTTCTCTCGCCCCTGCATATCTTAAAAAATTAAAAAAAAAAAAACAAAACAAAAGAAATCTGCTAAAATTATGTTAGTGTAGTCTGGCAATGAGAAGCACGGAATGTAAGAATCATTCCAACACAAGTTATATGCTTTACAAATTCAGGCTTGGCTGATGAAGCTAAAGAACTTGTGGTACCCAAGAGACTAAAATTCTCATTAGAGGTTGTGGCCTTTAGCTTTTTCTTCAGTTGTTTCTCTAGAATTCTAATGCATTCAGCACTGAGAATAGTTTCTTTGCTGTATTAGGTGCTCATTGCAACTGGGTGGAAGGAAGGATTGCTGAGCTGTAGAAACTGGATGAGGCATGTGCCTTTTGTTGGTCCCTTGTCTATGCTGTTTTTGCACTTTTACTCTCCCTGCCCTTAGGAAATGTGCCTCCTGTCATGTCTAGGAATTTTTGCACTTCTAGCTGTAGATTGTTGGTTGCCTTTCTTGGTTTATGAATCTGATGTCCCCACACACTAAAATCTCAGGGAAATGACAGATGATCTCTCAACCATGATGACAGTTCTCCCATCTGTGTGCTGTGATCTCAAAAGGAGATCCTTCCCCACAGAAACCTTTGGAGAACAAATCTTCCAAGAAAAAAATTGCATTATGTGCATGTTCTGTTCCTTGAATGTTCGCGTTAGGGTTGAAAGTTTAATGAATATTTGCTACTTACCTTTGTTTACAGAAAGGAATTTACTATAGTTTTATTCTTTTGGGGTTTTGGGGTGTGTGTTTGTTGCTTTGGTTTTGTTTGTTTTGTTTTCTTAAATAATTTAATTAACAGTCAGAACCGAAAGCACAGGACATTTCTGCTGCAAAGGTTCAGCTGCTTTTTATGTAATCAGGATCTGTGTTATTAATTTGAATAACAAACGCTAATGTGAATCAGAAAACAGCTGAACAGGCATTGAAATTAGGAGCTTCAGGTGAGTAATTCAGCTGAGCTCCACAGAGTTCAGTCTCCAGCTTTCTCCTACTGCAGTGAGGGGCCAAAAGTCAATGGACTACTGAGAGCAGTCTCAGATGTGTCCACACTGTGCTACTGCAATTCTTCCTTCTAATGGTGAGTGGTAGGAAATGCAAAGCTTGATGTAATGACATCCTGAAATATATGCAGAGAGGAATAAAGGAAGGTACATATTTTTAAAAAAATGTGCTGCTTGTGATTTTTATATATATATATATATATATATATATATATATATATATATATATATATATACACCCTTTTAATAGCAAGTTATTCCTGCCATTTGGAAGAATAAAATTAGATAATTAGTATTATTGTTGTTACATTTCTACATTTGTGGTATGTAGAAACACAATGATTAAAGGGGATGAACCGCCTTCAAAATGTGGATCAAATGGTACTCAATTCTTGTGAAGGTGTAGGCACCTTTACAGATGTTCACAGATTATTGGCCAGGTAAACACCATAGCAGACAATCAATATTTTTTTAAAAAAAGGACATTTTTCTAAAGCTATACTAAAAAGATCTGGTAGTAAAGTTTTGTTAAAACTAAGCAACACAGTAGTTGCCCTAAACCAGGACACATGGGAGCTGCAGAACAGCAGAGTATGATGGTGGTAACAAGTGGTGAGTGAGAACAAAGAGAAATGGTGTTAAGTTTTTGCTCAAATAATTTTTTTCTGTGACAAAAAGCAGTAGCTGCAGGAGATCTCTAAGGTTCTGTGGGGCTCCACTGGTTTGTATTGGCCAAGCAATTTGTGTCAAATGTTGCAATTTTATAATAATGGGAGTCTGAAAGAGCTACTGAAACAGGATTTCTGAAAAAAATTTTTGAACACACAGGAAAAAAAATTCCACATAATCCCATGGTTCACAAAGATGAATATTTGTCTAAATGACTGAATGGAACTTGGGATTTTCAAAGCCATGGGCTTTTGGCAGTTTGCTCATTTTAATCCCATTTGAGTAATGCTCAGGCTGAATAAAGAATAAAGCAGCTATAGAAAGGAGGGGAACTAACATTGTATTTCACAGGTTAGTTTTTTACTCATAAGTGAGTAAATTAATAGCAGAAAATAGAGAGAGGTGTGATGTCTAATCACACCTGGACACTCTGTGGGTCTCCACTTACTGTTTTGGTAAGATGTCTTCCATAGCTCCCAAGTTTGAAAACGCCAGTCACTTTCTGAGAGTGGCCAACACTTATATGAGAAGTTTTTCCAAAGAGATTTACAGTCCTGTTACATGTTGCCTCTCAAATAGACTATAAAATAAAAAAGCTTATATATGAATATTTAAAAATTGTCAGTTATTATCTTTGATTAATAGAGAAACTTGCAGTCTTTTATGAATTTGTCTTTTTTCCCTAAAGCATAAATTGTGCAATACAATACCTTGTGGCTGTGCAGACTGTCAGAGTTGGATTCCCACAAGCCTGGGTGTTTACATTGACTTAAAGTCTCTGAAAGAATCCTCTTTCATGACAGCAAAATAAATGTGGAGTTCAAACAAAACTGTACTAGGGCTCAGTTTGGGGTTTATTCTCTTTCTTGCCCTACTCAAGGCATGCAGGATTGAGACAACGATTCTCAGATAAAACCTTCCCTTTCTCCCCATGTGGGACAGAGAGAGTGATGCCCATGAGTGGGTACAATAAGTATTACAAATGAAAACCTATACATCTAGGCATGTATTTCCAGTTGATTTCTTAATGAAAAGTATTTTTTTTTTGTACAATGAAGTCACTCCACACATTTAAATAATATTTAAATTCTCTTAATATTGTGGAGAGTTAAACAGAGTTTGAAATGCTGCTCTTCTTACAAATTTAAATAATAATACAAAAAAATCTGCTGACACAAATGTATTAGAAACAAACCTATATAAAGGAGCAGTTAACCTAGAACTATTGTGAGATATATATTGTTTGACATACTTTAATATGAGCAAGCAGAAGTACCCCATCCTTTAGACTGTGGTAATGTGCCTTATTGTTAAATTCAATAGGAAAAGCTATTCATACTGTAGTATGATTGAAAAGAAAATTGAATCCTTTTGATGTTACAAATGTATCTATTACTGCATGTGCACACAAATTTTCCATGGAAATTATGGTGAAAGTAGTGGTTCTCCTAGAAAAATGCATTAGTGTTGACATGTTCAATTTTAGCCACATCAGAATATAAATACCTTTTAGCCATGGTAAAATTGTTGGGAATGTATATAGTGCATCTACATAAGTCAGTTGTCTGTCTACAATATGTGTTCCTATGGTCCAGTTATGTTCTCTGTTTCAGCTGAAAGGGAAATTAAAAACAGCGACTCAAACATCTCGCTCTTTTTCTGCAATATTTCAGTATGTGGAGTATATTTTATATAGCTGTTCATGATTATTTTTAATTTTGAAAAACCACAAAACACTTAACAGGTTTTTGGCTATGAAGCAAATTATATGTGAGAGATTGACTGTCCATTCACTTGCATGGCAATTGGTTCTGTGTACTAAATATTCCTGGTAATGGAGATAGTCTAGGCTCCTTTGCATTGACAAATGAATAAAAAAAAAATATGAGTGAATCCAACCACCAAAAATTTATGGCAGTGGCACTTCTAAAGTTTGCAGTTTGTCCAGGATCATAACTAGAAAAGGAAATTTTTTTTTTCCTGTCTGTGAAGCCTGCTGTATGCTGTCAACTAAAGTAACACACAGTTTTAAAATGTATCCTCAATGCACTTTGTATATTAAGGCACATTAAGTTATGCAGTATAATGCAGTAAGAACTAACCTGATAACAGCAGATGCGAAACACTCTGTGTACTGCACTGTAATTATATAAAAGCACCAATGCCCGTAGGAGGAAAAACTTTAATTCTTCAGAGCTCACTTGGAAGTAGCTGTGGCAGGAATATTTCCTGTTGTTGAACCTAATGGAAAACATAGGATATGTTGCTTGCTTGTTTTTTGGTTTGTGTGGGTGGTATTTTTGTAGGTTTTGGTTTCTTGCGTGGTCTTTTCTCAGTCTTAGTAGACAAATATTTAATTGGCAGAGTATTCTAGATATCTTGATAAAATAAAACAAACCTAAAGGAGAGCCCTGAAGGGCTTGCAGTTTTAGGTTTAGATGATATCTTTATTTAATTCCTGATTTGTTTTTTTTTTCCTTGGAACTGTATCTGCAGGAGAAAACAATGGTCATTTTGGTATTTTTAGAAAGCAGAAATCCAAATCTTCAACTAGGACACACATAGGGTATTTCAGAGTGAAAATTACTTCATATGCATCAAATTTCTCCTGATATGCTGGTTTTGTTAGGCTCTCAGTACAGCTGAAATACTCTGTGACAAGTTTGAAATATTATCTTTCCAACAGAATGATAACTTCAGAATCATCTTTATCTATAGTGAGTTATGTAAGGTTTCTGTTGTAGTACCTGAATGCCTTTAATGAACATTAAACATATGAATTGCTGTCTTTTAACTCTGTTAGCATGGATGAACTATAACGTTCTTACCATCCTTTGAATGCAAAATACATTGATCGGTATGTATTACATAAAGTTTGAGAGTGCTGGTATTTTGGGAAAAAATTGTGTACTTTTCTTTGTCTCCATTCTTTGACTCCTTCTGTCCTCTCCTTCCCTCCTCTCTCTTTCCATGCTCATCAGCTAACTTAGTGTGTCTTCTCTAAATTGCTCAGAATTAGGTGGGAATATTTACACAGATGAATTATGGCTGGATACATTCCTATGTCAACATGTATCACGTTGATTTCTCATGAAGTAGATCATTATTCTGTGTGGCATAAATAGTACTACCAGACTGATATGATTAAAGCCAGGGAGTCGCTAATTAGCATCTAATTAAAAGAGACTACTAATGTGGCCGTGTACTACTGTTATTGTGTTATATTTTCCTTTATAGGAAAAAATGATTCAAGCTTGTAGGACAATGTTTGTTATTTGTCTTATATGGTATATAATAGAGGAGAGGGGAATAAGTCTGATTTCTCAATTTTGCTGGGAAATTCTGTGTTATAATTGAAGAAATGAAACCCTGAGTTACAGGAAAATTATACTTCAGCAGGGGATCTAAAAACGTAAAAATGATTTTTCGGAAAGCATTCAAGGTAGATGTTTTATTGTTGTGTGACTATACTAATGCACAGGAGTGATGTAGCTGTTAATTCACATGGGAGAGAAACAGTCTTTCTGTGTAAATTCACTGTGGGGCAGGAGAAGAAACTGTGTGGATAAGTGAACGTGTGTAGGCATAGACTGACTCCTTACTTTTCACTTTTTACTGTCAATTGATTATTAACAAATCATATTGGTCTCACGGTGGTGGTCATTCACAAGAATTTTGTGTGGATGAATCACAAAGCATGGAGACAAAGGCTTAAGAAAATCCATAAAGTGTCAGTGAAATCTCTGTACTAGGCCAGGCAGAGTATTTAATTTTGACAGGTTTGCTTGGGCATGAATTAATTACAGTTTTACAGAATTGCATGATACACGCTCATACATTCTTACTGAATAATTAGATTTTTTCCTTTGTTAAAGATGCATTATTAATGGACATATAAGACCATATAAATGAAACTGGAATCAAAATATTTTTAGCATTGAAAATTTCTTCCAGCTTTCAATGCTTTAAACTTGGTTTTGTATTTCATGTTTGCGACCTGTACTTGACACTTCATAGAGGTCAGTGTGAAGACTGGAAGACTTTTTGCAAATACAGATTTCAGAGGAGCTCTAATAAATCATGATTTCTACCAGTTTTATAACTGGTAGAAAAAATGATGCATCAAAAAGAGTTTTGTGAAAAGGAAATTGGCTGCTGTTCAAAGCCGAATATGGGTTTATTTTGCACCGTTTTCAAAAAGGACATCAGAATCCTGCCCACAGATTCATAGGTGCAGAAAAAAAGTAAAAATTGAACTGCTAAGATTTGTATAAATTAAATTATGTATGTTCCCACACTTTAGGCATTTAGTGTCTTTTGGTCTTTTAAAGCCTATTAGTTTGGGGGTTTTTTTTTAAAGTCTTTTAAGTCTATTGAACTTTAAGCCCTTTTAGACCTTAGTGGTTATCTTTGTCCATCTTTGTCCAAAATAATTTTCTATTAGAGATTTAGATATTCTACTATAATGCATAAAAATATTGGAGTGAGAGTCAACCTTCAGGGACAGTGTAGAGAATTAGCAAGACAGATTTCGCCTTCCTTCAGGGCTTTGAAATGTTTTTTTTTGGGGCTGCAATGAGTTATACCTACCCTCAGTGCCATCTCAGGAGACGGCAAATCAGGGGAGCCCCTTGCTCTGGAAAGAGGGATAACTTAAGGTCAATTACTTTTGCAGTCTGAGCTTCTTCAATCCAAAATTTTGGTCACTTAAGGCAGTGCTCCACTTCACAGGCTGCAAGCTGAGTTGAAGAGGCTTCTTAGAAGTCATTCCACACTGTAGTAGCACGAACAGGAAGTCTGCTGGGACACACCAAGTGCACAGGAAACTGTGATATTCTTTCTTAATGGTCCTAGAATTTCTGTGGTTTTTATGAAAAAGTGTTGTCCCAAAGCTATCTGACCACATATTACATATATGAAAATAGCAGCACATATCACTGTTGTAAAAGTAGTAGTAGAAAATGAAATTTCTAGGTATCTTGTCCAGGTTTATTAGAACCAGGACAAGATACCTAGAAAATTCAGTGCAAGAGGATACTTGATCTGTTTTAATCTTCACTTAGGCCTTGTTTCTGGTTCCAAACCACATTCACATAGGGTGCAGGCAACAGAAACTGTCTGTGTTTTAAAACAGAAGAAATATATATTTCTTTTAATTAAGACAGTCACAGAGTTAATTGTGAGAATTCTGGGTGTTTTTTTTACTTTCTTGTGCCCTATAGGAACACTACCTTTAAACAATTAAATTCTGCCCATTTTCCAGTAAGTGCCATAGCCTAATTCTAAAATCGCTTTTAAAAAGCAGGACCAGGGGGCAGTGGCATAATCAGAAACAAAAGTGATGCTGTCTTGATCTCTTAAAACCTTTTCAAAGATCACTGGAATATTTTCATTCAAAGTCCTCAATTCTCATCCTCAGTAACTAAACTGTTGTAGTTTACCTCTGAATAGATATTTCTGATTATGAAGGTTATGGCTGTGACCTGTCAAATGCCACTTAGGCAGGGTTCCCTAACTCACAGCCATGTCCTTATGCCTTTCCCAAGAAAACAATAGTTCCATTATAGACAGAATTGGAAATTTGTTCTTTGTGGTTCTGGTTTGCTTGATCTGAAACCTTGGAATTAAATTACTCTTCTGACTTCATGTTCCAATTTTTTTAGCTTAACCCACAAGAGCAATGTTTTCACTTTGTCATCTAAAAAATATTATCATTGGCCAAGGTTTAGCTCTTCCACTTCAAGAGACTCTGAAGGTCTTAAAGATAATGGGAAATTTGACAAATGGGATGAAACCTAAACTTTGAGAAATTTGGAATTCAAGTGTGCTTGTGTGTGTGCAGGAGGGAGGAAATCAGCATTAGGGCTTGGAAAATGTGTAGCTGAACCACTAAGTGAAAGATTTGACTGTGTCCAAAAAAGCAGCTGTTTTACCTGAGCTGCAAAATGCATTGTTTTGGTTTCAGAATAAAATTAGCTATTCTTATGATAAGTCATCTGGTGCAGAAAAATACCATCCCCAAATGAGTCTTCAAATCAAATGGTAGTCATTGCTTGTTATAAATATTATCTTTTTCATATTGATTTTTACTTCATAAACCAGAGAGATGAAAGTAGCCACAAAGGGTGTAAACCTCAGAAACAAAATTGGCAGGCAAGAGATTGCAATTCCCCACTTCTGGGATGCATTTCATGGGAACAGTAGCTTTGGAAGTACTGCCAAGGTAGGCTTTCAAATAGGTATGTATATATGTACAGAATGAAAGAGAACTGTAATGAAAAACACAGGAAAAAATGAAAAGGAAAAATGAATGAAAACCACAGAAAAATGCTTTAAATATGGTATTTCAAAACTTCTGTAGAATATTATTAGATTCTGTCACCCCTTTTTTGTGTCAGAAAGATAAGTTTCTGTGGACTAACAAGCATGAAGTATCCTAAATTAATGTCTACATATATATCCTTGCTCCTGGTACTATAGTGCCTATAGAGTGCCTCTGCCTCTTGCACTGTAAGATTACATGGTTTGAGGTATTTCAGATTTATTGTGAATGCACAGGACAGGAGAATAGGAACTGAGGTATGGAGCAGTATCATTTGCTTGCAAAACCTTGCACTCAGTCCACTTACTAACTTTTTCTAATGATCATATGTTGTAGATGTCAGCGAACCCAATGGGAAGAATGATGATGTCTGACTTATTTCAGAAGGCTGAATGATTTCTTTATTATAATTATGTTATGATACATTAATATACTATATAAAAGAGGATACTAAAAACTACATGCTACTCTCTCTAACTATCATATCTAACTCACTCACAACTCGTGACCCTGTTTGCCAGAGTCCAAACACAGGTGGATCTGACTGGCCATCAGGCCCAAACAATCCACTGTGTTCCAACCAGGCATTCGCTCTAGGTAAACAATTCTCCAAACACATTGCACAAGAGAAAAACAAGGAGCAGAAATAGAAATTGTTTTTTCTTTCACTTCTCTCTGTGCACCTTTATAAAAATCCTTAGAGAGAAATGTGCTTGCCACAATCATACTCTTATTTAATAAGTCTTACTGGGGGCACAGTGTGAGGATAGCTGAACAGTGCACACTGTGCACAAATAGCACCCAGGAAAGCTGATATCTAAAATGTTTAATCAATTTCTCACAGTTGTTGTTGTTATATCAACAGTTTGTGTCGGAACCTAGAATGTCCCTTGGACACTCTTGGATGTTCCGGGCCCAGGTCAAAAGCATTTGAGACCCTGGAATGCAGCCACAGACCCCTGTGGCTTTGAACCTGATCCATGGAACAATTTACCAACCTTGCAGGGAGAACAAGAAATCACAAAAGTTTAGATATTATAGTAGAAGTAGTCACAAAGTGAAAGGAAGAATTTTTGAGTGCTGTACGGGGGGGGTTTTAGGCCTTGTACAGAGGGGTCAGAGTTTTGTACATGGGGGTCAGAAGTTCTAAGATGGAGGGACTTGGGTGTGCCCTGTCCTCTTTCTTTCTTCTTCCTAACCTCCATGTTCTTGGTGATGTTGGCATTCACCGATTGGTTTAGAGTAGAAAGTCACTGTTCAATATAGGTGATGGGCATTGGGGAAAAACTAAACATCTAATACGCAATGTATGATATAAAAGAGGGCACCAGCCCCCTGGGTGTCGGAGCGTGCCTTTGCCTGACTGCTGAAAGGACCGCAGCAGTTCAGGAAGAAAATCTTTTAGATAACATACAATAAACTACCTTGAGAACGGATGACTGAAGACTACTGTGTCTTTCTTTGAAGGCACGGGTTGGAGAAGAGACTTTTCCATCTTTCAGGGTCACCCCAATCTGGGGGTGAGCCCAGACACCTTGAATATTTAAGCAGAAGTTAAAGCAGCTACTCCTGCTGTCATTTAGCCTGAGGTAGGGCTAAGTCTGAAAAGCTATAAAATAGGTTACATTTGTCCACAGGTCTGTATAAAACTGATGTGTGATTTTAATTAAGCCAAAAGTATCACTACAGGGAGGAATCTAAGTGGAAATATACCTCTCTTGTTGCTAACATGTAAGAAAATTAATTTCTCTAAGTGTCTTTTTACACTAAATTTGGGAAACAAATTATAGTCAATAAGGTCAGTGATAAAACATAGTTGTATTCTGGGTGTTTCAAGATGCCACAAAAATGTATTTCAGGGATATATTTGATTATAATAATACAGATGCAGTTTTTCTATTGAAATCCATGAAGCTGTGGGCACTCAGCATCGCAGAAGGAACTGCACTGCCACCTCACAGCAGAGGGTGCCTAATTGCCTTTCATCTTACTTAAGTTTTAAATAGAAGGTAAAAATTACTTTGTTTCTCATCACTCAGCAAGCTGTTTATTGCAGCAAATGAGTCATGCCCCTGTATTTCTGCCATACTAGTTCAGAGGTCTACAGGTGTGATACCAACAATCAGAGATCTTATTACAGCCTGTAGGTGTAAAATTATTTTTCTTTCTTTGCATTCCTGCATAGATTTCATTAGCATTTTCTCCAGTGTGCGTTCATATCCATCACCAGAAGTTCTCAGTAGTGATTACCAGCTTTTGTTGTTTTATGTTGCTTTTCTGCTATTTGGTAGCATCTATTTTTAATATTGCTTCTGACTACTGCATGCGCAGGCTTGTCTCAGCAGTTCAATCCTGAGTGTCAGGCATTCAATTAAACAGGGTATTTTATTCAAGGAGACTGCAGTGTCTGGCCCAGTAACTATCTGAGCAAGTAAGAAGGAAGGCAGGCAAATATTTCCCTTGAATATGGCATGGCGTCTGCAGCCAAATGTGAAAATATCACAGGATTTGCTTTTCTTTAACATTATTTCCTTTCAATAGGGTGTAGAATTTTGAGGGGTGAAGTTTAAGACTGGGTGTTGCTGCAATAACACTGGGTTTGCATGTGTCACATATGAGCAATAAATTTGCGTAGAAGTTTTGGATAATGCCACTGGTGCATTTCAGGAGTTTTTCTGTGAGTATTTATACCATTTAAACCATTTTAAGGCATGCATTTTCAGGTGTGTACATACTGATCTATATGTGATATTTTGAAACTTTTACATTTCAAGCATTTTTTCCCCCCATACTTTTGAAGCTGTTGACTTGCACACTGAAATTTGAGTGTAAAAGAATTATTCACATGTGATTAAAAAGAATTTAACATTACATACTTTATATTACAAGAGTGTTATTAACAAAATATGGCCACTTGAGTGGTTATTACTTAAACTGTAAATTTCTAAGAAGCACCCTGTAAATTTGTAAGTAGAGACCTATTTTCAAAAACAGCTTTATACATTTAAGATCACAGCTATATTCTTTTTAACTTCACCAAACCATAATCCTGAGGGTCATCATCAGCATAACTTATTGTCTTGCCAGCATTATCAACCCACTGAAGTAAAATAAATAAATAAATGTATTTAAAATAGCTTAAAAAAATAATGTTTTGTCAGCTTGAGTCATATTGGCTGAAACTGGTTATTGAGTATTCCCAGGAGTAATCAAATAAATTGTTGGAGCAGATGGGACAGAGAGATAACACACATGAATGTGTTAAGTAGATGAGGACTCAAGTTTTTGTCCCTTCACTTACCCCAGCTAAAAATGGGGGATTGTATATGCCTATGTCATAAATACATTTGATTTACTAGACACCTAAAAAAACCTAAAGTCACTGGTGAAAACAGGATTTGTATATTTTTACCACAAGAAATAGTCTTGGTAAAAGACTTTGTAATCCAAGTGGAGCATATATTGTTACATATATTCAAATTTTAAGTGTAAAATATCAAATGATCTGTAATAGTATCACGGATGGTTTACAGGTGATTAGAGTATTGACAGCTGAGACTGTACATTTAGATGTTGTGCAGAGTGATAACTATACTCACAATCTGAGTCTGCATTTCAGTTCATTAACATTCAGTTGGAATATTTTCCCCTGGAATTTATTTGCAGGTCAAATGGCAGGAACTGATGATGGTCCAAAAATTTTAAACAGAATGAGACAAGTTTCATGTCTACATACAATACTTGAACGCTCAACAGCCAGTCAAACATTTCTTATATGAACAAACTAAATAGAATAATTTCTGAGTGAAATTTCAGTAAATAGTGCAGCCCTACCAGCATCCAACTTCCAAAGACAGAAGTACAGTGAGTCATCTCTGATGATAACGTCTTATTTCTTGAGATGTACCTTATTTTTCAACCTTTACAGAAAGAAGTCAAAAAGATTGACTTTTTTTTCCTCAGTAGCACACTGCTGTCTTCTCTCTTCTCTCTAGTAAGGAAAATGCATTGTCAAGAGCTGAACTAACTCCTGCTGGTGTATTAATTAATACCACCACCTGGATCTATCAACAGCAAGACAGCCAGATTCACACTAGGGGATAAAAAACAATCTGCACCTTGTCAGCCCTGCCACACTGGGAGCAGTCACAGGTCTGCAGCCCCTGGTAATTACTCACCCGGCTCTTCACACTGCCTGCATTTCCATTTTGATTGTTGACCTTGCACAGTACTTCCTCATCTGCCTAAAAAGGTGGGAAAAAGTGAACAAAGTATGTTAGGCCTGGTAATTACACCACTGTCACCTCTCCCAGCTCTTGGATCCCATCAGTAAAATGATAGTTGTCAGTCTCCTGTTAACTGTTTCATTAAAAGGGAATGATTATGTTAAGTTGAGTGAATGAGTTGACACTAAGAATCAACACCTTCTGAGCAGCTGTGAAAACATTTAGAATGGATTTATGTACCAAGAGCCGAAGTGAAATGAGAAAGAACAACCATAGGTCGAACAAATTAATAAAAATGGGAACTATTAATTTAAATTAATGTTGTGTAGTTGGAAGAATAGATTTGAATTCCTGAAAAGAAAATAAAACTGTATTTTTGAGGGTTTGAATATATTTAAAAGAAAGCACTTATAAAGGTGTGAACTAAAGTCCACCGAGAGGGATTCTCTGTGTTATGTCAACAAATTTACATTTTCACTACTTTGCGCACTTTATTTTTTAAGTGTTTGTGGTATTTATCTGTTGATATCAAAGACACCGTTTCTTTCAGGACAAGAGAAGGAAACATCAGTGGGTTCTGCAGAAAACACAAAAATATGCTGAGAATAGATCAATAATTCTGACCCATATTTCACCACTGACAGCACAGCTCAGTGCAGGATTCCAATGGATGAATCCACAAGGTTTATTAAATCTCTCTCATTTAGATTCATTAATATAGAAAATATCATATAAAATTTATTTACAGTATAGTTGACAAGCTGGTTCTGTATAATGGGCCAGTGGTATGATTAGAGAACTTCAGGCATTTCAGATTTTGTCTCCTGAAGTCTTTTCCATCATGTAATACCGAAGGAACATGTTAACATTGGTGGTACATGGAATGATAAGGCACACATGGACAGAGAGAGATTAAAAGAGGATCCTGTTTTTAAGGTTATGAACATCATCATTATCATCACTTGTGCATGTTGGATGAGATAGGGAAGGATGTCTTTGGGAGGCAGAAATCTGGTGCTAATCTAAATAGCTTGGTGCTATTTATTTTCCATTGCTGAACAGAACCAATTGCCAGGTGCACATCAGCTATCAGTAGTTTAGCTATATGTGAGAATTGCAGCCTTGCATGCATCATAAAGGTTATGATCACTAAATGCTGCTTAACAATGGTGTTTGTACCTGAAATTGATCACCTGCTGTTGCAAGACAGAAGAGAACTTCAAGTCTGTAGTCATTTTGAAGATCTAAATATCTCCTGCTCGTACCAGTAGCCAGTAGGATTTGTGTATTTGTTGTATTTTATCAGATGAAAGGTAATATAGATATTTATTGCCAGTTCAGAGTATAAAGATTCTTTCTACTTCTTCTGCAGAGGACAACCACCTCACCAACTACATAGTTACTGTGAACTCCAGAACAGATCCCTGTAATGCCCATTTCTCCTATGTGGCTTTATTATTATTGTTGTTATTCTTAATGCCATCATGAATTATGGATATTCAAAATTTCCATGTGAATTGTCCCTTTTGATGGCCAAAATTTTAGCTTGTTGAATCACAACATTTCAAAAGGTTCAAAGAGAATACATAGCTTTGATGAAGGGATAGCACTTTCTGGTGATTTATTTTCTTGAATCATTGTTAGAGCAACACTGAGATTCCCATTTTGAGCTGTCATTCTCATAGTTAAATAATGTCTGTACATGGAGATGCACAGGAGACAGCTAGACAGAAACACCTGCAAGGTTTGCTCCAAAATATTCCAAGTAGCAAAGAAATCCTGCCTCTGTCACAGCATCTGCAGCAACCTGGTATGGATGGGCTCATTGTGCATATAAAACTGATTTTTTTTTTACTTTACAGCACTTCTCTTGTCTATTCTACAAAGCATCTTGTAGGTGCTTTAGTCAAGACAAGGACAAATGTTTCAAACAAAATAGAATTTGCAGCCAAACAGAATAATTTTATCCATACAAAGATTCCCCCAGTCTTACTGGTATATAGAGTAGAGAATGCCAAGTCTGTATATTTGTTTCTGTAGGAATTTATGTATTTGAAGTACAAATACATAATTTGAAATAAAAATACAAATTTGAGAGTTTTGGTCCTTTTCTGAGAAACCTGTCAGCTTAAAGTTCAGCAATAATGGAGTTCACAGTGTAAGTCCCATAAATTGTAGGCGGTATTTTTTGGTTAAGCTGTAGAGGTTAAAGGGTTTTAACTTCAGAATCTTCATTTAATCTGTTCAAGATTTTCTAGCCTTCAGTATTGCCTGCCAACTCTGTGCCAGGATGAGTGCATGGAGTGGGATGGATTAAAGAGAGTGCCAAATGTGTAGTTCTCCACTGCTTTGGAGGTGGAATACTTCTCTAGAGCTGGAATGTGTTGTTCCTTATACCGTACTTTTCAGGGTGGTTTGTTGCTCAGGAGGGCCAGGATGGTTTGGTTTTGCTTTGAAGGACTGTAAATTTTGTGCTTCAAAATACCATTTCTTACTAAATCTGTTGCCCCCTGTTAACTGGGAGGATAATGACCAAATCAAGGAATCAGGACCTATCCTGTTGGTTTATTCCTATTATTTGCATTACTAGGCATTTCTAGTATGCCTATGTTTTTCTTGCACCTGCTGCCAAAACAACCAGCTGTGTATGTACATAAACTTTATGTACTGCCACACCAGGGAATTCAGAAAAATGCCATAAATAATAGTCAAACAAAACCTTTCAGCCAAAAATGGTTAATGTGAAATGAATATAAAATTGTAAACCAGATACAGCAACATGCCAGAGACAGTGAAATTACTGCATCAATACTGGCAAGCAATTTTAAATACAAACATATGACTTTTTATTTTGTTTTGGCTTGAGAGCTACTAAGGTTAATGAGTGGTGTCTTGTCTCATCTTCTCTCATCTTGTAATTGCTGTGGCAGGTCACAAACCCTATATACAGTCATATAAGAGTAATTAAAAAAGCTCTCACCTTGAACCAAATGAGTTCATATTTCTACTATAACAGAGCATGAGAGCTGGGGTTTTTGAACCCAATGGGTAATATATCAATATGCTCAGAAAAAAAAAAAAAAAGAAAAGAGGAAAACGTGCTTTTCATCAGATATAATTAATTACTAGGCATAACCCAGTCCACAAATAGATGCATCCTTGTTTTCATGTATTCCTCTTATTCTTTACTCCCATCAGAGTTCAGAAATCCAGGAATTGTCCCCCTATCCTTAACAATGCTGGTTATGGACAAAAACAAAAGAATGTGGAAAGAGATTAATCTACAGTAGAAAACTGTCATGAAACTCTTTTTAAGGAGGAATCATTTGCATTTGCAACATTGCATGAATTAAGCCATTCTCTTAGTATATTGAGTTACAAACTCACTCTGGAGGTTTTTTGTTCTGTCTGTTTTGTCATGATAAAACTTCCATTGATCTCCTGCATATTTCCCTTGACTTTTAAACTTCTAATCTATTAAAGTGCTCATTTAAATTGAAGGCTAAAATCAGAAATTTTTTTACTGTACTAAAAGTTTTTGAATATACAGGCAGGTATCTATCCAGTAGAACTACCTAGCTGAGGAATATACACCTAGAAACACAAGGAAATTAGATGTAGAGAGAAACCTAGAATTTCTGTTTTGCTGATTCCTGCATTCTCCTCATACAAGTTATCCAAGTAAATAATTGTAGCTCATTTAAGTGATCAAAATTTTAAACTTGTACTTTATACATCTACTCTTCTGATGCTGTTGATACTCTATCTTCTGGATTTCTTCATCAAAGAATACTTTATCTTCTGGATAATACTTTTATCTTCTGGATTTCTTTCTTAAAGAATACTTTATCTTCTAGATTTCTTCCTCAAAATGTAAAATATTCTTGACATTAAAGGCAAGTATGCCTGAAGTCCAACATATGTTTAAATCAAGCAACAATTAACATATGCTAACTTGTAGGCTGAAGATTCCCAAATTACACATACTTTTAAAGCAATTTTAGACCTTATATGTTCATACACTTAAAAAAAAAAATATTGAAACTACTTCTAACAACTTCAAATGGTTTTAAGTGTATTTTAAGTTCCCCAAAGTAATAAATAAAAAAAAACATTGTGTATAAGAAAGACCAGATTCTGGGCCTATATAATTCTGATGTTTTTGTCCCTCTCACTCACACATTCTTCTCACAAAAGTCAGAAGAAACATTCAGTTCCTGTTTTTTGTAATTTTACTGTCTCTGTGGTTTTCTCTATAATGGTTGTGTGCAATCTTTTTTCAAAGTATGTGCACTGTATGTTTTTATGTATAAGAGGAGATTAGCATTTGGTTTATATCTGAACAGGGGACAGCTACAAGGAAGAACCTAAAACTGTATTCCTTCTGCAAAAGGTATTGTTCAAGCTCCAGTGGTTTGTTTTGCTTTGTTTTCAGAAAGCAACATT
The DNA here is from genome assembly GCF_031753505.1 of Anomalospiza imberbis. Taxonomy (NCBI): domain Eukaryota; kingdom Metazoa; phylum Chordata; class Aves; order Passeriformes; family Viduidae; genus Anomalospiza; species Anomalospiza imberbis. The sequence continues at coordinate 50,253,824 of NC_089686.1, read as the reverse complement.
AGATAAGACTGTGAAAAGAAGTGGGCTTAAAACCATTCTTGAATATTTTGGTTATCAGAAAAGGGTCACAAAGTTTTGTCAGGAATATTTGTTCTCCATGCTGCCACCCACTCCCTGCCTCCAGGATATTGTACAAAATCCTCCTTATATTTGAGAGACTTTACTGAAAATTGTTAAGATGAAATATGACAACCTGAAAGAAATTAATTTTTTTGAAAATTGCAAGGAAATGGAAATAGATGTTTTAAAAGAACAAGCTTCAACAAGAAGTAGTTATGATGTAGTTCTGGCAGACAAAGCAAGATGTCTTCAGCTCAGATTTCTCAAGATCTGAGGGAGTAAATCTGTATATGGCTCAAAATATTCTAAAAATGTTGGACCCTGTTCTGCAGTTCCCAGGCATGGAACTGCTTCACTTTGGTTCTGTGGACTTCTCAGTTATGGAGAAAGTAGAATGCATTAATTCTCTGGGTATAAAATTATAGAGAGATGTTCTCTTATCAGCTGAGCCATGTGCCTCACTTTATCTGGATAAATGTGTTTTATATGGCCTTCCATAAACTTTGTTCTCTTTCTTCTTCACTGCAGATTTCAGAGTTGGAAACATGTAGAAGTAGAATGAGCAGGTAACAAGGTACTAACAAATGAAAAAAATATTTCTTTTGGCATATGTATTTTCTTATTTATTTTATGTTTCACTACCATTATATGGAAACCAGCCACAGAAACAACTTGTATATGACATGTCTATTTTTAGAGATCCTAAATTTTAAGCAAATCAAACAATATGCAACAAAAGCTGCATGTATGCAAGTGCATTTCTTCAGTGCCACAATATATATTTCTTTGAACAATATTAATTTACATATCATTCCAATTCCCAGTTTCTTTCCTTACTTGGGGTGTTCAGTCCAGCTGTGTAAAGTCCATTTATGAATTGTGTAGTAAAAAGGAGGCTCCCTTGAGTGAGAAGAGCTCTTTTATTCCTTGTGCTTGTGGTGGATTCAAAGTGAAGTGAGAGAATGGCTTTAGAGTGTCACCATTCCAGTGATTTAAAATAAAAAATAAATTAAAAGGCAATTGTTGATTAACAAGAACAGTGCTCCTTCACTGCTAATAACAGGGATTTCCATGATCTGTTTTGCTCCATTTAAAAAGACAAAACCAAAACACCTTCCAAAATTAATCAAAACTAAGCCAATTGACTGAAACTGTCTTTAGAAAAAGCAGTTGCTTTGCTGCATACTATAGATGTGTACTCTGTTTTTATTCCTCTCCAGACTTCTAAAAATCACATTGTTATCTTAGTCTTTGAAATGCAAAAATGCTGGCACATCAAAGAAATATTGTGATGGTCAAAGAAATTTAGAAGGAGAGTGTATATAATGAATACTTAACACTGGAGCTTTATGTCTTTTTTTTTTTTTTTTTTTTTGTGCAGATATCCATTGTAGCAACTTAAATCTGGAAAATGAGGCATGAAATTGTTTGTAGAAGGTTCAGTAAATTGAATCTTAAGCATTTGTATGTTTGCTGCAAAACTAAGCTTGCAATTTTCGTCATAACATAGGTATCTTTGCATTTGTTCTGTAGCTTGTTAAACAAAAAGCAGATAAGAAAAACAGCAGAGAAAAACATTTTGACGATTATAAGGAGCATACAAAAGCCAACAACACATCAGGAGATAGAGATGAGGACACCCTCCATGAATAGAGGTGTTTTAGTCATGCTGAGGATATGAAAAGTGTAGTGAATTAACCTTCTCTAAACTTCTGCAATAGATTCAAGCCCTCTATATGATCTGGAGGCAGATAGGCTCATTACAGCACACAAAGCCTCTCCTTTCTGCTGCCATGTTTATCCATCTTGCAGTATTTAGGGTTGCCTGTTCAAAGCTTGCTTTGCCACCTTTACCAGTGTTCTTCCTTCCAACCAGTGTTCTTCCTTCCAACCAGTGTTCTTCCTTCCATTCCCTTTAGGAATGTTTGGCTTGCAGAAGTTTGAAATCTTGTCTTCTTGTCCTGCTGCCTTCAGTCAAGATTGCCACTTGAATGAAACTTTTCCTTAGGTCAGTAGTAAATTCCATCATGTGATGGATGATCCCATTCTGGGCTCCCTGGGGCTCTGTTGAGCCTTCTGAAAATGTCAGTGTGGGGAACAATGTGTTTAAAATGGCAGGGGGGGCACCATTGGGTGGCCGGTAACACTATTTGTGCCACCTCTGTGTTTCTGTCTAACACAAAACACATTAACTTAATCTCATTTGGAGTATGGGTTTGTAGAGGAATACTAGTTGAAAAAGTAAGACTTACAAAATAGTAGAAATCACTAAAACTAGTGCACTTCACACATACAGAATCTCCACCTCTGAGGTATTTTTAATGAGTCTGTATGTTCCTAATTTGGGGATTAAAAGATAGACAAAGAATACTTTTTGAAACTGAATATAGGATACGCAGCATGTCTTTTTTAAATGTTACATTTGCTTTTTAAATATTTGTGCTCATATTAGACTAAATTTTATATTTTTCCTGTTTATTTTATTGTAGAGAAGGTAAGTTGGCTTAATCTAAATTTTAAGTATTTACTTCCAGAAGTAGGAACTCAGCTGCTACATCCATGGACCAGTTCAGTGTGTGCTATTTCACTCCATCAGGCCCAGAGTAATTTGGTCCTCCATTATTCCAGGACATCTTCAAACAGAGACCTTTTGGGATATCATACCTGAGGAAAACATTTGAGAATATTGAGAAACCTGTAAATTTACAACCCAATTTATCAACATATTTTCATGAAGCTGTGATTCAAAATGAAATGTCAGGTGGTTTGAAAAATTCTACTAATGAATTGAGTTGGGCAGGAATGCTCAGAATATCAAAAGAAATCTGACACCTTCCCTACACACATCTTTGATTCAGAATAGTTTTATCAAAATGGAAGACTCTCAGTAACAGGCAGAATTGATGAAAAATAAACTGTTATCATTGTACTTGTTTGCTCTTTTGTAGAAAGTACATGTGTTTGTTAAAGAAATAAAAGGAAATTCTGCCGCTGTGCATGAACTCCTTCAGTTGTCCTCCTCGGGTATATTCTTCTGCCTGAATTAGGAGTAGAAATGGTCTCATGTGTCATTGTTTGTTCAATTGTCATAACTCAGATACCAGCTTTATATGAAGTTTAATAGTGTTATGAACCAGATATAAAATAAGTGTAGTTATATAAATATAATTCTCTATTATCATCTCTCTGTAGATGTGTTTCTCAGGGTATAAAGTACATACTTTAAAGAGTCAGTGGTAATTTCAGTCTTCAGTACAATACTTGAGGGGGCAGTTAAAGGAAATCTATTATCCCTTTCTCCCTCAGGAAAGATAAGAAGAGTGGAGAATTAGTTCCTATTGCCAAATTACACTTTATCGTGGAGGAGCAGTTACTTCCATTCTTATACATCCTGACTTTATTCATTCACTGCGACGATCCTGCTTTACACAGGATGGAAGAACAGGAAAGGTAATGTCCAGTCAGTTCCTCTCTCATTTTCATGCTCATCCGTATATTATAATGCTGATTAATTTCATCCTTAGGTTCATTCAGTTCAGCCTATGAGATGTGTCTGGGCTTCATTTGCTTTGATCCTAAGGGGAAATATGCCATTTACATGTCTGGCCTGTATGGGGATGTATAAGATTTGTTTCTTAGGGCTGTTGGATTAAAGTTTATACCAATTCCAGAATCCTTGGAGTTTGATGACAGAATTAACATATCCTATATGACCAATCATGTCCTATATGAACAATCAGAAAATGTGAAGTTGTTTTTTTTTCCTTTTTTCACTCAGATGAATGTGACAAAGGCATTATGTTCTATAATTTTTAGTTCTTTACAACTTAGTACTTTAAACCTCCTCAACAGAATTAAAGGATTTTTCCTAATTTTTGCTTCCACTGTGCAGTGATGACCTTGGATAAGGTCATCCTAGTGGAAGACTCAGTGATGACCTTGGATACCTTGGATAAGATACCTAATCAAAGATAACCTTATCCAAGGTATTAATTCCTGTCCACTCACATTTACATAATTTATAATATGGTGTAATACTTTACATTTATTTATTTATTTATATTCTAGATATGTTTTTATGTTCTATAATACTTTTAGAAATTTATGGCTGCCCTCATCCCTACTGTGGGGCCTAAGAATGTGGTTGCATTTGATACATAAAAAAAACTTCTGTGTAAACAAAAGTTTAAGCTATAAAAGGGAGAGGGTGTGTAGGTAAATCAAGCCTATGGTGGGTTTTACACTCAATAAGGGAAATGGGGTAGGACAAATGACCATGAATGGCACATAAGCTCAGGAATGAGCAAACTAATCTACCCTGGTCCCATCTGGAGTCAGCACTGTGCTCTTGTGGCAATGCTATCCTGGGATGCATAGGAGGAATCTTGCCAGCAGATCAACAGAGGTGATTCCTCCTCTCACCTCACACAGGTGAGGCTGCACCTGGAGTAATGCCCATTTCTGGGTTCCCAGTACAAAAAAGAGTTGGAGCTGCTTCTTAATGGCCAAAGCCATATCAAATAATGGACTGGAATATCTCTCATGCAAGGAAAAGCTGAGAGAGCTAGGATGATGCAGCCTATGGAAGGGAAGGCTTTTGTACTTATATATGTAGAGAGAGAGAGAGAGAGAGAAGTTTCATATACTTATTGGTGCATATAAATACCTGAAGGTATAAAAAAGCATAGCCAGACTCTTTCCAGTGGTGCCCAGTGACAGGCCATGAGGTAATGGGCATAAATTAAAACACAGGAGATTTCATCTGAACATCAGGAAACTGTTTTTTCTACTGTGAGGCTCAATGAACACTGATCTAGGTTTCCCAGAAACTTTAAGGAGTCTCCTTCATCCTTGCAGATATTAAAAAAAAGTCTGGATGTGGTCCTGAACAACCCATTCTAGGTGGGCCTGCCTGGGCAAGGCAGCTGGACAAAATGACCTCCAGAGGTCCTTTCCAACCTCAGCCATTGTGTGAGTCTGTAAAGACAGAAGGAAAAATGCAACTTCAAGGGCAAAAACTATTTTTGTTCTCAGAGGAAAATAGTGGCTACAGCTATTCTGATTTCAGAGACTCTACTATATGCAATATTTACTATTCTTCTAAGTACATATTTCTTAATCAATGATTTAGTTTGAGCTCCTATTTTGGTCAGCAGTATTTTGAAATGAATCTAAGATCAATAAGTCTGGGATGCTGAAGGAAAGAAAATTCATGACAACCAATTTTATATACTTCATTAATACATTTAAACAGAAAAGATTAATTCTAATAATGAAGGAATAACAGAAGTTTCTCTTTTAAGATTTGCTCACTTTGTAAATGTACCACTCCTTTATTTCTTGTACTCATGGGAAAGAAAAAAAAAACTTCAAAGCACTTTGCTATTTCATTCTGAGAAGCACAGTCTCTTATCCTCTCTGCTTCCAAAATCAGAGGAGATTCTTCCTTTACTGGTGAGTACTAGGCCTGGCTGGTTTTGCTGCCCAGTCATTTTGCCTCTGTGGTCTGTTGCTCTTTTCAGCATTAACATTTCCAGCTGCACTTAATTGTCAGTGGTGGCTGGGTTTCTGCTGTGCTAAATGCTTTGTGGACACATGCCTCAAACAACTTAGAAAATGAGAAGGAAAAACAGTAGTTCAGGAAGTCAGTGGTGGGAATAGATGTGGAGTCCAGGCCTATATTTTGGACTAGCTCTGGCTGTATGGGAGCATGCTGTGTCCATTTCACATCCCACCTCCCATAGGCTCGGGCAATCTGGTCCAACTCTGTACAAGAGAAAAAAACACAGCAAAAAGTTTATTCATGTTATGCTTTCAAAAATCCAGGAAGTGCAATGCTGCCAGGATTTACATAATCTGTGCTTCTTGAAGTAACTTTAGAGGAGCAGCTATAGGAAAGCACATACCATGTTTTGTGGAGACCTGTCAGGAAAATAAATCCTGGAGAATCCAAGAAGGAAGACTGTGGAGTCCTCCACTAGAATGAATAGGATTCTGATTCAAATTTTGTTTCCTGCCTGTAGTATGTGCTCATGCAAAGAAAAAGATTTTACATGATTATTCTGTAAACCTTCAGAAAAATCCCACAGAAGAAATATAGTGAGATTAGTATTAATAATATAATTTTATTTTAAAAAGTATCAACTAATTTCATAAATACCTCTACAGCATATATAATGTGAATGAATAATATTTTTATTTTTGAATTTAAAATGTTTTCTCCTCCTACCAGATACCTTTGTTTTACACAACGAAAAAGGAGCCTTAGAAAAAGCCTTATGTAATATAAAATCTAGAGGTCCAGGAAGAAACTTGTTGTCCTGGATTTCATGGTACAGCTCAAAATGATCTAGATTTTGTTTTAAAGTAATTTAGAGATTCTATTGGGAGTCAGAAGCTTTTTTTGTTCACTGTAGAGCCCCTGTCCCAAGTAAATGATGCAGAGTTAGTGAAATTACTCCTGGGAGAAACTGCTCAGCAACTTGAAGAGGTTGTTTCAGAACCCAGCCTATATATTGAGGAGACAGGGGATGGCATCTCCACTTTGACATGGTCCATTCAGTTTTTGATTTTATAACAAAATATTTAAATATTCCATTAATGATTTTCCTGTTTTTAGTATTTGCTTTGAATTTTTTTAAAAGTCATACCTTTAAATCTTATTGAAATCTGATTTTATTTCAAATTCCCAAAATTCATTGAGATATTTTGATGTCCTAATAGTGCTTAACTCCATTAGAGATTGAATTACTTTTGCATCTCTGTACTGAGCTGTACACATTTATCACCTTTTATCTATCACTCTGAATAGAATTGGAGAAAATCTATATCCCTTAGTGATCACACTGTGTAGGTATGAATGGATGAATTATTTAAAGGAACACCCTCTTATTAACTTGCAAGTATAATAAAGGAGTGTGGTTTTATTCTTTGTTTTAAAAAGAGAGATCAATTATTCTGTGCTACTCCAGGAAATTTTTCTGTAATTAGAAAACAGCCATATGTCATATTATTCAGGTACCTTTTGGTCCTATGTATAGAAAGCACATTCATAATTTCTTATTTGTTTCTGGATACTTCCTATCTATATTTTAAGTGATCTTTTGTTGTTCCTTTGAACAACAGCAACAAAAACCTCAGCTGTATTCTCAGCTACTTGGTAACAATGGCCCAATTTTCATCTTCGCATCCTTTCATTTCAAAATTGCCTGTGCAGGTGGTTGCTGTGCAGCTCTTTTCCCTTTACATGACTACAAAGGCTGTGAATTGTTATCAGTCTGGTTTTAGCCCAGGACACTTTGCAGAAGTCAGAAATGATTGATTCCTTGCTGACCACTTCTACCATCCCCCCAGGAGCATTCTCAGTGCCTGGGTGGTCTGACTGCCCCTTTGAATCACGTGAAGTCTGTTCTTTGCAGCTTTCTTGGTGTCAGTGTTCAAATACTTTACTTTTCTAGCTCTGTAGCAAGTAGCTGTCCCAATAAAACTGCAGGAAATTGCCTTCAAACTGGAAAAGCCCTTTTTTGTTCACTAGTTCTGTCTCTTGTGTGTTACCTTTCTCCTGGCCTCTCTATGTTCTTCCTTCCCTTCTAGTGTCTTTCATGGGTATGGGTAAAAACTGATCGTCAAAAGATCTCACATTCCAAAACACTATATCTGACTTTTTTTTTTTTTTTTTTTTTTTTTTTTCCCTTGACTGTCCTGTTTTTGACAGGAAAATTATGGGAAAAATTGGAATATTTCTGGTTGGGAAATCATATTTTACTATCAAGATAAGTGAGAAAAAATTATGTCGGTTCCCCCTAACAATGCATTGACAGGTATATTTCTACCTAAGTCATTACATCTATTAGCAATGAAACACAAAGCCCGCCAGATTTTTCTAGCAATACATCCCAATCCTGAGCAAAATTGGTGGGTTCTGATCTCACTGAATTCTCTTGTGGACACACACAACACATCTGTGTTCTTTCTGAGATAGAAACACAGTACTGTTTCCAGGGGATGGAGAAAAACCACTCTCTTCATATAGTACTTTACTAAGTTGTAGCTGTGTGGGCTAGACAAGGGAAAACTACTGAAATTTTCAAACTAATCCTGTATCTGGGTCACTCTTTCTCAGCACTCATTCACAGGAATGTTTTGTTTATATTTAGGCATTTTATGTGAAGACCAAGTGTTTTATATAATGGTTGCTTACCTTACACTTGAGAATTCATCTTCCTTTTTGGTTTAAATCCTGTTGATAATGAATGGTGATTGCAGGTGTGGTGTGAGCTGCCTTTCCTGTAGTACTATTAAGATGGAGCAATCAGACAGCATCAATGTACACTAGAAAGGGAAGGAAAAAAATAAAGGGAAGACAACTCTGCACTACAGGAATGTGACTAAAATGCATTCTGTTTTACCAAATCCATCACAGACATTGCACCAGGAATTTTACATAAGTTAACACCTGCTCATGACAAAGGTGAATTCCTGGCTGGTTTTTTAAGTCTTCCTTTTTTTTAAATGGGATTTCAGTTATGAAATGTTTGTGTTTACATTAACAGCCAAGTGGAAATGTGCTAACTGCTCTGCTTTTCAGAATAGTATCAAAGTGTCATAACTGAGCTCTTAAAGCGCATAGTCATGTTTTGGAAAACCTTGAGTTTGCAGATTAGAGCTTGGGGGTTTGGCAAGGGGAGAGGAGTGTTGTTAGAGGGTTTTTTTTGGTGGGGAGGAGGCTGGGTGTTGTGTTTGAGCACATCAGCAGATGATGAAGAAAGAAATTTTTCTGCAAAATTGTTCCATTTCTGTTTGGCAAACAGCTTTCTCTTTCCTTTATTTTTTTTTTGTTTGGTTTTTCTTTTTTTTTTTTTTTGTATGTTTGTTGTTTGGTTGTTTTTGTTTGTTTGGTTTTTTGTTTTTTTTTTAAACATTAAGTACTGGACTTCTTTCATATGTGTCATGGTTTGACACTGGCACGATGCCAGCGCCCTCATGAAAATGCACTTTTCTAAATAATTGCTGTGAGATGTGATCAGGAACAGAGCAGAGCAGGCCCAAGCTTAATAACAAAGAAAAGAACTTTATTAAACTACTACTACTATAAAACTACAAACACTAAATCCTGGATGAAGACTTTCCAAAACACCCCTCCTCCTCCCACCTAACTTCCAAACAAACCCAACAGTGAGACACCACCCAGGATCCTGATCAAATTGCCGCTCTTCAGATAATCAATACTCAGTCCTTCAAGGGAGACAGGAGTCTCTCCTGTGACACAGACCCCCCAGGAAACACAATTGCCACCCTTGTGTTTCCATGTCACGCATGGCAACCGCTCAGAGAAAATCTGCCAGTGTGACACTTTCCTTTCCATGTCACAGTGCTCTCACCACTGTGCATGGACAGACTGCTCGTAGGGCTCCTTTAAGGATGCTTTGCTATGGACCAAAAGAGACAACAGTTCAGCATCTCCTCTTGGGACTACAGTCCCCCCCCATTTTCCCCTGGGGCTGAGGGTCCAAGAACAGAGGTCTTCTTCTCCTCTTCTTCTTCCTCGAAGACAGAGGGCCTCTCCACACCTTCTTCAACTCTCCTCTGTTCTCTCCACTCTGTTGGTAATCACTGAAACAGGTCTCTTGGCACACCAACGCACCCCCCTAAGTGCAGCCTCTGTTAGGAGAATTTGGTTCAGTCTATGGCTAACAAGAAAAGTCCAGACACAAGCCACTCCATCATCTCCTTCCAACTCAAGAATTTCCTCTTCCATCATCTCGGATCCCAGACTGTCTCTCTTCTACTTCAAATCAAGGAGGAGTAATATTTTACAAAGCCTTCATTTCCCAGGAAAGGGTTAAAAGTTCAGACTCTCTGGATGGCTGAAATCTCTGCCCAGCAGCCGATTCCCAAGGCCAAGGCTGGGCACCTTCCCCCCCCTCCTTCTCCTCCACACCGGCAAAGTTACAGGTGCCGTCCGGACTTTCTGTCTCATCCCTCTCGGGGTGGGGGGACGACAAAGGCATCTCCGCTTCTCTCCACCCTTCCGTCCGCAGGAGCTAGCTCGGTTCCAGTCCTTCAGCCCCCTCAGCTCACCTCGACCAGGCCACATGGCTTCCCCTCCCCCACCCAGCCCGTGGCTGGGCAGGGGATATCTTTGGTCCCTGACCAGAACCAAAGAGAGCGAGCTCTTGGGAGTTCTTGCTTTTAACCCCCTGTTGTTCTCAGAGGCGTATCCACACCTTCAGTGGCCACTTTAGGTGCCAATATCCAAACTTGACCACTGATTGGTTTGACCCAACTTCCTGAAATAATTTACTTCCATGTCAAACCACGACAATATGAAAAGTTTAATGAAGTTTTTGTCTTACAGGATCTAGTAGGTCTACAGTGACAACCTGTTGCCAGTCATCTGTTGGCTTTCTCTTTCACTAGTGATTAAAGGTCACCAAATGGATAGCACTAGAAAAGATTTTCAACATCAGGAGTTCAGGCATACTCCCTCCAGTAGAGGGCATTGATACTTGAGCATATAAACCTGAATTTTTTGGGAATAATGTCACTAGCAGGAGATAATCATGGCAACAGATCTTTCCCTCTACTGTACAAATCCAGAAATGAGCGTTGTTGTATTTGTAACCATGTTTTTACTCAATCTTGTTTATCTCCCTGAGAACAGGAGAAACAATTGTTTTCTTTTTCAGCTATCCATGTACAATATAAGGAATCCATATACAATAAGGAATTTACAGCAAGTGCCAATGGTAAGCACAAGAAGACACTTTTGAGGACAACTGCACTTCAGAGACTAGGAGTAAAAGAGAAAACACTGCTTGGTGTCTTTCTATGTGCTCAGTAAAAATTGTGACCTAGCAATGGAGCAACCTGCATGGAAGATGAGAGATATGGGGCATGTCAAGAAATATCTTTAGGGTCATTAAAATAGAAGTGATTCTTTATAAAATTAAAATAATTTCTCTGAATTATTCTAAGTGAGTAGAGTTGTAGGGTCTGGGAGCAAAAAAATGTGTACACCTAACAAACAGAAGCATATTATTAGGAGCTGGCTAGACGATGACCTAATGTGGCAGAGCTGATTAGTGACAGCATTGAAATCCCAGGTCTTGGTCTCACTGTCTACCGTCTTGCTTTTCCTGTATGCCCCTAAAACACAGCTCTTTCAAATGTTGAGTACTGTTTGCAGACCTTCTGGCATAAAGCTAAGGTGAGAGTCAGTCAATTGGTATTTTGGGAGATGCTCACAGTGGAAGATGATGCCAATTCACTCTCTTTCACCCAAGCAGTCTTTTTCCAAAGGTAACAGGGGCAGGAAAATGTCTGTGGGGGTAATATTAGTGATCAGCATACAGTTTTTTTGGTGTCCGCAAGAGAGCTGGGGATATTTTCCTGCAGGAATGTGTTTAGTTTTATAGGCCTGTTTCCTTATGCAAGTAAGTGACTGTGTGATCTAGCAACCTGAGTTGAATAGCCAGTCCTTTAGGTCTTTCACAGGCTATGAATACAGTAAGAGCACTCACCCTTCTGAAGATATGCAAATGTAAGCATTTAAAAGATTTACATTCATCTTTCACAGGCCTCAGAAATATAAATATGAAATATCCAGAACCTTGTCACTTCAGTAATAATTAAGCTGATGGCCTATTATGTTCGATTGCAAATCAATATAGTATCTTTTGGTGCCACTTGAGTTCTTGAGGGTTGGCTTGGGGCCAGCACTAGTTATACAATTGAAGAGCTGCAGCTGCATCGAAAACTTCTCTGCCATTTCCATTCAGAAAGAATAGACTGGTAACAATGGTGGCCAGCCTCTTCATAGTAATTGTGTGCAAGTACACATTTTGAAATAGTGTTTTTGTTCAGCAGGTGCTGTTATTTTAGTTTAATTTGAATTTTGAAATATGGAGGAGAGAAGGGGCCTAATCTTAACAGCATCTAACCTACAGCTGTTCAGAACAGGACAGCAAACAGCATATGTTGCTTAGATGAAAATCATAATTGCTTATTCTTCCTGGCATATTAGCAGACCAGTGCTGAGCCTCTGAAATTATCCAGCATTTTCAGGCTTTTACTTTACAAAGTGATCCACAATACTCTGGAAGAACAATTCTAGAACATCTGACAGTGAGTTTTTCCCACACGCATCTACTTGGTTTTTCTTCAGAAAACACAGACTGGGTAGAGAAAATTTGCCGAAGCAGTGTCAGAAGCACTGATCTCCAGAAATATTAATGCAGTGCAAAGTCTGTTATTTCAGCATACTGCAAAAACTGAAGAAATAGCTTGTAAAAAATGATGATTTCTTGGGAACAAACTGTTTGTTTTCCTCTTCTTTCAGGTTTATATCTATCCCTAAGGTCTGAGGAGGACAGAAAAGTCACAAAGTTTTTGAGTGTCAAAAATATTTACTGGAATTTTTGTCCAGGTTGTTTTTTTTTTTTTTTTTCCTATGGGCTATAGTTTGGAGATTTAAAATCAGATAGATAACTTGCATTTCTTGAAAATTTTCTCCATGTATGTAAGTGTTCGAAAACAGGACATACTAGAAAAAGCAAAAAAAAAAAAGAAAGATGTAGAATAGGTGTGATTAGAGTCAAAGTTCAAAATTTTAAATTCCTATTGTCATAAGTCTGACTCAAAAATCTGAATAAAAGTCTTTAATGAAAAAGGTGTTGGTAATGATGCTTACCTAGAAAAGTAGTGGACATATATTATAAGCATTTCATATCATATGACAAAGCTTGTATAATCTAAACTAAGGTGCATTTCTTTTATGATCAGTGCTTAAATGAGAATTTAATGTGAATGAACATCTTTGGAATTGGAATATTGTCATTTAGATGCCCTCAATTTGATCCTTTTTCCTGCCAGTGCCTATTTATGCCTGAGTTTTCTTAATGGTCATTACAGAATGAATACAGAATGGTCAATACAGAATGAACTTGTAATAAGTCAGGTTTGGCTCAAGCAAATTCATTAAACCTCAATGACCATTCTGTAGATATATTTTCTAGCTGCAATTTTATTTAGACCAAGATCCTGAGGGAAGGAGAGACAAAAATATGTATCATTGTGCTGCTTGTCAGCCCCACTGAAGATGCTGGTTTTGTACTAAACTCAGAGGGAAAAGTAAAATAATGCACTCACAATTCAACATGTAAATAATAACAAAGAATAAAGTTTCTTCGTGAAATATTTCCCTGGAGACCCAGAGGTTTATGTTATTTAAAATATTTTAAATAAAAGTATGATACATAAGACAATCAGTCTGGTTTTGACAAAATCACTTCTCTAAAAATTAGATGCTTTTTTTCTTAATGCTTTTCAAAGGAAGGCAGAAAGTGAAAAAAATTACTGAGTAATGTACAAGTTTGGTGTAGTTTTTTAATACACGTGGGAAGGCTGGCTAGGTGAGGTGCTCTGCTAGGTCTGCCACCCACGAATAAAGGACTAGTTGAAATTTCAGTCTGTTACCACCTACAGAGTTCAGAGTAACACAAATTCTTCTTGTGGACCCTTGGGGCAGATTAGAGAGAAAAGACACTGAATGATGGTGTTTGTAAATATATATATATGTAAGGTTTATTTCAGAAAAATTTGGTTGCAATGGAAAGCAGGTATGTAGCCATGTTGGTTTTTATTATCTACAGTAATATAGCACTTAAGTTGCACTTAAGAAAATGTATAAGGAAAAAGAAGGGAAGAAAGGATGAGAACAGATTTTAACCACCCGTCTACCTCTCAACAAGACTTGGTTGTTGTAATTTTGAAGTAGTTTAAAGCTGAATAGGTTAATGTTTGGTCACCAGATCCACTCAGTTTGACTTTGGAGAAACTGAGACACAAAAATCTTATTCAGATTTTCTAGAGTAATATATGCTAATATGAAATTATATTGATATAATTAATTTGATTCCTATCCAGTACTCCAGTCCTGGAGATTCTTGTGTACCTTCATTAGACTTGTCCAGGCAGTGCAGTAATATATTTCTAATATATGCTGTTTCTACATGGGAACCTGGATCTCATTGAACTTTCCATTTCTTCTCTCCACTGCTGTTAAGGATAACATTGGAAAAGATTCGCAGTATTTCCACATTTAGCATTTCAAATCCACTTCTGAAAACTTCTGGCTCATTAAAGAGATAATCACAAGGTATATTGACTAAATATCCTTCCATAGCAATTATAATTCCTCAGAGACAAGGGACATACTATGGAGAACAGAAGAAATTTTGAAAGTCATGTCATTCATCAACTTAAAAAAAATCAATTCTTCTAGGACATCTAAACAAATTAACCCAAAATTATTTCAGCCAGCAATTAAGAAGCAGTAGACTGCTTAGGCGGCAGATTTCAGCATCAAAGATATAATTTCCTGATGATAAGTTGTTGGGACTTTGTTGTTGTTTCTCTTTAATTTTTTTTTTTTTTTTTTTTTTTTTTTTTTTTTACAAATTAGATCAGAAAATATTTTACAGAATCCTTTTCTCTAATAAAACAGATTCTACTCTTCATTTCCTTTCTCTTCTCCACTAACAGGTCTCCAGCTGGCCTGGGAGGCTTATCACCTCTGTCTAGTTATTAACAGTCCATTTGCTTAAGTACCTACCATAATTACTTTGTATGGTTCCTCCGAGAGATGTTTCATTTAAGGAGCTCTAGGAAAAGTTCTGCTCTGACTGACAGCCACACAGTCACATATCTGCCACCTGCTAGCATCTCTTAAGCCAAAATAAGTTTGTGGGAGAGACATCCTGCACTTGTCTATGTTTTAAAGATTTTATTTTGCATCTCTCTTTGCACATTCTCTAATGCCATTTTAAACTGCCTTTTCCCCCAGCTTTAGCTCTTTATGCAGTATCAGCCCTGAGTTTCCACACTAGTTGCTGCTCTAAATTTTGTAGGTAGGATACTGTGCAACACATGTAAACCAGAGGGATTGCATGAACTGAATTTAGCAGGTGCCTTGTTTCACCTTGACATGTTAACAGAATTTTGTTGTCTCTTCTGACTCCTGCAATTCCATAGTCTGGGGAATAACCTTAAAAGCTATTTTGTAGAACAACTAAAAGTTAGAGTAAAATATACTCTTTAGCATGTCATGTTAGTGATTTTGTTTTCTGGTTGCTTATTTTAGTTTCATTCTCTGTGGGTTCACAGACTCCCATTTTCTTTAAACTTTACCTAAAATATTAAAGTGAAATGAAAGAATGATTTCCTTTATTTTCACACCTTTCACATCACACAGCTTGAATCAAAGCCTTGCATCAACTTCTTTGATTAAGTTAGGACCAGGTTAACTCAACCTCTGTACACTTTTTTCACACATTTGCCCTGGGTTTCAGGTTTGTAACAGATCTTGAGCTACAACTGAGCCAGGATATCTAAGTCAGTGGCAAGATACAAATTGTCCCAAAGTAACATTGACCAGAATTTCAGGCTTTTTTAAGCCCAAATGGATACAACAGAACGGAAGAGACTGAAAACTTTATTTGAATATGTAAATATGCTTATAAGGAAGGACAGGTAGTCTTTTCCTTTATGAATAAGTTAGAGCAGTGAAATAATTTTTATCTCTTGCCAGTCTCTTCTTGAGTGAAAATACTACACTAAGTCTATTGAAGACAATGGAAAGATTCAGTGAATCTGGGTATAAATACTTCATGTGTCCTTTATTTTGTGTCTGTGTACCTAAAAATAATTAGAAAAACCAAATCAACAAACAAATAACAAAAAACCCCAACACAAATTTTAAAAAAGAGCAAAAAACTGAAACCCTATAAATCCAAAGCAAGACACTGCCATGATTTGTTAGATTTAATAGATACACTCAAAGATTTCTGAATGTTATTTAGCCTCTGTTTTCTATAGGAGAAGAGCAGTAGGATATTTATCCCCCAGATGTGACTGTAATCACTACAACCACTAAATAAAAAAAGGCAAATAGTCATTATGCACAGGTTAGCCAATAAAAAAACATGATAAATGCTTTGTTCAGTCATTTTAACGCACCACTGTGTAAGTGCTGTAGATTTTAGTCTTGTGGCCAGCAGAACTGTACCTTCCCATTTATGTCTTAAATTTATCAGTCAAATAAATATAGCACATCGAAAACAAATTTTGGACCCATGGATGAGGCACTAGCACACCTGTCAGAATCCAAAGGTGCCATAAAATGGCCTTCAGCAGTGCCTTATATAATTTGTACTTCTTTTGTAAACCTATTCTTGATAGTTCTAGAAGCAGGAATTTATACGGAAGAATGACAGAAGTTGAACTGGAGAGGTGTGACCAATGTTACTATGGCAACACTGAGTGCTGGGTAAGTGAGGAGGCAGGTAAGACCCCTGTGAATCATCAAATGCCAACCTGGCTATTATAATGAATTGGTTAAATTATTAAGCATTCTATTGCTTATCCCAAAGTAACTAAATGGCCTTGCAGTTGCTATATAATTACTGGTTGACTGATGGTCTGTTTTTTCCTTGTGATTTTTGTAGTTTTTTGTCTGTCATGATAACAAGACAGTCTAAATCTTTCTTACCAATCATAGGTCCTGTAAGGTGCTAAATGCCTTCGATTCATCAATTTTATAATGAAGTTGGCATGCTGAGTTCTCCCGAGGATTGGTTGTCAGGGTACTATAAAACAAAGTGTTGCTGCCACAGGAAACAGGTGTTTTGGTTAGGGTACTGATCTGAGATTTAAACTTTATGTCCTCTGCTACACCCAGCAGAAAGCCAGAGTTTGTACTCTAACTTATCAAGTATTCAGATTACCCAAGCTCACGTTACAGCTTTTACCTGCATGGGTCCCATGGTGAGGGGTAAGTTTGTCCACTTCATTCAGCTCTGTTCTACCCTTTGAACAGCTGCTGAGTTGCAGCCAAGAGTCACGTTTGAGAGAGGCTGTTAATTGCCTCTGAGCCATCAGGTGCCACTTCTCAGCTGGAATCAGAGCCAAGCTCACATATCTCCATTCCTTCATTGCCGGAGTGGCAAATTCCCATCCCCTCTGGGAAAGGGATGCACTTAGCCCTGGCCTCCCAGAGGCATTAGGACAGGAATGCAGTCCTGTGTCCATGCTCAGCTTTGGTTATGAAGTTCCAGCTGACAGCTACAATGTCCCCTCAGAGAATGGGACTGTGGTTTGCCTCCTCCTCTCCATTATGGTTTCAAGCTGCGTCAAGGGAAATATAGGTTGGATATTAGGAAAAAGTGTTTTACAGAAAGGTTGATAAAGTTCTGGAATGGTCTGCCCAGGGAGGTGGTGGAGTCACCATCCCTGGATGCATTTAAAAAATGACTGGATGTGGCACTTAGTGCCATGGTTTAGTTGAGGTATTAGGGCATGGGTTGGACTCAATGATCTTTAAGGTCTCTTCTAAACCTGTGATTCTGTGAATTCTGTGAATGGCGAGGCAAAGTCCAGAAGGAGCTGAGGAGGGTTTCCTTAACTCTCTCTGCTCAATGCAAGCAGAATCTGACTCCCAATAAAGAAAAATAAAAGGAGGATTTTTCACTTATCATTTCAAGTTCCCAAATTAGCTACTGCCTCACTCAACTTACAGGCACCTAAATCTGACTTTGAAAACAAAAGGACATTTGATTTTTTAGGTCAAACTAGCTACAAACATAGAGTGAAGAAAAATGTATTTACTTTTGGGTTTGGCCACTAATTTAGAACACGGACCTGAATAAACCTCTTTATGTGTTTACACATTCTGACTGTAAATCCTGCATAGTCCTTTGGCAAAAGGGCCTAAACACCCTGGGTTCTCTAATAAATGTTAAGTACATATATAGTCCTCTAATGCAAATATAAAGTATCAAGCATCCTTGAAAAAAACTGGCAACAGGACAGAATAGGCCATTTCACAAGAAAAAAGAGGTCAGGGTAAACATGCCCTGAAAAATATTGGCAAAATTCATTGCCTTCCTTTCAAATGGTGCTTCTGATCTTTTAGGACTCTGCATCTCCCAAATATAAGTGCTGAAGGTACCCCTCTATCATGTCTTTTGTACTTGAGTATGAGATTTGGGGATGTATTCTAGAGAATCTGGCAAGTTACACTGAAGGTGATTGGAGTGGGTTTGAATGTCTAATTAAGAAGGGGGATACATCTACTAAATATGTAAGTACTCCAGCTGGGAGTAAGGATTATTGTTAGACAGTTTTGGAAGTGTAGAACATGGGTTTATTCCTCACTTCAACAGTGCTTGAAGATAACTCTGTGCAGATATCAACATTGGGATAACTTATTTCAATGTTTTGGTTAGCCTGGATTGCTATTCCATGCAGAATGATCAAACCTCTGAATTGCTACAGTAATTTGAAGGGTCCTGTGATTTAAATTGAGGCCTTGATATTAGCAGATATGCATGTCTGATTTTTAATTACTATGCAGTGATGAATTCCTAGCTTTATATTTTTGAGGGCAAAGAGATGGGCATTAGGGTGAGGGAGAGTCAGCAATATACCGTGGGGGGTTATTTCTGATTTTTTTAAATCAAACTGAGGTAGTTGCATCAACTGATATAACTTTTCTCCTTCAGTTTTCCAAGGCTAGGACCTGCAGGTTTTTTAGTCAAGCATGGTGATGGAGCTCAGCAAGTTCATGTCCACTGTGCATGTACTGCTGATGACTTCAGCAATATCCAGAACCAGAAAGTGTGAATGGTTATCAATTGATAGGAAACCCCATTTTTAAGTTGCAGGCATCATGGTGTTCACAATCTTTAGGGAAGGCTGGGTTTAAGGAAGGAAGGGCTGTAGAACCAGAGTAATTTGTGTGGTTTGGCAGCTCTGCTAAAGGGAACTTAGAGTTGTCAATAGATATGAACAGTGCCTTTTCCCCCTTGGTACTGTGCTGCAGCCTGGGAAAACTCCGATACAAAGCACAGTCTGTTGTTGATTTCAGGCAAAAACACACACACGAGCTTGGAGTGGCTAACAACAGTTTTTGACCAAATTAATTGTCTTGGGAAATGCTAAGTTTAATTATGAGATTTGGCCTTCTGGACCACAAGTGTCTCCCAATTGAAACTGTAGCTAAATTTTTGAAGGGGCTGTGAAGTGAGTGATACTTTGTTTAGATGTGTTTCTTTTTCAGGCATTTGTGGGTGCCTATTTTATATTTAAGGAGCATCTTTCAGTTAGGGTTAGGATCTTAGACAAGGAGAGCAAGAGTAAAAATCTGAGATTCATAGTAAAATTCAGAAGGTCCTGTAAGAGATGTCAGTACTTTTTCTAGAAGTAGTGGATTCCCCCCCACGGAGTTTAAGCTTAGAATATAGCTTAGCTTACCGCAAGCAGAAGAGGAGAGGTGTGGATTGGAACCTGTTATAAGGCAAGCAAGGAGACTGAAGCTAAAGTCCACAGTAAACTTCAAGATTCTGTTCTTGCATTTCACTCTAGTCTTGTGTCCCTCGTGTCTAGTAGTGCAGTTGGGGGACAGGATAATGTCAGGGAATAGGGTTGTTTCAAACAAAGCCCTGTGTAGATTCCTGTAGGTCTAAATATCCCCTCACTGTTGTTAGAGCAACAAGGCTTCCTGTTCTTTGGAGGTAGCTAATGTTGGAGTGATATTGTTTAGAATGATTACTGTATTCTTTTTTTTTCATGTGGTTTTGGTTTGTGGGTTTTTTAAGAACTAATAATGTTAAATCAGAGAAAAGAATTTAAAAATAGTACCAGGATTTGTAGACCTGCACTTCTAAAATCAAGGTTAAGGCTCATAAGCTTATACTTGATGTTCATGGATTTTAGTGGATTACCATCAGTACATCTAACATAAACTGAGCTAAGCATCAGTATTTTTGAGTATTTTATCTTCTTTATTTTCTTGTTCTAATTGGACATTAGGAGTGTGTTGTTCACCTTTGAATAAGCCTGGGAGGACTGTAGTTATTGTAGAGAATCAAGTTATAGTTCAGGTAGATTATTTCCCGTCTTGCTGTTCCAATAAAACATTATTTTCAGGTCTGAGCCTGAGCAAAATCTAAGGTTGTGAAAACTTTACCATGAATCATTTTGATCACACTGACAGACAAAAACTAAGTAATCTCTCATGAATCTGAAATCTCCTATTTCTGATGATAATTAAATATAAAGAAGTATAGGTTTTCAAATGGAGTTGCCAGTTTAGTTTTAGAAAATTTGAACTTTCAGTGTATGATTTCTCCTTATTTTCATTAGATCTGCAGATTTTACCTGAGATGGCTGTGACTTAGCTTATTCTTGATGTTTCTTTTAGAAGTGCCTTCCTAAAGTTTTTCATTTTAGAGGTGGTATAAGATTTTAGAGAGAAAATACTATAGTAAGGGCATTATTTATTTTTTTCTTCTTTTTCTTTAGTCCATCATTAATACATGTGAATAGTTAATTTTTAATTTTGGGAAGCATTTGGTTGTACAGGCACTAACAACACAAGGTGTATGTGATGCGGTGATGTATATACTACTTCCTGATGGAGTTTGGCTCCTTCACTTTTGTCTGATGTGAGAGCTCTAAGAAGCAGTTTGCAAGTTCTGTTACCATGACAAAATTAAATATTCATTCAAGCAAAAAAGTAAACAAGAGTGAAATTCATGATCCGTAGGTTGGGATAATAATGTGGAATGTAAGGTGGATGAATGCTCTACCTGTTGCTTCCATGAATAGTTAATATAGAATACTCAGATATTTTGGGAAGCAGGAGCTCTTCCTCTGCCTTCCATTATGAACTTTCTAACCAGAGGACCATGGAATATACTTTCTTTTGCCTATTATTTCATGGAAATGGGAAGTAAATTGAAGTAATCATGTCACATAATCTATATCTTCATACATTGAGAAATATCCCATGATTTGGACTTCAAGATTACATCTGCTGAGATAGAGATGTAATTATTAGACTAAGAAACCCTAAGGCTCCTACATCCTGAGGATTATTGCCAACACTGTTTTGTTCAGGCAGAAACAGTTATTTGGATATGGTAGGGTTTTGGAAAGTTTAAGTAGGTTTGGAGAATGCCCACCATGAGAGAGCCTACAGACAGAATATTTAGAGGAATATCTAGTTCATGAATCCTTGCCAGACATGTTAGACATGTTAGACCTTTGGTTGTTACAACAGTGCAAGTAGTGTTAACATGCCCAGGAGAAGGTTATTTTTAGAGCCTTAGTTACAGAATTATAAGGATCTATAATTCTAGAGCACTGAGGTGGCAGCTAGATAGATAGAATTTTTTTTAAAAAAAACTATCTTCCTCTACTCCTTATACCCTTCTCTATAATAGTAATTGTCACAGAACCATAGAATTCTGAAGATATATGCACATCACCACAGCCCTAACTATATTTCATAGAACAGTGGAATGGTTTGGTTTGAAAGGGACTTTAAAGACCATCTAGTTCCAAACCCCTGCTGTTGGCAGAGACACCTTTCACTAGATCAGGTTTCTCAGAACTCCAATTAACCTGTCCTTGAGTGCTTCCAGGGATGGGGCATCCATAGCTTCTCTGGCTAACCTATTCTAGTGCCTCACCATCCTCCCTGTAAAAATCTTTTCCTCATATATAATCTAATCCTTCTCTCAGTTTGAAGCTATTCCCCCTTGTCCTGATGCTGCATGCTCTTGTAAATAGTCTCTCTTCATCTCTCTTGTAACTCCCTTCAGGTACTGGAAGGACACAATTAGGAAATCTCAGAGCTTTTTCTCTTCCAGGCTGAACAAACACAAATTTCTCAGCCTTTCCCTGTAGGTGCTCCATCCCTCTGATCTTCTTGGTGGCCTCCTCTGGACTCACCCCAACAGGTCCCTGTCCTTCCTGTGCTGGGAGGCCAGAGCTGATGCAGCTCTGCAGGTGGGCTCTCACCAGAGCAGAGCAGAGGGGCAGAACCCCCTCCCTCCCTGCCCTGCTGCCCACGGGGCTCTGGATGCAGCCCAGGACACGTTTGGCTCTCGGGGCTGGGAGTGCCATGGCTGGGTCATTCCCAGCCTCTCACCCACAGCACCCCAAATCCTTCCGGGCAGGGCTGCTCTGGATCTGTTCATCCCCAGCCTGTGTTGGTACCAGGGGCTGTCCTGACCCAGCTGCAGCCCCAGCACTTGGTCTTGTTAAACCTCATGAGGTTCCCTTGGGCCCATCTCTTGAGGTCATCCAGGTCCCTCTGGATGAATTCCCACTAGTCCTAGATTAGGCTGATGTTTCAAACTGTGTCAGGGTTTGTTTCTTAAAGGAAAAAAAAAAGTCAAATTAATAGTAAGAACTACAGTATAATTTAAAATTACTGGGGAAAATAGGTTGTTTTGGTGGGCTTGGTTTGTTTTTTCTTAAGCAAACCTAAAAGAGTTGCCATACTTTTTTTGTGTTAAACTTTTCTCAGCCTCTAGGGAATCTACCAAAAATGCTTATAACATAACCAGCTGTTAGGATATTTAGGGGATGCTAGTAAAGGACCTCAGTATCAACATTGCTAGCTTTTATCCTGTTAAGGTAATTATGGAGATGTCTTCAAACTGTGATTATGCACTGAAAGGTGAGTCAACCAAATTAACAAACAAGTTAAAAAGGCATAGCAAAACAACACACTGAACCTGTTTTCTTCATTTCTACCTCAGTTTCTGGCCATTTGTTTGATGTGTTGAATAAGAATATGTTTTCTCCTTTCTATACTGATTAAATGTAGATTTAACAAAGGTATTTCTGGTGTTCCATGCAAATCTAGCATGATATCATTTGGCATGCTATCAATGGAAGAAGAAAATATCAAATGACTGAAGTAATAATGCTTCAGTATTAGATAAAGAATACATATGCTCATGATGGGGCTTGTTTTTAGAAAGTGGTGAAGTATTTGAATTAAGTTCTTGATATAGAGATGTTTCTGAAAAAAGCGTACCCTGAAAGAGACTTTTTCATGCAGCAAAAGGCATGTTCTGACCTATTTGAAGTCAAAAACTGCCATTTGGCACCTATTAGTAAGCATGTAAGATGTCCTGGTGTTAAAGTCCATTCTAAAAAAGAAAAAAAATGTTTTTAAAAAGCATTTTTAATTAAAACTAAAATCTGTATAATAGAATCCTCTTGTCTTCAACATAAAAATTTGCAATGATAATGATTAAATGAGTCTGCTGTTTAGTAGTAACTAAACAAAAAAAAGGTATTAAAATATCTGGTTTATGCATTAACTCAGAACAAGATTTCTTTAACTTAATTTTAAAAATATTTTCATATATATACATATATACACCTAAATATATAAAATTAGCTGCTATGAATTATATTTTATATTTCTGTACAGATATTATTTCATTTCTGTAAAGATCTATAAGTCTGAAAATTTAAAATTGTTAACCTTCAGAAGCTGAAAATACATTACATTCTAAGCAAGTGTCCACCTAAGAAATAAGAGATTGAACATTTTAAATTTCATAAGATGCAGGCAAAATCTACAAAGAAACTCCGCAAGATCTTGTTTGTTTATGGTGTTGGGTTTTTCTTTTTTTTTTTAAGCAGATACATTTATGGAATGGAGATGGCAAAAGTTTTGCTCACAGATTTGTATTTTTGAAAAAGAAACCAACTTTTTCTCACTGTCAATATTGTGCATTGCAGACTGTGAAAATCAAAAGATCTGATTTTCCAGAGCGATTCAATTGACATTTCCTTTCCACACTCTAGACTTCCAAAATGTTAAGAGTATTGATTAAACATCTGGTATTTTGGTAGGTTTCCCATATCTTTAAAAGAACAGCTCTCAAATGATTTGGAGACTCCAAAGGCTCAAAAGAGAAGCGTGCTGTTTCTCATTTTAGTGTAATTGAACAGATTTTGGAGGGAGAAAAACTTACTTAAAGTTTTATATATTATGTGTTCTGTAGATGTATGCATATAAATGGAATAAATACTCCAAGTGGCATTTCCTTTCATTTTGGATTTTCATCCTTGTATTAATTTGCTATAACTAAAAAGGGAGGCTGTCTTTCTCATCTATTTGAGGAAACAGCAATAATTAAAAATATGCCCATATTTTGGGTTTAAGAGATTAGGTTCATGGCTGGGCAACCATTCCTAAGTCTCTAAGCACGACCAAGAGTAGACACCTACAAAATATTTAAGGTAAAGGGTCACTGTGGAGTCATCCTTCTGTTGCTACAGCATCCCAGTTGCATCAAGCGGATACCCTGTCCCACAATTCCTGCCTGATTTATCAGTGGACTTATCCTCCATGAACTTGTCCAATCTTTTTTTATCTGTGTGACCTCCATAGCATCCTGTGGCAATGAGGTTTGTAGCATGGTAATGTGCTCCATGGAAATGTACCCTGACTTATTTTAAATCTCCCACTTGGTTATTTTCTGGGCTGTTCCCTTATTCCTGTATTTTTTCAAAGAGTAGTCAACTGTTTCTTCTTCACTTTCTCCTCATAATTCCTGTTTCTAAACCTTTCTCATGTCTTTTTCAAACTAAGAATTTTTTTTACCCTTATATAGTATGGAAACTGCTTTAATCTGTCTTGTAGACAACCTTAGTGACCCCCTGATTCTACAGAACCTTCAATTTTCTATGCATCTATGTCTATTTTTAATTTGTGCTTTTGAATAAGAATTCAGGAGAAAAGTGAGAAAATGAGTGGAGCAAAAAAGGAAAAACTCTCCCAACTTCCATTTTCCTACTTTTCACTCACTCATGGAACTTTTTATTTTTTAATTTTTGGAAGGTAATATATTTGCTTAACCTAAACATATCCAAATTTTCTGGAATTTTATGCCATGAGCAGACTGAATTATATCGCTAAATCAGAGAAATTTTTTTTCCAAGTTAAAATAATGCTGTATTTCAAATTGGCTTCAATGGGACCAGATCTCACTCTCAGAAATAAATAAATGGGAAATATATAAAACATTTCAGTTTCCAGCATTGCAAATTGGTTGAGTAAAATTTGGGCAACATTTAAGATGCTGTTGTGCTACTGCTGCTTTCTTGTCATCACTCAGATTTATCTGTTTTATTTCTTGGTTTGGACTTGTTTGAATGATGCAATCTAAGCATAAAACTTCACAGAAAGAAAAATTGAATTTTTTAATTGATTTTATTTTGAAAGGAGAAAAGTTCTTGTCAGAATAGAAGACTTCAGAGTTTAGATTATACTCTAATAAATTCTAAGCTTCTGACCAGAGTCTTATGTTCTCAGGAACATAAGATTCCCCTCTGTAAAAATTCCCTCTCCCCTTTAAGGTTTAGCATTCACTTAGCATGCTTTCCCAACTGTTAAATGTGTAACTTTATTTATGGATGAAAGGCACCACTGCAATGTTCTTCAGCTGCTCTTAAAGTCTGAGGGCTGAATGAATTTCAAAAATGATACATCCCACGTGCCTGAGTGCCAAGTCACAATTTTTAACTTGAGATTCATTTCTCAACAAAGCTCTTCCCACTCAGCTATCTGGTTTCTGTCTCAGCAGACAGGTCAGGAAGTAGGAAAAGGACAGGTCAGGTACACGAGCTGGACTGCTCCAAATACAAACTTTCTCCCTTTTTTCAGCTACTGTAGCTCAGTGCCCAGCAGTGGAAACAGCTTCCAAGATGGGCAACGAAGGCATGGGATTTTTATTCACACTTTTTATTCAATAGGATTTTTTTTTACTGTCTTTCTAGATCGACACCATGAAGTGTGTGAGACAGGGAGCTGGCAGGAGCTAGAAGGAATTTGGTAACAGCAAGGTAATTGTTATATTCTTAATGATCCTAGTATGGCTTATGGGATCAGTTATATTAATAAAAGCCAGTTTAAAATGTTTCCTCTTATAATTTTTCATCCAAAATTATATTTTTATTGAAATAAAATTTGCTAAAAGAGAAATATCTCAGTTCAGCCAATAATAAAAGGTTGAAGTAATTAATTTTTGGTTTCTTTTTTCCTGATGAAAACACATTGTTATGATTTTGCACCTCATTTCACATCACTGTTCATGTATTTTTTTAAATCTTTATTCCCACAATTATAACATTCTCTCCATTGCTATTATTTAATAGTTGAACTGCAGTTGCTATTGCAGTGGCAACATCATCACATGGATAAAGGTGTCTTGCTGAAAAATGGATGATCCAAAACACAAAAAGTATTCCCAGAAAGTCAGGTGTGTCTTTTTAAACTCTGTGTTTTTATTGCTGATTTGTTACATTTTGACATGATCCTGACTTCTGGTGAGTGGAAGAGAATCAGAGATTTTATTAGCAGAAGCAAACATATACCTTATACTCTAATGTTGCTACACATATTTCTAGAATGCTGCACACAGCTCACTGCAAAACTCAAGGATAATCTGCAGCCAAAACCAACATGAAACCAAAGTTTGAAACATTTTGAAGAAAACATTGGTAAAATGTAGGTAATTTATGCAGGGTAAAATAAGCGTGTAATTTAAAGAAGGATAAATTCCTTCTGACAGAGCTGAGCAGTGATAACAGTGCTGAAATTGCTCAGGTTGAACAGCCATGTCCCACTTTTTCAGGCTGATTCCAAAGCTCATTATTTTTTTTTTCCTCTATTGTCTCCAAAGAGGTTTGGATGGAGTTATTCCCAAAAAGGGACTGTAAATAAGAGCTCTGGGATAGCAAAGAACTTCAAGTGGAGTTTTGATATTTTGCTTGCTCTAGTCCAACTAATTTTTCTCTTCTAGATCCTGCATTCAGAAAAGGTAATAGAAAACTACCATGACTCAGCTTAATAGGGAAAGTGAGAGTGGTTAAGGCAGCTAAGAGAAATGTGGAGTATTATTACTGTTCTCTTGTTCTTTCAATTTCACTCCAAGAACTAAATGGATCCTTCAAAGCCTGGCTAACTACCAAGGACACAATCAAACATCTGTGCACCAGATGCACAGAGTATTATATCCAGCTGTGTTACTGCAGCTACATCTGCAGAACACAGCATTTGTCAACTTCCATGGCCAGCAGGCTTTGGAAATCCTATCTATAGGAATTAAAGCTTGCAGTAGAAGTAAAAGTGTGGGTTTTGCTTGTGACATTTTTATGTCTTCTTTTACCTGTCTGCATTTCTCAGCTGAGTTGCCTGTAAGTTTGAAATATTGGAGGGAAATAGCAGGTGAGTTTTCAGCCCTGGAGACTTGATTTCAGGTTAGGATAAAGAAAAGAAAATGAGTTTCATCTCATTCAGTATTTTCATTTTAAATTTTTACTTTTCTCTTAAGAAATATCATAATCAAAATGTATAGGAAAATAGCCTTTTCTTTTTATGGAGTTGATGAAGTCCTGTATTGTAGCTGAGGAAAGTTGAGGAGATCATTTCTCCTAGAGGCCACTAGAGCAAACTTCCAGAAGAATTTGAGAATTTCTGTTTAACTTGCTGAAGTAATGAGTTTTTATCAGGAGGATATACTGTAGGTTTCCCCTACCAAATACTCAGAAGCATATGGAGGTTCTCTTGTTACGTAAATTAGCAAAGTTCTGACATTTACTGCAATATTTATTTTACATATTACTCTCTCCTTTTCTATTCCCCTCAAGGATCTGTTGCAGTCATCATAAAAACATGGGGAAAATATTATATTTGTATACCTTCATTGCTCTTTCCTAACCATATAACTCTGCCTTGTTAGGGTTGTCCATTAGCAACTTAGTAAAAGGAAATGAAAATTTTCTTCTTCTGCACAAAAAGGAGAAAAACCAGCATTTGGTGGATGCAGATTGGTAACAGCGGCCACTCTATTGAACTGGCAGCATTCCTAGAGGTTTTCAGGCAAGTGGTTTTAAATTATAAATATAATTTCTTACAAAGTGTTCATTTCGCAGTACTGAATGCATAAAACATTTTTCATGCTGGTATGTTTGCATATCTAAACTTGGTGTTCTTTTATTTTAAAATGTCTCTTATATTTTTAAGTTATTGATTTGTGTTTCAATTTTACCTTGCTGAATCATTCTATTCAAAGTTCATCTTCAGTAAATATTCATACTTGATCAGTTGCATTCAAACTTGTGATTTTATTGAAACACTATACATCTTCCAAATTTGACCACATGCAAATGTATATTTCATTTGTATATTGAAATTAAAAACAAAATAAGATAATTATTTTATACATATAGAGAAAATGTTTAATCAAAACCACCTAAAACAATTCAATCATGTTTTGAAAAAAGAACTGACATTTGCAAGGAAAATTTAATATAAAACCAGAATGTGTCAATTTATTAATGTTTACTAGTACCAGAGCCCTTATGAAGCTGCAAATGCTAATTATTGACCATGTCTTACATAGAATTCTCTTTAGTTTTGATTCAGTATTCTCTCTCTTTATTTTTGAACCTTCTTCCCCTCTGTGTCCTGTTCTTCCAATAGTAATAGCTGGGTTTTGGACACATCTTACCCTGCATATTTGCCTCTTATGACACTGTCAAGAGCAGAACAGAGTTGTGGTAGCAGAAGACATAAACAAGATGAAGAACATTAATTTTCCCTTGCTTAAATCATAGGCAGTGTTATCTAGGCTCTGAATTTAGTTTGTATCCAGATAATCATGGGAAGCAGGATGAAACATTTTTGTTTCCATTCCAGGCCTTTTAATAGCAAATATTCCTCCTTGGAAGAAATGTTTTCCTAACTGGACATTTTTTCTCCAAAAATGGAAGTTCCACTCTACTAGTAAGTAACACATATGAAAGCTAATGGCTGTTTTTCTGCTGCTTGTAACTGGAACCAGAATAAAGGTTACAAATTGTGATTCACAGCATGGGTCTGCTGATGTGGTTAAAATGACTCATAAATAAAGGCGATGGCAAAATCAACTGCATTAATGTGATCTAGAAAAAATTAAGTAGTTGTCTGATGTTCTTGATTAAATGGCATAAAGTTGTTAAGGTAACTGAATTTAAGGAGAAGGGGAACTGATACTGTTAGTCATAGATATTTCCACTTGTTTTACTGTAGTGAATGTTTAATTTTTGAATTTTGTTTTCTGTGATGCTAAAAAAACCCACAAAAAATACTTTGCTGATTAAAACATACTCCACATTTTATGCAAAACACATCTGAGATGAAATTACTCCAGTCGGAATGTGGGAGAACAGAATTTTATTCCAAGATTACAGTGTTCTCACTAACATTCTCAACTACCTATACACTTCCAGAATATTTTGTAATGCCTTAAAATATCCTCATTGCACTTTTGAAGTCAACTATATCAGTCAGAGTTATGTTTTGTCTAGGGTAGGGTTTTTTACTTCATTTCCTCATTACCTTTGTCTTCTACTGCAAGGAAAAGGGTGGAATTATGTGTTTTCTTTTATTGCTGGCAGATGCTGCTCCTTTGACATGACAGGTGTCTAGGACCTGTGCAATCCCATGGTGTAAATAAAAACATATTTACAAAGCTCTGGAATTTATGTCCTCTCTCACATGTGAAGAGATACTAATGAAAGAATAAGTGGGAAGATTTTAAGTAAACAGAGAAAATAAGGTTGAGGTAGAAAGTTATAAAAAGTAAATAATATCAAATACTCATGTCTGGAAAGTAGAATCTTTCCTGAAAATATATAAACATGGAAAGAATAAGGAAGAAATAAACGGACAGCTGCAACGGAATGTTGAAGCTCATAGAGAGCACTAACCTTGCTAGTTAGTGCAAGGTTAGTTCTTGCTTTCTAAGGAAGAAATAAACGGACAGCTTCAACGGAATGTTGAAGCTCATAAAGAGCACTAACCTTGCTAGGTACATCTGGAGAGACATAGAAAACAAAAGTAGTAAAAAGGATTGTTTTGATAGATTGTAAAGTAGATAAAAGAAAGCCAGAAACAGTTGAATGTTCAGAGGAGGTTTCAATTGTTATTATTATTAAGGTATTATTGTTCTCTATTCTAAATTAAAAACTATTGTCATTAATGTTTTGAAAAAAAATTCTTGCTTATCCAAAATTTATCAAATCTAACATCTGTTTTAAAGTATTTAATAGATGTCAGATGTTTAATAGATGTCAGAAATGTTTGTGTGTGACTTGCTCATCGTAAATAAAAAGTGCCTTGGAAGCAAAACTGAGCTCCTGAAAATAATTTTGATTATTTCATGCTGAAATGGTCAGGAGTGAAAAATGTTCAGTTCTGTGATTTTTTTTTTGGTAGCACAGCCTTGCCTGGTGATGTTACTATTCGTTGGTGGCATTTTTTACCATTGTAATGTCCTCAGATAGGCCACCCAGGACTTTATTGACAGGAAAAGGGGTCTATGAAAGGTGTCTTAAAGTCTTTGGGCATGGTGCCTTGAGTACCTATTATAAGAAAACCTTATCTTAATATATTTTTTTATTATTCTGCTTGTAGATGGTCAAATCTGAATCCATTCAGAAAGCTAGGCAATATTTTTTATTAAAATTTTTGTATTTAGTGATAAGAAACAGATGGAAAGAGGATGGGCTCCTGTATCAGTACTATCACAGAGGGCAATAAAGTATTCACTGATACATGATGTGCTAGCCAGTTTCCTACAAGGAACCGTTATGAGCTCTACTGTCATCTTACACTGAGAGAGAAGGCAGGGGTTTAGGAAAGCATCATTAACTTTCTTGCAGAGCAATTGTGAACAGTTCCAGAATATTTGATTGCATTTTTATGCAGAAGCTCTGTTGGGCCACCTAGAACAGCTGTAGCTGGTTTTTTTTTTTTTTTTTTTTTTTTGTTTTTCCTCCTCATTACCTACTTTTCTTTTGAAGCACTGATGTTGCCAAGTTTTCAACTACCAAGTTATTTTTCATCTTTCCTTGAAAGATTTGGAAACAATGATTTTCCACAAGTCAGTACCTTGTTACAACTTGGCAACTGGCCACAGTCTTAAAATTTTCAAATCCAAAATACTTATACTACTAATAGTTATACTACTCATACTATACTATACTACAAAAAAACACCCCTTTTTTTTAAATTTTATAACAATTTTTTTTAAGTGTATGGATGCTGCCACTTGTATAGGGAAGTCCAGGACACATTTCCTCTGAAGGGAGATACAAAGAGATGATTTAAAGTCAAAACAGGGAATCAGAAAGAATCTCACCTAGAAGAGTTCCATCAGGATATGGCAGCAATTTTGCTGTGAGTTTGGGTGAGGAGGGATTCTCAACCAGGATTCTTACTTAGCTATTGCTTAAAAATATTTTTTAGCCATTGTTAGGAAGCTAACTTGTGGTACTGTAAATCCTCTTTGTTTTCTGTATCCATAGTTATCTGTGCTATGTTTTCTTCTCCTTCAGATTTGCAGCCATCTTAACTAATTTGGTCAAGACTGGAAAAGCATTCTTGGTGTCTCACATAATTTTTATTCTTTCTCTTCATGTGTGAGATATCTATGCCTAAGGAAGGAAGCAGTCATAAATTTAATATGTTGACAGGATTACTTTTCAGAGGAAGAAAATATCTAGCTCATCTTAGTCCTAAACTTTGTAATAACCCTTTTTCATAAGTAGAACTACTATACCATTGTCATTTACTTTTTTTTTTTTTCCTGGTATAATAGCTAAGAGGAGATGTGCTATTTTCAGGTGTGAAGATAAGGAATTTGAAACCAAAGGTCACAGAGAATTTGTAGTGTTTACATTTACTGACCCTTAACTTTCCATATCTTTTTGTATAATAAGTTTTATTATATTTTTGTTTTGTTTCGCAAGGTAAGCGTCATGTGACCAAGCACAGAATTAATTTATTACTTGTAGAAGTAGTTATAGTCTATACTTTTCAAAATAAACCTAAATTAAAATTTAATTAAGATATTAAATAATTTGTTTTTCATTATTACACTTTTCCAGTTCTAGAATGATTAGTCAGACTGCTGAGTTGTGAGTAATGCTTCTCTGCTTTTCCTTTCCTACTTGTAACTTGTTCACATTACCATTAATATTTCTGAGCTATTGTTAAAGATAGTCATTCTGCCACAGATTTTTAAAAAGGGACTAATTTTCATATTAAATAACTTAATTTGCCAACAGTCTTTGTACAGTGTTTCATGTAATAAGTGTTAGAGGTCACTTGCCAGAAGTTCTTTGTGTCTAACACATCAATCTCATGCTGCTGTAAGCGTGGGAGTTCTATTTTAAATCATGGTACATGTTTCTCCTTGTCTTTGCTGCTTTTATTTTTGTCTCTGCCATAGCACTGTGATCTGCTATGATTAACATCATGCCCTTGAAATCCAACATTCTCGCTATATGCATGATATTTTCCTTTAACACATTTCATTGAAGGGCAAGTTCTACTTTGTAGCAAGCATCACTTATTCAGAGCTGGAAAAAATTAATTTATTTGGTCGAAGGTTCCAAGGTCTTCAATCAAGGGCAGATAATTTCCTAGCATCCAAATCCTTTTGTTGCAAAGATTTAAAGTATTGGATTATTGTTATTCTTTGCTCTATTTTATTTATGTATTTAGCATTGTGTCCATGTTGATTGTTTCAATGCAGCTCCTCACAGATTGAAAAAGGCAAAGTCACAATGGTACTCATAGCAAAGCCATGACTCAACCTTTCAGCTTAAGTCTTTCCTCATTCTCCTCAGTTACCTCAGCTCTTTGTTTTTTCTTCCTTTTTCTAACTTAGATCAATTCCCTGATCTACCTCAGAACAGTTCCAAAAAGAGTTTTAGCACCTCAACTCAGAAGTGGTATGGTTGTATAAAAAATGGTGCCTAGGAACCATTTCAGTTGGTATTGTTCCCATAAGCTTTTTATTTTCAAACCGTGTCCTTAGACATGATGACTACATAAGA
Organism: Anomalospiza imberbis; assembly: GCF_031753505.1. NCBI lineage: Eukaryota > Metazoa > Chordata > Aves > Passeriformes > Viduidae > Anomalospiza > Anomalospiza imberbis. The sequence goes on along the minus strand of NC_089686.1, from coordinate 50,221,004 downwards.
AAATAGCAAATAAATCGGATATATTGGAAATGGGAAAAATATAGGACCAATCTTTTCAGGAAATCAAGCAATATCACTCTTTTTTTTGGAGATTGAATGTAATTTTAATATAAATTAAATAAATTAGGAAATTTTTAAAAAACCTTACATTGTTGTTCAAGTGCTATATGAATGGGCCTTCTAACATTGCTAGCATATGTTATTCTAACAGTAATTCAAAATTAAGCTTGCAATGAATGATCAACACGGAAGCAAATGTGGTCTAGAGAAAAACAATACTTATCAAGCAAAATGACCGGGTGCTGTGGTGGAAAATGCAGCACTACTGTAACCAGCAAGGTAGAGGAATTGCATTCTGAGCAAATTTCAACATTTTTCTTCTCTTTTAGCTAGTATTTTGAAGTGTTCCAGTATTGAAAATTATTTTGGTTGAGTAATATCTGCATATTTTATTTCACTGTTATTCCAATTTATGTCACTGTACTATATCAAAATAGCATTAACATCCAATTTATATCTGTTGGCCCTATAACTCAGTAAAGGTATCAGAGAAACTATTTCTGTTACTGGATAATTTTTTGTGAATCACATAATCTTGATGTTTGTCCCCTAAGCCATGTTTTAATGTGAGTGATCTGAAAGGAGCCCACTTTCCCAAGCATATTTTCACAAATGAAAATCTGCCATCTTGATAGCTTTGCCAAACTGCTTCAATTCTGATGTTGAGCAAAACATTAATGACCAAAATGCTCTCTTCCTCAACTCTTTGATTCACACATATTTCCAAAACTATGATTCAAAATGGAGCTCTTCTTCTTCAAAATAAGTGATGGGTATAAACATCAGTTATTTACGGGACTCAAAGCTCAGGTCTCTCATATACATAGATTTGAAAAAAAATTGCCTGTATTTTCAGTTGCTGTCCAGGTTTTTTACTGTAGCTGCTAACTTGATTGTTATGAATCTTTGCTATGAATTAGAATTTTGTTTCAGCGTCCAGCATAATGTTTCTGATGCACCATAACAAGGTGCACTGGTTTTACTACATGTTGATCACTTTTCCCAACACACTCTTCAGAGGTAATACTAACTTTCTTTCTGCAATTTGTTTTCCTACCTGACCCAAACTATCCAATTAACTTGTTCTGTCTTGTGGTACTTTCTCATATGTCAAACTGGATGTTTCATGGTTCTAAGAACATATTACATCATTGTGGGGGCTGGAGTAAGTTAGAGTTGCCTGCCCAATCTGTTTAAAGTTTTCTAAACGAAGTCCCTTTTCTCACTGTTTTGACCTTTTTACCCTTCTCTAACGAAAGTAGATCTGCAACTGGAAATTACCAATATTTCAGGAGAATTGGCGAGTATACTCTTAGAAAATCTTGATGATCTTGCTACTTGTTTTTGTCAAAAGAGCTGCATGCCAGCACTGTTTTTTTTTAAATCTTAGACTTATTTAATATTTTTTTGTTTAGACTTTCTAATTTCTCTCTTGATTTTCTGAAGAGTGCTCTTGTGTTTGCTTTGTACTAAGGACTGGTCTTAAGGAATCTTGATGTTGCATGATTATTTGTGGCTTGGCTTTCTCTCTCTCTAGGCTTGTGTTCCATTCAAGCCACTAAACCAACTGGCAGCAAGCTTCTCTCTGGCTTTTCACATACTGCTGGGAGGCAGAAAAACCAGTTTTATCCAGACAGCACTGTGAGGATGAGTTGTATGAAATTACTTATCCAGTCTGCTTGCAAAAAATTTACATTTCCTGTCAGCATATGCATTGTCTGCTATTAAAGACATTTCTAGGACTTAAAAATGCCATACCATATGAGAGTATGGTTTGCTATGTGGCACAGCAAACTGTAGGTCTATTCAAAAAAGTCAGGTTTGAATGTGTTATAATTTTAAAGTACATTCTTTAGTGGATGAAGTGGCATATATCTTCCTACAGGAAATCAGAATAAATAGGTTATATTGAGCAGTCATCATCATCTAGAAATGGCAAGTAAAATGTTTTCTATGGATTTTCTTCAGAGTCTTCATGTGGATTTTTCTTTACTTCACACCAAATATCATCAAGCTGCTAGTAGCTGAAAATCTTGTGTGTGAGAACAGAAGATAGCTTTTCCCCGTCAGTGAAGGCATTTTTGTTTAATGACAACTTTGATCCTTCTACTGTTGGCAATGGTCATTGAGAAATCCTGACATAAAGAAGGTATCTGCAAGATAAAGTTCTACAAGGGATGATTAGCAGCACTTAAGTTTTCTTTCTGTTGAAAGGAAGAATCCCTGATTGAACAGTGCATTCAATGATATGACAAGCAAGTACTTGATCCCTGTCCAGCTGGAAAGGAATTGTATTCATCAGCAGCTTTTTAGCTAAGGATGTCTTTATATTTTCACTCTTTGTTTGAGTCTCTCCAGATCCTCCCTTTACTTCATGTCAGCACTATATAGTAGGTATGCCAAGTGGTTTTGAAATTTAAATTACAGTCTCTTTTTCAGATGTTATTGGAAAGAACATGTAATTTATAACCACGTGTTAGGAGTACAGGATGTTCATGGTTGACTGCCAATTCTTCTTTTGTAAAGTTAATAAAACTTTCATAAAACACTTATACACTTGTATATTTCATGGTAAAGATTTTTTTATCTCATAGGCTAATGTAAAGATTTATTAAAAACATTTTTTTTTGTTAAGAGGAGTGTCAATAGTTTGCAGCTGAGTGTAATTTTGAATTCCCAGTAGATGACAGTCTGACTGAAAATGACACTAACAGCTTTGTTGATTTAGCACTAAAAATAAAGGATTCTTTCAAATGATATAAAGCTCTAATACCCTGAGTGTGCTGAAATACACTTGAGACCCTTAAGTAGAGTTTCAGCGCAGTGTTCGCCAGCACTCTGGATTCCGGTGAACAAGCATTAGCGTGCTTCCTGGCACTGACCCACTGGGCTCCCACCTAGAAATTCATGGGAAGGATCAGGATACTGCACTAAGAACAGAAACTGATATGTCTAAATATGGGAGCCATCAGAGCTTTGGAAAATGTCATGGAATGGACTGCTAGTAAGACCTTGTGACATCATTGTGACTAAGTTTTTCTTTTCTTTTTCATCAAAAAATTGAGCATTTGAAGTATTTAATTCAGTAGCAACCCAAAACTACTACCATCTGATAGCTATGAAGAGGTATGTGAAAAGAGCTGATGGTTTCATGCCAGCTTGTGCAGGATGGTTGTTCACTCTCTTTTTGTGATGTGATAATTGATAGCTTTGCTGGCGATCTTGGCAAAGATGCTGAGGATTAAATAGCCCAAGAGATGGAACTTTCCTACTCTCCTAAGTGAGAAACAGACATGTTGGCCAGGCAGCAGGGAAGAGTCTACAGTGCTCCTGCTGTACTGTACTGTACTAAATAGAAATACTGCAAAAGGGTTTCCTCCATCTTTGAACAGGTTTTATTCAAACTAAGAGTATTTAGAGCTATATTCTTATCTTTATCTGATTCAAACCTATTTTCTCATTGCAGTCTGGAACAGGTCAGGTAATACAGTGACAAAAATATTTTCCACAACTTTACAGCCTCCTACCCTAAGCATCTGCATCAGTGTAACTAGAATAGAAAGCTCTACACTTCCTTAAATGATTGCATAAAGAAAAGTGATGAGGTGTAGAAAGTGACTTTGGTGTAGAGTTGGTAACAAGTGCTAGAGGGCGCTGATAAATTTGTCATATATAGGATCCAATTTTAAAATAAGAAATCTACAAAGTACCTCTTTCAGTCTGGTAAAAAAAAAAAAAAAAAATCACTATTTACTTTGAGCCTGCCAACTTTTGTTATTTCATCCATATGTTGTGACTACTGGAGTACATTTTTACTTTCTTTAGTGTTTTTCCTAAAACAATTCACTCCTGATAGACAAGTGACTAAACTTGGAGAACAGAAGGGCTACATTTACAGATCCATAAATGGTAGTAATAATAATATCCACAAATGGCAGTTTGTGCTGTGAAAACAGTAGCACTGAATACTTAGGAAGCAGAGAGAGATCTACAAAAAACTAAGGATTTGTTGTATTTTTCCATTTTATTTTGCCTATGTGATAAAATAGAAATTTAGATCCTTAGAGAATAAATTAGTGTGCATAGAAATAAGGAGGAGGTAATTATATAGATGGAGTTAAAGACAAAATGGTTCAAAACTTAATGTGTTTATAAGAAAATGTTGAGTGGCTGCTGATTCTTGACCTAGATCATGCAGTGATCACAAATTTGACTCAAGTAAAATTACTTTTTTAATGCAAATTAAAGTTCATATAATGGAGCAGCTTTTGACTCAGATTGACCTCCCAATAAAATGTGTGGGATGTATACACACAAATTATGAGAACATAAGTTGCCTTTCTGTGTATAAGTTTGCAAAGTGACTGTTTTGTGCTATTTGCTCTACATGCATTGCTTTCCAGATTCAGAGAAAAAAATTGGAGACAATCTTCTCACTTGTTGTAAGTGTCCTTTCAAAGTTCACATCACTAGTCAAAGAGCATCTAAGCCATTTTAGTCCTATGTAAATGTAGCATGATAAAGTCAAAATTCTGGGGTTTTTGAGAAGCAATAGCATTTATATATAAAACAGATTAAGAAAAGGGTGGCTATTCTCTGCAAGGAGCTCTGCTGTGCCAATTGTGTTATCTAAATGAAGTAATTTTGAATGTCAAATAAAAAGCCTGGTGAGGTTCAAGATATTTCTGCATAGGCCATGACTGAGGTGCAAGGCTAATTTGGCACCATTCCTTAGTGATGCTTGTGGGAAAAGAAAATAAATACCCTTTATTATATTACCTGAGAAAGCCTGAAGATAAGAGAGCAGGTTTTATGCTCGTCCTTCAAAACACTTGTTTTAAATGAATCTTTCCAGATCTGACAGAGCTGACCACCATGTTTTTTAATTTTCACAGTAAATTCTCTTCTCCTAAATTGCTAATAGGCTAAATTTGTTTGGGGTAATTTCTGAGTTTTTGATCCCATCCCATCAGCCTTACTGAAACACATTTTCTAGAGAAATATTCTGTATTGTGTGAAGATGAATCTGCAGAGGAAATATAATCACACTGGTACAACTACTATTAATCTTCCTTAAGATTATTAGAAAGCAGGCAAAACATATGTTAAACAGCTTGGGAAAGATGAACAATGCATATAGAGGTCTTTAACACCTTCCAATTGGAAAGAAATAGTTTTTTTTTATTTACAGTTGTTTTATTCAATGTTAAATTTACAAACATTTAACTTATTTGACCATAATTTTAATATAATGTTCTTGAAATAAGAAAGTCCTCTAGATGACTACAGTCAATATATTTGTCTTGGAATGTTCTTCTTCTGTAGATAAGAGAAAAATGAGAAGAAAAAAGAATATGATTATAAAGTAGTAATTAGAACTAAGTGAAAAAAAAAGTAATTTGTATTTTCCTCTGTTTCTCACTCCATTATTATTATCAAAGATTAAAAGATGGGAAAAATTTGGATCAGCTGGTTGTGGGTGGGATAGAGCTGCTTCAGTAGTGTCCCGTGAATGATGAAGTGTAAGTTATATCAAATATTTCATGACTATTTTATTAAACTCTGTGGGCCTTACAGTGACAGGGAAAGGTGGCACATGGTTTTTTCTCTGTGGCGTGACTCAGCCCCTTGCCCAGCACCCTGTGACAAACCTGCACTCCTGCAGAAGTCTGGAGTCTGCTGCTTTCTTAAAAGCTGCTTTCACTCCTCAGGGGGCTGAGCCAAGCCGGTGCTGCTCTCCTGAATCCACAGTGGAGGCTCCCTCGTTTTCTTCAGCTCGCTCCATTTTCCTTGACTGCTGGAGCTCCTCAGGAAGGAGTCTGCCCCTGGCAGAGAGTTGGTGCTTCTCTTCCCTGACACTGCCTTTTGCAGCACCCACTCGGACCCAGCTCTGGAGAAAGCTGCATCCTATATTATTTTCATGCTGGTGTGGCCACTTCCCAACTGACATATTTTTTCCTAAATAAATACTAGACCATTGTCTGCTAACAAAACCATTAGCATCTATAAAAACTAGAGGATAAAGCAAAGATATGAGGCATAATGCTTTCAGTGGTGCAAACTTGTTTGTGCTAGTACAGACTTAGTTAAATATTCACCAAATATATCTTAAGGTGTTTTGAATTTTTTTTGTTATAAAATATATGTTAGAAGATTAAAGAATGTACAGAACATTCCTCCTTCTCATTCATGTCAAAATGAAATTGATAATTGCCAGTTTTTAACCAGCTCAAAAGATGCTTTCACAGCCTTCCCTTTTCAGGAGATTACTTATTGTTGCCTTTGATGTTGACATTATTTAATAGAGATCTTTTTTTCTTTATGAATTGTTTCAACTTGCTCATGCTGTCTTCAATTTAATGAAGCTGTTGAGAAGAAAACTGTAAACAAATGAGATAGGATGGTTTAGGAAGAATGTGAATTGTATTCTTTAGCAAGAATTGTTTATGGGGATGGTTTCATAATATCTAAAACATATGGACCACCAGAAATTTAAATGTCAGGCTTTAGGTCTTTGATTTATTATTTCATGTAATTTACATTTTATCCACTCTCTTCCCCTCTCTTTTTCATTGTAACATTTCATTTTTGTGACAATGAAGCTGAACAAGATATGCTCCTGTTCCAGGACTATACCATTCATTGGAACACATCAAAAATGCTGAATGTCATGAATATCACAATTTTAAAGCTTACTAAGGATCTGGAGGTGTTACACTTGAAAGAGACAATAAAATTTATCTTGCTTTTCTAATGATTTCCTTTTATAAGTGTTTTATTAGGTCCATCCACAGTACAGATTTCCTGAGTCAGTTTTCAGTGCTTGTTTATACTTGCATTACCTCCATAAAAGCTGCTTTCTCACCTAATGGCCATCCAGAGCCACCAGATTTTGTTGCAAGAGAACCAGAACCAAATCAGTTTTCAATATTTTTTTTCCTAACTGAAACAATAAATCCATTTTTCTGCACTTTAATTGTGAGTGCACAAACATGTAAAAATAAAGACTATATCACTGTAAAGTGACTGCTTATAACTAACTTCATTTAACCTAGATATTTTGCATTCTAGTAAACAGTACACAACCAGCACAAACTATAGCCATGTGAGATAAAGCCTATTTTAACAATGCCATCACGAAATAGTGGAATTCAGATTAATAGGATTCATTTGCCTTTGAGAACTTAATTTCTTGGGAGTTTACTTGAGTTTTAACATTCTTGGGAAATTAAAGCATGCTGCTTAGTTTGCTCTACACCTACACCTGTAGATGTTTTGCTAATCATCACCACAAATTCAAATTCAGATCAGGTGTTGCCTAGTACAAAATAATTTGCTGCCCAACAGGGAAAAAAAAAAAAAAAAAAAAAGCTGGTGTGGAATTGTCATCAGGGAAAACAGGAAGAGGGGAAAAAAAAGGTGAGTAATCTTTGATCCTGCTTTCAGCCAACCTCTGCTGTACTAGTGAACAGGAGATCAAACATGAACAGATTTTTGTGCTGTACTCTGCTATAGGAATCCAATACTCCAAGAATCCAATGCAAGTAAAAATATAAACTCTGCCAAAAACATCATAATTACTTAGAAATTATTACTGAGAAATACAAAAATATGGTTTGTATATATTCCTGAACTGATGGGATTCAGCTGAAAGTGGCACTTGACTGTTGTCAGTCAATTACATCTACTCAGGAGGTTAGACTTTTGAGGTACATGGTATACAATAAAGTATTGCTAGTGTTGGATAATATTTTGTTTTTCTGGGTGTAGGTTTGTGAAATTTACCTCTTCCTGAGTATTTCATAGGCAGTGTGATTACTGGTCTCTCTAGATCTGTGTTTTAACTTTTTAAGTTATTCCTTTGTAGGAGACTTCTGTAAAATAAAAAAGTCACAATGGCTGTTATTGTTTTCCTATATTATTTTCTAACAGAATTTAATTAACCCCTCATCTTTAACTAAACTTTTCCTGGAAAATGGCATTTTGTTGGATTTAGGACACATATCTTCCTACACATAACTTTATTTGCATTAGGGCAGTCTGTATACATTGTATTCTGTTATAGCTAGTTAGGGTAACAGTAGGATGCTTCAGGTTTTATTCTTTTTGGTGATATCAAATGTAATAATACATATCTATAAATGTAGATATGTCACTGACAGGTGTTTTTTCCCATTTGGCATGAAGCTGGACTGATAAAAGTATGTATACAGAGGAAGTGTGTCTATATGTTCAGGAAGAGGGAGTTTGCACATTTTTATTAGATCAGAATCGCTAAGGAATACAGTTTTTGTGTGTAGAAAAAGCCTTAAACAAAGATCTTCAAGGCACACTGTGTCTTAAAGTGAGTAGCTGATAAATGAGAAAGTGACTGAAAACAGTAAGAAGATGTTTTAGCTGAAACCCTGGAGCAGATGAACCTGTAATGCTGCTTTTTGGTGTTATATTTTGACTGTGATTTCATTTTGCTCGGGCTAGAGAAGCTTTGTTGATTTGAGTATAATAGCTGGCAAAAAGGTAGTGATTTTGCTCCTCAGCTCAGGCAGCTTGCTCACAAAGCTCTCAGTAGGGTCCTTCAGTATGTTTTGGAATAACACCTGTGCCAGCAGCTTTTTTACAGCCTCCCGGGCATGTTGTACATTGTCTGAGAGTGTTTGTGTGTGTCTGTCAGCTGGGCCAGGGTGGAGAGGGGTAATTCCAATAAAATGGAACAAAGTCTAAATGCTTGGTTTAGGTGGCATCCACCCAATGACTGCTTCTACTCCTTTTCTTGCTCTCTCCATCCCACTCCTTCAATAAAAATTACATTTTCTTTTAAAACCTTCTATACATTTGAAAGAAATCTAAATGTTGAAGCATCTGGATATGAACTATTTAGGGACCTAGTGAGCTCCCTTCTTCCTTGTATAATTCTTCATCATTGTCACTCCACCCTACTAAGGCTACCCACCCAGGCTTAATGTTGCTCCTTTCACTTGTTCCATGCTGCAAATATTCATTTTTATGCCTCCTGCGATTTGAAATCGTGCGTTAAATATATTTTGCAGGGATTTAAAAATAATAATTTACTCTGTCATTTTAATTTACAAGTTTATGGGAGTTATTCTCTTTTTTCCCCCTCTCTACAGTGAACTATGTTGCTGTAACAGATATTCTTATATGCAAAGTTGGAATGCATAATCTCTTTGATATTATGAAATTTGTTCATAAGATGCTATAGCAGATTGCTTAATGGTACCAATCTTATTTTTAAGTCAAAGCAGAACTCTTGATTCCTTTTTTCTTTTTCTAGGTATTTACCTATCTTGTTCTTTCAGGCTATTGCTCTTCAGTGTTTTTTTTTTTTTTTTTCCAGTATTATCTCTTTAATCCCTGTTCTCCCTCCTATGATAATTAGCTCTCTTCTGTGTGACTCAGCCCACCAGGCAGCAATAGAGCCTAGATCAGTATTAGGTCAGATAATAATATTTGTCAGCATACTCAAGAAAACAGGCCCATGCAAGAGGCTCTGGCTGATTTTGGGTAACAAGAGAAAGGAAAATCTTTTAAGGACTAAAGAGTAGGTTTTGTTCTTGTGTGATAACTTAGGTAGTTTCACTTTTTAAAACCAGCTACACCAGGATTGGAGGCTCTACACATGCTGTATTTGAAGTGCCTCCTATGGTAGTAAGAGAATAACATTTGTAGAAGGCTCAGCTGCTGTCAAGAAAGATAAAGCAGGCTGCTACATGCTTAACTCTCATTCCTGCAGCCTGTGCTGGCTAAAATGTGATCTCTGCTGCTCAGAGGTGTCATGTTAGACCATCATCTGTCATATTGTAGTAAGAAAAAAGCAAAGTATTTCTCATTCCAAATGATGGTGGCACTGTTTTCCAATATTTTTACAGTAGTTCAACATAATGGAATCACTTTAGAATATGAACCATCCATTCAGTCCTGAATTGCTACTGAATATAACCAGGCTCTCACAATGTCCTGCTTTGTTATGTGGGTCAGGATAAGTCTTTTGGTCCTCTTTTGAAACTGTGCATTGGTGTCTCTCAGCATGAACCTTGGCATATGAAAATTTCTTTGTGGTTTTAAAAGTTATAAAGTTGGGGTTTTTTCAGCACCAGTGACCAAGAGAAGAAGCAATTATATGTGGCTTGGACTTCAATTCAGAAATAAACATGTAATTAGGAGATAATTACAGTTACGAGATAATTTGATATAAGGGAGATGTAAATGTAGATTTTGGATAACTTTTGCTACATAAAAAAATTTTATTTACCTGTGGTTTTGTTAGCATTTTAAGAACAGCTCTTTCAGTTCAGGGCTTTTGATAGGAGCAACTAATAAATTGCAGAGATATCCTTCCTGATGATTCAAAGCTTTTTAATTACTTGCTAAAGTTTCTTTGACAGATCTGCATAGTCTGCCCTTGTTGCTAAAATGTCCATACAATATTTACTTGAGTTAGAAGCAGTTGGATTGATGCCTTGTGAAGGTTGACCTAGAACAGAGACTAGGTGGAGTTGAAGAATAAAGTAGGGATTTATTAGAAGGCCTCAATGGATCCACCTTGGGCAGCACAAGAGCCCAGCCAGGGCTACACCCAAGATGAACCAAAATGGTCACAAACGGGACGATCAGCCATGAGGTCTCTCACTTTTATAAGTTCTGGTCCACTTGCATATTGGAGTTAATTGTCCAATTACAGCTTTAGATTATGAAATTCCATCCTTGTTTGTCTCTCTTTATTCTGCTGCTGTTTATGCTTCTGGCCTGAAATTTGGATCATTTATCCTTGGTCCCCAGCTAGAGAAGGAATTGTTTTGTCCACCTACTCTGTGAAGAGAGCTTACCATCCCCTAATACGAAGCTCAGAACTACACACTAAAGCAGTACAGAATCTGAAAAATATAAAAGCTAAAACCTGAGGCATCAGGATCAGTCCTCCATAACAGCAGAAAGCTTAGTAAAAATGCTTGAGTCTGGAGCCATAGGAATTGATATCTGTATCAAAGAAAGACACAGACTGTTCTCTGGAGCTTTCAAAGGAAATGTGAGGCTCACCTTCCTGGGCAACAAGGCCTTGGGGGCTGCCAGGAGAAGAACTGGAGAGCAGGGGTTTCTGGATAATAGCCTCTGATCCAGAGGCTATGGGTAGACAATATCTCACTTTCTGAGTTGTTCTTGCCCCTGGCAACTCCTGAAACAGAGGGACTGGACAATCTAAGTTGTCTGCTGAAGATATTTAGGCACCTTGCTGTCAGCTGATTGAAATGGCTGTAACAACCTTAAGCTGTGTGTTGCTGCCAGCTGTGCTGTAACTGTTTGTGTCTGTCCTTGGAGGGCCACCCCTGTAAGCAAGCTCATTCAAGCTATTTTCAGAAAATGGTATTTAAGGAGCAGAAGGGAAGACAGACTTTTTATGTTACCTCTTACTGTCAAAGTATTTCTGCAGCTGTTAGACCCTATGTTCACTACAGCATTTGTGCTATGAAATACTTTAGCTCTTAAATAGTTCAAAACACTGGTTAGAAAGAAAAATCAGCAGTCTTAGAATACAAATGGTGTTCTATGTATAATTTAATGTCTCTATTTTATTTCAGACATGCCAAATCGAATGAAACCAATAATATTGATAGAAGACAGTGCTGGAAATTTTGTACTAAACAGTTCACAGCTTTTGGGGAAATGGGCTGGGAAAGCTGAAAGACTGGTTCAGAAAACCAAAGTTTACTTCCAGACAAAACCTGACTTTTGCAGTTATAGAGACATCTTTATACTCAGGGCAAACCAGTAGAAAATAAGACCAATAAGAGGGAGCTCCTAACTCATTGTTGTGGTCACTATGTATTGGCTTTCACAAGCTCACAGACGCACCTTGGTCATGCCAGTCTGGAACCTATTTCAGCATAAACTACTGTAGCTCTTAAGATCTTTTGGACTGTGAAAATTCCATTTCTACAAAGTAAAATAACATATCCACCTGCAAAATATTTTCCCTGGTGAATGACATCTTGTGATTTCATGTCATTGGATTATTACAGCCCCTGGATGATCTTGGGAGGAATAATCCAACTTTTACCAATTTCATTTTGTCTGCACAAGGTTGTGGGGGTTTTTGGTGTGGGCTTTTTCTTTTTTTTTTTTTTTTTTTTTTTTCACAGCACTATTTTGTGTGTGTGCGTGCATGCCAAGATTTATGACTGAATAAACCAAATATAGAACAGACCTCTTACATAATATTTAACATATGTTATAATGTCAGATGTGAGTTAATTTTAGAAAGAGTAATGGAGCGAACCAGACAAAATGGATCATCACTTTTCCCTGAATGTGATTAAGCAAAGAGGAAGGATTCTATGCCACCCCACCCATGTATTCGGTATAAATTTCCTGCAAATCCTTTAGCAGAGGAATATAAAACTGACTTCCAAGTGAATATAGACAGATGTTGGGTGGTCCTATTTTACACATGATTATTCAATGCTCTTCTATAGGAACATACTGGTTCCCATCCAAGTAAAAAGCTTGAAAAAATAGATTCTTCATCACATTGTCCAATCTAAAGGTAATGTATTCTCTTAAGGAACAAAATTCAGATAAAAAATGCCTCAGTCATTAATGGACCAATAAAAAATTGGATTAAAACCTAATTGTTACTGAATCCTGAAGCAGTGTGGGTGTTTCACTGAAAACTATTAAGGCTCTTACTTTGCATGAGTAATATGTGTTATCGTAATGTCTTTAAATTTCTATTCAAGCTGAAGAAAATTTGTTTCAAAAATATGCACAATTTATGTCTGTAAAGAAGTAACTAAGAGTCAGACTCTGATCCATCCACTCCCTACACGTGTGAATGGTAACTGATGTGTGTTATGTCGTGTTAATAGATACTCAACACCATTGTGTGTCTGGAGCTAAAATGCCAAGGCCTGGTGTTTGGCAGCTTGGACTGAATCTGAAATCCACCATTCTGTGCAAAATTGTGAGAGGAGGATAATTTTGATTGTTTCCCTTTGGTTGGCAAGGAGCAAACTGGGTACGCTTGACGATATCTGATCAAAGATGGATGGAAAATAAAATACTCTAAATGAGATCCTTCTGGACCCAGGGAATTTTGTAGTATTCTGTAGGAAGAAGTGAGAATCCCAGAAAATTCTCCTTTTATTCCACCTAATATTTTTCTTGCTCATATATTACCATTTTTTACTGGTTATTTCATGTTGCTTCTTCACCTCACACTAATTCTTATAATATCGGCTATTTCTTCACTTAAATTACTTTTAGACCTATAATTAGTTAGTTCTGCAGCTGTTTGTTTTAAGACAAATCTTCTTAGGTTCATGTGCATGTTTCAGTTCATTAAGACAGCCAATATGGCTATGGAAAATCTAGGGATGTTAAGAAAAATATGACATGACTTCTGGTATGACATAATTTTAGTTTGAAAGTTCTATTGTAGCCAATTTTATTTAAGATATAACAGCATAAGAGAAGTTAGAGCACTGAAAATATGTGGATATGCTTCAGGCAATACCAGAGTCCTTGTTCAGCTGGCTAAGGTTTTAGTTTTGATTGTTGCAAATTAATTTAGTGGTAAATCTTCAGCAATGATAAATGTATTTTAGATTTACATAGAAATCCAAATATTCTTTTTCACCTTAATTTCCTTCTTTTGGAAACAAAATCAAATAAAACCCCCTAAGACTTCAGAGAATGTTGGGACTTCATCTATGAGAGATTAAAAGAAAATTTCTTTCCCAAACTCTGACAGCTGAAAATTTCCAGGACTTCTGGCCTATCTACAGATAAACAGAAATTGTATTCTGAAAGATGTTACTATAATTGCAGCGCTCTCTCTCTGCTACTCATACTTTACTGGCAATATTGTATACAAGCTGAATTTCTTTGTAGAACAGTACTCCTCCAGAAAAGTGTCACAAGTCCATCCTCTGCGCAGCTTTCAGGAAAAGTGTCAGAAGTGAAAGCCAGTGCTACCAACTGTAGGAAAACAACATTTTTCTACCTCAGTGAAGCTGAGTTCTGTGTCTGCTGACCTCCTGGAATGTTTGTGGCCAGCATTCATCATGACCTAGCTCTGTGGTGGGCCAAGTCCTGCAGAGTGGCTGCAGAACCCAGACGGAAATGCTGGCTCACTGTAGGATAATTTATTTTGGTTAAATGAGGTTGCAGACTACAAGCTTAATTTTAGGTTATCCTGATGGTAAAATTATATGTCATAAACCAGAGGGAGGAGTTTTGTTTGACCTTTCTTAATAAAGGATTGGGGAGTGACAGGAGATGTGCAGGGAGAATGTATTAGCTAGAAAACCCAATTGGAAGCAATTTTGTATTATAAATTCTATCAGATTCCACAGTGCAAATAACAAAGCCCAAACAAAATAATAAAATGAGATTTAAAAATCACTGGTATTTTAGGTTAAATTTAGGTTATCATGTCACCTGGGCAGAGATCTAAGAAAGTAGTAGTAGTAGAGTAGTATTGTACTCTGGGTTCTAATTTGATTAATGGATTTGTTATATTTAAAATATCTTCTTTTTTATATTGCTGATAATGAATGAAAGTGAACAGGAAAACCCTAGCTGCTTTTTATTTATATTCATAGTATCTGAACAAAGAGCACAACTGTATTTTATATACACATAGCATATGTAGCTGAACAGGTAAACTTAGTTGAAAGTTTTTAATAAATAATGGGTAAGTAAGTTCCCTGAACCCAAACACAGTTTTCTGCATATTCTTCAGCCTAAAATTTTGCTTTGGATGATTTAGCAGTAGTTTTCTAGACAGCATAAAAGTGCACTGAAGTTCTTAGAAAAACTTCAACAAAAACTCCAGTAAAAGTTTCATCCTGTATCCTGTATTTAGTACTGGCTGATCTGGGGCTTAAAGCTTAAGCTTTGCATGCAGAGGTAACTCTTTCTTAATCATAATAAAACTCTGACCACTTCACACTATTGAAGCAAAAGTAATCAAAGCCTTTCCTTAGTTGTATCCAGATTCATTAATAATAGCTGAAGAAAAATTAGGCATAGAGTCCATTGTCAATTCTCACTACAGTATTCATGCAAAGTTTGAAGGTAAAATTCTCCTTGGATTGTGTTTTTGGAATGGTTTTAAAAGTCTGAACATAGAGCTTCCTGACTGGCTGTCAGTGATGTCATAGCTGTGTCAATAATGCCCTCTAAGTGCAGGACTCAGACTCTTTCTCCTTTTTGATTTAAAAATTCCATTTCATAATAGCAAAAAGACTCTTAAATGAAAGTCTTCAGCTTCTTGCCTTATCACACTACCCAAAGCATATAATAATTCTCAGAAAATGCATTACCTGTCATGTCTTACTGCTTAAATATAGGTCAGAAAATCTGCCATACAGACAGGATGGTGTAAGCATTGCACTGGAATGGCAGGGAAAAGTCTAACTCCATCCTCTACTTCCACAACAGCAGAATCCAGAACAGCTCCAGTTAGAGTTCACAAGCATGGGTGCAGGGAAAGAATGATCTCTTCTCTCAATATTGATCAAGCCACACAAATGACATTAGTCCTGGGAGAAGCTCATGTGGCAGCAAAGCAGATGCTCTGGATCAAACTCTCAGATCAGTAGAAATGATTGTAGTTTATGTCCAAGGCTGCAGAGAGCTTTTATTTGCAACATATTCTTGCAAATACCAAAACAGAGAAGTGCTTGGGCCAAATTTTCCTGTGGTGAACTATCACTAATAGCCTCAGCCTTACCTTTTTGATTTGTCAGTTATGATTTTAGTTTGCTACATAATAATAAAAATAAAAAAAGTTTTTAAATAAACAGCTAAATCAAGGGAGAAGTGGACAGCCTTTCATTTTCTTTTAAGAGGCCATATTGCTTATTTCAAGCAAAGCTGGTAACATTCCAATGTTCTTTTGATAAGCATATTAACCAAGACCAAAGACCATGGGAACAAAAAGAAAATGGCATTGTGGGTTATGCAAGAAAGCATTTTTGTTTTCATTTCTGTGCAAGATGAGTGGTGTTGCAGGATGATACAGAGCAGAACTCATTGTTAATGCATTTTTGCTAGGAAGTTCTCAGAAGACAAGGGGTCTCTGGAAACTGAGCTTTCAGACAAGGTCAAGGGTAACAAAATGCTTCTGGACACTATTCTTCAGGCTAGCAGTCTAGTCTGTATTTTTCTCATTTACTGGCTGGAAACATTAAAAATAACAGTTTAATTATCTCAGTTGAAATTTACTGCAACATGAAAAGAATACTGTCAACTTTGTTAAAAGAACTTACAGGTAGTCTCTCTGCCCTTTAGTCTGTGTGGCACTTTTTTCTGATTTATGGTGATTTTTCTAGTGAATAAAGGGTTCTCACATTGTTAATTTTTGGGAGCTCAACCAGAAGATGAGAAATGGAGAGCACACTTGTGCAGTGCTACACAGAGAGTAGCTGGTGAAATTAATTTACACCAAACAGCTGTCAAATATACAAAGTAAACAAAATACATACACCGTGGTTTCCCACGAAAACCTTTAATTTATATTTACAAAAATGCTGCTTAGGACAACAGATAAACAATCTATTATACATCTATGTACAAACTGTTCTAAGTTGATAATATTCCTTTAATTAAGGCATCTATGATCTGGGCCACTCTCATCATAACAAATCTTCCATTCTTTTCTTAGTCAGAATCTTTTGGAAGATAGGAGAGCCTAAGAAAAATGGAAGCTATTAAGATTAGCATATTAATATCTAACAAATGGGTCTTTTGACAGAAGCAATAAATCTAGAATATATCACATGTTATTTCCTGCAAGTGGTCCTATGAAATAGACTTTTTCTTTTTGTTCTTCCTTTAATATGACTGCATTCAGCTACATCTGGGAAGTCCTGCTCACTGTTCCCCTATCAGTGAGCTGACTTTTTAATTTAAAGGCAAAACTCCTGTCTTTTAGATATGAAGAAGTATATCTACAGCAAAATTAGTGTTCTCTCTCTGATTATAGAATGGTGTATTTGTGGTGTGAAAGATATAGGATTAACTACTACAAATGAAATTAGAAATGGATCCTCTGATGTATGTTTTAGACATTTTTGTTGTGTTCTCAGTAAATGAATGTTGTAGTTCAAACTTTTAAAGTAAAAACTTCTTCTGTCTTAAACTTGGAAATAAAACCTACCCCCCTCTCTGTAATAGGTAATAATTACCCCACCTTTTACACAGGCATTTTTGTTTTGCCAGTGCATGCCAATAAATAGTGTTCTCCTGATGGATAATTTTGTCCACAGTTGTCCTTCAAAGTTGCTGCCAGTTACTTTTAATTGAAAGAAAACTTTCTATTGTAATGATGCTCTCCTGCAAGGTGCAAGAGATGCTCTCTTCCATTTTTTTCCACATAAAACTGCAGCCAGTAGCCTAAGAGTTGGTAGTTGTGACAGTTTAGAAATCTTTATTCCACTTTTTATTGACCCTCTGAGGAAATGAGAAACAAGAAAAGGGAATGCACAGTTGAGGTTAGCCTCATCTGAACCTTTAGCTGTGAGTACTCATGAATCATTCTTATGTGACTATTTCATACAGAAGCTGTAAAGAATGAAACAGATTTATATCAGTCTCTAATATAACAGTTTTGTAAGTCTATGACAATCATCTTCATCAAAGGTGCATAAATGCTTTATTTTCACTGCCTTGAAGATCCATTGCGTGTTAAAACAGTCTTCCAACATCATGACACTTGCATTTTTTCAGGCCAGAATGCACTTTTTTATTAGGCACCTTCTGCAGGGACTCCCACTTAAATTGCCATTAATCTTCTTCATTAATCTTCTGTTATGATTCAAAGCATAACCAGGGTAATTCATACAGCTGTCTCTGTGTTTTGTTTGGGCTGAGACACTGCTCCTGGGAATGATCTTGATAACAATGTCACAAAGGTTCCTACTCGAATCACTAGACTGCAGTACAATTCTATCCTTACTCTCCACACAACTCTCCTCTACTTTTCACCTTCTGATGTAAACCCCAGGGGACATGTTCTGCTAGGACACTTGGGTCTCTGAGGGTCCTCTCTCATCTGTTGCTCACAAAAATTGCTGCATAAATGCAAAAAACAGCTTCCTCAAGATCTGGTTACAGATGAGTACAGGGAATAAAAGAGGTGGTGCCTGTAATATTCAAGAGTGTGAGCAGTGCCTTTTTATCTCTTCTGTCAGAAATTTGTAGTGCTGGTTGAATCTTTACCTCCTCCTGTTCTAGTGGACTCTCCAAAATAATTCCTAATGTTCTTTATGTGGTTCATCTCATGCCATCTCGTTTTGGTGACAGCTAAAGATGTTCTTTCCCTTCCCCTTTGAAAGAGCTGCAGGAGATGGAAAAGCCTGGCCATTGTATCTCTGTGGAGAGACTATGGGGCAATATTTGCTTGCTAAAGTAGGTGTCATGTTTTGTTTGGGGGTGTGGCAATGCCTGCTCTCAGGAGGTATTGTCTGCTATTATCATGCTGTTTCTTCAGGCTGATATTGTATGAAGTGGGAGAGGGCATGATATCTGTGTCGGTCCCATAACTAAAAGCCCTTTGGGGATTGAGGGTGCTACAATGAAGACTTGCTTCCCATTTTCTGTCTCTTGCAGGAAGTCAGAGTGCATAACTTATGAGCTAAAAAAAATCTGGGGAAAAAAGAAAGAGGGAGGGAGTTGTTTTTTCAGGTTCTATGAAATGTTCACAGCACAGCTCCATGAGTTGTCAACACAATGAGACTGACAGCAAACTTTGCCAAGAGGCAAGAAAAAGCCTTGAAGTTTTAAACTAGCATTGCTACTGAGCTCCCTGTCATTGAACCATGATGTAAATTTTATTGTGTTCTTTGGAGAGAAGGACACACTACTGCTAACCTCTCTATAGATTGAACTTTGCATGGATCCTTCTTCTACTGAAATACCTGTGAAATCCAGTTCTGAATATTTCTTCTATCTGTGGCTTGTTCACAAAGACAGCAATTCTTTTTTTTCAAAATGCCAGCCTTCGTTTTAGCTCTAGAAAGCTGCTCATATATGAATCTCACTCATTCAGAAATGGTGTGGTTATGGGCACTTTCTCAAGAAGTTTCCCCTGCTAAAAAATTCAGGAAGTCAAGAAGTAAAAGTTAACACAGCATATGAATTTTGGTTAGCAGCAATACACCCCTAACTTTTCTTCCTTTAAACTGCCAACAGTTTAAAAAAAGACATTTGCATGTAATCATTATCATTTTTGTTTTCAATTACCACTGAAAAGGATTCAGGCAAGAAATTGAGGTAGATCTGACCAGAGGATGAAAATCAAATTTTGTGGCAACATCTGAAGTTTCAGCACATATGTTCTTTGATGGAGTGAAAATAAATCCCCCAAACACTTTCTGAAAAAAATTTAATTGAGTTAAAGTAGAAAGGTGCTTGAGTAGGTTGGGATGTCTTAGGACCCGTTTCTTACTTGCCACATAAAATTTTCTTATCAAACCAGCAGCATCCCTGCATTCTAGATTTGATACAACAGCCTTTTCAAAATCTACTTTCTCAAAAGCTGGAAATGTTTTTATGACTTTTAATACTAGGGCACCGTGAGTAATTCTTCTAATTCAGGCTATAATTTATTGCAGTTTTCATTGCAGCTAAATTGCATAAAGTTTTGGTTTTGTTCCCACAACAGTTTTCACATCACATTCTAGTCTGAGGACATCATATGTATTTAGCATATATACATAGCAACATGCATATATTCCACACAAAGTGTCTCTGGTTTTAAGACCTGATATAGGACAGAACATCTGCAATAGCATCGTTGTTGCTATTTCTACATGTCATGTTTATTCTAAGTACAGAAATACAGATTGAAGGACTCCCTGATTTAGTTATTTTTTCTTTTTTTTTTCTTTGTAAAAATAGGAATAATAATGCTCTTCATTAATTGAGGAGCAGACTACATTACTTCATGAAAATTTGTTGGTTTTAACATGGTGGCTGGTAGCATTTAACTCATGAATAGAAGTTGGTATGCATGAACAGCCATGAAACAAGTGGAAAATGAAAGAAAAAGGATCTAATAGTCCAAATATGACAACTGTCTTTGCTACTCAGGGTGATGACTGTTAAAGGTGCAAGATTTTCATAAAAGACTTTCCCAGAGATTTCTGAAAAGTGTTCTTCTTAAATCTAGCTAAAGAAAGCAGAGTAGTTTTAGAAAAACTAAATAATGGTGCATATATCTATTGCTCCAAATACTGATATGCAGTATGGTTTTCAGTAAATGCAGTATGCCTTTACTGAAAGCTGGAGACAGCTTTCAGTAAATGCACAAACAATGGAGAAGTGGGGCTGAGGGTGTGTCCTGAAGCTGTCCTGTCACTAGATATTAAGAATATTAAGGTTGATCTTTTATTAAGAGAAATTGTTTTGGACATGCAGAATAACTTTTGGAAACTAAAGTTATAGTGACATTTTCTTTTTAAGACCTATTAGGCCCATTCTTGTCTGGAATTCAGGACAATTGCATCCATTCTGTTATGCCTGTTTCCTGTGATTGTTCTTTTTGGAAAGTAAAATTATTATCCTAGTAAAATAAGCTTCTTCCAGGAATATTTGTGGTATCCTCTGCTACCAAGTAGCTACTGATGTCCACTCCTGAGGCCAATTTGGAGTCTGTGAAGAGCTTCTGGCTCACAGAACCCATTAAACAGCCCTTGTTATACTGACTCAGTGGAAGGTGACATACAATTTTAAAGTTCCACTTCCTTACAATTAGCAGCTGATTACATTTGATGAATCAGATTGTTTCCTGTGTGCCAATTTTCAGTCAACAGAGTTTATGAGTTGTTAAACATTCCCATGTACGGAAACAATAGGAAGTGATTAAAGTGGAGCCAATCTGGTCATGGTCATTACAAAGGAAACTGCCTTATCCTTAGAAAGTAAGAAAAATAAATACCTTGGTGTTACCTAGACTAGATAGAAAGTTCACTTCAACAACCTCATGTAACAGTAGCCATTTTCCTGAAAACAGATCTATCTTGAAGGCTGACGAAAAAATATAATGCACAAGTTTGGTATTGGTAAAAGGTATTTTTTGTCTCTTTTTTAACAGTATAATTAATTCCATATGTTACTATAAGTATTTAATATATGTTTTGTTGTAAAAATATTGAAGTGGGACTATGATATTTAAAGGATTTGAATTTGTGTCTGAAGGAGTCTTTTCCCTGGTATTATAGATTTGCTCTTGCAAAAGGTATTACCAATAATATTTCTTGCTCCATCATGAGATCATTTCAGCGATACCTTGTTTGGGCAAATGAGTTCTGCTCTGACCAAGCCATTATTATCACCTAACTAAACCTTTTTAAATCTTGATAAGGAGGATTTCCCTGTAATTTAGGCACAGGCCAGGGCTTAAGGAAATTTATCTTCAGAATTCCTGTCTCGGAATAATATATTTTTTGGTGATGATCCCTTCTTAGACTTTTGGCTTTTGAGATTTTAGGATCAGTGGTGCTTTATTTCACTGAATGCCATTGTGAGGAAGGCTGGGGTCAGACCACAACACTGAAGAAATATAGGCACCCAGAAGGGAAGAATAAAGCAATATTTTTGTCCCTTTATTGCTCAGAGAGATAAAAGATAGAACAGTTGTATTTTCAGATGGGAAAGGAGTTGCTCTTAGGTGTCCTAGAGTTATGATTTTGCTGTGGTTATTTTTTAATTAATTGCTTAGATTTGGAGTTACCTAGTTTTCCAATCAATAAGCAAAGAATGAGCAATGGAAAGGAGGTGATTTCACAGTTCAAGTTCCTCTTGAGTCATAGTCTCTGGCTTAGGGAAAGCAAAGTGCTATATTTTGCATTTAAAGGATGAAATGTGTGATGGAAAAACAGAGTATCATGGTGAGTAGTCTGTCACAGGGAGGTGAGCAATGTGACATAATTTCCATCCTATTCCACACTGTGAAAACTGTCTGTGCAGCCCTGTGTGCTCAGAAGCATGAGGCTGGGCTGGGGTGGCTGTGGTTAGAACGCTGTGTTTTGGAACAGTCCCTCCCTTTTATCCCCCAGGAAAAAATTCATGCAGTGATCTTGTTGTTGCACACTCTCCTCAAAGTGTTCAGCTCCCTTTGCAGCCACCATACTTTACAGGGGAATTGTCCCCCAGCCATCATTTTACTTCTCGTAATAATGTGTTCCTCGGGAAAGATGAACAGCTCTTAAAAAAAAAACTTGGCTCAGAATGATTAGATTAGATTTCCTCTCTTCTGACTCTTTTGTTTGAATTTTTAGAATTATTTGCTTTAATTCCACATCTGGGGAAAATTCTATGGTTTATTTATAAAAATGTCAGATGAAACAAACAGTGTGATTCTTTCTGACTTTTGGAGTCTAGAGATATATAGAGACTGACTAGAATTTACTCTAAGTGTTTCCTTGTTTAGGTTGTCTGCTAACAGAAAATACAACAACCAGGATGATTCCACTTCAAAAACATATTCTACATGCCCAGCTTAAGATTGCTAGGCAGATAGTAGTGGTAGAAGAGAAAATTAAGGAAAATTTGCTTTTCCAACAACCAAGAATCTCATTGTACAAAATTCTGTGTTTCTCCCAGACTAGAAAAATGCTTGTCTGTTTTCATGACAATTTTAAGTCCAGATACAGCTGGAGACTTGTGCTCTTCCTTAGTATCCATTTCCACTTAGCCAAGTGCTTGCATAGGATCTCAAATCCATCAGAATATGTCTTTAAAGGTTAACTGTACTGATTAGCTGGGACTGAAAATATGCTTAAAATTAAGCACATGCTTAATTATTTGTGACCTAAGATTTTGCATTAGATTTTTTTCTGAGCTTTATGTCAAAGTCTAAACTCCAAAGCTCTGATTTTGAGGGGTTTTAAATGAAAGTTTAACATCAGGCAATTCTTTCGTCTTTTGTTATGTTTCTAAGAACTCAGACATGGAATAAATCTCATGAAAAAGTCACTTGCTGCTAGTGTTTTTAATGGAAATGATTGATAAAAAGTGTCTGTTCAGCCATCAACTCCATATTTCTACTAGTACACACTTGCCTTTGGTTTGCATACATATTCTTTCCCATAGAATGAAAGTCAAATAACAGGTACTTTTACTTTTTTTTTTTAAGAGCAGCCTAACACATCTAATTTCTGCAATTTCTACCTATGGTTTTCCTCTTAAAGGTAATTTGTTTCCTTTCAAGTAATTACAAATTGTACATTTCCAGTCACATTATGCCAACATCAAGACTGATAGCTAACTAGTTTGATTTCACTCTTATCAACATTTTATGAAAATTAGAAGTGAAAACATCACACTGGGACCTTTAGAGTTGCTTTAAGTTGTTTTGAATAAATAGCAGGGTCTCTTATAGCTCTAATGATTAGAACAGCTAAAAAGATGCCACTACAAGTTGTAATGCATCTCTCTTTATAAGAACCCTGGAAACAGGTTCATCCTGTTTATTTTACTTCTACTCTGTAGTGGCATTCTTAGAAATGCATAAATGCTATTTTAGGTTCTTGCATAGTTTAAGCTTTACTGAATTGGAATAACATTTCTCTAGCTGGTCTTTTAAAGCAATCCCATCCAGGCAGAAACATTTCTGGTGCATTTCGCAAATATTGTCTATTCACAGTTGTTATTTAGCAAAATAATTTTTATTGACTTTTTTTCTTCATATGACTTGGATACTTAGTATTAAATTGAGCACATTTTGCAACTTGGTTTTGTTGTTGTATTGGGAGTTTTTTGATCGATTTGTTGTTTTGTTTTTGGTTTCTTTAAGAAAAAGAAGATCCATGGTATGTCTTCATCAGAAACCCATAGGTTAGTTTGACCTAACTTTTATATTGTATGAAGATTCCTAGGTCCCTCTGTTCAAAAGCAACTTCTAAGATCATTCCTGAAGCAATCAACATTTCAATTTTTTTTTTTTGTCTGAGATAAGGTGGAGAAAGCAGTGGTAAATGTCTAAATTATGTTTTGAAATTAATAAAAAAAGAAAAAGCCAAGACCCCAACAGCAACTTGTCTTTCACTCAGATTTGTTCTAGCTGTCCTCTAGAGCATCTTCCTTCTAGAGTCTTAAAAGCCAAAATCCAAAATTCTCGTTTTGAATATTTGTCTCATGATATTCATCTGCCCTTTTACCAGATATTAGGTCAATAAATTCCCAAAAGAAAGCCTGATATACAGTAGCAGCTCTGTGATTTCCAAAGATCTAAACTGTACAGTTCCCTGTTATGAGTGTAATAAGCTTTTCTTGTACATCTCTTCTAAGGCTGTCTCAAAGCACTTTCTAAACTGCAAAGAAATAAGTGCAACTGCTGTCTTCAGCAAGACTAAGATTTTTGTTTTTCCTTTTGAACCATAAACCCAGAAATCTAGCACCCATTTGCCAGACCTCTAGGAACTTCAGTGGGCCTCAGGAAAATTGTCTAGAAATTCCAGACAATTGACTGTTTAGAACAGGTGAAAAAGGTTGCGTTTGATTCTTTTATTTGTGTCTGAAAACAGTGCCAGGCTTTCCTCCAGTGTCAGACTTTTTTGCTTGGATAGTCACTAAATAGTTTTTTATATTTCTTTGGTGGCATGCTGGCTTTGTATGAATGTATACAAATAAGGCATGTGAAAGAGGCAAACATAGAAAGAAGATAATTAGAATTAACAGATGAAGAGTGAGGCTCAAAGAGATGCACAAATGTAGTATCTTTGCCAATAAATCACCAATGGGAATGATTAAACAAGAAAATATAGTATATACCTATTTTTCAGTTCTCTGATAAGCAATATGGTGGGAATAATTCTTTGGCTCTCGAGTTACATTCCATGTTAGTGGGTTAGTAATGGGTCACACATGACTGATTTAACAGAATAAAGGCTAAGATTAGATTACTCTTTTTAATAAAGTGAGCATACTTCAGATGAGAATGTTTTGTCTATTCATCAAAATTATGCATGTGGTGCCAGGCGTCCTATGTACCTCATTGAAAATACAGCAAGTTAAACACAAACCATCTTAAGCATGTGGAAGCATATTGTAGCTACTGTGGTTTTTTTAATATGTCATGAGGGAAGCAGCAGTGCTGCACATGAAGCTAGCTTCTAAATACCAGTTTCAAATACCAAACTAGTGCCTGCAGTACTTTCCTATATATATACATATACATATACATATACATATACATATACATATATATATATATATATATATATAATTGGAATGTACTATATATATGTATAAATATATATATACAAATAGGCAGTAGAGAGGAAGAAAAGATTTTTTTCAAGCATAATAGATGAGGTTTGAGGCAAAAACCTGGTTGCCATAAGATGTGATTTCCGATTTTCTGTGTGGATTTTTGTTTGCTTGTTTTTCTCAATCCGTCAAGTTACTTCTGGCCAGCTGCTAATTGTACCTAAATGTTCTCATGCAGTTGTCAATTGCATTCCATTATCCATACAAAAGGTCAATAATTCCTCAGGAATTCTAACTACTATGATAATGTATGAATTTTGAGTTTCTCAGATGCTGGGGAAAGCATAAAATTGAGAATGGCAGCTTGTCTGTGAGGCCATGTATGTATTTTGCCACTTAACACCCAATTCATGTTTGCACTCAAAATTACAGAGGAGTTGAGGCTGGAAGAAACATCTGAAGGTCATCTTGCCCCCTGCTCCAACCTTATCCAGACATCTTTTGCATATCCCCAAGGATGAAGACTACACAGCCTCCCTGGCAGCCTGTGCTAATGTTCATTCATCTTCACATAGAGAACCTAAACCTATTTCCTGGTGCCCATTTGCAAAGTGAAATTTAGAAGTGTTGTTTGAAATCTATGGGTAAGGAAGTTTTGAAAATACTGCCTGTGGGAAACAATATTTAGTTCTCGTATTGCTTTCTTGAGATAGGAAATCCTCATTAATTCACCTTCTGTGACCTGTTGTACATAATGTGCTGTTTGCTGCTTCCCATGAGGTTCAGGGTGAAGGAACAACAAACCTAACTCCTTGACACACTTTGATCAAAACCAGTGGTTTGGAGTCTCTGTCTACCTGTTTAAAGGTCACAGTGGGCTATGCAGGTAGCACCCTTGAGGGTACAGATGAGGAGATGATGAGGCCCCAGCAACAGCTGGAATTACTCTAGAAGGGGGAAAGTTGACAGCAACGTTCAAGATAAGTTGGAACAATCGGTGAAAGAGCGTTGACCTGCTCTGTATGACATATTGCTGGGTAATGCTGCCAGATGAGTTAATAAAGCCATTGCCTAATTAAACCACATCCTTTGTATCCTGCGCAGTCAAGCTGTGTGCTTTCTGGCTTGTATGGTATCATCAATAATACAGATCCGACATCTAGATCATCTGGCGGTGGTTCAGGAGTTAGAATGCAGCTCACTTCCTCTTAGCTGTATTTGGCTGTGCAGAACTAACAGGAGTAAAAATTGGTAACAATTTATTTTTATCACTTAAGTGAGTACATTTGGACTGACTGCATATGGAGAACAGATCTACTGAATAAGACTTTTGCCTAGTGACTTTTCTGACTGTAGCCACATTTAATAATTGTGGTTGAAATGCTGGCTTTACATTTAAAAAAATGTTGACAGAGTATCTTTCACAAATTTGAACATGCTCACATGATTCTAAACATATGTTATAGTCTTTTCCCACATCTACATCTGTTTCTTTAATTGATATTATATTTTAATTATTTTAGCTTATAAATACACACTAGGGCTGATAAACACGTTTTCTATCAGATGTTTTTGGAAAGAAAACTGTCGCCAGAGTTTCTTTTTTTTTCATTTGTTTCCTGTGGCATTTTTTCAATATTTCAAAACTGTAACAGAGCTTTTTTTACTAACTTCTGTTGGATAAAAAGATAGGGAAAGGTGCAGACTGCTCAAATCTTAAACAGTGACATAAACCTCAGACTATAAAAGAAAGCTCATAATAGGAGAGTATGTTCTACTGTGCAGTGCATTCATTTTTGCTCAGGAAGAGGGAAATGCTGGTATTATGAAGCAGTTAAGTCACAAATTACTTTCAGTGAATTGCAGAAGGAGCAGCAATGACACATGCCACAGTATTCTAGCATTTCTTTATCTCGAGACATATTTGAAACAATCTGGAATTAGAAAAAGCAATCACTAAACCCACTAAACCCCTGCCAGAACTTACAGGTGAGTGTCCCTATCTGAGGATCTCTATTTCATAAGGTTATTTGTTTGCATAGTACCCAGTTCCTTTCTTTCCTCAGTTAAATTCATGGTAGATGGATGAGAGCTGAGTTTTTCAAACAGAGGGAAAGGATTAGCTGTTATACCAAATATGGGTCAGAATTGTAAGTGATGTTCCACTGGTGCTGATATTCCCAAAGGATTTTTTTCAGTGTTGGCCTTATCAGTCAACTCTTCACTTTTATTTACTTTAGCAGTTGCTTTAAAAATTCATTCTAACATCTGACTAAAATCAAGAGAGGGAAGTAAAAGTATCTGCTCTATCTCATTAGTTAAAAGAGACATACAAAGGTTTGATTTCGGTTTATGTCAGACAATATTCTATAATTAAGCACAGACCATCATCAATTCTCTACCAGAGTGACCTGGGAGGTTGAAATAGGTTTGGTGTTTAAAGGAACATAATTCAGATAAGACAAACATTTTGGACCTAATTTTTTTCAGGTGTCTCCACTAGAATCAGTGGATTCTCACAGCAGCAGCAGCAAATATTCCTATTCATGCAGATATCTTCTATATTTTAGTTTTAAAAGCTGCTGCTTCTTTATCCTCAGTTGTTGTTTTAATATTAATACTGAAAGCCGTGGAATTTTTTGTTTGAACTTTTTTAATGACTGATTAGTGTTGGCATCTTAAAGGAAACAAAATACCCTAACTTTGACCAAAGTCACAAATATCTGTTGAGAATAGCAGCTTGCTTGCATTCCCACACTGGATGAGAAAGACTGGCATATCATGATGAAAACACATGAATAAAGAAACAACCTATGTTATAAATTATATTTTATGGATTAAGAAACAGCTAATGGCATAAATTATAACTATGGAATCTAAATGGGGAATGTCAAATAAATGTACTTTTTAAGGCCCCGAGTCAGGCTCACAGCCGATCTCAGTTCCCTTGGGAATCAGAGCCTTCATCTCTGCTGGAAATAGGTGACTCCAGGCATTCTTTTGTGAATTGATCCTATCTTGCTCCTTCCTTTTAAAGTGAAAACAGTGATGCTGATGATGCCCTCCTTTTTACAGCAGTGCATAGTGTTTAGAATACTCACTCAGAAAGTGGGTAACAGTTCTCTTTTTCAACAGAAGCTCTTTGAGGCTTCATCTCCTTCAACATCTTATGCCAGGGTAGTTTGTGTATGGCAGCATTTTGCTTTCCTTTTGGACAAGAATCACTTTGGAGGAATGAACTCCTAATTCATTGGGAGAGGCAGGGTAGAAAGTGTCATGTGCCATGGTTCAGGGATTAATGCAATTGGTGAGAGAATGGTGCCTGCAATTCCAGTCCTCTGTAAATGATTTCTGTAATTCACATCAAGTGGTTGCCCTGTCAAAAATCCCCAAAACTAAACAACAACTACAAAACCCACACCACAAACACAGAGTAGAATTACTATGAATTAGGAAACTAACTGAACCATCTGTTGATCTACAGGAGTAATTTAAATTCTGAATAGAATTATCAGTCTCTGAGTCTGATACTGAAATCTTAAAAAACAGGGAAAATTAGGAAACAGTGATCTATGCACTTCTATTTTCTATCAGATAGCTCCAAACCCTCTATTCTTATCTTGCTACTTCTTATCTCGATGTGCCTAATTTTCACTGGGCATTTAATGGAATGACTAGATCCTGAAAGGGGTTTTTGAATTTCCAGTCCATTAGGTCCTTAACTACATCTAGAGACTATAGATTGGACTCTATATGACATAAAGACACACTTTGTGACTACATATTTAAGCAGGCACTGTTTGATGCAGTGGGCATAATGACCTAGGTCTAGGCTATAATTTCTAGCTCTTTTACAGGTTAGAGTCCTACGGAGGCAGATTTCAACAAGGCCTAACATCTCTCAGATATTACCCAGATCACTGAAGTGCTTTTGGAAGTTTGACTTATTGTATGAAAATGGCTTTGGCTCACCTGCCAGTATATTTTCTTGTTGCACTATTGTTTAGCAGCACAATGGCAGCATCCTCTGAAAGAATTACTGCTAGCACAACTAGATTAATATTTATGGGAAAACAGCAAATCTTTGGACCCTGCGAGAATTTAACCTAATTGAGCTGAATTGATAACAGACTACTTCTACAGGCAACCTCAAACTATATTGGAAAGGCAAGACTGAACTTAGCTGAACTGTGGTGCAAAATTTTGTATTAATATGTCAACAGGGAGCTCTGAATGTCAGGTTGTTACTCGGATCTTTTCTTTCAGAGAGCCCACCTGCCATATAAAAGTGGAAATGCAGTATTCTACACCTCTAAGAGAGATTATTTGGATTAAGATACATTTCCTTTCCTTAATATGAAATAAGATAGGACCTTCTCATACAAATATACCACCTTGGCCATGTCTCAATTCATAGTATGTCTGCTGGTAATCTGCATTTCTTACTGTCACTAGAGAGTTAAAGCATCAATTTCTTAGACTATCTATACATTTAATTTTCCCTTAAATCTTGTGTAATGTTGGAATGACAGCAGGAAGTTGTGAAAAACACTATGTACTCCATTCTGTGGAGTATTCAGGGAATTAGAGTTAGCTAGGTTGTCACTCTTCAGCGCAGGTGTGGGCATTCCCATAAAACAGTAAGGTGCTTTTCCAGCTAGGTGTGTGAGCTTTTCTTTGGGCTGACAAATTGTCTCAGGTGGACAGAGCTCTCTAATGAAGTGTTAAGCAGTGCCTCCCTGACAAAACAACAGGAGAGTCAGGTTACGGGCTGAGGTATCAGGGCTGCATTTGAGCCTGTCACATAAATCAGATTCCATCACTGAAATATTGCTATCTCCTGCAGAATGGGGGTAGGATTAGATATCTTTTGAATTACAGACATCATTTGATTTCAAGCAGTTGACTTAAAAAGATGAATTTATTTTAAAACCATATTGTAGTGATATTTTTTCATAAATCAATGAAAGACCCAAGCACAGGCATGATTTTCTTTGCATAGTGAGCCCAGTATCCTGTTTTCTCCTTGCATATAGCAATTATGACTGTCAATTAATCTTTCCCTTTTTAACCTTTGTCCAATATAAATATATAATTTGTTGATTTGCATATAAATACTTTCATATATAAATTTCTGTACTTTTTGTCTTTTACTTTACATGGGTTTTTTTTCTTATTCTGAAGATTTTGTTATGGAAAATGCAGTTGACCCATGTGAAACTTAAGACCTTGTCTGCTCCCTTCCCATAGCTGCTGGGGAGTATGATAAATAGCTGTAGATAAAAAGGTTATGGCAACTTGTTTCCTTCTCCTCTATTGTGAAACCATTTTAGCATCTGTCTCTTTTGTCTTTGCATATCTTAAGTCATATCCAAGAAAGGGAGTATTAAGCATGCACCACATTTGCATCCTGGTTACATGACAAAAGCAAAGAGAAGGGTTTCCAGCTTCATTTTCTGGAGGAATTGCTCACATTTGTGACTAACCTGAGTGGCATTTCACCTTTAACTAGTATTAATTTTTATTAGCTAATATTTATTATCCATTGTACCTGAATTATCCGCAGAAATAAGACTTTCTGATGCACAGAGAAGACTTCTGGAGATATGAAAGAATATTGCAGTTTTCTAGCTTTCTGCTCTGAATGGCTCATGCTTCTGCTAGAAAAACATGAGCAGAAGCATCTCACAGAATGCTGTTCCCAACAAGCCCTAGCACTTCAGCAAGTACCACTTAGCTTATTCTTAATGAAAGTGCTGTGAACCTAAGCCATGGGTGCTTCAAGTGTTAAACTACATATATTTTAAGAGCTTAATCACATTTGATGTAAGGATAGTCAAAGAAGAGAAGTAGGTTCTACTAGAGGATGATTGAGACCTTGAGCTGTAGTTCCTTGAACAAAATTTTTTGTAAAGGGTCACAGTTTAAGCAGCTTCCATTATCAACCACTTGTTCCATTTCTCTTCCTTTTGTACCTGTACAGTTGAGTGTGATGCTACTGTGAACCTAAAATAAACATACAATGAATAGTGTATTCTGGTGTGCAGGGAGGAATGCGCTTTTTCTGTGACCTGTCTCTAGCTTTTCAGTGGTTTTCTTCAATGTACTTGATTTTAACTTTGAGTTTTGAAATTGTCAAAAGGAATATTAATCTATTCCTGTTTAAATAACAGGATATAATATCCAGATATAAATATTTATCAATGCAAAATCAATTCTAATTGCTCTCATTGAATTGTCTATAGTTTGCCCATAAGAAAGAGCAAGAGGAAATTAAAATATTAAACAGTTTTTCCAATATCACATCTGTAACCCCTTGCTGAAGATCTGAACAGAGTTATCCTTCATCTCAGGGCCAGAGATCATCTTTGATTACACATTTAAGTTTTTCATTGGACTTTGCATTATATTTTCAAAGAAAAATCTGGTCAATCTGATGAGCTTGGTGAATTTCATTTTCACCATCTAATTGTAGTAGAATTACAACAGTAGTTTTCATTTCTGTTCGGAGTCACAGACTCACAGAATGTTTGAGAATGAGAGGGACTTCTGGAGTTTACCTTGTCCTACCCCACTGCTCAAGCAGGCCCACCTAGAGCAATCTGCCCAGGATCATGTCCAGATGTTTTTCTAATATCTCCAAGGGTGTAGACTCCACAACCTCTATTGATAACTTATTCTGGTGCTCAGTCACCCTCACAGTAAAGAATTGTTTCCTGATGTTCAGATGGAAGCTCTTATGCTTCAGTGTGTGCCTTTTGCCTCTTGTCTGTCACTGGACACCACAAAAAAAGGGCCTGGCTGCATCTTCTTTACATCCTTGCGTAGAGAATCCAGCCCTTATCCTTTTTAAAAATTCTTATGGTTAGTGATTGCCCAGTTCTCTAGTCTATCCAGATCTCTTTGTAAGGCGTCTCCCTTCTCCCAGAGGAGTACACAGCTCCTCCTGCTTTAGTGTCATTGCTAAACTCACTTAATGTCCACTCAGTTCCTGCATCCAGACCATTTATAAAAACATTCAAGAGCACTAGCCCTGAAATTGAGCCTGGCGGAGCCCACTACCAGCCTGACATAATCCTACTTACTAAAACATTTTGAGCCTGACTTGTTAGACCATTTGTTCGCCCAGCACATCTTGGACTTGCCTGAGTGCTAAACATTTTGTCCAGAAGGTTACTCTGAGAGACAGCATCAAAAGCTTTACTGAAATCCAAACCCACCACATCTACTGACTTCTCTTGGTCAATTCAACTGGTGACCCAGTCATAAAAGGAAATTAGGTTGATTAAGCAGGACTTTCCCCTCATGAACACGTGTTGGCTTATATCAGTGATTGCATTGGATCTCAAGTCCTGGAATAACTTTCTCAAAAATTTCAGCAGACAGGCCTGTAATTATCAGGGTTTTCCTTCCTAATCTTACTGAAGACTGGGAAAACATTTTCCAGCTTCCAGTTGACTGGGACCACTTCAGACTCCCAAGGCTGGTGAAAAGTAATGGAGAGAGGTTCCACAAAGGCATCTCTTCCAGTACTCTGTGATATATCCCATTGGGCCCCATAAATTGACACATCCAGCTGGAGCAGCAGGCCTTGAACAAGTTCAGGGTAGTTTTGGTTTTTGTTTGATTTGTTTTGGCTATTAAGTCAGCCAAAATGCTGAGAAGTTATGATGCTTTTCTTATACAGTTTTACCATCTAGAGCTGAAGCTAGTTTCTAGTTAGAATGATGAGAAGACTATTTCAGGAAGAATTTTACAGTAATTTTCTTTTAAAATACTTGTTGTTTCTAAGATTATGTGGTAATTACTTTCCCTGTTCTGTTATTAAAATATCATAAGTATTAGTAAAGAGTAGATATGACCACAAAAATAGCTCATTCCTTGCTCAACAATCACTGGATTTTGTGCACTAGAAAAATTAAAAATAAGTATATGCGACTTAAGAGTTCTCAATATTCAAAGGTATGACAACAAGGCAAAGGGAAATAATTTATACCACTGTGACTATGACAGGTGTGTATACGAATAAGTTTAGGTGTTAGCAAATAGTGATTATACAAATCCACTCCTTATAAGTGACCTTGCTATTCATCATATCTAGTACCAAAAAGAACTTGTTAAAAATAGTTATTTAATATTTTTCTTTATTATTTTGTGAGTTTTAAACCCATTTAATTTACTCACATAATTTTACTTGTGATTTTTACATTTTCTCACTTTGATAAAGAATGCAAAATATGAAAAAATAGAACAAAATAATTGAGGTTGGAAAAGAACCCCAAGATCATCAAGTCTAACCTTTCACTGATCACTGCCATGTCAACCAGACCACACTGACTTGTTTCTTGGATACCTTCAGGGATGGTGATTCCAAAACTTCCCTGGGCAGCCCATTCCAGTGCTTGGCAACCCTTTCAGTGAAGAAATTCTTCCTGATGTCCCATCTGAATGTCCATTGGCACATCTTGAGGCTGTGTCCTCTTGTCTCCTGGGAGAAGGGGCCAACCCCCACCTTGCTTCATTCTCCTTTTAGGCAGCTGTAGAGTGATAAGGTCACCCCTGGGACTCTTTTCCAGGCAAAACACCCCCAGCTCCTTCAGCAGCTTCTCACTGACTCACTCTATAAACCCTTCACCAGCTATTTCCTTCTCTGGACTCGCTCCAGCCCCTCAATGTCTCTCCTATAGTAAGAGGCCCAAAACTGGACACAGAACCCGAGGTGTGGCCTCACCAGTGGCGAGTACAGGGGGACAATCACTGCCCTGATCTTACTTACTGTACTATTACAAAAATGCCTATAAAAGTAGACTTTAAACACTAGTTAATAGGATCAGTGTCAGATGAAAAATTAAAGAAAATTGAAAATACAACTTGTATATAATTTCAAGAGATTGCTTTCACATGCAAGGGTAATAATACTTTGACCAGGATTTATCTGTGCAGTCTACAGAAAATAATTCCTTCTCTTGTGTTAACATTCAGTGAACCTCATATTCACTTAATGTGAGCACAATGGGATCAGCTGTCTTGTGAAGTTAATCTATAATATTAATGCAGTGTTTTATCCTTCTTTCTCAGACTCCATGCACATAAAACATTAATATATATAGTTTTCAGCAGAATGTTCTTGTGTCCATCAGTTAAAAATGCATGGTTTTATCCCTGGGCCAGGGAAGTGCCTCTGTACCTTGCTGCTCCTGTGTATGTACTGTGATTCCCAAATCTGTTACAAAAGAGTATGCAAATTAAAATGTCTCCTATATGTACTCTAAGATCAGTGTATAGGATATGCTTCAGTACATACTGTCACTTATGTTGTATTTTTGGTTGGTTTTTATCCGGTTTGATGGAATATAAAACATTGGAAAGGTCCTTTCTGAAAGCTGCTACAAAGGAACTGGTACTTTGGTTTGTAGATAGAGACCATTACTACATATAATCCAGAATTTTCATATCCTGTTTAAATTCCATTGTTACTTGTGGGCAGATCTGTAAAGAGGAACAATGACCTCATGGAAAAGGCAATAGAGGAGAAAACCTAGTTCTGGCTCTCTTGTTGATTTACTTTTTTATTGTCAGTAAGATATTGCTCTTTGTGAATGATGATTATAAAGGCTGCTAGTTGCTCACCATGGTACCTCTATGTACAGCACTCCATATTCTGGGCATCATTTACCACTTCCAGCTCCTGCTGTACTATCTGGAAGTAGTAGGAAGTGTTTACATTTTTGCTTCTTCTCTTTCTGCATTGAAGAACTTGAACATATATTTCAGAGAGAAAATTGCACCTTAGATGAACAGATTCGAAAATAGGGTGCTAGGCTCTACTCTCCATATGCCAAGGTAAATGAATGCAGTAGCATTAACACAGGATAGGGAGAAAAAAGGCATTAAATTTTTATTTCTCTGTTGGTAAATCTCTGCAGAACAACATGTTGAATTCATAATTTGATCAAACATTTTGTCTTAGAAAATATTTTTTATTTTGCATTTACTAAACAAAAAAAGAATTTGAATGTCATGATCAGGTTCAGGCCTTTAATTGCCTGTAAGTGCAAGAAGTGCAAGGAATGATTGGTTTGCTCTTCAAGACACTGCTCTTGTAGTACTTGGCTTTACAAATGTGCAGTTACATTGTTCAGGGCTCAAGTACTATTTGAAGTCTTGTATAGCTCTTTTTTCAGGCCCTTTGTACAGGGCTTGAGTTTCATCTTTAATCAACAGCCAGCTGTTAGGACTGCCACTGATTCCTGACCTGTAATTACCCCAGAACCTCGTCCTGCTGGCTGGCTTCTCAGAGTCTCCTGATATGCATGCTGCAAGATTGAAAGTGGCAAAAAATCCTTTGCCAAGGTACCAAGAGATTTGTGTCTTTGCACTACAAATCAATCCAAACACTGAAGGCACAAGTCCTGTTCTCCCCTACCCCCCCACTCATTTCCCCCTTTATCTCTGTCCTGCATTTCAGGTTGTAATTAAGACTAGCAATGTGAAATCAAGCAAGTTTGCTTGAACCTGCCTCTAGGAAAAGATCAATTGGCAAACCAAATGCATGCTGTCCTTGCTGATGAGATTCATGTTTTTTTGCTGGACCATCTGATTATGTTTTAGTATGAACTGAGTAAGCTTTCTGATGCAATGTTCTGTGTGAGTAAGCTGCAACCATACACACACTTTAAGTATTATAGATTCCAGTTGTCATGAAACATTTACTTCATTGTCAGCTCTATCTACTGTATTCTTGAATTTTGAACTACAAAGTACTGCCAACCAGCAAACACGCATTTTTATTCCAGGATGAATGATGATTGCAAGCCATGAATTGGTTTCAGTTCTCTCTCCCTTTCATCTGAGAGGAGAAGCTTGTTTTTTAAAAAACATGTTATGTCCCTCAGATACGTGTTTTACTAAATATATATGCAAAGGAAAGGCTAGAATAATTGCAAGTTTTCATTGATGCTATTGCTAATTGTATACCTAGCTCCTTTTAGAGCTGGCCACCATAACTAGCTAAATCTAGATTAATCTTTCTTTAGCTGAGGGAAATAGCCTCACATGTGTTAAAAGATTATCACCTGTTGAGTACATCTGAGATCAGAAACACTTTGCATCAAGCTCAGGTCTCAGAAATGCATACACTCGGGGTTACTGTCGTGATAGAGGCAGGATGCTCACTGGAAGGGGCTGACACATTCTGAACACCTACATTTTAAATGCTTTGTGAACAGGTGACAAGGATTATGGATTGCAGGAGACGCGAGAGACCTGGGAGCAAAGATGATCTTCTGTGCATGTATGTGTTTCTCTGTTCACTGGAGAATGAAAAGCAGATCCAAGGGTTTTTAGAAATTTCCTGATTTTTCACAAGTAAGCTATATGCTTATGCCTTTTTAATGCCTTGATTTTTTTTTTTTTTTTTTTTTTTTTTTTTTTTGCCAAACAGCTATACTCAACATTTACTTGCTGAGAGATGTTAGTGGGAATAAATTGTTGCTAGGTTATGGAATGTATCTTTCAGTATTTCCATAGTCAATGGTTTTGATTTTATCTGATAAACTCAAGTATTGCACAGGGGAAAAAGTAAGCTGTATTATTAACACAGGCAGTTGAGAAAATCTTCTTTTAAAAAAGCAGAACTCCAGGATGTAATATTAAGAATTTTTCTGTATAATTACATTAAATATGAAAATTTATATTCAGCTCAGATCCACAGCAGCGTGGCAGAGACTAAGACAGAAGTCAAACTTGGACCTGATTAAGGGTTTTTGTGGTTTGCTTTGTATTTTTTTATTTTCTTACAGCTCTCACCTTTCACAATCATATTAATTGTATTTTTCTAGCCTTCTTTCCAGTCTGTACCTGATATTCAACTACACACTGTAAAAGTAACTAAAGCATAACAATTTTCTCTTCATTGATTAACAGAAAGAAAGGCTACTATACAGAAAGCTTCCTACATTGATTGAAGAAGGCAGTTAATAATCAGTAGGAAAAAAGTTTCTTCTATACAGCTCCTGAGAAATCTTTATCCTTATTACAGAAGAATGCTGAGGCTGTTATTAGTATTTGCACTTTGACTCAGAGTTCTTGATATTTTCCCTGTGCCATGACCTGGACAAAGAGGAATCTGAAATACAGTGTTGAGTTTGCACTTTCTGAAACCAAGTTGTTTTCTGGTCAATTCAGTTACTCTGATCAAGGCTGTGGTGGGGATGTTCAAAGAGGAAAGGATAGACCTGACATGTGATCCCCACTGATCACAGTGATTACATGCGTCTGTGGAAAGTCAGAGGGAAATTTTAGCTGCACTAGAAAGTATAATACATCTGCATTAATACAGCCAACCATGCTGCAGTCAATCTTTAAATAAGTGAAACACAAAAAAATTATGAGTCTTTATTTCCTACCACTGCAATTTATAGTTATGTGGTGTATGCTTTTAAAATACCAATTTTTATTGCAAAATACAAAATAACAATAATAATAATAATAATAAATAATGTTTTCTAGGTAACACTAGCCTATGGGTAGAGAGAAAAAAAATAAAACCTAAGAAAGGATATATTGTAAAATGAGAGATTTACAAAATAAGATATCTGAAGTTAAAAGCTAAGACTATTAAAGCTTTTTTCATCTAAAATAACACTGCAAAAGATAGGACATTTCACTATGTCTATATGCTTACATATTTTCAAGTATTAGTGTTCAACAAAATGTGTTATTCTCTACAAGAGAAGGAGACACAGCCCCAGAGATTTTTGATAAAACTATTGTTTGTCTTTCTGGAAGCTTTGCAGAAACTGAGGGGAGCTCAATCTTAAACTCCATTTGCCAATCAAGAGCACCTGAACTTAGCTTCTCAGCTTCCCATTCAGTGAGATATGAGATGTTATCTAACCCCAAAGGGCAGAGCAGCTTCTCTCTTGTCTGAGTCCCAGATAGGCCAAGTACACAAGACAAGTATGGAGGAGAAGGGAGGCATTAACTATTAAAAATTGTGGTTTGCCTTTTCTAAGAAATCTATGTCAAAAGATAAAATGGAATTATAAATTTTGTTCTCTGAATTGAAAAAGAGGCCCCCGATAGAACAGTGTTGCAGTGTTCAGGGATGGCCACGTCTTCTACAAAATTAAGTTTTTCAAATAATGGGGGGACAAATTCAGTGGAATGCCAAAACCTTTGTAAACAAGAATCAGAATAAATTAAATGGAACTTATTGCTATCTGGTTGTTAGACACGACTTGGTAGTTTGTACTAGCTTGTTTCCTAAAAGTTTTTGTTTCTTGTGTTTGTACCTTAATTTTTAATTTAAAGCTTTCTATGAGCACAATCATTGAACATTTGAGACTCCACTATATTTTTAAGGTATTCTTGCATGGATTATATTTAAAAGGTTATGTACTTTGATGTCTTTATTGTGTAGTTTGTATCCATTGAGCACATTACCTTTTTTTTAAAGTAATTTTATGAAAATACTGTTTTTAAACATCTGTCAAGGGATGAAGATTAGCTGGATAGATGTAGGATGCCAGTATATTATGTACTGTGCTAATCTGTATACCATAATACTCTTGATCATCAAAATCTCTGCAGTTTTGCAGACTTGTTACTGCAAATTCAAAATATAATTCATGTGAATCTAAATTAAACTAGAATGCACCAAGACATTTTATTTTAACATTTTTATCCGTAGATGATTAAAAAGGAGTAAAACACAAATTCAAACTTTATTTAAAAAGCAAACACAGGAAAAAAAAACCCCAGTTTTGAGTCAGGGTAGGAATTTGTTTCAAAATTACTCCTTTCTTGAAAAAATAGATGAACTAAATATCCAAACTGGGGAGAAATGGATGCCACAGACAGGAGATGTGCTTGGGAGTAGGATGTACATTTAAATTGGAGTTATAAAACTATGAAATGGTTTGTGTTGGAAGGGGTTTTAAAGATCATCTCATTGCAACCCCCCTGCCATGGTCAGGGTCACCTTCCACTAGACCAGGTTGCTCAGACCCCCATCCAACCTGGCCTTGAACACTTACCACCCTCACAGTAAAGAGTTTCTTCCTACTATTTAATCTAAATCCAACCTTTTTCAGCTTAAAATCATTACTCCTTGTTCCATTGCTGCACTCCCTCATAAAGGTCCCTCCACGTCTTTCCAGTAGGCCCCATTTAGGTAATGGAATGTGCAATTTTTAAAAGAAAGGGAGAAAGAGCCTTTGACCCACATTTATTAAAGTGGTCTTTAATTTCCCCAGTTATTTTTCACAACCACTAACTCTGACTACTCAGGAGGTGTAAAACACTGGGCATAGTCTATGGCAGCAACTAGGGGAAAAAAATTAGGCATGTCAGATTTTACTGAAGGTAAGCAGCCAGAAAGTGATCCACAAGAGGAAGGTACCCATTCACAGGGTGAGGGTTAGAATTCTTCCCTCATCTGCCCCTACAACAGTGCTCATCCTGGAGTTATTCAGTTACCAAGGTGCTGTGTAATAGAATCCAGTGGATGCAATTAAAAGCCTGACAGGTGAGTGGGAATAAGCCAAAGTCTCCAGAGATTAAGTCTTAGCTTCTGGACTGGGGCAAATGTCTGAGGGAATGGGAAGCAGAAAAGGAGGAAGACAGTCTTGAGTTCTGGCCCTTCTGGTCACATTTCATGAAAAGAGCAGTAGAATTAGATTAGATTAGATATTAAGAAGAAATTCTTTGTAGTGAGGGTGGTGAAGCACTGGGGCAGATTGCCCAGAGAAGTTGTGGATGTCCCATGAGAATTGTGGTCACATATTTCTGCAAATTTAGACTCAGTATTATGTTCATGTTGCTTCACATGAAGTGTTGTGAAAATTATAATAAATTAATAGTTAAATTTTTTAAAGGAAAACTGTTTTGATGCATTCAGTAAAAACAAAATAATCCATCCTTCTGCATGATCCTTACAATTTTCTCACACGTGAAGCCCAAAAACGTATACAGTTACCACATACATTCAGCAGAAGTACTGCTTTGTGCCAAGTCCAGTGGGAAAGATGAGGTACAGGGGTTAATGTTGACATAAAGGCCAAATCCTGATTTCTTTGATGTTAAGAGGAAAGTTTTCATTGAGCCCAGTGGGATTAAGATTTAGTGTACATGTTCTTGTTTCTTTGAAGTTAGTGTAGTCTAACATTGCTCAAATCTATTAAGTAGTCTTTACTAGTTCTGTGCTGGTGAATTAAAGAAAATTTTATGTTTAGAGCAAACTCTTTTCCTTCTTTCTAAAAAAAAAAAATTACCAAGAGGAAAATTCAACTAGAATAAATAGATATTTGGTTTAAAATCTGTAATAAAAATATAGATAAGAATATAAGATATATGAAGTGTTTTTATTACTTGCTTTTTAAGCTAAAGGCATCTATAATGTTAGCAAACATAAAATTATGAACTCTCAAAAAAAGGTTTTTACAACATATTTCTTTTTGTCCCTTCAAGAATTGTTTCAAAATCTATTAAGTTTTGGAAGCAAAAAAAAAAAAATTTTCTTCTGTGTTGAAAGAATTTTTAGTATAAGTTTATAGTTAAGAAGCTTTGGTCTACAGCTATTTCTTACTCAAGGTACTGGTGATGTAGCCATGTAGGCGTTAAACAGAAGCAGCGTCTTTAATGCAGATATTCTGTATGTGATTGACAATTATTCTGCCAGTGTTATGTCTGAGCATATCATTTGCTTAAATGTGCAAGATAAAATCTCCCTTAAAATTTTTACACTGAAAAAGTAGCTAAAAACAAAAAAACAATTTTGCAGAAAGTCAAAACTGATGTGTATTCTAACATGAAGACCAGAAATAAAAAAAGTAATCTGTCAGGTCTTTGTACCTTTGGAAGAACACACCTCTTATAGAAAATCACTGACTTAGAAAGCAGTTAATTTTTCATGGTTTTGAAGAGTAAATAAAATGCAGAATGTAATGCAACTTATAGGTTTGAGGACTAGGGACATCCATTTTGCCATGTAATCTCAATTTAATATAATGTATTTAAAAAATTTCAAGAAAAATAAGCTTATATTATTACCATAGATAAGTGTGCTTAATTCATTGCTATGCTTCTAAAAGCTTATCATTGGTATATTGACAAAGAAAAATTGCATTTTAAATTGCTATCTAACTCCCAGCAAATTTGATTTTTATTTCTTTGATATGAAAAATAAGCCTAAATCAATATATATGGTTACATAACCTATGACATTTAGTATTAAGGCCTAGGAAGTAAGTCACCTGATGAAAAGATGGAGCTGAAGTAGTTTTACAAGCCCTTTGTCTTAGCTGGGGTGGTTTCATATTTGCAATTGCATTTTAGAGATCAAATGCATTAAATCCTAAAGAGGCACGAAAAGGTTGACTACTTCAAAGAACTTTTAAATTGAATAATAAACATAAAACAAAACCCAATAATTTATACAAATGTTGCAGAAACAGTACAACTAATTATTTATGGAAAAAAGTGACACCTCTTCAGAGAAACAATTTAGCTTTTACATTTAAGCTAACACTGCTTAACCATTTGTTATTCTAACTACTCTACCGAGTTCAGGTCTAAAATAGTCCATAATGCATATATATCACTGCATATATCTGCATAGATTATACACTAAGCATTTAAGTTTATATTTACAATTCAACTTCAGAATTTTTCAAAAGTAGGTCTATTTGCATTGCTCCTAATTCTGCAGTAGGTGGCAGTGGGTAGTGGAGAATATACAAGAATATACAGTTTAGATGTCATCACATTTTTAAG
This sequence comes from Anomalospiza imberbis, assembly GCF_031753505.1. Taxonomy (NCBI): domain Eukaryota; kingdom Metazoa; phylum Chordata; class Aves; order Passeriformes; family Viduidae; genus Anomalospiza; species Anomalospiza imberbis. Next base: position 50,178,935 of record NC_089686.1, on the reverse strand, counting down.
GGAAGCTTAAAAATGGCCAAGCGTTTTATGCTTTTGAGTTATGCATATATCAAACAGAAATGAACTGTCAAACAGAATTTCTAAATTGTTTGTTTAAATAGTAGCTTTGGCAAAGCATTATGAAAATAAATTAAAATGATAATGGAGTCAAATGAAGATGGAAATACACACTTTCCTGTAAATAAGTGTGGAGGTGAGTCCATGTAAGAAAACTAAATCAAAGGTTTAAAACTCAGGAGAAGGTTCTGCAGGGCAGCTCTGCAAGTTAGGATAATATGGTGAACTCAATTTAAAAATAGAAAAAGAAAACTGCCAGTTCATTTTTATCTGCATTTCTTTGGAAATTGTTTATACTAATTTTCAATATTGCACTCGCTTTTGAAAATACCTTTGTAATTAATGAAATAAAAAATGCTTGGGAGAGGATTTGGGCACGATATTGTCAGTGTGGAATATTAAAAGGGTTTCAATAGGTTGATTGTGTGGGAGGATGATTTGTGAAGTTTACAACAGAGATCTGATTTTACATTCCTTGCACACATGAAATATGGGAGCTTGAGAGTATACAGAATGTGAAATTGGATGAAAAATCTGCCCAAGAAGAACATTCTAGGTCTTGTTTATTATTGATTCCTGATTCTTGCTTATCTGAAAAACTGGATTGGTAGATTTATATAGAAAGTGCTTGGTCAGCACTGCTGACTTTCACATTTTCACCACTGTATTTTGTCCCCCAAACAGACCAAGTAAGATTTTTAGAAGTGCAAGGCATCCAGTAGCTCACATCTCAGATACTTTGAAGTGACCAATAATTAGGAGTCCTTGTTTTAATTAGTTTCCTGTTTTAATCTCCAACTTTTCAACCATGCAGCTGGAAGCTGTTTAGTGCTCAATGTTTTGAAAACCCTGGTCATGCATATTGCTGGACCTGGACTAGCTGAGGTAAAACTCCCACTGAAACTGTTTATGATTTTGGGGCCAAACTCTCCCTCCCAATACTTCGCATGGTTAAGCAGTACAAAAACTTTAAGTTAAAGTATATGGTTGTACTTAATGTTAACTCTCTAATCATAAATATTATGCAATAGTAGATATTATCTTTTATGTGAGTTAATAGTTTATACTAAAAATAGGTATAAGCAAATCCATAGAAACAGGGAAAATGATGACTCAAAGTTAGTTGGATTTTTGCCATTGACTCAGTAGCAGTAAATTTATTGTAATCTCATTGTGTTACCCATCAGCTAAGTTTCTGTGAAATTAAAAATAACACTAGTGTTTTAATAAAACTGATAGTGATCAAATGCTCATAGGGTATTTAAAAATTAAAATTTGGAAAATATGAAAGAAATGGACACACTTTATTGAGTCTTTAGTTAAAGTAAAAGCTCCAGAATTAAACCCCAGGTATCAATAATTTCACAAAAAGACCCATTGCACATTTAAACTAAAATTATTTCTAATTGCCCCTGTTGAACCATGAATTTTCTTGATTTACTTCTGCATTATCTAATTTTACGCTAGCAATGTGAATGCGGCCAATGAAATTTAGTTACTTTAATTTGAAATCATGCATTCTTAACTTTAATTTTGTGTGCTCTATCTTGTTCTTTGATATTGTTTTGTGTTAAGATGCATCAAGTATTGTGTTGCTCTCTAGGAAACTGAATAACAGTTGCGATAAACTTTGAGCAGCATTTCCCAAGATATGTCAAAATTCTCTTTGAAACATATCTAGATTTTCTATTTTCTGTGTTGATGTTTATGGCTTTACTATACTTCTAAAAATATTGAAGTCTTGTTGTCTGATTATATTTGGGGTTCTTTTTCTTTTGTATAATTGTTTACCTTTCAGTATTGTACATTTAATTTCAATTCATATGGTTTAACCGTCAGTATTTTTATGTTATAAATCTTTTAATGACTATTCTTGCTGCAAGTAATTGTAGTTGTTTATCTTTTTTTAAATCAGAAAGTTACTATTTTTAGGTGTCTGGGAGTTCCTCATTCATTCATGGGCAATGCCATAAATATCTCCAAATTTTTATAATATAGAAGGAATCGTATAGAACTTTAGACTGTAAATCAAAGAATGAAGTATGAAATTCAGATGTAAAAAAAAGATAAAATTAGGGGAAAAAAGAGATATTCTGTAATACAATGTGGTTTAGTTATTAAAAAAAAGTTGTAATTGATTTATATATGTTTTTAGTAGATTAAGATAAACAAATAAACTAGGGAATTGGGATTTTTCTTTTTTTTTGTTCTATTAATTGCCAACCTGCCAGCATCTTTATGCTTGCACAGAAGAGTGCAGGACGCGTGAATTTTGCTTGTTGTGATCATTAGGTGTACATCCAGTCCAAATTGCACGTGAAGGCCAGGTATGACTCAGTTTGCCTATGCCCAAACAAACAAGCAGAAAGAGTTAAAGTCTGAGAACATCCCAGCAGTGGTAAGGGATAGCCTGGAGGCTAAAAGTTCTCAACCAGCCTCCCGCAACTCACAAATGTTTTTCACCTTTTATGCTTTGAAGCTCTTCTGCTCTGACACGTGTAGAATTCTCCACAGAATTCTGAGTACCCAAATATCTCTCTCAAAGCCTCTCTGCTGCTCTTTCTTGGTCTGCCAGAGATAAGACACCATGTGTCAGGTTCCCTGGTGAGATAAAATGAGACCAGGGCTGAATTGGGCCTAATCACTGTCTCCATGAACTGGCTGTTAGTGTGACTCTCAGTAGTGGAACACTGTTAGCTTTAGGAGAGGAGTTGCCAAGGCTGGTTTAGCAGATGCTGAGCGATAGTTTTCCACATTAACAGCATGGCATTAACAGCATTGACAGAGAAGTGCTCTGCCTGAATGCCACGGATGTGGAGATCTGCAGAGGAAAATATCTCAAAAAATTATTAACTGAGAACAGCTTCGGGTGGTGTGTTTTTTTTTTTTTTTTTTTGCAAACCTGCAAGAAGCTTGGAGCTGGGCATGATGAATGATGTAGAAAATGTGAGTAGGAGGTGGCATGTTCTTGAACAGAAAGTTCTCCAGCATCCTTCCCCACCTCCCTACGCAATCTCAGTTTTTAAATGTGTACGTGAATACATGGCTACTTGTCTGGTACTGGAAAGACAGTTGTGGCTTAATATTAGCACCAATTTTCCCTTACTTCTAAAAATTCTTTAAGAATAAGATTGGGGTGTAATTTTGGTTTCTTTCTCTTGTCTTCCTCCCCAAAATTAGGCCAACTACAATGAAGATTACGAAGGACTCACCTTATTGACATAATAACAACAGAAACACACTTTTGTGAAACACTGGACAGAGATGTAAGGATACTGCTTACTCTGAAACACAGTACTTAAATTTTAAGCTTGTTAAAAAAGATAATATTAAATCAAGGAGTAGAAATTGTCTTCTGGTAATGTGATCATTTTCTCTGGGAACTATTTCGGTTTTTTTATAAAGTATCTCTAAATAACCTTCCTAAATCTAGAATATTTAGAGAATAATTTAAAAACCAGTTTTCTAGAAAACCAAAACTATGTACACTTGCCTTTTTAGCTACCATCATGTCTCTGGCTTGTTCATTCCTGACACTGATATGAGTAATTGTCTCCTTGTAACATTTCCATAACCCAATCCTGTCATACAAATTTGATGTTTAACTGGGCAAGTCAAAAAGGGTAATTTGATTGTCCAAAGAACACAGAGTGCCCAAAAATAAACTGTTGCATGAATAAGAGAATGAGATAGAAAGTAGTGTTAACATATGGTATGAAAATTTAACTCTGACTAGTGGAAGTTTTTAATTCCTTATAAAATCAAAGACCTGAATGAGGTCCCTAAACTGATCCGAAGTGAAGTGAAATCTCACAGAACCAGTCCAATACCTAAAGAACCTCGAAAGCCTGGTCCAGTGCAGAGAACAAGAACAGCAGGTTGAGCTAGCCTAATATTATTTTTTAACTGCCTGTAGTTCAGAGGCTCAATACATCTTACTAAATTGTTGGTTTGAGGCAAAACTGTGCATTGATTTCTTGTAATCTGCCAGAGGTCTGTGGCTTATTCTTTTGTCTGTCTTCAAAACTTCCCGCAATCTTCCTGAGTGGTATTATAACAATAATTCTAACCTCTTAATTCACTTTTAATGGTTGCCAGAGGTAGCATGTCTCTTCCACTATTGTCACTTCCTGTTTCTACTTCCTCCAGTTGCCAATTGCCAGCTGACAGGATGGCTAAGAGGAGGATTTGCTACCTTTGCTTCCTATTTTGTTTCTTTTTTTTCTGACTTTCTCACTCATTGCTTTTTAAGCATTTTTGCTATAGAACAGGGCTATTTTTAATTGTTGAAGAAATACTCAGTCAATAAACACTTTGGCTGGGAATCCATAAAACATTTTGGTTCTGTATTCTAATTCAGAAGACAATCTGTCAGAATTAATTGAGAATGTCGTAAGGTAATCAAGTCCAGTTCATTAGGCAAATATTTAAATTATTAATTTAAATAGTGGGTAGTTCAATAGCATTTATGACAGTAAAAAATACCAACGTATTTTAATCTTTAAATTCCTTCTCTGTGCAGAAGTTGATGTGCTGCTATAGCTGCTGCTGTTACACATAAAAAGTTGTCACCTTGCTAGTATTTAAGCTTGTCAGAGTCTGCTAAAGAATTATGTTCAGAAAAGGCTTATGAAACAAAAATGTATCTTTTTAAGCACATGGTGCTTAAAATTAATCAAGCCTTGAGTGTCATTTTCATTCTTGCAACTCTCTTTTGGATCAAGTAGAATTATACCAGAGATGAACTTGAACCAGAAAGTTCAGGGTCATGCCATTTTATCAATTTATAGAACACTTAAATTAATGTATAATTATTTACCATAAATCTACTACTTTAGTACCTTAGGCATTTCCATTTCTTTAGTGCTGAGAAAAATATATTTTTCATAAAATGAGTTCATCTCTCTTCCATTTTTATTTGCCTTATCTATCACACAGAGAGAGAGTCCCCCAAAGTAGAAAAACATTAGGAGGGAAAAGGGGAAAAAAAGATGAGGCAAATTGGTTAAAAAGAGAGGAGAAATAAGAAAGTGAATGGTGATAGTTGTGAGTTAATGACATAGCATTTGTTGAAAAGAGAGCATTTATTCAACATGTTTCACAGAAACACAGAATAGTTTGGGTTGCAAGGGAGCTTTAAAGGTCCTCTAGGCCAAGCACTTTAAGATGAGCAGGGATATTTTCAAGTAGAGCAGGTTGCTCAGAGTCCTGTCCTACCTGCACCTGAATATTTCCAAGGATGAGGCATCTACCAGTTCTCTCCTTGTTACACCATCCTCAGAGTAAAATATTTCTTCCTTGTGTCTAATCTGAATCTTCCCTCTTTCAGTTTAAAACTATTAACCCCATTCTGTCACAATGGGCCCTACTCAAAAGGCTGTCCCTATATTTCTTATAAGCCCTCTTCAGGCACTGGGAGACCACAAAGCGTCACACCAGAATTTCTTCAGGATGATCTATCCCAACACTCTCAGCCTTTCCTCATAGGAGACATCCTCTCCTCCGTCCCTATGATCATCTTGGTGGCCTCCTCTGGACTCACCCCAACAGGTCCCTGTCCTTCCTGTGCTGGGAGGCCAGAGTTGATGCAGCTCTGCAGGTGGGCTCTCACCAGAGCAGAGCAGAGGGGCAGAACCCCCTCCCTGCCCTGCTGTCCACGGGGCTCTGGATGCAGCCCAGGACACATTTGGCTCTCTGGGCTGCCACTGCACATTGCCAGCAAATGTCCAGCTTTTCATCCACCTGTATTCCAAGTCTGTCTCTACAGGGGTGTTATCAGCCTGCCTTGATACCAGGGATTGCCCTGAACCAGGTGCAAAACCTTTGATTTGGCTATTTTTGAACCTGATGAGGCTCCCAAGGGTTCACTTCCTGAGCTTGTTTCAGGTCCCTCTGAATGATGTCCTCTCCCTCAGGGGTGTCAGCTGCTCAGCCTGGAGTCATCTGTAAATTTGCTGAGCACACTAATCCCACTGTCTTTGTCATTGATGAATTTATTACACAGGACTGGTTCCAATTTCTATGTTCTGCTCTCTGAGGTGACTGCCTTGGAAACTGCAGCAAGGTTTGCATACAGGGTTTTGAGTGACTGTTTTGGTCATGTGCATCTTAAATCCATACCTCCCTATGTGGAAGTGAGAGTAGAGCCTCTGGGGCTGATACATCTACTTGTGATGTATCAGCCTCTGGGGCTGATACATCTACTTGTGTACAGGGAGTCAGTGAGTGACAAGTATCTTTGCCTGGTAATCCAGGGCTGCATGCCGTACCAGCTGCAGTATTCCAAAGGAAATTCTCTTCACATAAAACAACTGGAAGCTGGGAGGCATACTGCAGTAATTTCCAAAGTATTTTAACTCATGGGCTCAAAAAACCTGTTGTAAATGTATGGTCTTGCCATATGTCACCTTAACTGCAGGAATTTTAATACACTGTTATTTGAATCATTCTCAATGCAACAATTTAACTTTGCATTCAGTTGTAATCCCTTCACTCAGTTTCTCTTAGCCTTTAAACACATTTACTCTGTAAGTCTATTTTCTACTCTTCATTTAAGTAATTTGAAATGTTTTTAAGTTATTTGAATCTAGGTTTTATTGTTAAAATATATCAGTCAAATATGACACGGAGCATTCCTAACAACTGAGTGTGTCTTGCATTTTTTCTCTATTCAGATTGTCTGCAATATTAAAAATATTTGTTTAGTAGTAAGTCTTTACTATTTTTTGAACTGTAGTTTGTTTCTAGAAATATTTTATTACAAGAAATATAGTCTGTCCCCCTTTGTTGTAAGGAAAATAGCTCTATCTGTAAAGAGAAAGTTTCGCCTAATGGTGTTCACAGAACTGACTAAAAAAACCATTCAAGCTGAATGTTGCATCTCAAACAGGAGCAGGATCAGCAAACAATACTGAAGAGGTGGGTTTTAAAAATTCTTCCAGAGAGAAGTTGTAGCATTTGGGGAATGGGCAGAAATAGAAAGGAGTTTCAAAAAAAAATCTCAGGAAGCACTGGAAGCAGGAAAAAGTCAAAGCAGCCTGGCAGAAGCAGCAGCATCTGAGCATTTGGCTGTCAAAGCAGGCAGAGCAGGTCCCATCGTCCTAGTGAGCTTCACTCAGGTGGCTCTGGCTTGCCCTCCTCCCTTTGGAAGCCATCTCAGGGGTCACTGCCTGAACACTTTGCAGAATTCTGCACACCTGCAGAGTCCAGGGGCCAGGGCTGCTCAGGGGAACGTGAGGACCAGCAGCAAGACACAGGTGTGTCAGTGCTCTGCCACTCTGAGAGATGGCTCTCTCAGGATGAACACAGAACAAAGCACGGCAAAAGGGTTTGTCCCCCAAGAGCCTCACCCCAAAAAGTCCTCTCCTGTCACTTGTTCCAGCTCTCACATAAATGCACACACACACACACAACCACCCTTGACTCTGGCTTAGCACACGGATGTGCACAGCTATTTGTGACCTACCAAGCATGTAATTTTTGCCTTTTTTTATGAAACACATATTTAGATTAAAAATTTACAGTATTGCATCTCCTCTAGTAAAAATAATTAAGGGAGGAAAACATTGAACAAGAAAATACTGTGAGATTAATTTTTTGGCTTTTTGATCAACAGATTTATATGATTCTTTTATTGGGAATGGGATATAAAAGTACTGTAGAAGCCTTCTTGTAAGGTTTATATTACTAGTATAATAATGCCATGTTTTATATGCCTACTTAATACTTTTTAAATTCTCTGATAAGATTTCTGCCATAGAAATATAAATATTTTTCTTTTATCACTTTTTAGTCTCTATAGAAAAAGCAGTCCATAGCTGTATCTGTCATTTCTGTTTTCTCTTCTCTTTCTTGAAAATTTAGTGTTTAATGGGGAAAGGGCTAAAGAGACTTAATTTCTTCTCTTTCTCCCATTAACCCTATCATCTATTCCCTTTTGACAATGGTGCTGTTTGACCTTCAGATTTAAAATTGCTTCTTTTCAAAATTTGAGTGGTGTCAAAGAGAGAAAACCAATACAAAATTTAAAAGTAGCAGTGGGAGCTTAAGCATCTTTCCCAAATGTTTCATTGGTCTGAACAAAGAGAATGAATTTGCCTCCATAATTTCTGTGGTTGTTTAAAAGCATTAAAAAGCATTAACAATGAGCAGGAAATAGATCAAGTAAACCTCTTGTGAACAATCCATGGTTCAAATCTTATGCTTTTCAGGCTGTGTGGGCACACACCTGTATTTGAGTGAAAAAGTACACAAAATATGGCAAAACGGACTCGTTAAAAGAAACTCAGTTTTTAATTTTTTCTGCCTTCATAAATGTCCTGAGGAGGATTTCCCCACAAAACCCATGGAAGAAAAGAACATGTGTTGTACTAAATAAATATGTATTCCCAAATTCCATTGCTGTTAGGAAAAAAACGCTATCATTCAATGACATGTCTAGTTCTAATTGTAAGACTAAAAGTAACACAAGGTTTCATTTTTGTTTTCATGTTATATTAATGCAGTTCTGTTAAAAATGTTGAGAGTTACAGGTTCTACAATTTCAGTGGTGAAGTCTGAAAGTTTGAGCATCCTCATCTAAACTTTTCATCTTTCCCTTCAGTCTGTTTAGGGATAAGCACATTATCACAATGGCTTTGTCTCCCAGCAGTGAGATATTAGATAATCATCATAAGAAGTGTAAAAACAATTTGTTGTTATGTGTTGTTAGCTTTGTGAATGAACACACGTAGGCTGAGGGAGTGCTGTTAGATTTGCTATGTTTGCTTAGCATGTCTGTGTCAGCTGCAGGAATTGAACTGGATGATCCTTGCTCTTAAGCACATTACCTACCATTTTTGTTGCAAAAAAAAGGACTAGTGTTTCCTGAGGCACTGCTGTGCATGTTATTACTGCTTTATATCACTTTTTAGATCTGAGTTGTCTGATGTATTGAATAATGAAATTAAGGCTTGTGAAGGATGGCTGAACTACAAAATACCCTGTGGGGTGAGCTTGCTTTTAATAGGGATTTTTCCAGGGGTGGAATGGGGCAAAGGAAAAGAAAAGAAAGACCCCCACTTAAAAAAAAAAAAAATCATTTTCTTCAACAAAGCCATGTTTTCCCCCCACCGTACTTCCTCCTCATGCTCCCCTGCCCATTTAGCAGTATTTTCCTTGTGTGATTGAGAAGCCCTTAGTGTTGCTCAGGGGAAAGGACTCACGCTGAGAAGTAAGGGATCCCAGTTGTACACTTAATCAAAGTGGCATGCTCCACACTTTTGTTTCTGAGTAATTTCCGTAGCAAAGGCATGTGATCTCTATGTTGTGCCTGCATGAATTTAGTCCAAAGTTTGCAACTGACTCAGTTGTTACTCCTGCTGACAGGCAAAAGGTTCTTTTGGGGGAGGCAGGGGGTGAGGATCAACTCAATTCAGGTTGCTAAAAGGGAATGAAAAGGATGATTTGAAAACCACAAATACTGGGATGAAAGATTACAGATAGCAAACAATAACTGTCCATGGTAAATTGTTGATTGGGATATCTGTATCAGGTGATGTTTGTAGTCTCTACATGTAGTGTGATGGAAAACAGATTAGGGCAGTGAAAGTAGAGCAACAATAGAGTCTGATTCTTTGTTTTCACTTTTCAAAGGCTTTTTTTCTGCTTCTTTTTCTTCCTTTTTTTTTTTTTTTTTTTTTTTTTTTTTTTTTTTTTTGATAAGGCCCAGGAAATTGTTAGCAACATGCTGGTGGGAACCTATGGAAAAGAATAAATGCTGTATCAGTGGTGCAGTTCTTATCCCAAGAGCTGTGTTGGTGGGTGTGGGAATAGCAGGCTTTTCAATGTGAGCTGCTGCAATGAGATAGCATTGAGAAACCAGGGCAGGGAACAGCACAGATTTAGTCTGGGGAACCAAGAGCTTTATCCAGCAGTAATGTGTGTAAGGACAGACAATGTAACACTATAGTTGGTTTCACAACAAAGAACTGTAAAAGGATTTGATAGTAAGGGGTTGGCAGAAAAGCCGAATGTATCTGTACAGTGCAGTAAGTGCTTTCTTTTTAAAGGCATTTAAGTGAAATAACTTAAAAAGACAGTACTTAAAGTTTTTTTTTTTCTTTATAATACACATTATTTTAGAGTAGGGACATTTAAAAACAGAGTAAAGGACCTAAGTAAAGTAAAGGAATAAAATACCTAAGAGGGTATTTTATTTCAATAAGGGAACAAGAGGGAAGAAAAGGCATGTGTGGTAAAACAGAACTGACAGGTCTTTCTTTTATACAGAGATCTGTTTACTTATTGCATTTGATTTCGGAGCACCTTTATGGCCATCATCACCACCAAATCACTAAAACATTTTCATCTCTATCACCCAGCCTGTATATGTCTATTTTGTATTCAAATTCAAATTGCAGAAAGTTTTGGCTGCGACTTTAACAAGACCCCACACAATCAGTGGAGCTACCTGGGCTTAAAATGAGCATATGGCTTTATGAAGACTGTGTGGTAAGAAGATAACTATTGCCACAGCATACTCAGGAATACTCCTTCAGAATGAAATAGCATTTCTTCATTTTTATAGCAGCTGTCATGACCAATGAAAGCTAAAACAACTTTGTAAATCCTCAATGTGCCACTGCTGGTGGATTTGGCCAAAGGTGTTAGTAATTAAATGATCCTATGTGTCAGTAGCAGTTCTGCTGTGGGAAAGATGACTGAGTAGGAAAATTAGGATGGAACTATGTTTTGCTCTTGTGTCAGGTGACCTTTCTAACACAGGAAAATATTCTGGCAAGACAGGTAAAAATCAATTAGGAATTTGGCAAAGCTTTCATGTTTAGTGTCTGGTAGTTGCTGGTCAGGGCTTTTTGAAGATCCCAGTGAAAGCATCTCTGACTAAAAAAATCATACAAATGGATGCTTAGGTTAAAAGTATGTGGATCTCTGCTGTACAGTTAGTGAAACTTCTATTGAATTGGGAACAATGTGTAGCTAATTTGCTCTGCAGTGTGTGAACCTACCTTTGAACTTAAAACACCAAACTATATTTTCTGGGTTTGTGACCTGCATGACTTCCATTAGGGAGTGAACAGAAGCATCAAAATCCACTGCAATACTCTTAAATGGAAAGATGCTCTTAGGAATCCCTCCTGTACAATTATGTGGTTAACATTTTGAAATGTAAGTGAATGGCTGCCACTCTGTCAGTACTTTTAGATTAATATTGTATAAAATGCTAGCCACATTGTCAGTCTCCAGAACATCTGCATTTTGGACATCTGATGTTCCAGAAAAATATGGCATCTTTCTGACCACAAAATAGCCTATAGAGGTCTGCAGCTAGCTTGCCTGATTCTTGAATGCTATATCATTTATCAGGCAAGATACTTATAAACAAGAAATAGAAAGATTCTGAAAATCCATTACAAGCTTAAGAGAAAAAATCATAAATTTTAAAAAGGCAAATGTGACTAATAAAACTGAGTTTGCCTACATTTTCACAGCAAAACTGAAGAGTGTTAAGTTTTTCACATTGTCTTGCATGCATTTTTAAATGAACTCTATAGAGCATTCTATAAATTCCCTGTGAATAAACAGACTACATGATGTATGTCTACATTCCCACAGCTTCTTGTTGGACAATCAGTGCTTGCCAGCAGGCAGCAAGGGGCTAAATAAAATTAATGAAAGAAAATGCTTTTTGGATGAGGGAAAGGAAGGGTTAGAGGCAAGATTAGGGTGAGTAGAGTCTTCTTAACAACATGTTTTCATTTATTTCACTGTAATATCTTTTTTTTTTCTAACTGCATAAACTTCAAAGATAATACGAAATTGGAATTACGAATATCACTGCTTTGTAGTGAATGTATTGCAAGATTCTTAAATAATTAAATTATTCCAGTTCTTAAAATGGAGTGTAATTAGTCATTAATGAGCAAAATCTGTTGCTGTGCAGAGTTGATATACTCCATGCAGACCATCCTTAAGTTTTACAGAATTTGGTTTAATTTCTAAATGTATATGTGTGGTAAAAATCAACTGTTGTATATCTCTTAAGATAATCACTAAATTAGCTAGTAAGTTGTGTAACATATCAAATATTTAATTTTTGTATAATAAATTATAGATTTGTCAATGACTCAATTTTCTGCTTCTGTTGAATGAACAGCTTGGTCTAGAAGCATGGTGAGGAAAGGTTTGATATTAACAGGGATTAATAAATTTTAAAGTGATAGCCCTGGCAGGTGAAGATGGCAGCTTTTCACTCATAAACCTACAGTTCAAATTCATGCTACATGGGTCCTGCAGGAACAACATGGATGTGTAATACCAAGGAATTACATAGGATATACATTATACTGCATCTTGTTCTAGAGGGTTAATTCTGATGAGCAGAGGCTATTTTCTCAATTAGAACAACTAAAAACTAACCTTTAAAACTATAAAATCATAAAGGGTAAGTGTAGTGGTTTTGGAATAGGAATGGAACATGATGCCCTGAGAAAGGAGGTCAAGGCTGCTGCACATTCATGACACTGTTAAAAATTTACATTTCTGCTCTTGGATTAAATTCCCCAGTACTGAACTAAGCAGGTGTCTCATTAGAATCAGTGAACAGCTCCCACCCTTAAAAACATTTTGGGTAATGTACCTTGTGAGGTTAAGCCAACCAGTAATGGAAGCTTCCTTCTATTGTTAAAAATAAGGTGGAATAAGCAGCAGGAAAATAGGAAGGTGATCATAGACTATTTCATTAGGAAAACACATTTTCCTAATGTTGGCACTTCTGCAAAATGCAGTTAATCTTAGCTAAATAAATACCATGTGTTTAAAAGTGTGGTTAACCTGAATAAATTGTAGGAGTTTGCTCCACAAGCCAGTCATTAAGAGCTCTATGGTGTACAGCACAGACTTCAGTGAGCTAATTAAGTCTATTTCAAAGATGAAGAGCTTTTTAGACTGGTGTCCTATGTTTTGTTATTTTCCATCTCATTTTCTTTCTTGTCAGTGGGTCAAATCCTTTTCCTAGTGAAGTGCTGAACCTTTGCTTTAGTCAGTCATACAAACTAGTTACAGAAGGGAAATGCTGATATTAAGAATACACCATTTAATCGTTGCGAGAACTCTCTGACCCCTTAGTGAAACACACAGTATGTACTATGAAAATACAAATACTTCACACTCTGATGACTCTGTTTGATATAATCATATGTTTTCTTTGCAGTTCTTTAGGTCATGACTCAGTTTCAGTAATGCTAGGCAGAGAATGATGCTAGTGTTGCTGAGATATTCGTCATGCTTTATATAGAAATTGGCATGACATTAAGGACTAGTGTGCAGCAAATGTTCCTTATCAGAGGTAAAGGAGAAAAAAAAAAAGGTGTGATCTGTTTTCCTTTGTTCATCTTTCCTGAAATCCAAGAAATTCAACACAAGACTTAATTTGTTTGGTTGACCAGGGTCAGTTGGAATTTTTTGTTTTTAGCAGATTGGTCACATGTTTGCACAGGTTGCCCAGAGGAGTTGTGGAGTCTTTGTCTTTGCAGATGCTTAAAGCAGAATTGGACATAACTGTGCTGTAGCTGACCCTGCTCTGAGCAGGATGGGTATCAGAGAACACCTCAGCTGTTCTCTGATTCTCCAGTTAGCATGAACATCTGTGAAATTAGTGAAGATAGAAATTATTAGGAAGAATTTTATTTTGTTAAAGCAATGATCTGCCTAAGGGATTGAACATTTTAAAATGTAAACGTAGCTTCAGGTTTGTCAGTGAAGAAGAGAGAATAATATTCAACATTTCATCATTCCAAAATATCCTTGGTGGGACACGCTGACCAGGCACGAAGTGACTGGTTCATGCACTTCAACATAAACAGAAAAATGAAGAAAAATTCAAAAAGACAATGGAAGACAGCATGGAAACTTCTACAACAGAAAAAAAAAATTCCAAAATTAGTTTTAGGCCAAATAAAAAAGAAATTATTTAAGCTGCAAAAAACGTGTAGGGAATTATACGACTGATTTGAGAAAATTCAAGAATTTGCATAAATAGGAGTTAGGCAATGGCATGAAAAGCTAGAAATACAGGTTGATGAAAGGATTGTTTCCATCAATAAATATTTCACTTTGTAAAAGAGACACTCAGGGTGCCAAGATATCTTTTGTGTTCTATTTTTCTGTACTACATTCAATTTGCTAATAAAAATCACATCTACAATATGTGAAAATCCAAGTGAGGTCTGATTTGGAAGTGCAGAATGGCCCTCAGTATTTGCTTTAGGCTTCCTAACTTTCATCATATTCTTCATGCAGGAACTGTTCTGCAGTAAGAGAGGGTAATAAGTTCTCGCTGCATTAGAAGAGCATTTTTCTTTCATTGGCATGTGCTAGCAAGTTCATCCTTGCCCTAAGAATTTGGGATTTCATATGAGGGATGAAATACATGGTGATGATGCTTTGTGAAGGCTGACCTAGGACAGAGGCTAGATGGAGTTAAAGAATAAAACAGGTATTTATTAGAAGGCCTCAATGGATCCACCTTGGGCAGCACAAGAGCCCAGCCAGGGCTACACCCAAGATGAACCAAAATGATCACAAAATGAGACCAGTTACAGGGTCATTCATTTTTATAAGTTTTGGTCCACCTGCATATGGGAGTTAATTGTTCAATTACATCTTTAGATTATGAAATACCATCCTTCTTGTTCTTCTTTCCACGTTGTTTATGCCCTTGGGCCTGAGATCTGGATTATTTGTCCTTGGTCCCCAGCTAGAGAAGGAATTGTTTTGTCCACCTACTCTGTGAAGAGAGCTTACCATCCCCTATGGTATGGAGCTCAGAACTACACACTAAAGCAGCACAGAATCTGAAAAATATAAAAGCTAAAACCTGAGGCATCAGTGGCCGTATATTCTCTGGATAAATTTCTCCTCTGTTCAGTGGAGGTAAAACTGCTCTGTTGCTGGTTTTACCTTTATTGTATTGTTGTTTTAAAGCCAGTCAAAATCATGTAGAATAAAAATTGAATTCTTTTCAATATGTTATTGACATAATTATTGTTAATTAATCAACAGAGTTTTAAAGCCTTTCCAAAGGCTTCAATGAAAGTCACTGTAAAAGTGCAAAGCATTCTCATTCAAGTATTTAGTAATCCTTGTAACTTCAGTAAAAAATCTTCAAACTCTTAGAAACTGGCAATTTAGCTGTTTTTTTATGGGCAGTGTTTGCAAAACACACACACTGTAAAATGACTTGTTTTAAATTTATGTTAAACTGGTAGTAAAAATACATATGGTTACTTTCACTGCTGAAGATGTGCTGCTGTGTGTTGATCATCCTTTAGTGCATTTTGAATGATAGTTAGTCTGTGGGGACCAGTGAAGACCTCCAATTAATTATTACTGGAGAACATGAAATCATAAACAAAATTCCTTGTAATAAATTTTTAAAATGAGATTGCATGTTTTATTTACGGTACTGATCCATTTTGGGGCTTTAAATCTATGAACGAAAACAAACATGCTTTTTATCAAACTGAAATAAAAATATCAATAGTATTTCTTTCTTATCAAAGTAGGACACAATATATGAACTGGTCTTCTAAATAACTGCAGGGAGAGAAGCAAGGGAAGAAGAAGAAGAGATTTACTTTTCTCTGATTCATAGAGAGAGATTGGGAATGTATATAAACAATGTGGAAAATAGCAAATGCTTCCAAGCATTGTGAAGTTTATTAATCTTTCAGGTAGCTGATATGATGGAATTATTTTAAAGGAAGTATTTGTTATGGACATAGCTAATAACTAAGAACTCTCATAAATGTCACATGTTTACAGCAGAAATTAGGTTTGGTTTAGACAGAGGAGAATCAATGCTGAGAATATGTAATATTTTCAAATATGTTTCGTGACAAAATCCTGCCACAGACACACAGTAAAAGGTGCTTCTTGTCCCATAGGGATTACAGCTGAATTTTTAAAACTCCAAAGGAGATATGATCAATAACTAATAAAATAAAATATGATAATCACCCAAATCTTTCACTAAGGTCTTGTACCATCTTTTTTTTTATTATCACTTTTATTTTTCTTTTAGATTCAGCCCATCTCTCTGAAAAATGAAAATGCACAATAGATAGGTTGCAGTTCAATGGACAAATGTCAATAGATGAGAAGAAGGGCTTCTTTAATTGAAATGTATGGAAATCCTATAGTTAGTTTGCTGGGATTTTTTTCCTTGCCATTGAAAATCCTCCTCCTATTACAAGCAGTATACCTTCTTCCCTATGCTCCACTTGAGAATTTACTTCTCCCTTCACCCAGTCAAACTGTTCCCTTTCTTCACAGCTCTGACTCTGATTAACCACACCTTCACAGGACATGGATATCTCAGCGTGGATTCTGGCTCTGGGAGTTGTGATGACACCATGATATCTAAATGTTTTAAGCGAAAACCTTTATCACAGTGATAGGTGCCTGTTGGAACCTGCAGACATTTTCAAGAGCTTAATCCAAATGAATCTACAGGTCTTGCAAGTGGGAAACTGCTGGTCCAAGTAGACCCAGTAATTCTTCATCAAAGAGTATTTGGGCTCTTTTTCTAATGGCATGAGTTTCTGCACTAGCTAGATACACAGCTATGTCCATGACCTATATTGCTGCCTCTCTCTTTATTCATATGGAATTATAAAGTTGTAGCATAGTGCCAGGGCAGTGCTGTGTCTCAGTTGAGTTTTCTTAAATTCTTAATTCCTTTAATCTCCCTGTGATAAAATTTTGTCTAATTTATGCAATCCCTTTCTCCTTCATTAGAAAAGACATCATCAAATCATTTCTCAAAAATGATAATTTTCTTCTAGGTGCTGGCTTTCTCTCGTGGAGCTGTCACCATGTACTACAAGATCCTCTGCATTTTGAATCAGTGCTAGTATTCCATGAGTAATACAGAAAGGCCCCTATATAAGAGGAAGATGTAATGAGCTCAGGCCTGAACATCATAATTAGGGGTCATCTTATATAACTTGAGTTTTGCAAAGGTTACTCGTCTCACATAAACTATTCTTTTGGGGTCTTTCTATGCCAAGGGAGGTGAGATAGGTACCCACAGAAAGGAAAAAATTCCAACTGTATTAGACAGCTGCAGTAAGGATAAATGATCCTCTGGGTAAATTCTGACAGCTGAATCAAAAAAATAACGTTTTAACATTTAAAGTTGTTTAAGGTGTCCATAGGACCTTGACAAACTCATATTTTATTTGAAAGTGACAGGAGAGAGGTTTTAGTCTCTGTACTCAAAGATTTTTAAAACCTGGCTGTATGAGTCCTGAGAAATCTGATTTACCTTTGAACTCAGCCCTCCCTTGAGCAGGTGATTAGACTTTATAGCCTCCATTGGGCCTTCCTAAACTAAAGCATTTTGCAGACCAATTAATTCCATCCTGGTGCTCAATTTCCATTATTTGATAACTAAAAAACCTAAGAGTTAAATAATAATACTTGCAAGCCCTCTTCTGTGCTATTGCTTTGAAAAGTTTAGTTACCTTATTCACAATGAATAATTGTTTTCCTTCTTCTCTTGTAATCATATTGGCATGTGCAGAATTTTAAGAAATATGTCTGTGGAAAATAGCTGAGATAGGATTTATTAGGGTAAACTTTACTTGCTAAATAATCTACATACTCTCTAAAAGTGTTTCAAAGAAATCCAGAAATTAGAAGGCTAATGGAAAATTTTCCAAAGGTGTGTTAGGTAGAAATGGTGATCCCCATTCTTGTGGGATAAAAGCATTTTTTTGTTAAAAATATGCAGTATTTGTACATTTCTTTATCAATTTTGTGTTTCCAGTGCATTTCATCTCTTTTTTTAACTCCTTCCACTATTTTTAAATAATTCCCCTCATATGTTAGCTGAGTTTTATTCAGTTTGTTGTGTACCTTTTCCTTTTAACCCTTAGTTAGTGTTTCCGTGACACTCACCTACAACAACTTCCAACCTTCTCTCAGCCCTCACATGGTGAGTAACCTCTTTAGCTATCAGGTTCTTGTCATCCCAGGCCCACTGTTGTACTTCCAACTCAGAGTTCCTCCCATTGCCCAGACTTCTCCCACCCTCAATGTGTATCTTTTCTCACTCTGAAAATTGCAGGGCAATAACTCAGCTGCTCTTCCTCCTTAATTGAGTTTTCTTCTTTCTTTGTGATCTCTGCTATTCAAAGTCTAAAGAAATTACGTTTCTATTCTTACAAACATCCAAGAGAACAAAATGGGATGATATGTCAAGTTTTAAGTGTTTATTATCTTTAATTACCAATAAAGCTTTTAAGCTTAAGTTTACTGAGACATTGGTAGCACTGAATGTCATATGGGACTTCTCAGGAGTGAACTTTTCAGATCAGCATTTGCTGATTTAGTAGTTGAAGAGGAAGCTTTGTGGCTGTAGCTGCAGCACCAATATTAAAAAAAGGAAATGAAACAAAACAAAAAAAAAACAAAACAAAAAAACCCAAAAAAACCACCAAAAAAACAAAAACAAACAAACAAACAAAAAAACTAAAAAAAACCCAAACACAACCAAAAATGTGAGCAGAATTGTAATAGACAGATCTGAGTTTTACTAAAGGGGTTTAGATTAGGCTGAGGAGCTGTCCTGCAGGGTCAGAATCTGAAGAGGACTGATGCTCTGAGATGGACACACAGCCTGTGTAAGGAATCACAACATAGGTGGTAGCCATGTGATGGAATGGCCCCTCAGGTAGTCAGTCCCTCAGACACTTTAAATGCCACAGAAGAAAAGTGGGCAGATCAAGTTACTATTTTTTATTATCACTTTCATGCAGGCTATTCCTCATATTCTTGTTAAAATTCTGTGTTACAGTAGCATGTTTTCTCCTCTGCTGCCCCTCAAATAGTGCATTCAAGCCCTACCCTCTAGAATTATGCAAGTGATTCTCAAGTCCAATTTTCAGCAGTCTTGAAAAATTTCAGTGTAAGAAATCCACTTTCTCACCATAAGTTTCCCATATATTTCGAGAATTTATATTAAAAACAATTAATACTAAAAAGCTTTCATAAATATTTTCATATGAGTATTTAAATTTATGGTTTTGGATGGTGGGAAAAATACTAAGATGAAAAAAAATATTCCTTTGTGGTAAACATTTGTTTTATAAGAGTAAACAAATAAAATATTCCTGAAGTACTTAGCCATCAGTATTTGAAGGCCTGTGGCAGCATCTGAAAGACAAAAAAGGAAATAATTGATTAGTGGATTTGTTTGATCTGCTCAGGGATCAAAGGGACAAATACTGTCTACAGGGATGAAAGGATGGAGAACTGCTCCCCGTACTGCCTCAGTTATCTGGTTATTCAGATGTTCTTGCTACATGTTAGTGATGTGTGTACCTGACCCTCTGTTGTGCTTGAGGAAAAAAAAAAAAAATGCCCAAATTAGGTATACTGTACTATTGTGCTGCAATTCTGAAAGGCTTCTCAGTAATCAGACATGGAAATTGCAGTTTAAAGTCTGTGAGAACGAATACTGAATCTATTTTTCAATTTGTAAGCAGGATTGACTTTGTTATACAATTGTGACTATTTTGTTTTTAATTGTTTGCCACCTTCCCACATATGGAATGTCTAGAATTTGGTTTTGGTGCATCCTAATGCACCGTAGCAAAATATCCATCTATTTTATGTACTGTATGATGGTACAACAATCATTTCTTTGCACTCTCTGTAGATATGACTGGTTCGTTTTGGTGTATTCTTGTAGAGGAAGAGTTATGCATTTCAGAATCTTGGCGATTTTTCTTTCTGAAGGTTTCTATTGCCAGTTAAATGCATAGTTACATGTATGCATATATCCTACATAGTATGAATCTGTGTACCAAGTGATGCTTTTACCATAACTTATCTCCATTTGCATGCATTTTGAAGTTAGTAGCATGTAATAGAGCTCTGGGTAATCTTGCACTTGGGCAGGCATTTGTTCATAGTGCTGGTTACCAGCAGAGAGGAGGAGTGGTCTCTGGACACTGTCAGCCATCCTGGGAAGAACACGGAGAAAAATGAGCATATTCTCAGGTGTCTGTTTGCTCTCTAGGAATTTGTGACACCCCTGAAAACTGGTGGAATTCCAAGGCTGAGAAAAATCACTTGAGTGGACCAACCTTTTCAGCTATATTTGTACACAAGGTGCTCAGTCTGTCTGATCTGATGGTGTATTCATATGCTTTGAAATATGTCTAGACTCTTGTAGAGATGGAGGCCAGGAAACACACTTGAAAAAAGCACTTTGTTCTGTTTGTGAAAGCATTTCAGTTCCATAACCACTGTCACAAAGTCTTTATCAAATTATGGCATTGTCCAGGCTACTCAGTTAGGTAAATGCAGTATCTGACTTTCACAGCTGGTTTACAGTTGAATTTTTAGGATACTTCACAAAACTTATGGCAGTCATTTGATACCTTTTTAAATATTTAAACCAGATATTGAACCCTGAAATGATGAGAACAAGGACACTCATTCCTACTGACTGTTGACTACAGTACACTGCTGCATAGAAAACTTCTGGTACCCCTTTTAATATCTTGCCCAAAGGCTGAATAGAAAGAATTGAAAAACAGTCAGAGAGCCATATGTCATGTACAGGTCCTGTTTTATCTGGAGCATCTTTGTAGGTGGAGTGTAGTAAGGACAAGTGCATTTGCATTCAGTTTAATCAGGATTCCCAAAACCATGTAATCCTCAGCCTTTAAGGCACATCACCATGTTTGTGTTCATTCAAGAGTTGTTGGAAACACATCATATTTATGCCATTTTAGTTTATACATTCTCCATACTGAATGAGGTCATGAGGGAGGCAAGAGGCTTGTTGATGGTCTGATGGCATGACAATGCCAGTCTTCTCCATCGCACATTTTCTGTACCCATCTCCAGTTCTGAAACAGAGGTATCCTCTTTCCTCTCTTATCAAAGATTTGAGACTTGCTGAAAATATTAGTTTATTCTTTCTTATACAAATCTTTTCCTTGCTATTTGAGCCATGAGTCAAAAAAGCTGCTGTGTTCTGCATAGGATCTGCTTATTCTGCACAATAAAACTGCCTGAACAGCTGTTTGATGCAGATTGCCAGACTGCCTCATAAAACTCCCTGGTAGTTGGAAATCAGAAGTCCTAAATGACCCTGGATTAGAACAGATTTTGCAGATCTCATAAAAAAACCTTTTACCTTTTTATTCTGCTCATATATAAAGACAGCACTATCTAAAGGTCTGGTCAAAAAGACTTATTAGCTTCTCCCACTACATGCAGATTTTTCCAGATATCCTTATTTTAGAAATTCTTAAGTAGTCTAAACCCTTGGTATGGGATTTGATATGAAGCTGCATCAGGGGAAGTTCACACTGGACATTAGAAAAATGTCTTGGTCATGTGGTTTAACTGTAGGTAAGGAGCTCCCTGTGAGGAGCAGGGAGCTGGACTTGATGATCCTCATAGGTCCCTTTCAACTCAAGACATTCTATAATTCTATACTGAAAATTTTAAAGTCTGTTATTGCACTTTTGAGAGGTTGAGAGGAGGCAAACCCAGAAAACATCAAAATAAAACAGGCTTTAAGTTTGGTTTGTGAAAAACTGAGTTGATAGAGAAAACAGCCATAAATTTTGAAGCAAGTCATAAGCAGTTAACTTGAGATGTGAAAAAAAAAAAAACCAAACTGTCCAGTTCTAGTGAAATTCTTGTAGGAAGGATTTGGAAAAAAAAAAAGATGTAAGTACAATATGAATTAGTAGGTTCAGGAAGCTGATATCTAGTTTTCCAAACCAAAATATTTCTAGCCTAATATTCAGGTAAAATTCAAATATTAATAATTAGAAAAATATTCCTATTGTAGTCAGGATCAGTCTGTTACATATGGCTGTAGGCTGTGTTTTGAATGTTGTTTATTTTTATGTTTTATTATAATATTGTGTTTTATTATGCAAATGCATGAAACCTGCAAAGTAATAAGGCACAGCTTTTACCATTCTCCAATAATGGACAAAAACCAGAGCAACTCCTCTTAAGAGGAATTCTATTACTCTTAACAGAGGTCTAAATTATTTGTCATTGGTCAGAAAAAAATGTAGCTGCTGTGCACTCTCGACCCTTCAACGGTAGCTTGCTGCCTAAGTTGTTTATTCACTGAAAATATTTATGCAAGGGATAGGCATGGAGTAGAGGCTGAACAGAAACTCTGTAATGGGATAAGGGTAAATCTCATTCTTTCTTGGAAGAATCTGTGAAGTAAGGAAAAGTTCAGATTTGTTTCCTCTTAACCAACCTGAAGCTCTCCTTTTCCACCATTCTCTCATCTTTTTAAGCATGCAAACAACACATATCCCATTGGATATTCTTAGCTGGGTCTTCATCTCTTGCTGACTAGGTAGGATAAGCCTGGTGCTAAGCCTCAGCTGACACACAGGAGACGACTGTGTTTTATTTAGAATACACATACCTTCTGCTGCAGCTTGTTGAGCTCCACCTGTAAACTTTTCGTGGTTTGGGTTTTTAAACAAACATCACAATGAACTTCATATCTCTGAGCCCTGAAGAAGTCTCAGTAGGATACACAGGAATTTGGCATTAATTAGAGCCTCTAGTAGCAATGTCAGAAGGGGATGAAGCTATCCTAAAGTGTAACACAAAATTAACAATTTTTTGAACTGCTATATTTCTCAACAGCAGGCTCTTTTTATGTTGAAAGACCACATAAATCAGGCCACATCACCAGGAAAAGAAAGGAACTCCATTGTTACTCTCAGATAGAGTCAACTTAACCTTTTTCTTCACTACTTTGTTCCTGGGTTTAGATTGAAGCTGTAACTTTTGGAAAGTAGAAAAAGTGATAATTACTACATATTAAAGACAGAGTTCCAAATTGCCTGCTTGCATTTTTAATAGTAACCCTCTCCAAGTGCTACACCAGTAACAATGGTAGTAAAATATGTATTAAAGTCAAATAATCTAGTACAGATTAAAAAATCAAGCCTTTCTTACATAGTCATTTCAGGTTAAATGTGGGTTTTTTTAAGGAAAGAGGTCTTAAAAATGTGACTTTGTGTCTTGTTTACATCATTTCATTCTGAGACCAACAGAAACACTACCATTTTCCCATTGCAAAAGTGCATGACATTTTGAGATTTTCCATTTCCATAAAGGAGCTACTTGTGAAAGGAGAGTGCCCAGTGTGAGAGTGGAGGACGCATTAATCCTTTGTGGCTACACTGATTTATTTTTCCAATTAAAAAACCATTTACCTTTGGTGCAGTTTCCACTACACGTTGCAGAGGATGGTCTTGTAGCAAGGATAAAAATTCACAGCTGGGACTAATCTTATTTTAGGATGTTACAGCACAGATATTTGCATCTGAACCACATGCTCTGATGCAGTCTTTAGTCTGTGGAGGAAAAACTAGTAATTTTCAGGAAGTGATTAATTTCATCCAAGGGAACACTGAAAATAGGTGAGGCGATCCCTACCCTTAGATGGCTAATATCTCTCTCTTGATGTAGGCACAACCCAGACTGGTTAGTGGAGGAATGGACATGTGCAATGTGGACATCTAAACTGAGATAAGATGAATGCCAGTTCAGCTGAGGACCTCACTGTTTTGCCTAGATCTACTCAAACCTAACTTCCATTATTTCTCTCAAACAAGAGCTCTGGTATCTAGGCCAATGTATCAAAGTAATTTTGGGGGAAAAAAGTATACAACAGGTATGAGCTATGATTGCTACAAAACTGAATTACATGAAAGAAACTCCTCTCATATGACCAGGTGTCTTTCTGATATCTCAATGATATGAGCTCTGGAGAAGTAATAGTAGAAATAATGAAGATAAATGCAAGCAATGATAATTTACTTTTTGACAATTTCTGTGAAATAATTGACTCTAGTAATTATTGCAACAATAACCCAGGTTATCTGTGTTGGTTGCATGGGATGTTGGCTACAGACAGAGGTGATTATGGTCCTAGAATTGGTACAATCTATGGTGGAAATGCAAAATAGTTTCATTTGCTCCTTTTAGACATGCAGTATTTGTGGACAGGTAGAAGTATCTGTCTGGCATAGTATTTTAAGTTAAAGTATGGCAAGCAAGACCATCTGGAATCCAGTCTGTTTCCCCAAATGAATGTGAGTAAAAGTGTCTGAATTGCTGGAACACTGTAAAATAACCTTTTAGTAAACCTCAGTGGCAGTTTTGGGTTCTCAGTAGCTCCCATGAATTAGTGACACCACAATTCAGGCACTTCAAAAGTACTTCACTCAGGTACACTGTGGTGAGCTGTGAATCAGTACCAGATTCACTGACCTGGAGGTAGAAGTATAGACATTTGTGCCTAGAGAATTAAGGCATTTAATTCCTTGTTTGTTTGTGCGTGTGTGTGTGTGGCAGGGGGAACAGATGAAACACCAAAACCACTGAAAAGGGAAAGATAGAAATGCAATGGGATGATCTTACCAGTCAGTATCTTTAATGAATTTCCAAAACACTGCTTTTGAAAGAACTTGAGCTTCTCCCTGAATTTTATATCTGACTGATGTCTGGCCCCTGACTTGGGCGCAGAACTACTTATTGGAGGTGCTTGGGAAGAGAAAGTGTGGTGAAGATAGAATCAAAAGGTACAAAATTAGGTTGGTTTAAATTTGAAAAGGCATATTTCAACATTTTGAAAAAAACACACGCGTGACCGTGTTATACATTGGGATGTCAAGCTCATTGTAAACACCTTTAAGCTCAGGTAATGACTAATTTTAACTTCATATAACAAGCATTTTTAGCTCTTTCATACATCTTAATACATTCTACTGCTCAGCTTGCTTAAAACTGAAGTTAATTCCCTTGAAAGCTTCTTCTTTAAAACCCATCCACCTTCAATAATTTCCTTTTTAACAAAAGCTGTTTCTGACTCTTTACAAAGTATAAGACTGAATAAGTTTATCCTAGCATACAATTTTTGTCATGTTAAAAAATTAAAAGATAAAAATACTTTTTCTTAAATTTAGAAAAGTATCTTAAAATGCATGTGATAGAAATGTACAGATAAGGAAAATTTAGAGTAAAATGAGCATAACAGCTTGGTTTTCAGATATAAGATTATTCTGAGTCTAAAGAGACCTCTAAGTGGGTAATAATTACATTTACAACTATTTTAATTTGTTGCCTTGCTGCAACAATTTTTCTTTGTTTATATTAACGTCATATCCTAACGTTCTTTTTCTACCTGCCTACTAGTTTTCCAGCTCTTTTTCCTCTCAGTGTGTAATGTCATCTGTAAGGGAACATAGAGAAATATTCATGTGTTTGTGTAATTAAGCAAATCATGAACATATTCAGCATTTGTATATAGATAGACATGAAAATGGGAAAACTTGAAAATACATTATGCTGCATAAAACATCTGAATAACTTCTATCATGTTGTAAAGCCCAGAGAACTTTCATTGCCCAAGAAAAATGGGAGACTGCTCTCAAGAACATTAGCAAATTACCTGCTTTTTTTGTTATTATAGATAGATTTTTATTTATGCAGTCCAATTTTCAGTCCTAGCTCCCAGCTTGTACATCAGTAATCCTATCTTATTTTCTTCTGGCAATTTATTAGTAGTGTGAGATTGTGGACACAATTCGCTGTGGGTGAAAAATTCCACCTACTAAAGAGTAGGTTTGAGAATCAAGGTTCCACATGCATTGATTACTGCAGAGCACAATGTGGTATAATAGGTGAGAACAAACTATGGTTATAAAGATCAAATCTGTTGTAGGTACAAAAGCCTATTTTATGTACATTAAAGAGCCTTGATTATTTAAAGGCATTTGTGCTGTTGGTTATTTTACACAGGTTATTTACACTGCTGATTAAATTGCTTGCAAAGCAGTCAGATTTCCATACACAAGTAGTCTAACAGAAATATTATGCAGCCAGCAATTTGCCAGTTGTCTGTTGACAAAGACAGAGAGTAAGCCACTTACTACTGTTTTTATACAATGAATCATTTTTGTAAAAATGGAGCAGTCTAATGAAAATTCAAATGTATTGCTTTTCCTGATTCAAACAGAAATCCAAGCACTTCATATACTCTGCAAATAAGCCTCATTTGCCACTGTGCATCAACTAACAAGCAATTTCAGTTCTACATGCAGATTTTAAATAAAATTCTCTAAATTTAAACAGGTAGTTCCATTTTACTTCCATAAACAGATACTTTCAAAATATTTAGACATCTGTATATAATACTGTTTAAACTGTTTGTTCTAAAACATAAATAGCTATCTCAGTGTTTGAGTTACCACCTGATGTCTTTCTCATTTAAGGGGAAAACATAAAAAATAATTGGGATAACTAGAGTCAGGAACAATGCTTACACAGCATGTCAGCATATTTTATCGTGCCTTAATTGTAAGATCACTTAGAGGGGAGCTGTGGGCGGACTGGCTCTGCAGGAGATGTGAAATACCAGGTCTCAGGGAGTTTTTGTGGCTTTGCTGAGGGTTTCACCAGTGCTTCTTGCTCAGCTGACAACCCACAGCAGTGCCCCTTTGAGGGAAGGGGCCTCAGGCCTGGCAACAAGAGTATGAAATGTCTGAGCTCACAGGAGCATTCTGCCCCTCTGAATGCCTCAGTGCCAGGCTCAGACCCTCCTGCAAGGCTGAGCCCTGTCCACTTCTGCTTTTTGTCTTGGTTTAAAAAGACAGGTGTCTGCTAAGGAAGGCAGGAACCTCCCCTGAAATGGAAAAATGTCCCTATGAATTATTGTAATTTTAAAATTAAGGGGTCCTCAGACAAAGATATGGGAGTAGGAATAACAGCTCTTTATTAGGGAAGAAAATAAAAATAAAATAAAAAATGCAGTAATACAAAACAACACGGACAGTGTGAGAATACGACGTGACACTCTGTAGGGCATGATGTTGGCAGCAGTCCCATTAAATGGTGGCTGCAGTCCTCCTGGAGTGACAGGTGTAGTTCTGTTGGAGCAGTGATCCTGTAGAAGGGTGGAGTTTTCCTCTGAAGGTCCAGTGGTGGTGTAGATGGGACTGGTCTTCCTCTGGGAATCCAGAGGGAAAAGGCTGTCCTGGTGTCCTAAAATCTCAGATTATATCCAGGTAGGAATGCTTGGCTCTTCCCCCTGGGCGGATCTTTCCCAATGGGATGATGCAATTTTATCAGCTATGCAGTGACAGTCACTGGCCCATTAAAAGAAGATATCTCCTGGAGGAAAGATGGTCATGGAAGAGATAAAGAAAACTGCCCAATTACCAATTCTACAAATTGGTAGAATTGGTAATTCAAATTGGTAGAATTGGTAATTCAAATTTGTAGAATTGGTAATTCTGCCATTACCAATTCTACAAATGTGTAGGATCTTTTGTACCTCTGGACCCTGCTATTGTTGCACAACTATTTGGGATGACTCTTCCCTGCTCACCAGTGCAGCCACACCATGTGTGCAGCCTTTTTCCACCTGTGTGCGCTGCACGTCTGGCTTGTTGCATGTAGTGTACAGATCTGCTGCACTGCGCATTTAGATAGTTGGAATACTACAAGCTGCTGCATATTTTCTAATAGGTAGGCCCTACATATGTAGAAAGTAATCCAGCTGTCTGTGAAGTTAATAAATAAACTGGATCAGGTTCTGATCATTAACATTTTTGTCATGTGCCACTTGGTTAAACATTAAAAGCAATCAGATTTCAACCATATTTATGTATCGGTGAATTGAAAAAACTTATGGTATACTAAGAATCTAAATTTAGAAAGGTGTAGAATTTTCTTGTTTAGTTTGATCTACCTCCAAAAGAAAAAATCTATCTGAAAAATAATGGTGTACTCAAAATTATTATTTTTAAATCTTCCTCAATATGCTTTCTGTAATCAACTGTATACTGTGAAAAATCATTATTTTCTCACAGTTTCACAAGGTCTTTCACACAGCATGAGAGAACACAAAGACTTTGAAAAGTGTTTATAGGATATGTGAATTATGATTGAAAGTTCAAAGAATCTATCACAAACATTCAGACATGGATATAAAATACCTGAAACTGCTTTTGAATCAGTAAAGGGAATTGACTGTATTATCAACTGAATGTATTATTTAAAAAAAAAAAAGTTATGTATATTTAGTATATTCAGGAGAAGTTCATTTTAAACACAGAGAACTTGTTCATCACTGTCATGACACTCCTGTAGTCTTTGGCAGAACTTGTAATGAATGGAGCGTGATTGTTTATTCATCTGATATACACAGTATGTATTAAATGTATAAAATGTAGAGAGGTCTATATCATAGAATAACCATCAGAGAATGGCCTGGATTTAAAGGAAACTTAAAAATCATCCAGCTCCAACCCCTCTGCCATGGGCAGGGACACCTCCCACTAGTCCAAGCTGGCCTTGAACAGTACCAGGCATGGTGCATCCACAGCTTCTCTGGGCAGCCTGTGCCAGTGCCTCACAGTAAATAATTTCTTCCAAATATCTAATTTAAACCTACTGTCTTTCAGTTTGAAGGCATTCCCCTATGTCCTGCCATTACCTGCTCTTGTAAACTGTTTCTTTCCCTTTTTCTTGTAGGCTCCCTTCAGGCTGTAATTAGATCACTCTGAAGCCTTCAATAATAATATATAATACAATAATAATATATTTATTGTGTATATATACAAAGAGATTATATATTTGTTCTCAGAAGAATTAGGTCACAGTTAAAGTAGTTGATTCTATGATTAATTACTAACTTTTAATAAATAAAAGAGTATTTACTGTTAGGCCTCCACAAAATGATGGAGATTGAAACACACTTGCTAAGCAACGAATTTCAGTTAAATGCAGCATGTGAGCAGACTTGCGTCTTGCCCAGAAAATTGGTTAAACATATGCTTAAGTTAAGTAGACGTTCTAGTATTTTGCTGTGTCAAGTTCCATGTATTGAATTACTACTCTGAATGAACAGCAAGTTGTTTCTTGGCAAAGGTTGAATTGCAATTCAACTCTCTGAAAACCTAGAAAATGCCTTTTCAAAAAGAAAGTAGGCCCAGCCTTGTTTTTTTTTTTTTTTTTCTCCCACTGAGAAAAAATTAGAGATGTGCTCTTTCATTTTTGAAAAAATTATTGATCCATAGATAGTCATAGTATTTTTTTAAACACATTACATACTGAGGGTGCTGTCAATGCTATCAGCCAAGCCAAGATACAGAGAATTATTTCTGTTAAATATATGTTAAATACATATAAAAAGATAGTATTCATTATATCATTATTTTAGTTGATTTGAGATATATTAGCATGGGCTATCAGAAATTAAAAATGATAACTGCAATATTTTTGTCATAACTGGGACTGTAAAAAAAGCACATTATTAACTGTGTGCCTCCCATGAAGAAATATATTAGAGCAGTTGCTGCATTTGGAGCAAGTGGAAGTGGATTTCAGCATAGTCATCCAGACACTGTGGCCATGTGCTAAGCTGACTTGTATTTTTTCAGAAATAAGGATAAAGGAGGTTGTGTATTCATGATTTATCTATAGGATTCTTCAGATCCTGCCTCCTGAAAAAATACATGGTTCTTTGACCACACTAAGTCTACCTTTTAGAGAGATTTGTATACCTTGGCAATTGCTCATTTTGTGGGTAATGGGTGGTGTGTGTTATTGAAAGACTGAAAACTGGTTTGCTCTGTGCATGTTTATTGTATTCTTGACTTCTAGTCCTATAAACAGAACTGAAATGGCTTTAAATGGAAAAAAAAAATCTGCTTGAAAGATGCAAAAAGATAATTTTGAAAAAGAGGCAAATAATCATACTTTATTAATTTCCATGGATTAAAAAAAATCACACAAAAATATTCTGGCTCGTGCTTTCAAGGTTGACTCAGGAAAGCAGATATTCTTTGAAATATATGTATTTTAGTATATAGATTTTTCAATTATTCTCTTTCATTTTAAAAAGTAAGGTAATTCCTGTTCATTTCTTTACCTGGGAATTTGCAAAGCAGCAGCAAGTCCTATAATAGCAAGCAAATAATTTGAGAGGGAATTGTTATTTTGATGTCTGGTTTGAGAATATTTTTTGCTGATCTACTGAAGTAAGGTGAGAATTTTCCTTTATCCAGGGCGTATTTGTGTCTTTCAGCTGACTTTACCTGAGCTAGTAGCAATATTTTGATTACAGGTCATATCCAAGACTGATGAATCCATATATATGTGTATTGAATATATTTAAGAGGAAATATGTATGTGTTTGCATGTAGTTTATAACATATATTTGTACTTATATGAAAAGTTTCATGTTGGAAGACAAGAAATGTTACCTTCCACAGAAATATTAGGAATGGGAAAGCCCTCAGCATCTCTGGAAAGAGTTCAGGGCTATCATATGCCTAATATAAAAATTGCTCTGGAAATTTTGTAGTAATATTACTGATTTTTAAGGTAATACTTTTTTAGTAATTCTTACCATATCATTTGGGTATTAGAATCCCTCTATGGATTATCATGAAAATTAATTCTTTTATTAACCCCAAAACTAATGTAATTCATCTGACAGGGAAAAAAAACCAGCTTTTAAATTAAGCCTTAGTGCTTTGCAGCAACATAGAAATACCTATCTGAACAGAATTGCTTTCTGTATATCTGTTGCTTATTTGCTTTGATACTGTGGTAGCAACATTTCAATACAGTCTATAGAAAAAAATGACTTATTTGTAGCTGCCTAAGAAATACTTAAGTTACTTTTTAATAAAGTTCATTACTTAAGACTTTGCATGCTACAGTATTGCTGTAAGCTGGAACCTGACCCCACTTTGCTTTTTCTTTCTTCACATATTTGCTTTTATCATGTCAGTTTTACTCAAGTGACACTGAAATATGCAGAGTTTTTCCTCCCTTTTTCCTCATTTTTTTCTTTTTTTTTTTTTTCCAGAAGGACCTTACCTGTTGCTAGGTCTAGATTGTGAATGCAAGCTTTGATGTTAACAGCACCAGTGCCTTTCTTTTTTATTTGGGGCATTAAGTTCAATTACTTATTCAAAGTATCTGTTCAATGCTTTTGCTGGAATGTTTCAATAATTAAAATAACTGAGCTTTTTTAAAGTAGACTTTCCTCAGTGTTTCGATCCTAGTACAGATGTGACTCAGACCAAATCCTGTTCTTTCTATTAATTTTATTGATTTCAAATATCTGTGTTGGTGTTCATAGGCCAGAATAGCACGTTTCAAAAGCAGCACTTTAAGAAATTGCCTGAAAAACACATCAGCCAAAAGAATATTTACTCTCTTTTGTTTTGTGCTGGAAAAAAAATTATACACTGATAAAGAACTGCAGTTTAGAAATATTTACTTAATGAAATTATACTGAGTTTATCCTGGTGTTTACTGACCAATGTAATGAGAAGTAAACTATAAGTCTGTGTTCCAAAGATCATGTGTCTGATGGAAAAACAACAATTACTTCATATGTTTTAAGAGACAGAAAAAAAAAACAAACATAAAAAATCAACCAACCAAACACAAAAAAACCCCACCAGCCAACCAAACTCAACCCAAAAATCAAAGTAATTTTAATTGCATGGTCATGCATAAATCCCTATTTAAAAACTGAATTTGTCCACTAAACCTTTTAACAGTGCTTATGTGATCCATTCACAGAGGTCCCCTAACATGATAAGATAGCTTATTTCAAAAAGAAATTTTAAAGTAGATTCAAGAGCTGTCTGTGTCTTCAGATACTCTATTTCCATTCAAGCTCTCCAAGCAAACTCAAAGCCTAGCCAGCGTTCCTCCAAAGTCCCAAGCTGGGAAAACAATGTCTTAAAAAATTATGTCTCCTGTTGTTACAGCCAGACAAATATTTTTTAAATTTAGAAGATATTATCAATTTTCATTTAAATCTTTTGGGGAGGTAAAAGAGAACACAGGGAAAAAGCAGCAATAGTCACAAACCCCCAAAGTAACAAACATAGGTGGTTAAAATATGCAGAGAGGCTGAAAGATGCATGAGTATTGTGCATTGAGAAATATTGGAGGCAGTCAGAAGTTGCACATTACAATTACACCCACTAATCCCAGCTTCAGTGAGTCAGTCAAAACAAGCACCTGAGCATGAATTCTGTGTGTCCTCTTGGTTTGGGAAACCCCAAAATCCTATTGATGAGGTTTTACAAAGCCAAACCCTTGACTTTCTCAGATTCTTTCCCCTAAAATAAAAAAAAAAAATAAAAAGGGAAAACACCTGTAATATGGAAACTACTGTTATGTCTAGTGTAAGCAGGTGAATATAAAGTTATAACTAGGAAGTCAGGAAACAAGGCAGGCAACACAGAAAAGGAAGTATTTTGAGAAGATGAGATAATAAATTCAACAACTTAATTGAAAATCAATGTTTTTGTCACTACAGAACAAGAGCTTTTCAGCTAATATACTGTGAATTAATAGAACTGCTTTATCCTATGACACTGTAAATTTTTTCCATGCGTTTAGACTGATTGTTTTAGGTAAGCTGGGAGTTCTACAGAAATTGTGTCTCAGCCTGGATCAGTCTTTCTGTATTTTGAGGGAGTGTAGGGGTTAAAATTATCTTGGCAGGAGAGTGCTTGGCTTTTATCCTAAGGATGTGCAGTGGCATCAACAGGGAGGGATGCAGTGGCAATGGCTTTTAGGACATCAAGTGTCAGCATCACAAACAGAAGCAGCATGAGCAGACTGCGCTGATGGTGCTCCTTTCTTCCTCTGCCATTAGAAAGTTGGCATGCACCAGCAGCTCTCACAAAGTGGAATCCAAATTGCCATGGTTACTTCCAGCCCTAAATTTCAGGAAGAGTTGCCCAGGAGTGGCAGAGACTGGAGCACATCTTTCTGGGCACTAGCTCAGAGCCAGAGCCATCCTGGATCAGCACAGAAGCAGGGACTTCAGTGGGATGACATCAGTTAATGCCAGCTAGAGATTTGCCACTGTGCTGTGTGATCCCCTACTCTAACTCCCCCCAAAGACAAAACAAGGTCCTCTGCCAGCCACAATCAGAGAACAACGTTGTGACAGCTGAGTTCAGTCTATTCCCCTGTCTTAAATATAAGGCTTCAAGCTGTGAAAAGCAAAGAAGAGGTTGTACAGAATTTTGTACTGTCTTCTATGATGACAGCTACAATAGGTAGGGAACATCCTCTTTCTGTGGAAAGTTTTCTTTTAAAAAGAAAAAAAAAAAACATAAAATTTTGGTTGTTATTGTGCTTGGGAAAAAAAAAACCTCCATAAAATATTGGGGAGAGTGGTTGCAATTAACAAATAATTTCTATTTGCTAAATATTGCATAGCTCTTCCCTGAACAGTCCAGAGAATCTTGTCTTCTATTAATGATTTTGCAAAAAAAAAAAAAAAAAAAAAAAAAAAGCTATTCTTTTGCTATTTAAAATAAGTTAGATTAAATATTTGTCACCAGTTTTCTTATAAACTTTTATAACTACTTTTAACTACAAGTTGGTAAAATCAAAAATATAGAGACAACCAAGAATACTGTAATTTAACGAAATACCTCACAGTAGAGTGCATACTTTAGCTTGTAGCAAATTAAAAACAGGTAATTTGTGTAGGTATTTTATTGATACATGGTAATTCAGCAGGGCAAAAAACCTGCCTCTCTGAGTCTTAAATCTTTTTGCATGTATAAGCTATCACCAGTGAAATTACTTTTGTGATTAGTCTGATACTCCTCAGTGACCTGAATAAGCTGTGGAAGCAGTCAGTGCACAAAGCCCTTCAATATAGTTTCCTCATGTAGTTAATTGGGTATGTTGACAGATTTACTCCAGTTAAACCAGTAAAATTTGAATTAGAAAGCACAGTATAATGTAAAGTAACATTTTGGAAATAGGAAGATTTAAAATTCTGTGATAGAACAACTCAGACACTTCTCATTTTCGGTAGCCAGGAATAATTATAGGTATTTGCCCTATGATAGTTCTTTTTCTCTCTATTCAGAAGTTTTCTTAGTAAGGATGATATTTTTTCTTTACGAGAATTACATTTTTTTACCAGATCAAAACATCCAAGGTTTTTGTCATAGGTAAAGGGTGAGCTAATAAAATCATCACCCTGTTGGATAATGAAACTGACTGACATAAAGTGGCTTTTGCAATAGCTTGTAATGTAGTCAGTGGTTGTAGATGAGATTTTAAAATCAACAAACTAAAGCGAAATCTTCAAACATCAGCAAAGAAAAAAAAAATTATAATTCCTTTAAATGCTGTTGGAATCAGACATTTTGTAGGGCTTACAAGGATTACTCTGATGCCACAAACTTCTTTGGTAAAGATACATATCTCTAGCATTTATAAAACCTTTCAGTGTATATTAATTTGGGGTGAAAAGTGATAACTTAAGATGCAGGTAGTATAAATTGGCAACGTTCACAGCAAATTGTAATTATTGGTGTTTTGGTCCTTGGATGTTTTTTGGCTTCTTCATATATGCAGGCCTGTTTATGATTATATTTTGTCAAATACTTGCAAGATTAACCCAGTATTAACTAGGTGATAAGTAAATCTTTTATTTGGACTGGTGGGCTCCCATTTTAAGCCACTTGTAACTCAGTCTTGATGCATCACAATTTAATCCCAGCTGGCAACTGAGCCCCACATAGCCACTCAGCCACTCCCCCTCAGAGGGAAGGTGGAGAGAATTGGAAGTGCAAAAGCTACAAAACTTGTGGGTTGACATAAGAGCAGTTTAATATGTAAGGCAAAAACTGTGCCCTCAAGCAAAGAAAAAGAAGGACTTCATTCACTACTTCACACAATCAGGTGTTCAGCCATCTCCAGAAAAGCAGGACCTCATCATGCGTAACAGTGACTTAGGAAGGCAAATGCCATCACTCTAAACATCCCCCCTTTTCTCCTTCTTCCCCCAGCTTGATGTGCTGAGCATAATGCCATGTGCTATGGGACATCCCTTGGGTCAGCTGTCCCAGCTCTATCTCTTCCCAATTTCTTGTGCACCCTCAGCCTCCTCACTGGTTGGGGTGGTGGTAAGAGAGGCAAAAAAGGCCTTGACTCTGTAAATGCTGCTCGGTAAGAATGAAAACGTCTTCATATTATAAAGCCTGTTTTCAGTGCAAATCTGAAACAGGCCTGTACTAGCTACAGTGAGGAAAATTAACTCTACCCCAGCCAAAACCAGCACAGAGGTGAGCTGCAAAGCTGTCATTGTGAGAGTAATGAGCACTTTCATGTTATTTAGTGCCTCTCCAATCTCACCTATTAGAAACTTGGAAAAGAGAGAGGAGATATAATAAAACTTAAGCTTTTGTTCAAGTCTGTTCCCAACACAAATCTTTCAGTACTTAAAAGAAAATGTGAGGATAACAGAGCAATAAAACAAAAGGAGATTGTAGTACAGCAGCACACCTCAAAACCCTCACTCAGTCACTTTAACAAAGTCCAGGACAAGTTCAGTAGAAAGGATTCTCTTGCCCTTTGACAGGGTTTGGAGAGTGAGAAAGAGCAGGCAGGACATTTAGCACACAGCAACAGCAGGAAAAACATGAGACCCTATTCAAAAGCAGTGGTGATTGGAGAGAGTAAGACTCCACAGTTCAATGGGCTTTTGGTCCAGAATGAAGGAGAAGGCTCTTACCAAGTTCAGACACAAGTTATAGCATGGGCACCTTTTTGGAGCCATAGTAATTTGGTGTAGAAACAGAAGTTGCTCATGGCTACTGCAATTATTGAAGATTTAACATGAGAGATAATATATTTGGATAGTCTTTATATCATTTCATCATCCAACAATTTTTTCTCGTATTTCTACAAGCAACGCTCTACATACAGACAGCCTCTCAAAAAAAAAAAAAAAACAAGTAAAGAAATAATTTCTGGCTGATCTTTTTCTTACCTGCTCTAAAGACACAAGAATCTGATGCAAATATCACATTTGCACTACCAAATCAACACTAAACGCTCTGTGAAGTGAATTGAATGTGTTTTTTGTAGCTGAATACAGCTTTCTGTGAGTTTTTTTGGGGGGCACACTGCCATTGGCTAGACTGAGCACAAGTCTTGAATTTGCCAGGGTACTTTGTGATTCTGAAGTTCCCTCATTTTAAGCTGTAAACTGACCTTAGAGACTGTGGTACTTTGTGATCACATACCCTCTGCATTACACTGACTCCTCCAGTGCAGCACAGGAGGGGGCATTTGAGATCTAGAGTAACAGGAACATGCACACTGAGCAGCACTCCTCTCAGCAGTAGCAACCCCTGATGAGTGTATGCCTGTCCAGGCTGTCAACACTTCTGGTTATCTTTCAGATCAAAATCTAGGAATATAGGAAGGTCAATACTTTTGGTCGTTTTGCCTGTAAATGGGTGTGCAGTATATCTGCATGTCTCTGCTGCATGTGATATGTGAAGGTTTGACATCACAAGCAGTGCTAAAAGAGCAGGACATGGAGAGGAGGAGAATTTATCATGTGTGGCCCTTTCTTTCTTAATCAGCATAAATTTATGCTTGCTTTTTGGTCTAAACAACCTTCTTCAGTGATAAGTTAGATTTCTAATAAAGTGAGACTGAAAATGTATACTTGGGTGTCAATTGTCAAACTGCCCTGATTCCCTTCACGTATTATTTTAATATAATTTTTTTGGCCAACTGATTCCTTTAGTGTAACAACACAACTAACATTAGATGGTTGTCTTTGCAAAATGAGCTTCATGGTGGTTCATTATTATGGATAGACCCTTATTAGGGACATTTATCTTTTATTTTCAGACTGAAAATTAGTGAAATGACAATTGTATGGTAAACCCACCAGATATTGTTAAAAAGTTATTGTTGTATTCAATGAATTAATAGAATCTCAAACCATGTACTTGACCAATATTGATACCTTCAGGACATCTGCATGTTTTTGCCGCTGTTTTTCATCAACAAAAATTACTATTTCACTGCCATGGCACCTCTCCAGTTAGGAAAATGCAAGCCTAAAGTGATATTTTATAACACCATTAGTGCTACTAGCACCATTATACACAGAATCTTTCCTTTCATATGTCAACCCTTATCAAATTCTCAACTTTAACATTTTCTGTGGGTCAGCAACAATCATTGAGTATTGTGATTTTGATTATGAACATCATACCTCTGTGAGAAGCACAAATATTTTTACACTAATTACACTCTAGAATTATAAATAGCATTCGTGTTGTGTGGTACCAGTCACATTGGTACCATCACTCTTATCTTAGACAGCCCTGTTTTTGCATGTAGTTCCGCTAATATAACTAGGAAACTTGAAATCAAAGAAGTGTTTGAAATAGATAGCAAGGCAAGTCATAGAGTCTCAAACAATTCTAAAAAAAACATTTTTCTTATAGTTAGTTACTTCCTGGGTACTAATGAAAAAGCCTGGACAGAAGCAGGAATTTTCCCTTCAGTTTACCCAGCACAAAGGTAATTGAGTCAATAAGAAGCAAATGAACTGTACTGTAATTCTTGATTTGAAATTTGATGAACAGCATTTACAGCTTGGCCAGTTTGGGGTTGGGGGTTTTTGTTTCTTTGTTTGTTTCTTTGTTTGCTTGTGTCTTTTTCCTCACAGAATTAATGTCTTTTCAGGGTGTTTTGTGGAGAAAGCACTTGTAATTCTTTGTTTTTTTTCTAAATGGGCAGAATTTCCACCTTGAAGTGTATTATACTTTCTTACTTATTCAAATGGACATCTAGCTATATTTCTATTTGCTTAGAAAATCTGGGGGTAATTGAATTATTTTTATTTCTAAACTGATCTTAATAATTACATACTAGACCCTTCGCTCATGTTTCCAACTTTCCTCGTGTACCTCAGATATCCTAAAATATTCAGGTGGAGACATTAAAGCAAACAAGAAAGGTTTTGTGGAGAACTCTGAAAGATTTTTATCTCAAGTGTTATCCCACTTGGCATAAATACTTTACGTGGCACAAATTCACTTTCTGGTTTAAAACATTAAGAGAACAAACCTGTGTGGGTTTTGTTATTAATAGTATGTGTGGTACTGCCAAATAAATGAGGAATTTTGTGAATTATTATAATTCTGTCAAAACCTCTATTTTTTTACTGTAACTAAGGACTTGTTTTGAACCATTCCCATATAATGTTACCATGAAGTACTACTATAAGAACATCTAGTAAGATGTAACAGCTACAGTGTCCCATCCATTACCTCAACAGCAGCTTTTTGTAGGCAGTAATGCTTGTTAAGTTGAGCAATGGGAATGATGGATCTGTGGGCTCAAGGAGGTTAATGTTGACAATGAGCAATTATTATTTTTGACAAGAGTACCAAAGAGTTTCAAGATGAGCCTTCTAACTGAAAGCAGATTATGACTTCAGTTTTATTACTAAATGTCAAGCATACATGTCAAGCATATAAACGTGTGATGTAGAGGAAGATCACATTATTATAGTAAGAAACAAAGCAGGGATTGAATGATGACCTCTTTTTGTGTTTGTTTTTTTTTTTTGGTAACCCACAGGAAGAAGGCAGGGTCCTCAGCATCTTAAAAAGGGAAATGGGGGAAGAAAACATCCAGAGAGGACACTTTCCTACAGATAAAAAAACTGAGAGAAAAAAAGCACAATATGATTTTAATGAAGTCAATACTTGCGGATGTCTGTGGGTACTGGTGTGTGACTTCCGTGTCTTTCTTGTAGATAGAGTGTAATAGTAGGGGGGTAGGACAATGAGCTCAATAACCTTCCAGAGAGCAGTTCTCTGTCTGTCTGATAATCACAGCTACAAGGGATTTTTCTCTTTGGTGTTTAGATGAGATATTTTCCCCTCTGGCCTGTTGGTATGTGTTGCAGTCTTGATCTTAGACATGCTGGTCTTTGTCAGAGCTGTTATTTAGACCACACTCCTCTGATGAAAGAAAGAAAATATTTATTAGAGGCAGCTCCACCTCTCATTTGTTTTATGTGTGGCTGTGACAATAGCTGGTGAGTTTAGTTTCTGCTGAGAATTAACACTTGAGCAGGGCTCCTTATTTATCACATTTGTTGGAACACCAAAGGCACTTCTGATTAAAACACTTGAACTCAAATAATCTA
The DNA here is from genome assembly GCF_031753505.1 of Anomalospiza imberbis. Classification (NCBI taxonomy): domain Eukaryota; kingdom Metazoa; phylum Chordata; class Aves; order Passeriformes; family Viduidae; genus Anomalospiza; species Anomalospiza imberbis. Next base: position 50,139,766 of record NC_089686.1, on the reverse strand, counting down.
GAACTGCATGAACATTTGAATTTACAATGAAATTTCATTTCTGACCTTAGTTGTAGAATGAGAGGCAAGAAGAATCCCTTATTAAAACAGCCTTTGCAGTTGTTAAACGGTGTTGCTTTGTTACTTGTTTAACTTAAATTTACATGGAAGAGAAGTCATCTGTGTTTTTCTGTGGGTGGATTTGATCAAGTAAAGATTGCCAGAAGTCAGGGACATAACAAAAAACAGTGTTATAACTTCTTTGAATTGATATAATGATTAAATTGGATGTGCCTAAGACTATGTTAACGTTTTTTGATTTCATTCCATTACTCTACTGGAGAAACCAAATGTCTTCCTTCCTGTCTTTTTTTTTTTTTTTTTTTTTTTTTCCTACTAAACAAATGAAAACATAATATATAAAAATTCCTTTCACATAATAAGAAATTGTTCTGATATTTAAAGATACATTTTCTAACCATGGAAAATAAAACTAAATTGGCAAAGCAAGCCAGAAAAACAGAGATGGCATCTTATAGGCACAAGCATTTCTACTGAAGATGAGTTTTTTTTAAATTGCAAGAGTTAATTTAATGTGTACCAAGGATGCCAGACTCTTCATGAATGCTGTTTTGAGAAAATCAAGGTACTTTCACACTGGTTGAGTTTATTATGAAAGTAGAGGAGGTATATTGTGATAAAGAGAACATGCTCCAAGTTTGTTTCTTTACTGCTATAGTTTTCAGATATTACTTTCATCTACAGATGTGTAGGATCTTAGAAATCCCTCAATTGTTCTTTCAGAAGTGTTATGTAGGAAATTATCACAGTAGAACCCTTTAAGCCCACAAATACACCATACATGGCATCACAGGATCATTAAGGTTGGAATAGACCTCAAAGATAGTCAAGTCCAACCTTTGACCAATCACCACATTTTCAAATAGACCACAGCACTAAGTGACACATCCAGCTGTTTCTTGAACACTTCCAGGGTTAGTGATGCCACCACCTTCCTGGGCAGCCCATTCCAATGCTTAACTACCCTTTCCATGAAGGAATTCTTCCTGATCTCCAACCTAAATCTCCCCTGGTGAAGCTTGGTGTGATGTTTCTAGAGCTCTGTGAGAAGAACCTAAAATATGCCCCACCCTAAATCATAATCTATCTAAACATCCTTCTCTTTTAAACCTAAGAGCTGGAGAGGAGTCAATGAGACCTTCATCTCCCAGAAACTGTAGCTGCCAAGAATATAAATGGTACCAGTTTCTCCAGGGCTCAAATCAGATGTGAGGGGAATTTCAGGAGGTTCACTGACTGGTATAACTGAGATAATTTTCAGAAGTATGCATGTACTGTGCAAAAAAAAATCTGATTTTGTGACACCATTAGCTGATAAATATCTGTTGCACTCCTTGCATGCTGATTCATCTAGTCCTTCCTTGAAAATGATTTTCAGCACTGTCCTCTCACCTTTGCCTCATTCTCAGTTTGCTAATCCATCTTCCCCAGCCAGTATACTGGGTGGACTGGAATGTGGACTATAACCATATTTTCAAATGCTAGATGATGCTTAAAAGTCCAGCTCAGAAGGGTTCTATATTTGTAGAGGATTACATGTTTTCCAAGAAGGAAAGCAAGAGGTAAGATATTGTCTGTTACACATTGACCTGTAATTAAAAAAAAACCAAATACTCTGCTCTTTCAGTCTGGAAGGTGGTCAGGTATCTTTAGTTCTTCCTAGATAATGTAGTGCTGCTTTTGCATGTCTCAAACACATCACTGATCACCTGCTTGGAAGTTTCTGCTTAAAACATAAAGAATATTTTTAAGGTTTTTCATCACGTGGAGCATATTCTTGCCAGGCAGATCAGGCTTTAGATGTCTCAGTGTCATCTTCCTCGGTTTTTAGGACTTTGCAGAGGGCTGTCAACAGGTTTCAATTGTGGACAGAGGAAAATGGCAAGGGTCAGACTGAGGGGTTTCAGAAGAGTATGGTCTCATTTGGATGAAGGCAGGATCATGGGATGGGTCCATCTACCTCAGACAAGAAAACAGAGGAAGAATAAATTTTACTGTATTTCGTGGCAAAGGCAACATATTTTACTCTGTGTTTGGACAGTGAAAACTCAGATTGGACAGGTTCTGGAGAGTCTCATTATAGGTGATTCCAAATTCCTGATTATTCTAAAGATCATTTCAAGAAGGCATACCACTTGATAAAACTAAATGGAAGAAATTCCCCAGATCTGAACACTGTGGACTTTTTAACCTTTGCCCAATAGTCCAATTCATGAAAAAAGAGTGGAACACTGGATAAATTCCTTAGATTTTGAAACAATAATGTTTCCTGTCTCTTTCACTCAGCACACATCCATGTGTGTATGCACATGCACAGACAACACAGACATATTTATCTGTCTATATATAATCTGCAGCGGAAGCTCATGTACAAGGGAAATCCTGGGAATAATTAAGGAAAGGATACTGCAAGCTCCAGCAGACGGAATACATTTTTTTTCATTTAAAGCATTTTTTTTTCCTTTACCACCAACTTGCTGCAATTAGGAGGTTGTTGGAGAGATATCAATTGAGATTTGGGAACTATTTTTTTTCTGGAAATGTTTTGAATTAAAATCTAATTGGTAGCTTTCTTTGATAACTATTTTATTGTTGGGTGCAGCTAAATGGAAATCAACCACAAAGGGAACTCAATTTTGTTTGTCATTAATTTTAACTTGATTTCACAAATGATTTACATATATGATATTTTCCCTATTTGTTCTGCATCATTCCTGAACAGCATTTAGGCTGATGTAGTGTCATTTTCCCATTTATTTATGTTACTTTAAAATATCCTGCATTACTTCAAGCATGGCTGTTGGCAAAATGGTGAAGAAGGAATAAGTGGACCAAAGTGATAGTTCCTGCAGTTTATGAAAAACTGTAGAATTTGCAGCCCTGAGGACTAAATTTCACTGGTGTATCCAAGACATGATTGGGTGATGTGAGCAAAGGAAAGTAAACCTGCAGTGCAAATATATTATTATAATAAAGAAAAGTTTTGAAGAAATCAAATTGCACAGTAACAATGTGAAAGTCAAGGGTCAGCTGCACGCTCAGGTTACTCCAGTTAAATGTGTTACCAGGAGGATGTGAACTCAACCATGGCCATGTGTGAACACTAAATAAATGTAAATGTGAGTTGAGTCCATGGACCATATGAAAAAAGTGAAGGATATCTGCAAGTTAGTACTGGAAAGATTAACGCATAATTTTATGGAGGGGAGATGGATTACAGGCCTGACAGCAGAGGAGTAATTTCACTAACAATGAATGCCAAATAACCTGGGCATGCATGACCCCAACCAAAACACACTTGTCCAAGTCCAATTGACTCCATGGACTTTGGATCTTGCCCCTGGAATGTAAGAGAAAACAGCCACTTGTGGAGGCCAAAATCCTTACAAGGGAGACATAGTTGATATTTTCCTGGAATTAATTATGACTGCCATTAGTATCAGACAAAAGCAGGTATGTAAGTGTTCACTCATTGTGAAAACACAAATATTGAAATCTCTTTCTCTTGAAAATTGAGTTAACAGGCAAAAATACAATAGGGGTTTTTTTGAGTGTTTACAGCTGAAATGCAGTTCTACTTAGCAGGAAAGAGAAGGATAACATCTTGCTAAATCACTGTATGGGAGACCCTAGCATTCCCCCTCTTCTGGTTGATTTAGGAATAAAATAGAGTTCTCTTAATAGGGCATGACAGCTGCAGAGATGTACCTTTCCCATGAGTACCTAAGCAGGATCCCAGTCCCACCACCTGGAACACTCCATCCATACAGGAAATCTGGCAGGAAGAGGAGATGACTCCATGCACTGCAGTCTCTTAAGTAACAAACCAGCCACACCTCCACTGCCTCAGTGTGGTGCATGGTGCTGCCTGAAAGCCTGTTTATAGTTGTAGTTTGGCTCCTGCTGTCATAAACTTTTGGCTCTGCAAGACATCAATTCAAGTTAGGTTGTCCCCCTGCTTTATTTGGAGTTATTTGCATCATGGTTCCACTCCAAAAATAAGTGTTTATATAAAAAGGCAACCTCTTCTCTTAGCAGATGTGTCCTGCAAGTGCTTTAAGTCAAAGATGTTATGGACTTTGGTGACTCAGATATTTCTCAAATTCTTTTTAACTGTGGTTGCATTGCAAAGGGAGATTTGATTTGTATGTCTTCTAGACACTGTCACAATATGAGCCTTAGATACCTGAAACTAAGGCAAAAAGTTGACCATGAACTTTTCTTTTATATTTTTAATACTGATAGTAATATATAAGATAAGAGACAAGTGGTTTGAAAATAAAGCCTTTTCACTTCTTAAATAAGGAGCTATAATTGGGAAATTGCTGTGAGACTGTAACTATGAACAGCAGTCATATGGTTTTTATACTTTTCAGATGGAAATTAAACATATCAATGTTGCCTTGCAGTAACTTTAAAAATATTTGTCTTATACAAAATATTTTTCCAGGATGTTTAATTAAATTGAAATGGATTTGATCCAAAAAAAAAACCAAACTGATTTTTTTGGTAGTTTTATAAATTCCTCACTGTCAACTTCAGAATTAGGAAGATCTTGAGAGCTTTAAGATTGGCATTTAAATTGCATTAACATGTGATTTTTTTGCTGATTTTGCCTGTGCTTAGGAAACATTTTGCCAGTGTTTCCTGGCAACTGCCTTTGTTTATCCAGTGCCTCTTTTGCCATTGTACCTATATAATAAGAGGTTAGAAAGGCAGCATTTGTTGAAAAGGGTCACACTGTCAATGAATATCCATGTTCTTCTCATTACTTTCTGAATGGAGGCTATTTGTTCTCAGAAGAGTTTGATAAGTGTACATCTGTCCATTTTCTTGTGGAAAGGTACCAGTTAGGTGACAAAACCTGGGGCTTGGATTGCCTTTGTTGTAGGAAATCACATGTAGCAGAGAAAGGCCACTGGAGAGGTGCCTAATACCAGGAGGTTCCCCCTGAGATTTGTGTCTTTAGACTGCTTTGCAACTCAGACTGTTATGGCCACATATGAATGATTCTGGAAATGCACACAGATGCCAGGAACGTGATGGGATCTTTATCTTCTAATAAAGAGTATTACTGACAGTTTTACTCTTCTAATAAAGAGTATTACAGAAAGTGAAGGCATTTCTAAACAACATTTGAAACGGTAAAAAATAATCAGTTTTTGGACAACTTTGGCCATCTGAGATCTATTCTAGAAATCTGAGTAAGGTTCTTTAAACTGTTTTTGGTCTGTGAAAGAAAAATCAGGACAGACATCACATTCTGTACAGGTGATGGTTCCACACTTCTGAAAAAAACTTTGGGAAGGGTAGAAAGGACTCATTGTTGCAGAGCTTTATCACTGAGAGCTCTTTAGAAAGATGGGGAAAGTCATCAACAGATCCACAAATCCGTCTCTATGTGTGAGGGACTGACAAAATCTCCATGAAAGAACTCTACCCAGGGCTGGTCAGTAATCAGTGGTGGTTGGAATATCAGAAGATTTTTTTTCTGTCCTCCTCACAGTGCCATATTTACAAGATCAGGCCTGAAGTTAAGCTCAGTTTGCTATCATGCTTCCTTCCACCAGGGAGTGCCAACTAAACAGCCTGTGTTCTGCTGTACGGGGATACTACACAGTAGTGGAGTGTATAAAATATACACTTAATCCTGAGTGCTTTTCTGCTCAATTCATTTATGAAAGCAGATTTTAAGGCTGGTAAAATAATATTGAGCATGCACATGACAGTGAAGAAAAAAAAAAAAAAAAAACTCTGTATCCAGAGTATTTTTAAGTAAAGGGCTTTTAGAAAATCTGTGCAGACATGCTGGCTTTTTACCTCCTCTTGTTTTAACCTATGACTGATTCGTCAGTTGAAGTGTAAAGAAACAGATCTTCTTATGGTAATTGATTCTCAGGGGCTATTAGTGTAAACGTAAATGCTCAACATAGATGTTACGTAGGTGGGTGATAGAGGGAAAACATAAATTGTCAGCAATATAAGGCAGTCTGTTCATACCATAGGGTGAGAAAGTGAAGAATGTTAGAAATCAGAGACTCAGAAATACCTCCCAGAGCTGGCTGTCAGTGCAGCCTCCCATTGTGAGTAATTATAAAAAACATACTGTGCAAGAGTCGATTCTGGTCCTTCAGCTCAACAGGCAAAACACTTACATAGAACAGAGATTTCAGGTGAGATTTGCAAAAGAGATTAGAAGAGTTAAACACCTGGCTACCACTGACATTCTAAGGGATATAGGACCTAAATTTTTGGTATTCCTGAAAACTGTTGAAAGTTTTTATTCTTCTCTAGCCCTGGAGTAGAATTAATTTATCTTCAAAGCAGCTATAATTTTCAAACCACGGAGAATAGGATTAGAGCATGGATTGAAAGCCCAAGACAATATTCTAGTTGATCTAGCCACATAAAAAGTGGTAAGGTTAACTCCAAAGTATTAGAAGAAATGATAAAAACTGTTGGTTCTTGCCTTTTTTGGTTTTGAACCCTTACAGCTTGTGCTTTTTATACCTTCTTTGGAAGTCTAAGAGTATATAACAAACTTTATTTTATTTTTTTTTAGCAAAGATTAGGATTCTGTCATCGTATGCCTTCAGAAATCAGATCTTCCAGGGAAGTAACAAATAAAGTTTAAGAGTTGTGATAAAATTAGGAGACAGAATCATACTGAATTTATCTTAGTAGTCTGGGGAATATAATCTGCATTATTGTTGTGTGTATGAGCTTCTCCTCTGTGCTGCACCTGTCTGGAAGGTGGCTGCAGGAGGACACCCTCCTGCCTCCACTGCCCTCTGGGAACGTAGCATGTGCACACTGTGACACAGGCCATGCCAGGATGAATGGGCTCAGCCCCTGCACCAGGGGATAACAGGAGGAAACAATCTTTTAAAGCTCCCTTCCCCATCTTGCATACAATTCCTAGTCCTCTTCAGAAGGACCCTCAGGCAAAACTCCTAGGCAATACAGGATCAAACCTGTGCTTAGTAGGAGATGTTTTCCTCCCTTATTAATTGTGAAGTGTCAGTTCCCAGCAGCAAGCACATTCTAGTATTTGCCTTTTTATGAAGATATGAGAACCACAAGGAGTCTGGGATTCTAAATTCTTTTCAGATCCTTTATACAAAAAAAAAAAAAAAAGAAAAAAAAAAGTCCAGATGTTGCACAAAACATTTAAAGAACTTTATTTGAAAAACATTTTCTTTTTAAATGGAAGTTTATGCAGAGTACAATTAAACATGTTTTTCTAACTAAACATCCTAGTTTGCATCTTGTGGCAGGGAAAAATAAATATGTAAAAATGAAAACCATCTGAGACTTTGCAGTTAATCGTGGTGTGCCAGCTTGAATCTGAACCCTCAATGAAAAGACATGCCAATTCTCCTGCTGTAATACCAAACTCCTAGATCTGCCCCCAAGACCAGGGTCTTCAAGCTGAAGACTCAGTCCTGCATTTGAGAGGGAATACATGTCAAGTTTCTTAAATTCTGCTGGTTTCTCTACTCTCGCAAATTGTACCATGCCAATCCAATTACATCTGTGAAAGTACCAAGAGAAAATCGTTGTGTATCCAGTAGTGCCAAGATAACTTTCAGAACTCAGCACTGGTTTCCGTGTATTTACCTTAGGAAACATTATGTTTTCCTGTCTTTTTGAGACAGGTGCCTTTCTAAAAGCCAGTCTGTTCAAAAGTCCTTTCCCCTCTCTTTCAATAAAGAGAGTTTCCATTTCTTCCATACTGAGGGACTTTCCCCAGCCTTTTCACATTCTTGAAAATAATAATTTCTTGTTTAAGATTACCCTGACTTGCTTTAGAAAAACTTTAAGGTGAATTTTTCATCAGGGCCTGCAATGCTTTTAAGTCCTCTGAACCCACTTTAACTCACATGCTTCACATTGCAGATTCTACATGTATTAAAATGAAAAATCTAGCTGTGCAGCTAAACTTTTTGATGAAGAAGGAATTAAAAAGGGCAGAAAACACCTTAGTCTGTTCTATGACACCTGCTTTCATTTTTTTCTATGTTCAGTAATGGATATTTCCTTTTTTCTTTCTTCATTAATCAATATTTTCTATCCTAATCACCTTTTATTTGTTTTGATACTAATAAGACATTTTATGCTTCAACTTTTTTATCTAAACCTTACATGTCAATCTATTTGTACACATATTTAGTCAAACCTGTTTCTATTTTGTTAGTCTTTATTTCCTTTTGACTTATACTATGAAGGTCTTGAAGCTTTTATATTGCTTTGTTACATTTCCTTTTTCATCTCAATTTAGACAGGCGAAAAGTGTGCTTTTAATATTTAATGGTGTGACAACCACTTTCTCCAAAGTCCTATTTTTCATACAAATTATTAGATCTATTTATAAGAATCTATCTCCCAGATTCCTCAGTTGGTTTGCCATCTAGTTCCTGTTATTCCCACCACCTTTTTTTTTCTTGCATGCCATGAACTCTTTTGGTTCACTATCACATCTGGAGCTTTTCTCTCCACTTTCTGAAATATGTCCATACTACATGCCAAAGGGACCTGCTCCTTTTTGCCACAGATAGCTGGATAAGTAAACTTATCTCCAGTCCCTTTTGCCTTCCTTATTACCACAGACCTTTTTTTCTCTTTTGTAATTCTCTTTTAACCTCCAGGATCATATTTATAGCAATAGATGGATTTTTATCATCACCTTATTTCAAGCCTTGTTTGAAAATTTCCTAACTAGACTAACAAGTCAATGCCGTTGATGAATTTCCTGGATTGTCATGGCAGACAGTTTGGGGAACAGAGTTGTCAAAGATAAAAGCCCTAGCATGAATTTGGTGTGTGGCTTAAGGCCTTCATCTCTTTCTCTGCTTATCCTGATGGTTGCTTCTGGAAATCGCTGGAAGAACCAAAGGTTTTATAAAGATGGATAAGTTCATGCTGCTCAGGTTCAGCTGTGTGTAGCTGCCCCCAAGGCAGTATCACAGTGATGTAGTGAGGAAACACAGAGTGGAGAGGGATAACTTCTTAACCAAGTTTGACTAGAAATTATCTATAGAAGAGCCTTCAACAGTGCTTCAAGAGGCAGGTATTGCCACTCCTGAGCTCTTCCTGTAATGATAACTGAAGATATATAGAAACAACACAATCTAAAGTACAGTGGAGCTGCCTTTTGAACCTGCCAAGAGTTTTACTGAGGGGCAATATCTTCCTTTGGACAATACCTGGAAAACACACATAGAGCAGACCTTAGGTATTCTTTTGATTTTAGCTTTAGTGGTGAATATATTTCAATAATCAGGCACCATTTAATTTCGCTATAACTCGTTCTCACATTAAAAAGTTTCACGCATGAGTATTACTTGTGAGTCATCTGATATATGATGACAATACAGTGGGAAGGTTTTGTTGAAGCCATTAGTTTAACTGGATTAAAATCTTGTAAATATCACTTGATCTCTTCCAGTGTAAGGCTGGATGCAGCTGGAATTTTTTCAATCTGCTGAGAAATACACTCTGAATTTACAGATAACCATCAAGCTGGAAGTGTATTTTATTTCAGCAAAATTTATTTATGTAACACAAACAGTGGGAAAGAGTTTTAAGCAGTTAGGAAAATTTAAATATGCATCATCTTTTATAGATTATTAATGTACCAATCTGATGGGAAACCACTTTGTTCTATCTTAACTCCTCTACACTTCAGTTTTCATTAGGACCCCTCTTATTATAACAATAGTATTTTTATGTTTAGTTCCTGAGTTGATGTGGAGACGATGAAGTACAGACATACATATGCAGTTTCAGTTTCTTTGTCAATTTAGTTTTTTTATCTTATTTGCATTCAGGTTGTTATTCTTTTCAAGCATCCCTTGTACAACAGATGTTTTCTTATATTGGATTCTATTGTGCTGTCAAGCCTGGTTTAAAATACAGTAACGCATAGATACTTACAATTATTAATATTTTCTGAATTGACAAACATATTAAAGATGTGTAGGTAGAAAATTAGCTGAGAATCCCTAAAAACTGCACTTAGAGTAAAAATCCTCCTTTTAGAGAAGTAAGATGCCTTTAAAAGTCAACAGTTGTTTTGGAAGTACTTTGTCACATTTATGAAGCACTGCATCACATTTATGGCTCAGAGTGTCATGATAAGTTGTCCAAAGTGCCTGTCAGCTTGCCTTACAAACTGGAAAAATGGACAGCTCAAAAGATTACCTTAAAGAGTAACAAGCAGTCTTCAGAGGTTAGCATATTTTTCCTTTTTCCATCAGACCCAAGCAGCATCATTAAATTTTGTATTTCTCTTGTTTAATTCTTTTTCAGTGTAATTTAATGGAAATAGACTATTTTAATTTTTAACCTTGAAAAGTTATAAATAAAGGCATTTTTAAAAGTAAATAAATTTTAGGAGCATTTTTAAAGCATGCAGCTGTTCTAACACTAGAGATCCTAGTTAGTTTTTTTTTAAATAGAAGCCACAAAGAGGTCAAAGAATCCAGATTTTTTTTTTTTACTACCCATTCACATTTAATGTAAATTCCAGCAATATATTCACGCTATTTCTTTAGGCAACTTCAGAGTGCCAGCAGGTAATTGAGTAATCTGAGCCAATGCTGCTTATGTCAGGAGCCTAAAGAAATACCCTGAGGATGATATTTGGAGCTGACTTATCCTATACTCTTATTTCACAACTAAGAGGAAGATGAAACTGTCAAAATGGAAGAAATAAGAAAAGTTCTATTAAAAACTTTTTCTTGCTAAGGATTTTGTTCATTGTGAATCCTCCAAAGAAATTTATTTTGATTATCCCAAACATTGTTAATGTGTACCACAAACAGAGTATAACAGGCAACAAGATGGCATTTCACAGCATCAAGAAAATCTGTTCTTGGGACTATTAGTTCCCAGAATCAGGTCTTTACTTTTTATTTTGTCATTGAAAAAGAAGTCTCTATCTTCAGGGTTGAAAAGGGGGTTTAATAATAGACTCCACCATTAGAAGTTAGCCAGGAGAAAAATAGAAATCTCTGTGGCAGTGCCAGCTCAGAGAATTTTGACTTAAATTTGAATTTTTCCTCATTTAGTTGGTATCCTGTCAGAGCAATGATACCATCAACATAAACTTTGTTTTATTATTGTTTATAAAGTCAAACAAAAAGATAAAAGGAGGCTTGTCTCCCAGGGTAGGAATAAGAGAGGTCACAGTTTTAGTAGCAAAGACTAACAATTTAATTTGCTGAAAGTGGGCTTCAACTTTCTAAGTTTGGGCAAGTGCTTTTCTAGAGTGTCCATTATGGATGCTTGTGGTATGGCTCCCCTGACAACTGCTGCGTTTTCAGCTGTTATCCACCCCAAAAATATTGTTTCTTATAATTTCAGAAAGTGAATCAGTTCCTACTTTAATATGTGGATTTTATCTGAGGGCACTGCCTCTCCCTGGCACTCAAGCTGGTTACTTGAGGTTGCTGGGTTTTAGCATTTCTTATAGCAATATATATACTGCACTCATCAGTTTAGGGCCCTTGCTATCAATATCTGGTTTTTTTTCTTAGAAGGGAATGTAATGAAATGCTTTCTGTACAAGGCAGGTGGAGATATGACCCCTTGTGCATGGCTGTGTGCCAAGCCACACTCACCAAGGTAGGGAGCAGTGATTAATCTGGGGAAAACTTTCCACAGTATTTCCTAGGAAAGGTCATTTAGCCAAATGCATAAAGAAGCAAGAGTTGTCTTTAGAGCTTTCCTAGTGCCAGCATCTTCCACAGAAGGGGTAACACAGAAAGTTTTACTACAGGTATGAAGTCTTTTAGGTCTGACTTGCCAGTATCAAAGACCCTGGGACAATTAGCGCTGCAGTTTGTAACTGCTCTCGGAGCACTCTGGTGGCACTGCTCCGCCCTCTCTCCTGGCCGTTCCCCTGCCCTCCTGCTCTGTATTTACATACACCTGTCTCCCCATTAACACCTCGTTAAGGCACACACCTGCTGTGGTTTCACTTAAACCCGCTGCACTGTGCCCATTAACCCTGTGTGTTTCATTATGAGGCACTCAGCACAATAGGAGCACTGAGTAAGGCTCACTAATGAGTCATGCAGTTAACAAAAATTGGATTTGTATGCATGACTCCTTTTGGTTCAATTTCTTCACACCCCTCTTATTTAATAATTGATTATGTATTAAATATATTTGCAGGAAAAAGATATATAAGTGCACATGCATTAAATCCAGCTGAAATGGCACAGTTTTGAGACAAAATACTAATGGATAGAGATCAACTACATATTTATAAGTGGTAAGAAAGACAAGAGTGAAAAAACACAGCTTTAGGGCATAGAAGACCTTATTACTCTTCCAAAGTTTGTCAAACATCTGCAGATTCACCAGCAAGTTTTATATATCTCTGCTATTTCCAATAAATGAAGTGTATCAGTGTATGTGATTACACACCTCACCAAAAAAAGAAGTGTAAGGCAAAGCACAAAGCTCTGTAGTATCAACTGTGCTGAAACAAAATCCAAAAGAAGAAAGTTCATTGCTATTTGTAGTAAAAGCAAACTGTCATGGGAGCAGCTAGTGTGATTGATGTAAAGTTCAGAAGGAAAATTGTGGCAATTTCTCCAGCAGTTGCACTGACTTTGTTTCAAAATCTTCAATTACAGTGTGGCTTGATTGGGAAAATAAACTACATAAGCAAACATGGCAGGTGATTGCTCCCTAACTGTGTAATCAAGAAATACCATAATCCATTATTTGATCATGATTCTATGGATCTACCACAAGGAAAATGTAAGCTCTGATGCTTATTTAGCATCAAAAGTTCACCTTCCTGTTAGACAGCTAAATAAAGTCATTAAATATCCTACTTTAATAGCACAGTAAGAGGGACCCTTGGATGTATCCATACATTTGATCAATGATTTGCTGCAAATTGCATTACAGATCAGTATTTCTTACTCAACACCTATATGGAAGGGTAATTTGCTGTGTAATTGCTTTTCATTGCTTCTTTATCATGGACTGGTTCTTTCCTTGGTCCAATCTCTGATACTTACACCACAGAAGACACAAGAGTTGCTCTTTTAAATTTCATAGTGCTTATGTTGCTTAGTAATATGGGTCTGATACCAATTTTGCTGGTGAACACAGAGGTTTTGCAGAATAAAGATATAGATAAAAGCCACCTTACTATACAGAAATAGTGGTTGTTCCTGTCCTTCTCATTCCAAACGCATACTTGGAATGGAGATGATAATCCTGGTAAATATTAAAAGTACTCACGTGCAGTGTAAGGTGATCCACACATAAGCCAACCCATTACATCTGGCTGTAGAGTTTAAACATTTCTTCAGCAGGGAAGCTCACCAATGGGATGTTTTTAATAGGCATTGAAAGCTACACTTTATTATTCACTGAGTAGAACTGACATTGGACTTGATTCAGGAAGGAGCACCAACTGCATAAATAGATGTCAACTGCTATTTGGTCTGGTGGCCATGGACTGGAGAAATAAATGGAAGGTCTAACAAGGAGCACAGAAGTAAAGATAGGGATCTTCAAATAACAGGAGGGTAAGCTTGCTAGCAAAGTGTCCAGCTCGGTATCTTTCAATGTACATCTGAAAAGAAGAAAATTTGGAGTCTGTTTCTCAGGAGAAATAGAACATTATTCATTAATATCAGCACTGTTGAACTGTTTCTGAGAAACACATCATCCTTGCTTCATTTTTCATAGTCAGTATTTATTGATATTCATCAAAGAATGCTTTGCAGGTTGCCACACTCATTAGCTACTTGGAGCAGAAATAAAGCCCACTCAAGCCAATGGGAAAGGTTCTCTTGAATTCTGACTAAACCTCTAGGCCTACCTTCATTGGGCAACAGGGTCAGGTTTTGCTACCTGTTAGTTTGGCAGCAAAAATGTGCAATCCATCTCCTTCTACTGGCAACTGTGTCTACATATGTTTTCTCCATCATAATCCCATATTCATATTAGTATGCAGACCTCTGCCTGACTACAGCAGCAAAGATTGTGCCCCGTGCTAATAAGCCTCTTATTTGTCATATGGTGAATGACAAAATCTTCCCCAAGCTGCTTAGTCCTAGGCTTGTTCCTGAATGCTGATCCTTTCTTTTTCTTCTCTGATGGCAGAAAGATATCACATACTAGGCAGAATTATTCCCTGTGGAACATTTTGTCCTGTATGATGGACACTTAATGCAGAACCAAGCAAATGCTGGGAGTCAAAGGCAGAGAAGGGAGTTTGGACATTGTAGATTAGCTGGTGGAGGAGACAGGCAGACAGAGTAGAGTTTGGGATACAGTTTTATGTTCTATCTGACCCAATGTAATTCTTGCAGGGAGCAGCAGCCCCTCTCTTGCCTCTCTCCATCTCTCTTGAATTGGACTGAGCTGTACAGTCTCCTGACTGTCCAGCTATTCAGCCCAAATGAGTGATGTAATTGCAAGTGATGGGAGGAGGGCAGGGGGAAATGAAAAAACTATAAAAATCACCAAGCTGGCAGTTGTATGACTTATGTTGCAGCCAATGTTATTTGACCTCATGCAAAAGAAGTGGAAACATGTTGGCTGGGAGAAGCCAGTAGAGTGGGGTGGTGCAGATCCATTCCTTTCAGGAGCCACTCACAGCAACATAAGAAAAAGAGAAAACTGAACTAGCAGCCTTTTATTTTTGTTATGGGAGCAACAGCCCTCACAGCCCTGAAAAAACATTACAAAACCAGGAAGTTTAAAGAGATCTTTAAAATCACTCATGGTCCCAAGTCTCATACAAGAGGACTATAGTCATTGAGAACTGCAGTCTTTTATTTCACTCTTGTTCACTCCCTGAGTCTGGAAGATCATGAGTCACTTAAACATCCATTGAATTCAGCAGAAGCTAATGACAGACATGCTATTGGGACTTAAAAGCTTTAAACTTACTATGAAATACTCTACCTGTAACCAAATATTATTATTGGAAATTATGTAAATAAAATCCAAACCACCTGTCAGACAGTTTTATACTGGGCAAATAGAGTCTCAATTGAAAATGGCATTTTAGAATTTATGCAATTTAATAAAACAATAAATTTCAATTTTTCCGCTTTTGTCATTACAAAGCTTAAAGCCAGTTCCATGTGTGGCACCTACTTGCATTTCACTCATGAGTTTATTACAATGAGCATCACTTTAAATTAAAACCTTCACATTTTCAAAGGAAAATAAATAGTTAATGGCTTCAGAATTATTAATCTTTTCTACACAATCCCATAAAAATTTCCCAGTGGAAAAGCTAATAAACCAATGGCGAGACACTTACATATGCAAATATGTTTCCGTGAAAGAGTTAAAGTGCTTTATAATATAAATTTGCTTTCAGTGCCAATATAATTAGATTGTAACAAGCAAACCCCTGCAACATAACACAGTGAAAATTTGAAAATTTGATTCTCCCTGGCAAACAACCAAGTCCCTGCGTGTGCACAAACCTGACATTAATAAGCTACAAGAGATTACATGATTTAGAAAAGAAGCACTTGGTGTTACAAAATCAAATAATAGATCTCTAGGCTATAATTAGGAGAATTGGGATTCAACAATGAAGTCATAATAATGTAATTTAGCTGTAAGTAACAAAGCCATGGAGTCACATTAGGAGGTGTGATCACATCTTTCAGCAAAGCTCTGCTGTGTAGACTCATTGCTGTTCAGTTTAGTCTAGTACACAGCAACCTGTTGGCACAGAGCTCAGGCTGACAGCCTCTTGTTCTCTAGGTGCAGTATGGCAAAGTGCCACCCATGCATTTTTAATTCAGTCCTGTGACTTTTAAGTCAAAACAATAAAATTATATATACTGAGTGTAGAGTTGCCTGTGAATATTTGTATAAATTACTGCACAGCATGGATTTAGGGGACATTCAAGAACAGATATATTAGAAAAAAAAAAAAAAAAAAAAAAAAAAAAAAAAAAGGCAAAATAAACTGCAGAAAGCACGGTGTTAGATTTCTAGTAGGCCTGATGAACATGTACTGTTTAGCTACTTTATCCTTCTATTACTGTGGTTAGGAAATTACTCCTTATCTGCAGCTTGTTGCGCCTGCAGCCCGGAGTCTATTTTGCTCTATTCCTTACAGTGGTGTGGAGGGATTGCCTGCTCAGCCCTCGGTGCAGGTGTCACACAGCCCGTGGAAGTGGGTGACAAATGTCAGTGCAGGATGCACCTCTGCAGTTCCTCAGCACCCCAAACACAGCCCTGCAGCCTGCCAGGCACGAGGGGTGCCCGTGGCAGAGGGCCCAGCTGCAGGGAAGTGCCAGGGAAGCTCCAGGCAGGCAGAGTGCAGCTGCTCACATTGCTGGTGGCAGGACATCAATCCCAACTCCACAAGTTTTGGGAAGTCAGCCCTTTGCTTTAGGCTATTACAGGGGAATACATCACACCAGCAGCCCCTCTGCTCCACATCTGTCCTGCACAGCTAAGGCCCATTATCATTTTAACCTTATTCCAAACACTGACCACAACTGTTTCTTTGACATTCATTTGTCACAACTAGTAAAACAGACATAGCAATTTGATTTGTTGATTTTCTCCTTTAGGAGTTGGTGTCTAGTCAGAAGGGAAATCCTGCCTGTTCAGTCATTTATTAGCTGATAATTTTCTTCTCTCCATGCACACCACCTGGTGATTATGTTCTCCTTTTCAGGCTGTCCCATCCTGCTTTCCACAGGCCTCCTAAAACCACCTGAACTAAACCCAGCTCCCTGATCTTGCTCCACAACATGAGCAGGGCGACTCCAGCAGCCCAAGCTTGCGTCCAGACTTGAAATTCAACTTCACTCACAAAAGACACACACAGGACTTTAGCTGGCTGTTGGCTTCTGAGGTGTTTGAATCAACACTTTTGGCTTTGGGAAGAGGCATCTGGAGGGATTGATTTGCTTCTTTTTAATTGTGTGGCCTACCAAATAGTGGAGGCAACAGGCATCAACTTTACATCCATACTGCCAGAAAATTCAAACATGTTTGGAATAAAACTTTAAGATTGGTTGATTATTTCTTCTTATGGTCTCACAAGCTAGGCCCACTGGTCCAACACCATTCCTATCTTTTGGAGAAATCCAAAATCTTTTGCTTCCACTCAGTCTTTGGTGTAACATGAGCAGCTGCCTGTTGCTCCTGTTAGTTCAATTTTAGTTTTATTTGCAATTTCTTCCAATTACTGTTTATTTTATTTGTTCTTTATGGTTTTGCCATTTTTTGTTTTGATGACATTTTGATTTGTTTCAAACTGCCCTTTATTTTAATTTTCTTTCCCAAGCATGTTGATTTATGGCTGTTTCTTTTATTTCTTTTATGCTTTAAATGATCTGTTTGTTTTATTTCCTTTATTTGCATAGCACTTATGTTTCATGACCTTTTTGTTTCTGCAGCTGCTGCTGCTTCTGGGCTGCTAGTGTTTTTCTCTTACTTATCCACCAGGAAACCAAATCCCAGTGAAGACCAGTATTGAAAAACAAAATCTTTTCTGATAGGTTTTTATTTTATTATTCCACAATCTTCTAAATGGGTTGTGAATTCTCAAAGTGTAACATCTAAAATGTTCTTTAAAAAAAAAAAAAAAGAAACATAATGTAGGAACTCTGTTTTTTCCTATCTAAATATCACATCTGAGCAATTTCTTTTGGGCTGATCTAACTTTTTGGCAGCTCTACCAGCAGCAAAGACCTTTATAAAGGAGGCAGCATGAAGAACATTCTATCTTGTAATGGTCTGTCTACAGCTTTTAGCAGAATCCTCATGACTAGTGTAAAATACTGTATGGACAGTTAAAAATTAGTATATTTGCAGTTAGTGAAATGTCTCATAGGAAATTTCATTTATGTTTAATCATGGCTAATGAGTGTGTGCTACCTGACAGGTGCATTTGCATTTTGCATACACATGGGATGTGTGTGTGTGTCTGTGACTGTCCCTGACTATAGGCTATGTGGGTCTATTTATTTTTATTCACACCCACTCATACATGTTCATATAAAAATTATACTTTGGTCATCTGCATTCTTTAAGTTATGGATCTAGCTTACTTTTATTCTGCAGAAGCTGTTGTTGCTTCTGATTTTTCCTAGCATAATTACTGATAGTAGGATTAGTCCTGAAATGGATTATGTCATGTACACTGGGAAGAAAATAACCATTTTTCTTCTTTTAAAGCTGGTGTTGCTATTCTTTTTACAATACTGAAGTTCTCAACATTGTATTTAATTTCACTCCTCGTTTTTATGGTGCTGTGTCACAAATTGACAATTTGCCAGGCAAACAGGATTATGTATCAAATCACCATCTTTTACTTGCATGCTAGGTACTTTGCAGTGACCTGTTGAATGATGCCTGCATTAACAATCTGCTTCTTGGAATGCCTCCCTGCCCCCTTAAAAACTTCCTCATTGCACCTTCCAACATTGGTGTTTGCTCTATTATACTTCTGGATGTGTCCAATATAAAATGTATATACTTGTACATCCACACATCTATAATGAGCCAAAACCAGAAGAGCCTCTGCCTTAGCATGTTTGTACATTTTGCACATTCTAGGAAATGAAATCTGAGTGCTGCTCAAAGAGAAAGCATGTGACTTAGCCCAAGGGCAGAAGAAAGTCACGTGCAACAGGTTACATGATTTTACACAACTTTTGGTGAAAAATGAAGCACCTCATGTCAAAGCAGAAAATATTTTAGGGTATTTACGGAATAAACTGAATGTTTTTCCTCACTGCTTCATGCATGTACTTCAGTGTACTGCAGTACAGTAGATTGTTGTTTTCACCATAGTTAATGCAGTTTTTTTCTTACCTTCCCTGATATAATCCGTCACAAACACACACACAAACCCCCCCCCCCCAAAAAAAAAAAACACGAAAAGAAAAGAGAGAGACCCTTTTATTCTTTTATTTGTGGTAGTTTTCCTAGCTCTACTGCTCTCTGCCACTGGACTCATGTGGATCCTAAGAGAGCAAAGGCCTTACACCTTGATGAGGGCCAGCAGGAAAAGGGATGTGGTCTCTGGCAGGGTGGACAAGGTGACACATTCTTAAGCTGACATTTAGGCCTCTATTCCTGGACCCTTCTCTGCTCACTGGAGGAAAGCTAGCAGTGGTGATGATGATTCTTTGAATCCTGAGCAGGAAAAGAGAAAAAAAAAATAGGAGAATAAAAAATCAGAAAGGAAGGAATCAGATAAGTCATTACCATGTTTAGAATTTACAAGATCACTGAAAAGTAAATAGACACAACATCTCTTTTCACTGTCCCCCTCTTTCCAGGTTCCATGTTCCATTCTTACAGGGGTATTTTTTTTTTTTTTTAAGTACTCAATTGCTACATCCCAAGTCTAGAATTCTACTTTTCATTTAATCATCTATTTCAATTTAATCATTATCCCATTTCCCTAATATATTTGTGGTGATTTTATGATTTCTGGGAGAGGTAGTTTTTTCAACTTTTTAAGATGAAGGTCAAAAAGAGTGAAGAATTCAAGTGGACTCTTGACCATGTCCCAGGAAAACCAGTCATATTCCTAAGTTACAAAAGCAGTGGTTTATTAGGTAGATATAATTAATTACAGGGAAAAAAAAAAAGCTTTTGTCTCCAAGACAGTATTTTAAAATAAATCCATCTCCTATCATGTTGGACCTCAGATTTTTTTTTAGTAAACTGTTAACACCAGTTTTGGAGAATTAACAAAGACCTTCAGTTAATCTCAGAGGGAGGTTAAATGAAACAGTAGCAGTATTAAACAATACTTTTTACAATAATATTTTGATCATTGACCCTACCATGATCCCACTAGTGCAACCCACTATTTCATTCATTAAAGCCTGAACATTTCACAGAGTTCATCACTGACACCAAGGTTTCCAGGTTGAAGTCACAGCACACAGTGCTGCCAAGTGCCTTACACCAAAGGCCCAACATGAAGGCTGCTGTAGACACATAGCTCAGCTTCTGATCCTAACATCCTCATCCATGCCTCCCAAAAATGAGCTGAATGACTTCTTTAGATAGCACCAGTGTAGGGCTAATTACCTAAGGCATGAGCTTGTGTGCATTTATGCCTCTGTCAGGCTGGGTACCTGGAAAAGATAAAACACACTTACTACAACACAGTTCTGAACTCCAGTCTAGGGCTCCCACACCAAAAACACATCCTGAATGTGGAAAATGCCCTTATGCAAATCTCAGATTGTGTTCACTGCTGTTTTTCATTTGGGTTTGTTTTTTTTCAGCATAGTAAGGGCTTCAGAATAGCAGTGAAGCTGCTGTATAGCTAACTGAACTCCTTTACCATCAGGCAAATTAATTTTACATATACATTATTTAAATTTAATCTGTGATTAATTCTCTATATGAGCAGTGATATCACTATAGAA
The DNA here is from genome assembly GCF_031753505.1 of Anomalospiza imberbis. Taxonomy (NCBI): domain Eukaryota; kingdom Metazoa; phylum Chordata; class Aves; order Passeriformes; family Viduidae; genus Anomalospiza; species Anomalospiza imberbis. The sequence goes on along the minus strand of NC_089686.1, from coordinate 50,119,292 downwards.
CAAGTATTTTCCTTTTTAGAGAATTGCAGCATGATAAATAAATGAATAAAGACTTATAGAAATGTATGCCAGCACATGTTGAGAAGCATTCTTATCAGAAGTCTTGGAAATAACAATATTCTCTATGGTCCCTCTAGTCTGCATTAAAAATAACTAAAGACTGTAGTCATTTTTTTTTTTCAAAACATGAAATGCGTTTTATGCAACAATGCCTCAGATGAGACACAAACTCAACTGAGCTTACAAATATTAGACATTAGCTCTTTGGATAGCCTTCCTTCAGCTAACAGGCCCTACTGATAACTGTAGATGCATTGAAACCCAGTTTTAAGATTCAAATTCATGAAAGATATCTCACATTTTCACTGAAATGTCTATTGTTGGCTTTCTAGTAGTGGTGAGGGAGGAGGAAAGAGAAAAAATTAAGAAACGTGGTAAGTAGTACTACTCCATTTGCCTTAGAATAGCAAAAAGATTTTGAGTTCTTCTGTAATCAGTTATAATTCTTCATATTGCAGTCAGTAGTGCCTGTCCTGGCTCTTGATTCTTGAACACACCTCACCCTGATAAAAATGAGATAAAATTTGATGATTTTGATGGTTGCTGCCCAGACTTTTTTTGGCATTCATGAGTCAAAATGGTTATTAGGGTGAAGATCCTTGCTTAAAACATCCACAAAGGGAATAAATAGATTAAAAAGCTAACATAACCAATCTAGCTTAAGAATGGTCAGGAAGAAGTTCATTTTTAAAGGCCTAGCTCTGCTGGTCTCATTCATGGTCACAAATCCACTTTGCAGCTCATTTTCATTAATATCCGGAAAGTACTGACAGTAAATAGCCACACGGGAAATAGATAAAATTAAAGACCCAAATCTCTACATTTCTTCTCGGATTTTATTAGTAGCCTCAGAAGTCGGCTCAAGTGTTTTTGTGTTTGCAAAAAATAATAAACAGGAAAAAATAGGGTTTGCAGTAGTTCATTCATTAGCATATTCTTGTCTGTTTTTCAAGTGGGGTGTGATCCCATTAACCTATTTAGTTGATAACCTCACATGACCCAAAAAGTCCTCACAGAATGAACCCATGGCTATTTTTATTTCTTCCTCCATGACAGTGATTTCCTAATTCCTTCTCCAGTTGAGCTGCCTTGTTCAAAAAAACCAGACTGTGTCAACTGTAAATCTTTTACTTGCACATCTGCTTAACAAAGTATTGGTAGAGGATTGTTGATTTTTTTTTTTCTCCTTAGGGGGAGGGCTTGGGGTCAGACTGACGTGCTAAGAATTTTTGTTTCTGCTTTTCTAACAAGGACTTAAAAACAGTAATTTGGAAAAAAGAACCTGTTGAAATATAAAACATCACAAACAGAGGTTAGTAGGAAGAAGAAAATAATTTCTGTGCAATTCAAAGCCATGCTGCAAGGCATGTTTGCTATAGGCAATACATTTCTACCAGCAGAACCATTCCATAGGGGAAGCACTCACTCTGTAGTAGTCCTGTGAATATATGTGAAAGGATTTGATAAATTCTCTTCTATGCAAACAAACCTCATTGTCTCATTATAAATTTGCCTACAAGTAGTAGACTGGTATCCTTTAAGTAATTTTTTTTTAGAAGAAAAATCCAAGGTTTGCTGGCTTTTTTTTTAACTGAAAATTAACATTTCAAAAGGATGGAATTCTCACCCTTAGATGGAAAAATGGCAGAGAGAGGTTAAGCTATAATTTCAGGTATTTCAGTTTTGCTTATAGTAGCTGTCAGGCACCTGAGAGTATTTCTTGATTCCCATAGCCTAAGTGAATTTTTTGACCACTGCCCTGCTGCTGCACAGAAAAGGTGTGAACTTTTCAGGCAAATCTCTCCATGACTGTGCTTCAAATCCAAAGCCAATAGAACATTATATGCCATTTAGAAGTCACTGTGCCCTCTGTCAGCAGAGCAAAAGAATCCATTCAAAGGTCATAAACATGTTTGTATCTGTTAAGACAGCTTGCACTTTTCCATCATCCCAATTTGTTCACGGGCATCAGAATGGATGGAAAAGTCTTTACTTGAGAGGAGGAATCCTCTCTTTATTAGAGAGAGGAATCAAATTCCTCCCTGATACCTTACCAGTTAATTACAGCTGCATCACTATGGCACATCAGTAATGACACAAGGTGATTTCACCTGAGATTATTAATTTACAGGTGAAGAGCTCTCCAGAATTGTGGAAAGTGATAAGCTAACAAAAGATCTGCAACAAGAAACATTTTGCCCCGATTTTAAATTAAGGCCAAATTCATGTGAAGAAAGACTTCAGAAAGATTGAATAACTGCATCAGTTATTATCATCTCAGTAATACTTATTAAAGCAGAACTCAAAATTAATATAATTATACACATTAAAAATTAATAATTAGCCAAAATATCAATAGTAAAGCCTCTGACCCGTAAAAAGTCTGACCCTCAGATCTAGAGGCCATCATTTTTAATTTTTTTAATCATAGAACCATAGAATATGCTCAGTTGGATGGGACCCATCAAGTTCATGGGGTCCAGTTCCTGGACTTGCACAGGACACCCCAAGAGTCCCACCATTACCCTGAGAGCACTGTCCAAACACTTCTTGAACTCTGCCAGGCTTAGTGCTGGGACCACTGCCCTGGGGAGCTGTTCCAGTGGCCAAACACCCTCTGGGTGAGGAAACTTTTCCTGATTTCCAATCTAAATCTCCCCTGCCTGAGCTTCATGCTACAATGGTGGTACATTTCTATGCCTGGTCCCATGGGCTGCCTGCCTATGAACTACATTACAGAAAATAATAGATGAGTGTATACAAAGCACTGAGAATAGAAAGCAAGCTTCTTTTATAGCAACGGTATTCAATATTCTGATTTTCTTTTAGTATGTGTTTCTCAGAATAGGATTTCACGGGAGGTGAAGGGGTGGGGGAGGGGGGGAGGGAGGAAAGGATCAAACAAGAAATCAGTATTCACCAAACTAAGATTTCCAAGTCTGAAAAGTGAGCATGAATGGACAGCTGTGATGTGTGCAGTCTGGTACTAATGAACAACATTGCCAACAACACTGACAGAATTACACTGATTTCCTGTGCTCAGTGTAGCTATTGAGGAGCTAATACATTAATGGTGGACTACTAATATGAATTAAAAACTAAAGACACACAGCTTTCAGTCTGCCTTTCCTTCTGTCACTTATTTTGTACTGCCTGAATGAGTTATTACCTTCTTGTTTCCCTGAGATGTTGGTTCACATGGGTAGAGTGAGCAGACTCAATTTCACTGAAAGTAATGGAGTGATATTATCCAGAATTATTTCCAGTGGGCTGAGTTTGTTACATTCCTTCTGTTGTGAGAATATAAGTAAACAACTAAATACCTTTACTGAAAGCTGAGAATCTTCACAGTCATCACCTCTTCCTATTTCCTTGAATTAGTCCAGCATTTTGGGTTTAGCCATGCTCAATTAACTCATCCAGAAATTTGTCCAGTCAGAAACAGTTGATTTAAGTGAGATAAACTGGGCATCTGTTTGGAAAAAAACTATTACCCAGAATATGCTTTCTTTGTGAGAAAATGAACTGTGCTATCTCCATATTTAAAAACATATGCTTCTAAATAGATTCCCTTCCTTTGAAAGCTTAAGAAACAGAAAAAAAGTAACATTGAACCTGAAAATGGAACAAGCAGGTATGAAGTAAAACTCTAGTAACCAGTGTGTTAACATTTTAATGTACTGGAACTGGACCTACATCAAACCACTATATAAACTGCATTGAATTAAAGTGATTAAACCCAGCAATAAAACCAACCACTGCAGAAATGATTTAAATATGTAGGGTGCTTGCATGTGTTTGTACTGGCGGAAATAAAAATGCTGTCATATTTAGTCACTGATTTGCTGTAGGATAGAAATAAAATCAGCTGACAACATTCGCCTGTTTTGTTTCAATTACCAAAGATTTTTCTCTTAAAAAATAGATCTAAAATTAGAGACATGGTTAATAATTAAGAGGGAACATCCATGGAATTGGAGAATACACAACAATAAATATCTTTGGCAGGTGATTAAATACTGAATTGGAACTGAAGCTCTTGATAACCTCAGAATGTCTTTATTGCAAGTGAACACCAATGCTTCAAATACTATTGCTGTGATACTGGAATAGGAATCAAGATGATAACAGCAAAAAAGAAATAATAATTTATTGCAGATGGGTTTTTCCTTAATCTCTACTTCATTAGAAAATGTTTTTATATTACTTTTTGGGTTGATGAACCATTAGCTAATTAATCTGTAGTTAACAGCAGAACTAAAATTTTGTATTTTCAAATGGGCCTCAGTCCAGCCTCCAAGCACAGGCAAATATGAATGCAGTGAATAGATTTTAAGTTTCTGCATGGAGAACCTCAGTTACTGATCTCCCTAAAGTTCATCTTTGAACATTAAAAAACTCAAGAGCTGGATATATTCTCCAAAAGAGGCCAGTGATTGAAAGCCATGTTGCAGATTTAACTATTTGTAGCACTTAAAACCACCTGTTGACAGATGTAAAAAGGGGTTTTATTTTTCGGGATGGTCAAATAATCATATCATAAAGTATATCCATGTAATCACATTTCAGTATACCAGTTGGAAATAGTTAGGCCTCAACTAAATCTTTCATGCTATCCAAAGCACTCATTTGCAGGTAATAAAGGAAAATTTGCCAATAATCTGAGATAAAAGATGAACGGTACTGCTAATTCAAGTAGCACAGATGCAGTATGTGCTGATTTAGAAAATATGTACAGGCAAAAGGCTACCAGAATCAATCCAATTTGTGCTGAAGTCATGGAAATGTTGGCTTCAGATGTAGCCCAGTTATGTACAGTATACAAAAGAAAATAGGAGGTAACCAATCTATCAGAAGCAGACATGCAAAATGGTCCTTAAAGCTCCTCATGGAATCCAGATTCAGGAGAGCTAAGAAGAAAAAAAAATTAAAAAGAAGAAAAAGGATGTAAAAATAGATGTACAGTAAACCAAATAAAGTAATTTCAAAATGACTAGAGAGCAACAGTAAATGAAAAATGCCTTTGGGTACACCATCTGTTTATCCATTCCATATTATACCTTTTCATCACAATTACCTAAAGTGGTATATTTGTGTTTCTGTAATGTATGGAATTCATTACATAGTTTTGCAGTGAAATTATCACACTGTGGCTGGGACATCTGCACCCTGTCATATATCATTCTATTCATTTCTAGTTAATTTAATCCTAATATCTGCCTACATGACAAGACAGATGTTCAGCTATACTGTATCTTCCATAGTTTTCTGCCTTGAAGAAACTTTAAGTCACTGAAAGAACTGACATCTTTCAAACAGACATCTCACGGGTATGGCAAGTATGTGTGTGCAGATGTGTGTGTATGTTTGTGTTTATATTTTTTTTAAGAAATGTGTTTTACAAAACAAAAATCTACTACAGAAACTTTTAAATACAAACATTTTTCACTCCATGCATGCAAGTTTCTTTTGAAAAATGAGCTTTACTAATACTTTGGTATATTTGTTTAATAATATACATAAATACATAGTATCTCTTTCAAATTAACCTTTCACTTGAATGAGATTGATCTTTATTTTTTTCATTGCTGATTAGAAATTTTGGGCCAGTCTTCCTCTTTGCCTTTTGAGCCTTGGCCCCCAAGACACCAAAAGTCAATCAGGCTTTCTGGCCAGCAGTGCTGCACATCCTATCAGACACAGATCACAGATGGGCCAGCCAGAAGAAGATATTGGATTCCATGTGTTTTAAAGCTGTTACAAGCATCATGCAGATGGATCCGTGCCATTGTTCACTGGAAGGATGTACAGAAACTTGGAGCACACTCACGTGGGATAAGGTGTGTGACCACAAATGTGAAGCACTCCTTGTCACCACTCCTGTCACACTCCTCCTCAAGTGGCTCTGTCAAGGCTGTCAAAGAGCTTTGCTGTGCCTTCCACTTATAGCACAACATCTTCAGACCAGATTTGCAGAAGGTCTTAGGCAGACTCTGACACCCATTCCCCAGTCAGCTCCCCATTTTCCCCTCCTCAGTCCAATCTTAAATTCCTTTAAGCAGAGCAGCACCTGACAGTGTTTCCTCATTTTGACCTAACTGAAGTCACACTTGTGACTGTGGTTTGCAGGTCTACAGCTCTGTCAGTTTCTTAAGTACACCCTTTCTTAAGTACACTTATGCCTGTTCCTAAAATCTCAGCTCTATCCTTTGAAGCTGTTAGCTGGGTAAATAGTGGGAATATCATCTGATGGCATTTTCCTGTCCTACAATATATATAGGTGTTTAGAGGCTCCTAGGTAGGGTAAAAAAAGGTGCAAAATATCCAACACAACTCAGACAAAACAGAACTCTCTGCTGAAACAGGATACTTTCATGGTAACTCTTTTCCAACACTTTTGAAGAATATGAGAATATATAAGTTTGAATTCTATGCCTGTAAGCTGCCAGATAAGCCAGAAATAAATTATACCCAGCTGTTGTGTTGGATAACAGAAACAGATTGTGTAAGGGACACTCAGATAAACATGAATTGATTTAGAGTATTAATTATCTAAAAATGGCAACTGCTCTTCAAGTTGTTTGGCTGATGATGTAGACGGTGAAATAATTCAGTTAGCTTATATTCACCTCTGGCATGAAGAGAATTTAAGGGAAAAAAAAGCCTTGAAATTGCATCTAGGCCTTGGAATGGATTCTTTTAGTGTCCTCACAATTTAGGACCATGATATCATGATACAATTTAAAGCAGGACTATGTTAAACAGGAATATCAGGCTAGAGGCTGGCTAAGATTTGTTAACACCCATTTATATTTTAAAATGGAATGTTTGCTTCATCTGAATAAATCAGTAGACACTACTTTTCCCTTGGAGTCTATGACATCCAGGAAACAAAAATCACTGCTTTCTTTGTATGTTGGTGGCATTGTAACATCATTTTCAAAGCTTCATAAAGATAGATTGATCAAAAAAGCAAACAGGTGCTGAGGTGTTTCAAACTAACAATAATTCAGTGAACACCAGTATCTCTGAGCTGCTCATTAATTATGTAAGCCTCTCTGCAAACAGCACAGCACACGACATTTGCTAACAATTATCATTTGTGTCTATTTCCACAGGCTTAGGAAAGGAAATAACTGTGGTATATGCTGGCAAATATAGCATGTTCTGACTCTGTGGCATGAAACCTGAAGTTTTTCAGTAGTGACCACTGCAGTTTGGATGGCAAAGCCTATGGCTCTAGTAACAGCTTTAGTGAAACTCCACTGCAACCAAAAATCTAAGCAGCCACCAATGACAAGTTCTTAGGAATCCCAGCCTTCTCCTTGCTGAAGAAGTGCAAAGGGATGACTATCAGGAATTAAGCCAAATTCCAGCACAGAATGGCTGTGTTAGTAGGCTGCCTAATGCATCTGAGAGGTTTTAGGTTTCTAATATGGAATGGATTAACATTGGCAGTGGGCCTAACACCCTCATGTGATATGAAACAGTAGCATAAACCCTGGGATTTTTGAGGGATTGTAAAATTATTTGTTTACTGAAGTGCATTTACATAGGGTTTTCTTAAAAAAAAAAAAAAAAGAAAAAACAATCAAAAAGTATAAAAAACCCTTAAAGAAATAGGAATTCCTGACTAAGGCTGCTGGCTTCAGTTCTCAGAATGGAGACAGCCTTCCCCCTTAGAGAGAGCTTGATCTGTTTGGTGACATCAGGTAACAGGGTTGTTCAGTCAAAAAATATATGTACTCAGATGAAAAGTGAGATATAACTTGATAGAACAAAGAGTTTATGAATTAAAAGTATCAATTATGAAAAAAGTTTTTTAGGAAAGTGAATATACAAAATGATTAGATAAACATAGGTCACTCCATAGATCCTGCAGGAAGACTACAGGAAAACTTTGTTAAACTGCATGGCTTAACTTACAAATAAGATCTTAAATAGTAAAGTTTTTTTTCTTGCTTCAAGGATTTTTAAGTGTCATATTAGACATGTGTTCTTTGCAAGAATGGTTCGTTTCTCTTGCTGCACTGTTTTTGTGGATGATGACTCAAATTACTCTGGTGACAGTGCAGGCTTTTGATATCAGAGATGTTTGTGATGAAAATATTTTGGGAAAGTTTTAAAAGTCCTTAAAAATCTTGAGTAAAAATAGTTCTATGTTATCTTTCTATAAGGTACAAAAATCTTGGCCTTTTTTGCAGCTGCAAGTTGTTTCTTCTTTAATTCAGACAAAGAAAGGAATGAAAGGTCATGTTTTTCAGTGTTGAGAAGGGTTCTCTTGTTTTAGAAAAGAACTTTAAAATGCTCTTTCAGTTTGCCTTTATTGTTCCCTTATACATATATTTATACGTGAAACAGACACACTGATTGAATTAGAAACCTAGAAGTCAAATTTCCAAAATTCAAGCCCCAGACATGGAATCAACCTACTGTGCAATCTTACTTAACAAATTTTAAACAATACATGTTTAGGAACTTTATTGGGCAACAATCTAGCAGCTGTGAACCTTAGTTGGCTCCAGGGTGAGCAGATAACTGAACAAGGATTTAGAGGAATTTTGAAATGGAAACAATAAATTAAATATAATTTTTCCTGTGGATAAAGGATTAAATGTCTTTCAAGTCTGTTCCAAAGAATATTAAAATGTACCTGAACAAAAGTCTACTATTTAGACAACTCCTAAAGACTGGTAAGGCAAAAGAAGAAGAATCAGATGCATACAGAGGAAGGTTATGGTGACTGAGTCTGTACTTATAACAATATAACAGATTGATAAATTTGAACTGCAAATGTTAGAGATTGCAGCAGAACAAGGCTCTCATTCAGCCTCCTTCATCTCTTAGCTGAAGCACTGGAAAATTAAAATTTAAAAGTACATTCTTTAAAGCAAATCACTGGATTAAATAATCTTGGATGAATATCACCACAGTGATTGTAATTCTTTTACACATTCTTGTGTAGATAAAGGACATCAGTCTTTTATTACTTTAAATTGTCAGAAAAAATAACAGTAAACAGAAAATTAAAAGCACAGAACAAATTTTTCTTCTAGTATGTGCAAGTGTGAAGGTCTGTGTGTAATTTGACAGTGATTTTAAGTGTCTCCTTCTGTACTAAAACCCTATGTACAAGGGTCATTGAACCCTATGCAGACTCGGGGCTCATAACTTTAAATAAAGTCAGTTGGAAATGAATTCCCATTCCCATAAGAATCTAAACATTCTCCAGGATAAAAATATAAATAAATTCACAAGGATTGCATCTAACATTGTGAGAAACATTTGTCATAAAACTCATCTGGTTTCAAGCCCTTTTCTGCAAAACACAGGACTTCAAACTCAGGCAAGATTCAAGTGAGCTGGTGTTGATGGATGGTTTTGATATATTACATGTAAAGCACATGGTTGTGTTTCTTCCCTCTCATAGCCAAATACAGTTTTAATAGCAAGGGACAATCTGCAGTGGCTTTGTCTCTTTTAAAAATGTATAAAGCAAATAGTGCAATGTAACCTCAGTGCCCCCTGGGACTCTACAAAGCTGCCATACTATCAGTGTATAAAAATATGGAACCATGCTAGAAAACTTCTTTTAAGTATTGAGTTTATTCCAACCTGAAGAACTCCACACAAATCAATGGATGAGGATAAACAGAAGGAAAATAGTCATATAGACCAAAATTGCATGTTGTACTTGATTTAACAGAGGTTCTATGTTCAGGGGAGTTGTACAAAGTTGAAGATGACATATAGTACCCTTGATGGATACTCTACACCAATTCTTTGTGGAAACCCTTGGGTTTTAGTCTTTATTTTTAAAATTCTCAAAATATCAAGAAAATCCATGTTTTCAAAATGCTATTCTAGATATTAAATACATTCAGGACTTGCCCCCTCTCCTGATTCCTTGAAGGCCTCATTCACTACACCTGCAGGTCAATTTAGTTACCTCTGTGACTCAGGTGATCCCTCTGACTGATTAGAAAGCTTTTGGTTACACCCCACTTGCAGCTTTCTGAGCGAGTGGGTAGCTCTTGAAAGTGCCCTAAAAAAAGAAGTTGAGGTTTCAACCTGACAACATGGAGCACTATTTTTTTCCTGTTACTTTTTATACATTTAAGTCATTAGAGAACTCTGAATGTATCAATTTGTTGCCTCGATCGCATGAGGTAGCTGCTAAATTTATTTGGTTTATACTTGGTGATTAAGGGAGACCGATTCTCTCTTCCTGCCCTTTGAGGGAGCTTTTGGTGTTATGGGGGGCATGTCAGCAATAATTAAGAAATATCCTGGTACAAATCCCAGAAGATGCATATTTTTATAAGTAATTCCCCATGGAAAAACTTTAAAAATGATGTACTTGTTCTGAAAATGCTTCAGGCCTTCTCTAAATAGATTATATTGCTGTTTTTTTTGAGTGCGTGACTTGAGGTGCACATTTGGCTTGCAACTCATAAAATCATAGTACAGTTATGTGAGGGAAAACACAGGAACAATCTGCAGTGAACTTCAATGTCTCACAAAGGGTTTATCATTCAGACAATACCCAGCTTCCTATTTTATTCAATTGTAATGCAGTAAGCATGATAGTTTCTTAGCTCACAACCAAAAATATATTTTATTGGCTTCAGACTTGCTACATTTTTTTTACAATTTTCTTAGGTAGCCTTTCATCTCATTTGGACTCCATGGATTAAATTTCTTTTTCTCTTTAGATGTTAGACTTTTACTGTGGTACATATTTCAAAATGTTTTCATACTGCACAGTGCCTTAAGACTTATGGTAGGTGTGTTTTGCACTCCAATTTTCCTAGCAATGTGTAATAATTGCATCACTTAGCAGGATATCAACCACAGATGCAGTCCTAATAACAATAACCTGTGTGTCAGCTGAATTAAAGATGCTTCCACTTCTTGGTTGCAATAAGTTTTGCCTCATTTAAAAGAATTGAACATCAGATATTAAAAGTATTGGTCCAAACCCAAACAACATAACCTGTTCCATCTCCTACTTAGAGACCAGTGAAAGGAAGAGGAGTAAGGGAAGGAAAATGCAGCACTTATAAATCCAGGTGAAAACAGAGAGAAAAAAAATTAGAAGAGGCCAAAGGCTAGAAGAGGAAACTTTGAATGCAGACAGTAATTCAGTAAACCTGTAAGCATGAATTGGCACTGGTTTTGCTTGCCAGTCTGGTGTTCTGCAGTGGTAATAACCCAGTGCATATATGGAATTTCTTTGAATACAAACTTGTTTAAAACCCTCAAGACTTTAGATACCCAGCTAAGAAATTTGGACTCCAAGAAGTATCCCTCTTATCCATCCCAGTAGCTGTGACCTACTTTTCTTATGGTCCACTGCCTTGCTGAACTAATGCTACACATTCCCAAAAGTAAGCTCCAACACGGAAAAGCTCACAGTACTGGCACTATGGCACAGTAAGCAACGTGCCCCTGTAGATATTAGGGTAGAGGCTTTTCAGTCAGGACTACTCTGAATAGTGGCAACCTGCTGTGTGCATTCCCAAGCAGTTTAGGAGCATCAGCTTAACCTCATACTACTGTTTTATCAGGTGAACTCATAACTGTTAAGTGATTCAGCTTATTATTACATTAAAAAATCTATGGCTAAATTAGAATAGGATTCCATATTTTCTAAATATGAAGATATTATTCATCAAATCATATTTCTTACCTTGAAGGGCTATAGTTTGATTCATGTACTTCTAATCATCTATCTTTTCCCTGCACATCACAGCAAGTGCAATAAAACAATACATGCTGGTTATTTAAACAGCTATTTATGGCTCTTGTATTTATAACACATGTCAAAATGGGAAGGCAGAGGTTGAAAGAAACAGTTCCAAGAACAAAACTCCTTGTCCTTCAGGCGAGGAAGGTCAGGGCACATAATGGAGCAGTCACACTGACCCTCCCAAGGGAGCTGCATTTGACACACCACATTTTGGTGTTTTTTTTCTGGTCCGTCATGGAGTCGTACTAAGCACTGAGCATAGTTAAGAGGCTGCCTTTTGCCTAGATTTTCAAGAGGGAGATAAAAGATGTAATTACAATGATGATTATATTTTACATGCAGTATCCTTCTGATTAATATTGATCTATCCATAAATGGCAAGAGCTCAAATAGCTGAACAAGCCTGGATCCAGGACCCTTTGCCCCATCACCTTTTCAAAGGTGAAATATTATTTAAAAATAATATTTTGTCCTCATGAGGTACTCTGGGCCATAGGGAGATAACTAAATGTGAAATGTGGAACAGGGATGTATGAAAGCTGCCACAGGGAAGTGACTGACTGTAATATGTTAGGGATCAGCACATACCAGTAGAATCATACAGATGTACCAACCAGTGGGTAGTCCAATCCTCTTCTGTTCCTTCTAAGTGGATAAAGCAAGAAGGATTAGGCATAAGAGAAATTGCCTGATAGAAAGCAGATGATGCTTATCTAGAGACGAGGACTACTACAGGAGGAAAGTCCTTATGAGTTTAGAAAGGAATATCCTGCCAAATATCCTGCCAAAATCACAGCAGTATTGTAGAGCCTTGTTGATTCAAAAGCATCTCTCGGTGCTACATCCTTTCTTCTATCTGTGTCATTTGCACAGCTATTGATGCTTTGATCGATCTTCTCTCTGATCACAAGTATTTTCTTAAATATTCAAGAGAGGGTGAGCTACAGCAAGCAGCACATCTATGTCTAGGAGGAGGAGATCGTACCTCAGATTTCCAATGTCTTGTATATACATGCCCTGCCTTCCTCACAATGGCTTTTATCCTTATTCAAGGCCTTCCTTTAGTAAAAACAAGTATCTCTGCAGTTGTGTACCAGGATTTGTACCGGTCTTCCTCTCATCTGTGCCTTCTTGCACATGTACAAATCCTCTTGTTCTGAAAATCCCTTAAGAAAGTCAAAACAAAGCAGCTTTAGCACTCTTCATAAGAGCAGAGATTCAAGAATCAAGTTTTCTCTCTCTTTGATCTTCCCACAATCTTCCAGACTCACTTCCATGTATTATTGCAGTTATGATTCAGTAAAACTCAAATTAAGTTGATGCTGTAGCAAGCTGGGCTGGAAAGCATCTAAAACAGCAGTCATGGATTAAAATTCTTTTTTAAAATTACCAAAAGTGTCTTACCTTTACATTAAAAAATGCTGTAATGTTAAATCACTTATAAAAAAAAATTAATTTTTTTTTTTAAATCAACATTTAGGTTCAAAACATATTTTTATAATATCAGAATTGTGCTCTAAACCTTGACCTGGAGTCTTAGATCTTATTTTTTAATTTTCTGAAGCCTGGGTTGTTTTTTTTTCAGTTCATGAAGAAACTGAGACATGAAAATGAGATTTTTTTAGCCAGTAACATACATTTAGATTTCTGGGTTTAGGTTTTGGAAAAAATGCACCTAGTTGTTTTCTTATTACAATACTGCTGGTTTTGTTCACCGGTCCATGTTTTTCTTGGAATGTGGTAATGTGGAATGTTTTAAATTAGAGGTTTTACTTTTTACTCTCCAATGTCTACTAAATAAGTCCATCATCTAATTCTGAAATTGTGAAGCAGCAAACATACACTTGTAGCCAGCAATACACATATTTTTACTCCAGAGAACTGCTCTTCTGTTCTAAATTTACTGTAGAAGGTTTCAGAGACAAAAGAAAGTCTCCTTGCCAAACCTAGCTTTGCTTCTTTATAATAATCCTTTAGGTCTCTTCAAATATCCTAACTAAATGTTGTAAACTGCTGAGAAGTTTCCAGAGATAAATAACAGTTGCTGAGCTTCAGCTGACATAACACTTTGTACATAGGATTGTTTTAAATGAAACTACAGAACAAATGAAAGTATTAGATTGGATGCAAATATTAATCAGTCATATTTTATACCCTAATTTTAGTTATAATCAGTTTTTGAAACATGAGCCATGCATCATATTAAAAATATATGGGATATGATCCCTGCTACTGCAACCCACTGCATATTTTGCCTGCCACCGCAACAATCCCTATTGTCTGCTGAATACACATGCTGCTTGGAATGTGCACTGACGGGTGCATTAGCAGTGCTGAGAGACCCTCAAGAGGGTTGGATGTGGGGTTTGGTTTAAGTAAGAAATTTAAAGCTGGAATTACAATCTGATACTTATGTGAAGTTCTAGAAGGCTATCCGTACAATTCCTTCTCTTCAAATCAGAACAATTGACCCTGTGGTTGATGCAGTCTGTTGGCTCTGGTTCCCAGCTCTGACACACATGTCATCTGTTGAGAGGTTTCTTGTCCTAAAATTTGGGCTAATAACTCAAAATTATACTACTTTGTATTACTCTCTGCTTGTTCTACTGCATATGAGACTGCAGGACCAGTCTCTTATTATGTGTACACTGTATAAAATTAAGGTCCCTCTCTCCCATTTATTAGCCATGCTTATTTTTTTTTATTATTGGCCATTAGGAAGTATTATTAGCCATGCCTATGTTTTTTCCAGAATTAAAAGATTTCACACCCCACCAATCCAAGAGTTTTGGAGTCCACAGCTTGATGTTATATTTCCAAAACAGGAAAAAAAGGAATTCTAAAGTTTCAGTGTCTCTCTCCTTAGCAAGACATTTTGCCCAATGTAAGAAATCAATTCTGCCTCATATAGACTGAGACAGCTCAGTGAAACACTTCCTAGACTGCCTTTTCAAACACCACTCACCATGGCACTCCCTGCCTGAAAAAACCCACCAAACAATTCAGTACTTGGAATTGCAATGGACATCTCAGAACCACAAGCTACGATCAGTTTCAACTTGATTTGAATGCTCTTTGGTTGTCATTGATAGCGGTTTTGAAGTGGATTTACTAAGAACCAAAATTCTGTTGTTTCAGAAATGGTTCACTTGGAGAAGCCCTCTCCAAGCTCATGTGGGAGCTGTGAAGGTACAGCCATTTTGCTCAATATTTCATAAGCCATGAGTCCAAATTTAATGAAGAAAAAAGAAATCATTCCCCATCTAGCCATTTAGAATACTGAAGCAGGTATTGTCCTGAAGAACACAGACTGGCACTTTTCAGATTGTGATGAACAATGAGATTGAAGCCTCTTCAATCTCATCCCTTCCACTACTGCTCCCATGCAAAATTTTCTATTGGTTTGCTTGAAAGGATCCAATAATTTCTCTGTGTAGTGTGGGTGTTGAGCAGGTGGATGTGAAGAACAGGATGGTTCCCACCCAGGTGGCATGGAGGCATTAGCTGAGGAATTGGTGGCAATGCACTATTGAGGAAAGGAACACACAGTGTTCATAAAGAACACTGGCACTTTATGGGTAACATTGCTCATATTTTTTTATCTAATAAGTATCAACACTTGTACAGCTCATCTAACAGGATTGTGGACAAACCCCCTACCTGCTATCTAGAGTTATGGTGTTTTACAGCACAACATAAGACAGGTGGGAAGTTCTGCCCTTTAAAAATCCAGTGCAAAAAACTTAACAAGAGAAGTTGGCATGTAATAACTTCTCATTCGAAACTTTTTATCCACTAAGCACCTTTAGTCCAAACCAATCACCTCTTCTCCCCTTTCCCTACTTACATAGACTTGAAAATATTCGGATGTAAATATTTGGGTGGGGTTTAACAACAAAAAAAAAAAACCAAACAAACAAAAAAAAAAAAAAAAAACAA
This sequence comes from Anomalospiza imberbis, assembly GCF_031753505.1. Classification (NCBI taxonomy): domain Eukaryota; kingdom Metazoa; phylum Chordata; class Aves; order Passeriformes; family Viduidae; genus Anomalospiza; species Anomalospiza imberbis. The sequence continues at coordinate 50,103,541 of NC_089686.1, read as the reverse complement.
AAAACAAACCAGTCAGGAATACAGGAATAACAGACACTTGGTGATTTTTTACTTCCGTGGGGAACATCAGTCTTCTGGGTCTTGATTAGAATAATGTCACCTGGAAGTTCTCTTGGTTGGGATTTGTACTAGACAGACATACATTTACTGCAAAGGGCCAATATATGAACTTGGAAAATCAAAAGAGCAGATTAAGATACTACTATTATTCTTTTCTTCCTCATGTTTATTCTTCAGTTTCTAGTCAGCTTATATAACAAGGAACAGCTGCAGAACAGGCAGGATCTATAAATGAAAACAGAAACAACAAAATGTCACATTTTGATAGTATTAACTAGTATTTTCATGTGTGTTCACACTGGAGATTGTGCCAAACTATTCTGAATGTTCTATGAACATTCACACTTCCAAAAACTTTGACAAAACTGGATTTCGGTTATGGTTCACACACGTACTCTTGCAGGAGGCAAGATTTTCATCACGTTCACCAGAATGCCACTAACTGAAGGAAATGCAATAAACTGAAATAAAAACTGAAAAGAAACAATTCAAGCTTTATTTGTAATAACATTGACAGTAGACAATGTTTTTCCTTCCACAAAATGAGTTATTCTTTTTGTTTAATAAATCTGTTCCCAGAAGGGCTCTGGAACAGATATTTGTGTTCAGTACTATGTGAAACTAACATATGCATGCAAACTCACACCTCCCATTCATAGAATTTATTGTTACATCCAAAAAAAAAGTGTCTCTCACAAAGACACTTTAAAGAGCAGGGATGCACAAGAATTATTTTTTTTAAGCAGACCATCGTTGTGTTCACTTCTATGGTAGCACTAGAACAGTGTTGAATAGCATCCATATGGGTAGTTCTGTCCTAAGATCAATTCTTTGGCTTCAGCAGATTGCACAAAAAGTATATTTCCTTCCATGGAGCCAGACGTTAGGATGAGAGTCTCTCTTAGTGCACAAAGTTAAATGTGTTCTAGCTTACTGAAAGACACAGAGGTTGATTTCTGCTCCTTAGCTGTAAAGTACTGCTCTATAAAGGTTTCCTTCCACACAAAGATTGGATTTCAATGCCAGTAAAGTTGAAAACTAATTTCTGTTAGGATGAGTAACTTCTTCATTCCATTTGAAGAGCAACCATATACATACAACAGAAGAATCTGCTATAATACTGTGGAGGAAGGAAAGTACGCTAAAGGTCTTTCCCTTGACAAATGCACAGTATCAGCACTCAAAAATTACACTCAGGTGGGCTTGGTTTTCCCTCCCAGAAAGTAGCATGGTAGCTGAAAGGTGTTTTATCATCAACCTACTCAGTGTAGGTGAGATTGCATATTTTGCCATCCAAGTTTTGCTCTCTGTAGAACAAGCTCAAAGAAATCGTGGTTTTTACTATGTACTATACAACAAAAGAGCCAAAGATAAAATAAAATCTGTTGCCCATTACTTTAGGTTGTTCAGTCAAGGATGTAGAAAACAGTAACCAGGCTCCTCTTCACTTTAACAAGTAATTACTTCTGCAGAATTGAATAGGCATGTGAGTAAATGCTATTCCCTTGTTTTTCTGAGAAAATTCTATTTCAGGCAAAGCACCTAACCATAGAGTTAGGAACTTCTGTTCAAGGGGCAGAACCAAAGCCATGATCCTTCCTTGCTCTTTTACATTAATTGCTCTGACCAATTTGGTCCACCTTCCTCTCCTTATTCCCACAAGTGAATTACATTCTTTATGAATTTTTTCTCTTTGGTACTTAACTCAGACTTTGCACTGCATAGAGAACTTGGATCCTCAATGTGATCTGAATTCTCCAAGCTGGCAAAGTACCTGCAAGAACTGGATTAGCATACAATGAGTTGTTACAATCCTTAGTTAAATTTGTGATTTTCTCTGTGCATACCTTACTAAATGTAACTTGCTTTTAGGTTTGACAATTACTATTTACAATTTTGCATACTCCAAAGTAGAGCAAAGATTCCCCCAAATATTTTGTGTGTGGGTTTTTTTTTTTTGTGCTAAACACTGCAGAATCACACAAGGAAGCAGTTCTCCATTTAACAAACCATGTATGCAAGCAAGGAAAACCATGAAGAGAAGCTTCTACTGAATATTTCACTGTTAAAACCCCTTACAAAGCTCACTATTTTTTTACCAGAGTCATAGTGCTAAGAGACTGAATCATCACAGAAATTTAAAAAATTATTTCTTAGGTATGTGTGCAGCTGATATTTTCACGGTTTCCTTTCACAGATTTCAGTGGCAACCACTCACACACAGTATACATGTATTTAATTTTTCATACTGTGATTTCAAGATGAGGTTTGAGCCCCAAGGTGTCTTCATTAAATAAATGTATCATTTTAATGCACACACACATACACACCCACACACACACACAAACACAAAAACCTTACTTGGAACACTGCTATCTCTGTGTTTGTTACTCCAGAGTTGAAAAAGGTGAAAGTGGGATGAAAAGAAGTTAGGTTTTACAATAGTCATTTTTAAAATGTAAGTGAAGAAATCAAAGAGAGGTTGCGTCAAAATACTCACCAGTTCTATTGTGGTCTAAGGAAATTTCAGTTTTCAAAGGTCACTTTGGGCTGTGGTTTTGGTTAATTCCTGCAAGGACTGGGGTGCGGCTTTCAAAGTCTCATGGTTTTGCACTAGAGAGAGGCTCAGAGGGGAAGAAAAAGAGGGGACTGTTGTCAAAGAATAAACCTATATGACGTAATTAATTAATCACTACACACTTTCCTTGATGATATCCTAAGTGAAGAGTTTGGTTCCCTACTTTTGCCTAGCATAGTAGCATTTTTGCTTTTTTATGTCAAATTGGGTTCTTCTCCAGGTTCCCATGCTGGACTTCTGTCAAGGTAGAGATTTTTGTCAAGTTTCTGGGTCAGAACCTGAAGCTGCTGGTCAAATGGGAAGATGTAAGCCCTTCTAACATCACTGGCTAAGTCCTTCTGGAGGTCTCTAATGCTGGAAAAAGAAAATGCTCTTCAGTAGCTGCTGTTCAGATCCAATGGTGGCTCTGTGTGATGCCAGATCCTTTGTTCCTGGAAGGTTAAGAAAGGATATGAGCTTCTGTAGTTAGTAGTATGAAGAACACTACTTCAGCAAAAGTTGCATTAAACCCTTTGGAATCTTATTCAGCTCACACCTAGCCTCCGTTCTTAGGGTTATTTCTGCATTTGAGCCATTGACAGAGCAATGTTCAATACATGAACAATTCTAGCAGTAGGACTCAAAATCTCAGTCCTGTCTCACTTATTTGTTACACCTCTGGTACTCTGTAGCCCTTTGGGGTTTGTTACAGGAAGAAAAGTGCAGAAAATCTCCCAACTATCTCGCCAATATCTTTGTGAAATGCTTGCCTCCTCTTGTACCCTCCTTCTCATTTCAAGGATAGGTCCTGCTAGAAATCACTGAGAAAGAAAAAGCAAAAAACGCAAAAAAATAAGCAGCCTGGTTAAGGCCTTCAAAGGATTTTCAGACAGTTTGACATAGGTAACTAAAAAGTGACTCTGTTTTACTTGAGTAGTTCACACAGATAACAGTAAGGTTAAAATTCACCACGAGTTTGAGAGGCATAACCATCCAGGGAGATGTTTGTCAACCTCTATCCTCACTCAGGCTGTTCTACCGGTCAGAAGGCAATGAAAAGTTGAGAAAGCACCAAAGTCTTAATCTTGTTCCAGATCCATTCATTAATAGTAGTATTATTATTCAAAGTATAGAACAGCTGAGGTTGAAAAGTACCTCTGCAGATTCTTTAACCCAACTTCCCTGCTAGAAGGTCTAGAGTCTGTTACAGCAGGTTGACCAGGACCATGCCCAGTCAGGCTTTAAATTGCTCCAAGGGTAGAGACTCCACAACCTCTCTAGACTACCTGTGTCAATGTCTGATCACCTGCAGTCAGAGTATTTTTTCTTATATTTAATTAGAATTCTTTGTTTTTCAGTTTGTGCTCGCTGCCTCTTATCTTCTCACTGGATGCTACATTTATTAGTGATGGTCCGTAAGTAAAAATTCTTCTCCCTGGCCAGTATTTCTTTCCTCAACCCTGGCCAGTATTTCTTTCCTCTCTCAATTTAAATTGAGCTCTGACCAACACATCAGGATCCACAAAGAACTGCAGTAAGAATTGCATTATTCTATTACTGAACCAGATATTAAGGATATGAAGTCTCTTCTTTGTCATGTTCCTCACCCCAACTTTCTCTGCTTATCTTCCAGCAGCATTTTTTTGTGACAGGAAGTAAACGACATAAAGCATAATATTCAGTAAGAAGGCCGTGCTGTGATCACTGGCTCTCTCACTGAGGAGTTATCCCAGACTTCCATTCCCTCTACTACCTATCAAGCAGCTGAACTATTTAAAAATTAAAATAATTTTTTTTTAAGTCTCTGCTAAGCTGAGATCTTTCCCTGGCAAGTTCACGGCTGGAATCAATGTTTATAGCCACATTACCAAACAAACTAAAAATACAGGGATAATAATGAAAAACCTGGTACTACCTGAAGTATAATGGAGCGGGTGTGCTGCTGTAATAATTTCTTCAGGCCTAGAGAAACTAAGCAATGTTAATTATTAATCAAAAGCAAAACACCCATTTTAAACATTTTTCGAGGAGATGTGCTCATTTAATTTCTTGCTACTATATATTATCTTATATCAGTACCTGTCATTCAAAGCCAGCAACACTCACACCACTGTGAGGACAAAGATCAGAAATTATACCCACAACTCACACAACACAAGGCCTTAGGAAATCATTTAACTAATCAGAGTCTCTTCCTCCTCGTGGCTGTGAACACTTCAGAAAATGAGCAACCCTAACAGAATCCCAGAATCATTAAGGTTGGAAAAAGCCTCCCAGGTCATGGAGTCCAACCTCAAATATCACCATGGTACTAACAGTACCACATGGTTTAATCACTGCAGCAAAGAATACCTAAAGATATATATACAGGGCCAAAAGTAGATTATGTTTTTTTTCAAAACCATAGGTATCAAGGAAATTTCTCTAAAGGCCTTCATAGTATTCTTATTTCTTAGCCTTTCTTGTGGAATACAAAAAGTTTCATCTTCTTTTGTTTCTTTACAGCCTCTTACGTGGGAGAGGTGAAGAAAATCAGTTTGCTAGATAATTGCTTATTTCTGAAGGAATGTCTGGGAAGGAGAGGTGAAAATAAACTGAATGGAGGGAAAACTAGTCAGTAAAAGCAAATGTGGTTTTTGAAATGACACACCATCAACAAAGGCTTTATAATTCAGACTTAAAATGCTCTTCCTTCAGTCTTCTCATATTCATCCTTCATTTTCTCATATGCTGATCTTGGTCATCAGTCTGGAATAATGTACTATTTTCTCACTGCAACCTCAAGGTTGCTGTGAATTAATTGTATGCTTCTTTCAGTTCTCATTACAGTCTTTGACACGAGGATGAGTTTTCACAGAAGTGAATGCCAGGATGTTCTGACTTTCATTGAATATTCTCATTAATCCATTCTTAGGACAAAGACTAATGATAAAGAATAAGCACAGATATTAATTATTTTATTTCTCATGGCAATTTTGGGGATGTAATGAGAATGGAATGATCACCCCTTTTTGGTTCTTAAAGTAAGAGGGATTTTTAAGTATATAAAAATATTCAAAATTAATTTATTCTTGTAATTAAACCGTGATAAGACCAGAAGCTTAAAACATATCACATTAATTCATTTTTGTACCAGTTTTAAGGATCCAGACCTGTAAGTGCCAATTAGAATGAACAGAAGTAGAGGATACAGGTCAGTGGAGAGCAGAGTACCACAAATTATTTTTTTCAGAAAATTTATGTGTTGAAAATATACAACAGTGTAGTCCTGAGATATCAACAGGATGTAATATGATATCTGTTTGTCTTTCTATTAATTTCAAACAGATGCTCTATATTAGTGGCTGTACATTAGCACAATTTCTTAGTTATCAATGCGTTTCATCTCAGTATGGATGACATATTAACTCATGGTATATCTTGCCAGAAATCCATTAATAGTTGAACTCTGCCTCATCAGACAAACATACTGGTTTTTATAAAAACAGCTAAACCTATCATGATTATTTTTGAGAGACTTATTACAGAGTAAAATCCATACAACTTTCATGATCCGCCCATCTTGGAGAGAACAAATACTGGGAGAGGGAAAATATTATCCTATATGGGAAAGTCATTGGGGAAATCTATGCTGTTTGAATTGTTCAGAGCAGGCCAAGGCCCTTAACTTTCAACAGCTTCCTCTGGTGGCCCTTTTTTCTAGAAGTTAAGAAAGGAGAAGGTAAGAGGACAAATTTCTTTCGCATTCCATTTAAACCCCAAACATCACACTTGTTTCAGCAGGAGGCAGATGGGATATTCTGACTACTGAGGTGATTAGGGAATTATTGATGATGCTTTCATTTATACCAGGACAGGAATAAGAGTGTGAAGAATCCTAGCAAGGCACGTCATTACTTCCAAGCAATTTTTTAAGTAAAGTTTTGTGCCAATCATTTTTTTATGAGCATCTTCAGTTTCTCCCACAGCTTTTGTGGGTTTGGACATGTTTTGATTTAGAGCACTTACAATGCATGGCTAGTTTCAAAATAATTCAATTAATTCAGGAGTATTTCTTTACAGAGAGGAAGGGATGGAAATATTACCAAGGGATAGATACTTGCTGTCATAATGCCTCAGTAAACAGGATGAAAGCAGTACCTTGCCTGTGTGCTCAACCCATCCTCACACAATTCCACTGATCCCATCACCTTCCAAATGTCCAGGTCAAGGACATAGCTGTTGTTGATCCACTCAGGGATCTTTGAATAAATACTAGAGATTATATCCCTGCATTCCAACCTCTGAGTATTCAGTGACAGCAGCCTTTTTGTGCTGAGCCACCAAACAGATCTCAAAATATAAAAGAGAAATGACAAACAGGTTTCTCTGGGAATATCTGTATTAAACTGGAAATTTTCCCTCTTGTTAACATTTATATTACTGTATTCTTCAGTGTTTCTTACAGATTTATTCCTTAACAGTGCCTGTGGAATATAATGTATTTCCTAAGCATTACCCAAATGTAGTCTATATAGACTGCATTAAACTTGAAGAACAAGACCAGTGCACTAATAACTCTCATCCCAGCTGTATTCAGCAAAGTCGCAGAATAGAATAGAATAACAGATATGCAGGAAAGCCATCTGCAGCCTTCAAATCTAACCTGTTTCTAAACTAGGCATTATTTTTTTGTGTTGGTGGTTTGGTTTTTGGGTTTGTATTTGATGTGTTAGTCATCCATATGCGTATCTGTTGCACAGGAATCTGTCTGTTTAATGCAGGTTCTCTAAAGGCTCCCTGCAAAACTGATAGAATCATGGAATAGTTTGTGTAGGAAGGGACTTTAATGATCATTTAGTTCCAGCTCCTCTGCTGTGTGCAGGGACACCTTCCTCTACAGCGGGTTGCTCAGAGCACCATCCAGCCTGGCCTTGAACATTCCCAAGGATGGGGTGTCCAAAACTTCCCTGGGAAACTTGTTCCAATATATCACCACCCTCAGAGAAAATAATTTCTTCTGTATATAAGAACAGAAAATCACATAAATATATCAAAACTCCAATGGACATTGAACCAAAAAAAAAAAAAAAAAAAAGCCAAACCACAAAAAAAAAAAAAAAACCCCAACCAAAAAGAAAAAAAAAAAACCCACAAAACAACAACAACAACAAAAAAACAACCCTGTTGAATTGTGTTTTTATATCTTTGTAGCAGTTCTGTAATGGTTTGCCCCTTCACCCCCATTTTTTCCCAATGGTTCTACCCTGAGCTTTCCTGCCCCTCCTCCAATGCCAACCCTCCCTGATGCCTTGTCCATCACGCAGCTCCTAATCCCACCCTCCCAAAATCTTCCATCTTGGGCATCGAGTGAGTGGATGAAGGCCAGGGGTGCCTCCCTAACCTTCCTGCATTGGCTTGTGTTTCTGTCTGTCCTTCTGCCTTCCACTCCCCCAGATCCCCCCATTGGGTGGTGGGCGTCCCTTCCCCCTTGTCTCCGCCCTGGTACTTAAGGTGATTACAAAAGCCATGTGACCCACTTTCGGCCACTGGAACATGGAATTCAGAGCTTCCTGGAGCTTACAATAAACCCGAGACTTTCCCCCCCACCATGAGTCACCTCCCTCATTACCTTCTCAGATGCTGCCTCTCCTCCATACAAGGCAGACAGTGTAGCACTCTGTCTTAGCCGCTCCCCGAATCTGCCACGAGAAACAGGGGAGTGTACCCCGCTGCTGACTGTGCCTCGGCCGGGCAGGCGAAGCCAGGAGCTTCAGAGAGAGCACAGCGGTAAAACCCAAACAAAAAGAAGACCCCAAAAAACCAAAAAAACCCCAAAAGGAATTAGCAAGACCTTTCATAAAAATTACTTCTTAATTAAGGTAGTTTTAAAAATCCTAAACCTAGAGAATATCCTGTGTAAGATCAGAGGGAAACAATATAAGTTCACGTTTCATTTGGAAGATTTTTAAACTACTTGATCTGTTTCTCACAGTAACATCACCCCACTGGGCACTAGGAATGAGCAAGAAGTGAGCAAGCAGAGAGCAAGAGACATGTCTGGTTACAGACATCTGCTTACAGCATTTCTATTGCAAAATGAAAGACAGGACAGTAACCACGAGATGCTGAAATCTAGTACAGGATCCTCTGGACAGTGACCCATATGTAACCCATCTTAATTCTGAGGGTTTTTTGCATCTGGTTAGGAAAGAGAATTATAACATCTGATCCATCTCTTTACTCAAAACAGCTTAAATATTGATTTGCACAGGCCAGAAAATTGCAATGAATAAATAACGAAACATGAATTTACTCTAAAAATATTTTCTAATTAAAAAGAAAATCATCCTTCACAGCACAAGAGAGGTGGGGACTCACAGAATAAAGTAGTGGTATAGTCCCTTCTCTCAACATTATAGCCATGACAGAAATTTCCTAAACCAGTATGTTGCATTAAATGAATTTCTCTGTGCTGTTGCTTCATTGACTGCCATTTGAATTGCCTTCCATGTCATTACACCAAAGGTGAATGTGGTCTTCTGTCTTTTCACATATTCTATTCCTTGTCAAAATATCATGGGAAGGCATTAAGCAGAGTGCTTCCCCACAGCACTGCAGCACTGACTAGGGGAGGCCAGAGGAAGGGAAAACATGCCTTTGGGAGCTGGCAAAGAATACACTGGGACAGGTAAAAGCTTAGAAGATTTTGCAAGAGTAGGAGCCATAGACTATGAGAAACTTTTTTTTTGTTTGTAAGTACTGTTTTAAATAAAAATTTCAGACTAGAAATTAAAATTTAAACAATGTAAGTGCCTCAGAGAACCAGGCTCTAAAGCAGTCCCTTAATGGGATTCCAGCACAGCCTTTATTTTTTAATGTGAAGAAGGGAAAGGATTTGTCATTAAACTTTAAATATAATCAAAATAAAAATCCTTTTTGTTTTTGTGCATTGACAATGCTACTAAGCATGATTGTGCTCATTTAACGGGTGTCCATTGGTAAGGAGAACTTTATTCTGTGTTACAGGGCTTAGTTTCAAATTTAAGTTGGTCTTGTCTGTTCAGCAATCTATATTTTTCCAATCAAGTGTGCAGAATGTCATGTCTGAAGTATCTGCACTTTAACAATTATATCTCAACTATTAGCATGTGTGCAAGCTCTTAAGAACACTCTGGTTTTAGAATATGAAAAAAGAAATACCATGTGAGAAAACTGTATTAAATGGATGTGATCTAATTAATAATTGCTGTCTTTTCTATTATTTGATGTTAGAAATACAAGAAACACTTTTAGCATCACACTGAAAAATTTTATGTGAGACAGTGACCCAAAATTCAATAAAACCCTCCAGAAAAGAGAATACCATCTTCCTGGTTTGCAATCCAGACACCAAATTTTTTTATAAAGCAGAAAAAGACAGACATTACACATTCTTCAGTCTACTTTTTTCAGTCTTCCTCAGTAGCTGGTCACTTTAATAAGTCATAACTGTGTAGAATACAAACAGGAGAAGTTGCTGTGGAGGAAACAAGTACATTTGTAAAGGACAAACAGACTCTAGGAAGCCTTGGAGGAAATCTTGGCACTGCAGACCCTAAACTGCAAGATGAAATCTGTTAACAGTGTTAATACAGTAAGGTACCTTTTAAACTGAGCCTTCAGGCCTTGCTATTACTTCTATGTCAGTAATGAATAGTAAATGAAAATAAATATAGAAGCAATGCTCCTTGATCCACACAAGGTTTAATATATGTGGATTAGTCTATATTTCCAACAACAAAAGTATGGCTTTATACTCATCACTGGTGGACCTTGTTTTGCAATATTGCTGCTTATTGTGGTAATGAAAGTAGTTTGAAAGTTGAAGCTGCAAGTGAATGTACTGCGGTGTACACACTGCATAGTTCCCATAAATTTAGCACACAGGAATTTATTTCAACAGTTACAGCTTTCAGTAGTTCATCAGTTTTGTTTTGCATGAATGTAATTTACCTTTCAGCCACCAAAGGCTTACAGTGCAGGTCTTGTACTGAAACAAAACTAGTACTGTGGCAGCTCTCACATCATGCTATTGGAGGGGTGGGAGAACCCTCATATTTATTCCATAGTTTTCGAAGCAGTTAAACTCAGAGACGGATATAGATATCTGCACTTTTTTAGAGTAGTGTTAGCATTCTGGCAACACAGAGCTAGTAAAATTACATTTTCACTGATACAGCTGTAATTATTTCTGTAATATAAGGATGCATAGTCTCTTCCTTTTTAACATCTTAAAAAAAGAAACCATGGGAAGAAGAAAAGCTATTGAAATGCTGTCATATTGTATAGTCACAGTTCTAAGAGAAGAAGTGCTGTGTTTAAAATCTAAATCACTGCATCTCTGAGATCCTCCCATACATTGGAAATAGCCGCAAATGAAGGTGAAGATAGACATTTCAGACTTTGAAAGTGCCAAGATTTGCAATGTTGTTTGGATTTATTGGTCTTCAGGAAGAATGACCATTTTGTTAGTTGAAATTATACCTTACCAAAGCGTAGAGAATTTAGCCAACTTTCTGCTATGCATTTTACCTTCTTTTATAAAATATGGGCCAGCCTGGTTCTTGTTGAAGTCATTGGGATCTTTGGCATGGATATCAAGATGAATAGCCAGTGGGTCACAAGCAGAGATGACAGAAAATGCACACTCCCTCTTAATTAAAATACAGTTCAGATCAAATGCTGTGAGCTTCAGGGGTATATTTCCTGATGCTCTCATCATGCTTTAGGCATTTCTGTTCACAATAACCAGCTTCTTCTTTAGTCAATTTTACAACTTCAGTTGTGTTTTAAAGAGGAAATCTAATACTAACCAAGGAATCCTGTCAGGAATTCAGTAAATCAAGTGACTTTTTATGGCATTTTACAAGAAAGAAAACTATTCAGGTAAACTGACAAATCCAAATAGGAATAGGAGACTCCAGCTTGGTGCATGTTATGAATCACAGACTACTACCTCTACTGGGATTGAGAGAGAATCTCCAATCCAAGATGAATTCAAACCAGCTCACAGGGATCCTTAAAGTTTTGCTAAAAAGGGAAGCCAAAATGTTGACAGCTTTATTAGAGTGTGTAAATCATAATAAGAACCAATTCATTTTAAGTCTTCAAGGGTACCTTTCATTATGAATCCAATTCCCCTTAAAATACTGTTGCAGTTCCTAAAAAGTACCACATCTTGCTAAAATGTCAAAGGGTTTTATATTTTCATCAGAAATGTATTTTGCCAGGTGGGCTAAAAGTTGCCTCTTCAATAAATTTTCCAACCATTTCAGCTGAGTTCCAACATATTTTTATTCATTTAGAAGTGCTATAAGCCTTGATATTAAAATGTTCAGGATCATCTAAGAGTCTAAGGAGTTATCATGACTTGATGTGAGACCTTGATGTTGGAATGTAAGTCTCTGAGTTCTTCAGAGAGAGAGAGATGAATGTAGGGGTTAAATTAAAGCTTTTAGAGAAATTAAGATATATTAAGCTATATAGATGTGAAGCAGAAGTGTAGGTTTATGTTTTAAGTAAGTGTAAGTGTAAGTTATAGTTTTAAGTAGAAATATATTTTAAGTAGTTTGAGATACTGTGTTAGCTGTTAAAGGTCCTAAGGTCTAGTTTAAAGTTCAATAACTTTGTTCTAGACATAAGAAAAACATAGCAGAACTTTGATTCTTTGATAGTGGTTTAACCCCAGCTATCAACCAAGGCCTTCACAGCCACTCGCTCACTCCCCCACTGGTGACACCAGGGACAGAATTGGAAGGGTAAAAGCTGCCACAGTCATGGGTTGAAGTAAAGACAGCAAGGAAAGCAAAAGTTGCTCACACAAACAAAGCAAAACAAGGAATTAATCCTTATCTTCCCCAGGCAGGGAGGTGTTCAACCCTCTCCAGGAGCGCAGGGCCCCATCGCAGTATCGGGGATTTGGGAAGACATATTCCATCACTCCAAATGTCACTCATTTCTCCTTCTTCCCCCCACTTGATATATTGGACAGGATGTCAGATGGTTTAGAATATCCCTTTTGTCAGCTGGGGTCACCTGTCCCAGCTGTGTCTCCTCCCACCCTCCCATTCTCCCCAAATTTCCTCACCAGTGCAGCAGTACGGAAAGCAGAAAAGGCCTTGGCTCTGTGTAAGCTCTGCTTGACAATCACAAAAACATCCCCATATTATCAACCTTGTGCTCAGCACAAATCCCAAACACAGCCTCATACCAGCCACTGGGAAGAAAATTAACTACCCCAGCTGAAACCAGCACACACCTTTATGCATAACAATTAGAGGTAAAACATTATATTCTTTCTATGTACCCTGGTTATTTCCATGGACATTGTGGAATTTTGCCTAAGAAATCTTCTACAAACTGTAAGGAATGCACACATCAGGGATAATTATAGAAATATTTATGGTCTACTCTCTTTCCAAGATGCATGAATACATACATATATGCATAAAAAAAAACCCTGTTGATTTTTACTGTAAGTCTCAAATACTTTGTAGAATGCTATTTTGTGGACATGCAAGGAGTGCAAAGTCGAGGCTGTATGGACCCTTCTGGATTAAATGCTTACTGCATTTCCATGTAAGGGGTAGAGAGGAGACACTTTAATTAATATTCTACATGAACTCATTTAGGTCTGTGTGTTTCTTTCATTTTAATTTAAAGACAACACCTGAAATGGTTTTCAAGCAAAATTCATGCATGTCTCTTCTTGTCTCTGCCACATAAATGTCATGATAGGGTCCCATAACAATTTTTTTTTAATGAAACAGGAGAAATATTTTAAAGTATAGACTAATATGAAGTATGTTTTGATGTTACAATAATGTAAGAAGTCAATATACTTCTTATGTCAGAGAAAGTATTATGCTCTCCCAAATATACAATAATTTTTAAAACATTATTTACTACCAGATTTAGTGTTCTAGCAAGGAAGAGGAATTCTTTAATCAAGATTGCTGCTTTTAGGTTGTTAAAATGTAGGGAGTCCTCAGAATATTACTGAAATGAAAAAAAAAAATTATCTCTCATTAAGCATGACGTGTACTTTGTTAAGTATCTTAACTAAGTTACTCTATTAAATGTCCCACAGATACAGAGGACTACTTTAAGCCCACCAAAGAGAAAAAACCCGTGATTGATACAATAAAAAACAGAGATTCAGGCTGAATCAGTGCAGATTCATTGGGACAGGAGATGTTCCTCACTGCATCCAGTCATACAAGTTCTTTAATACTTGAGATGTTCTTCTCTCTCTGTCCTTTACCATTCCTTTTGTATCCCATCTGCCTTCTGCTTCACCAATTGATTTTCTTTTTTTTTTTTTTAAGAGGAAAATAGAAGCTACATTGCAGCATTATGTACAGCATCAGAAAGAAGTTGCAGGTTTTCTTCTTCAGTTTTTTTTGTACACTGAAGTGGCAGGAGCAGAGGCTGACAGAGTGGGTTGCTTCACATACTCTCTAAGCCCTCCCTGTCCTGTTCTTCCACAGCCAAATTGCCTTCCTAACTAGCTTTTAACCAAGGCTTTTCACCAAGTAATCACGGTCAAAGAATTATGGTCAGACTGACATTTGCTTACCTCTTTATTCACAGATAAATCCCAATTATTCTAGAGTTACAGCTCATTTATATAAACTCATTGTTAGGTACTAAACAGGGAATTCATACCTAGAAAAATATTTTGATGATTGTATGGAAAACTGTCACACTAGGACATGAAATAACTCACACACGGACGCCAGATGCAAAAGAGGAAAGAAAAGCACCAAAAGAGAGAACTTTATTTTCTGACTCCACAATATATAGCAACTCAAAAGTGACAGTGGTTTGGAGGGTGAAATTACCACCTCTCCAACCACAATGGTCAAACCAACAGTCCATCAATTCTCTCCACCCTCAAAGAAGAATGCAAAACAATCATTATTTACATGAACAGTGTGAGAAGATTCAGTAGAAATATGTAAACATCAGAAGGCATAGAAAACTTTTAGATGAACTTTTAAACTCTCAAAATAACAGGGCGACAGAAAACAAAATAAATCATAAGCTTAGGTGTGAGGAGAGGAGATGACATTTGTAAACCTATCAAAAACCATTCACTATTATGCAGTAAAAACAATAAATATAACTATTTTTCCTCAGCAGTTTTCTGTAAGAAGATGCCTCTTACAGGTTGCCCAAATTAAATCAACAAGTTCTTTAGACTGGTGTATTTCACTTTATGTTCAATGAAATATTCCTGTAAAATATTCACTTTAGGCATACAAACTGTACCCTGCAACAGTAGAAACCACCTAAAACCCCATCTATTGGTACAAGAATGTTGGTTTGTATTCTCAGAAACAAAATCTATGGAGGGAACACCATGTCTGTTTTCCTGCCACTTCCTCCTACAATCTCTAATATTGCTAGGAGGTAACATTAAAACTGATTTTAAAACTATTTTTCTGTCCTTCTTTGTCTGCCACAGAAGTCTCAAAATTTGCCATATATCAGAGGTACAGGCAAAGTGCTGCTGAAACTTCTCCCATAATATCCCTTTAATCCAGTACAGATGAATTTGCCTCTGCAAACTATTCCAAAGTGACTCTAGTTTGTGCTACATACCAAAATACTGTCAGCAGCCTATGAAGAACTCCTATTTTTCACATTTTCATTTTTGATGGAACAGTTCTAAGCTTAAAATCAAGTGCTCTATGGAATCTAATGAGAAGCTTTTGATTAAACAAATATTCTGTTAAAAATGAATGCTTTTCAATAAATAACCATCCTATTGAATAGTTCTAATAGGAACTTTCAAACGAGAAAAATGTTTTCATTTGTAAATTTATTTTTTTCTCTATAACATTCAAATGTCAGCAAGCTTATTCATCACAGAAATTTGAGTTATCATCTAAAAATGCTACAAACATTACTATTTTTCTTCATTGCCATAAAGTTTTGCACAAGGGTTAAAGAAATTTTTTTCAATTTGAGTAGAAGCTTTTTCTATTTTGTTTTTGTCATATAGTCTAGATAGCTAGTAATTGCTGACAATTGCAATTTGATTTTTTATACTCAAAGAGAAATGCAGTCAAATGTTCTATCTCCTGTGTTTGTTGCACAGTTTATTCCTTACAAATGGCTTGTCTTCTGCATTATGAGCAGTGTATTCCCATTTAATTTTAAATTTATAGACAGAAAATTTTTATATATGTCTACCTGTGATCCTGTCAGGTTTTTTTTTTCTTTTCCCTGTTACTATGGCCTGAAAACTTGCATATCACTTCTGCTAACTTACTGCCCAAAGTATAATCAACCCAGCTGAGGCTGGATCTGTTACCTAGCCCATAGCAAAGGACATAGTTAAGGTCTCTTTCTGATCTCAGTTTTAATGAGTATTAATGGCTGCACACACACTGCTCACTGCCCACTATTCAAGGGGCTATAATTTCATATCCACTGGCTGGGGTGTAATTAACAACAGAAAGCAAGGCCTGGTGTGATAGCAGAAATAGCCTGAAGTGAGCAGCGCGGTCTTTCAGGGCCTGTATTCAGTGCCCCACTCAGCTCCAACTACCAACTAAATTATTCCAAAAGTCCCCAAAGCACATTCAGAAAGACACAAGCATCTAAATCTGATAGACAATGGCTTCTCTTGCCCTGAAGCTTTAATAAATTTTTGCCCCAATAGTCATTTTTGAGGTTTCTTCATGGTTTTTCAGAGGAATCTCTCTTCTCTCTGTACATGAGTTCTACGTGTGTGCTTACAAAAACCCATAAATTCTCATTCTAATAGCAGACCCATAATTTGCTTACAGCATTTTCAGTGAAGCTTCATAGTTCTCTGCTATAACAACCTTTGTGACTCTTTACTTTATTCTTCCTGCATTGGACAGACTCAAAGCTTTGTTTCAGACATCAGAACAGTAAGAGAATGTGAGCCACCATGAGTGAAAAGTTTGGATTTTCCTACTCAGCAAATGCTTCCAAAATAAACTTCAGTGTTGTTTCCATGTCTCCTGTGAAATGTATAAGGAAAACCCATGACTTTCTTTTGCCTGAAATTCATTTGGAAAATCTGAGAGTCCATCCCACTTATCCACATTTAGCATAAAAACCACAAGATCAAACAATTAGAATGGCATCTCAAATGCATGTGTTTGCTAAATGAATATAAATGTAACTGACTGTCTCCTCCTTCGTGATTGGATCCTAACTCTGTAAATAATGCTTCGATCAGGGCATGAAATGTGCCAATTTCATCCTGCCTTTAGTGAAATTGTCACAACCCTACCAATTTAAAGAGTAAAATAAGGTGCATTGTTTATTGTTCCCATACTTTGTGTTTTACTTTTCCAGTGTGGCACTACTACCAGCACAATTGTGTGTTATCTGACACAAACCCGACTGCTAAAGACTAAAGGACTTGTGTACTTATAATAATTGCCTTAAAGGCATTCTTATTTCATGCTAATGAGAGATTACCGTAGCTTTGAAAACTTGGTGCCACTATATAAGGTTATTTATTTACATTCTAACTTAAAATTAAATTATATTTGCATATGAAAATGCAGTACGGGTGAGGGTTAAAAAAACTGGCGAGTAAATCCTAGTGCATTCAGAGGTGGAAATTATTATCCATTTATCCATAATTATTAACAGTTAAAATGCACTCTGCTGTTCCCTGTGTCTCAGGAAGAACAGAAGCTTTTGTTTTCCTGAAATAAAAAGCCACATCTCTTTTTACAGTAATGTCTTAAAAGGATGGGGGACATGTCTCTCTCATGGCAAAAAGCCAAAGAAATTTAAAATGCACCCATCACATATTAAACAGTTAGTTTAATCCATGAGCCTTGTTTATGAGACATCTACAGCCATAAAGGTTAAAAAATAGGAAATCACACTTTTCTGATATGTACTAACTTGCAGAGAGTATCGCAGAGGGAGTAATTTAATAATCACCTCAAATACTGAAAAAAGAACATGATAAGTCCTTTCAAGTGTGGGGACAGTCTTAACAAGACAGCTCAGCATCACCTATTTTAGCAACAAAATTTTTTTGGTTGGCCAATATGCAAGAAGAAACAAAAAAAGTAGCCTGATAAATGTAACCAGAGGCCTTTGGAAGTATTTAATCACCCAAAAGAAAAACAAAATAATCCCATTACAAGTAAAAAGTGAGACATCAGACAATGTTAGGACATGTACACTTGCCCAGATGATGATATACGGATCTCTTGGCACCAGCAAGGATGAGAGGATGGGTTTGATTTTGTGTTTTTTTTTTTTTGTTTTTTTTTTTTTTTTTTTTCCTCCAGAAAAATTTTTGCCTCTTTTTATTTAGGCTTCACACTTTTCCTGGGGCCTCTGGGCTCCTGTCCAGGGCAAGATACTGCACAATTGACTTTCATTTTCTGAGGTAAGTGAGCTGCCACTTTCAGAGCAGTTATAGGAGGGGTCAAGAGTGAGGTGGTGCGGTATGGCCTCACTCTGGCTCCTGCCTCTCTGACATTGTACATGCTAATGCAATGTGAAGTAGCACGTCTAAATAGCCTGTCAAACTTTTTTGATGTTAGCAAATCCACAGATGGGATTCATTTCCACACTGTTCAAAAAACGTAAACGATACAAGGACATTAAAGAGCATTAAACTACTTGATGACATTTTGGTCACATTAATGAAAAGTGGCATTTATAAACTACTAGAAAAAGTTAGGGGGTGGGAGGAAAGAATAGAAAAAGAGAAGAAAGGAGAAGTGAGGAGGGGAAAAGGAATTTAAATCAATTAAAAAAAAAAAAAAAAACAAAAAAAAAAAAAAAAAAAAACAAAGCCCAAAGGGACCTGGACAGTCTCTGGACATCATCAAAGGAATTAAGATCTTTAAATGAAATAAAACCCAGAATGAAATTTTGCCTAGATGTGTGCACATGTGCATGTGTTTGTGCTGTTTGGGTGTAAAGGTTGTGCCCAAAGACCCAAGCAGGAAGTATAACCACCTGTTTAGGTCTACATTTATACCTATTCATGCACAGTAGTTAATAGCTTCCTTCTTATGGCATCCCATCAATGCCATGACCAGAGCAGTGTGGAATATAAGTGTATCAAAACCCAGCCTCACCACTTAGCTCAGGCCTAATTTGGCATTCAGTGGTTTGTATGAAAACACCTCCCATGTCATCCAAGAGCATTAGGTCAGCCTATAACATCTCTAGCATGGAGATCAAGAGGGGAAGAGCTAATGGCAAAAAAAACCATTTGACTACGGAAATTTTTGAGATCTGTTTCTGCTACTTCCACTACCCCTTAGGCACACTGGGAAAAAGATGGGGATCTGTCTGGGTATAAGAGTTCAATAGTTGCTGCTTGATGTGCTGGAGCAGCAGAGGCCTTGGAGCTGGCTGCACCAGGATGCCAGGCTTGGTGGGAAGGAGGGCAGACGGGAGACGTGCTGCACTGGCTGTGCCACTGCCGCAGCATATTTTTTTTCCAGCATTCGTGGTTACATTAATTGTTAATGACAAAGGCAACCTTCACTCTGTGTGGTTTCCTGCCCATATTTGGATCCTTTACAAGTCCTCTCTTTTTTCTTCCTCTCCTCCCCCTCCCATCATCCCTTCCCTTTCTCTGATAGGAAATGCAACCCGAGATGTGCAAAAAAAAACAGTGCTCATATTGTCATTTAATTGGCCCCTTGCTCAGGCGCATCGGGCCTCAGCGCGTGTGCTGTAGGGTGTCTGCTCCACAACAGGAAAGAATAAACCCAGACTCAAATCATAGGAAATTCATCAAATATGCTTCTTAGAGTTCTGTCTTTCAAGGTCTGTTTCCCTGCCATATGATCTCTATAAACCAAATTACTGCTGGCCTGAGTACAAGACTGGAGGCGCCTGGGGCTAACATATAATGAATGCCAAATGCATGTGACAATAGACTGATCATGGAGAAGAATTGAAAATTTTTTTAAGTAGTTCTTTTATTTCGTTTATAAAAAGCAAACTGACTACACTTAATACATTTAAAAGGAGCCAATCACTTCCCTGGAGTTCCAGACTGGCATAACAAATGTTTTTTATCAAGCCAATTAAGCAGCAAAGACACAAGATACTTTTGAATAAAGTAGAAAATATAAAATAAATTAAAAATACCTCATTCTAGTTTGGGAGGAATGTATACATTATTGAATCAGCTCAATTTTTCCTTGTACAAGCCTTTGGACATAAATATCCTGCTCTTCAGTTGCAAGAAGGTAAACTCCTTCTTCTGGGAATGCATAATCCCAGAACTGCTGGATCCTAAAAAAGTAAGAAAGCTGCTTAAAGGCTAGAGTGATGCAAGATGAATTATTTTTATTAATTTGTGCAATTAGCAGTCAACCAGAAATTTTTATCTCTGTGTTGCCAATTATTCTAAATAACCTAACAAGTTCAAGTATTGCTATTGCAGGATCACAGGAAATGTGAAATCTCCAGAAGAAAATATATTATACTCTCTAGTACATACAGAGGGTAATTAATAATGCTTTTTAGATTTTAGAAAATATTGCACTTAGAATTGCAAGTCGACTAACGGACCGTCCATAACCTCTAAATGCTTCTATATTCAGAGACATCAGCAGTTAGAGTTACAAAAAAGTAATAATGCATACATATTAATAGATCACATTTTTTCCTTTGGGGAGAATATATTTTAAAAGGGCTAAGGCAGCAATAGTAGCTTTTCAGAAAACTCTAAATGCTATAATTGTTTTATATGAATTACAGTGCTCGTATTAATTAATGAATGTTTTGTATATGAAAGTATTTGATAAATACAGACCAAGGGGAAAAAAAATCTTTTAAGCTGACATATGAAAAAAAAAAAAGCCAAACACATTGCTGTTTGAAGGTTTGGAACCAGTTAAGTACAAGATTATTTTAACCACATTTCAGTGAGGAACGTGAAATATGGTCCATGAAGTCATGCAATTCAACAGAACATTTTTTCCCTTACTTTTTTTTTTTTTTTAATCTGGTTACATAGAGACAAAAGCAAAATTGCCTGTATACCTCTTTAGTTATATTTTAATCAAAGTTTTTAAGAAAGCTGCCTGTAGCTAATAAAAAGTTGCATCCCTAGGGCACTGTTGAAAGAATCAAAATAGGCATCGACTCACTCTTGGTAGCAGTAGCTGTGTTGGACATTTCAAGAACACATATGGACACTTAGGATTCAGTCATTATTCTGGGGAGCTGCTGAAGAGGTGATAAAAAAGGGGAAAGTACTGCTTGCAGGAACAGGACTGTAATTTTGAAACCGAAAGCTAATATCACTTTTTTAGATGGAGTAGAGCAGAATTCATTTTTATAGGTATTGGTTATAACTTCTTTGCTTCTGTTTTTCTGCCAACGTAAATAATTTGGAAATAGCTCCAGTGACATTAGTTACAACTAACTGATATGAAGTCATCAGCATGAACTGCAGATCACTGCTAGAATATCTATATGTAGTGTTCTTTCAAAACCCTATGAAAAATGTTTGCTTTGGTGTGTGACAGCAAAAGAAACTTTCTCAAGTAATAACACAACAAAACTGTGCTATCTATTTTCAAGTTGAACGAGTGGAGAATAATTTTAAAATCAGTTTTAGGTATTTATTCCCACCCCTAAAATGTGTTTAGGCTGGTCAAAAAAACAGGAACCAGCAAGATATTAGCTTGTACATCTGCCAAATACTTGTTTCTGATTTCTTTATGCAGGTTGTCAAAAAATACCTGCACACAAATGACAAGTCACTCTGGACTATAGTGACAGCCATACATGATTCACATTCTTCATATTTCCCACACTGACATTTATATACCAAAAAAACCCCAACATATCAATGAGCTACTTATATAAAATAATGCAAACCAAGCCAAAGAATGACTATAAATTATAGGTTTTAAATGCAACAAGAGAACAAAATACTTTTGATAAAAGTTGTTCTCTCTCACAAAACCTCTCCCATAATTTTCAAACGGCTCTGCTGCCTGCCTGCTGAAAGCTCTTTCAGAACTTTGAGTAAATGCATTCATAACTAATTTATATCAATTTCATATTGCACTGAACTTTCATATTCATAATCTGATTTACCTTAATGCCAATAAACATCCTGTTTGAAGGCATTTAGAACTGACAAGCCATCAGAATGGAACTTTTCTCTGCTGACCACTGCTGGCATGAACCCAGGACCACTCTTTGCCCTGGAAACAGGGAGGAGAAGTAGGAAGAAAGACCATCACCCTCTGTGGGACCGTGTGACTGGGACACACGGACACAAACCAGGCCACTCCTTCTGTGGCATTTTCTACCCGTGAGGTGTGGGATGTTCAGATCTGAGCTCTTCTTACTCTCAATGTGACAAGTCTCACAGCAGAATGTGGCACCAGATCATGAACTGGCAGCCCGAGAGATATTTAGAGCAGGTATTCAAAGGCTTTGTCTACACGTGTGGCAGACTGGTGCATTTGAGATACAAGATTGCCTAAGGCATCACAGAATCCATAGAGGCTTGGACTGGCGTTCAGATGTATCAACAACAGCACAGTTGAAAAAGCTATTATTACTTGGAATTACCACTTCAGGCTCTGACATTTTGTTCTCCTCGTGTACACAATCCTGAAAAACTGAGCATAAAAATAGCATCAGAAACAAATATTTAAAAACACATAATCTAAAATATTGCAAATATACTTGGCCTCTTGCTTTGGGAACACAAATGTTTAACTGCTTTCTGGACATAATAATCAGAAACAGAGAATTTCATATTGTTTGAGACTTGTATGCTAAATAACTTTGTTAAAAGAATGTTACTAGGGGTCAAAATTCAAGGCCTGACAGCTATAAATTACAGAATGAATGTTGCCTGCATAAACTTAATTCAGCATTTTGCTTACAACTCCATTTGGCAATTTTCTGCAAGATCCTATATCAAAAGATACAAAGGTTTATTGTACAGCCAAATTTCTTTTCTTCTTGTTGTTAATATACTGCCTCTGACTGCACAGTGTATTGTCCAAAGCTGTGTTTTGAAACAAAT
Source organism: Anomalospiza imberbis (assembly GCF_031753505.1). Lineage (NCBI taxonomy): Eukaryota > Metazoa > Chordata > Aves > Passeriformes > Viduidae > Anomalospiza > Anomalospiza imberbis. The sequence goes on along the minus strand of NC_089686.1, from coordinate 50,080,865 downwards.
GTATTCATTCCTTTACAGAATTTTAGGAGAAATTTATTACAACAGTATGCCAGGACAGAGATAGACCTCCATGATTTGAAGGAATATTATCAGCTCCTAAAGGTGGGAAACAAAGTTTAAAGGTACCTTCTCCAGTTCTAAATATGCGGTTCAAAGGACCTGATTTTGACTATTTAGGGCTATATATCACTCAATCACTTGAAATTGTGCATTCTTCAGCAGATGAAAGCACCATATCTCAAATTAGACGTCAAAAAAAGACAACATACAAATAATGACTTCTTAAAAGCATGGCTTAATTGAGATTTGATGAAAACACTATGGTAAAAAACAAAACCAAAAAAAGGCTGGAGAGGCATCAGTCTTGCCTCTACTATTCTATACATGCACAAAAGCATTTGAGAAACAAAGATGAAGGGGTAGAGCTTAGAGGCCCAAATGGAGATTGGGACCCAGCCGCAATAAATACTGTCTGAACACATCCTGTAAACAAACTCCATGCTGAAAAAATGTCACTGACAAGGCAAAGAAAGCAAAATATATCAAGGCAACCAAAAGGGAGAGAAGGAGCTGGACGAAGCTGTGCATTAGACCAACGCTTCTGAGAACAGGCTGTAGTTATCCTGAAACCTTGTCTGCTGTTGTTGACATCTGGCAAACACTGTCTGGGGTTTTGGGAGTGGATGCGTTTGGGAAATTTAATTCCTGCTCTAAACGTATAAAGTGCTGCAATGTTAACTCTAGTCATCATCTCAGCCCTGATGAAACAACAAATACTTCTATCATTGCTAATACTTGTAATATTTAGCTGTATATTAACATAGAGTAATTACTGTTAAATCGAAGCTTATAAAAAAATATAAAAATACTGTAAGAACAGCTATCATGCATTAACATTTTAATGGCAACCACTGACTTTTGTATAGGCTCATTCTGGAAATGCTTGAACCACGGATGATTGAGAAAGAAAAATCAACACTTGCCTACAGTGCAGAGAGCATGGAAGTTAAAGAGTTACACACACACAAAAATCCAAATGAGTCAACAAATACTGTGAGAGCGCCAAAAAATAGTTGAGCTGAACATGTGGGCTTCTTGTTTATGCAAGCTTTTCAGAGAATGTTTTTCATAAAAGAGATGTAACACTGTTTAACGCTCAGTCACTTTTTCAGGGGATATGTCTTGGCTGCACTGTGTTCAAGAGTTTAGACTGCTACTGAAGGAGGAAAAAATTCTCTCCTGAGGCAGTTATTATTTAAATCTCTTACTAGGGTGGAGAAGTTTGTTTTATCCTACTTTTTTCCCTCCTTTTTTGCTGTTATTGGATACACGTGGCAACCATCTCTTTCTTGCTGCACACTTTGCACGGAAATACCAATAGATAGAAGCATTGTGTTGCAGCTGCAGGACAAATGGATGAAAACATCCACTCTTAGGGGCCAATCAATGCAAAAAATAAAATAATTACAAACTCTAACCTCAATGGAAATTTCAGTAAAATTCTTGTTCATCAGATGATCATCAGAAATGCTAGCATATAGATTTGAGAGTTTATATCATGATGGTCTGAGGAATAAGAAACAGGATTTCATTGTGTACTCCTGAGTGCTCAGGGGGTTTTGGGTTGCTTTACCACACTGGAGTCATTCCTTGGTATTGAAAAATAGAAAGTTAGAATTTCTCAGGATGAAGGAAACTCTTTAATTTTGTCTACTGCTTTTAGCACTCATTTTTTTCCCCTACATGAATGATTGCCCTTTAAAAGAATCCAATAGGAATTGATACTTCTATTCATCATATATTCTTCAAAGGAAGTACTAACTACTCCTAGTGAAACTTTGTCTCTGCTCATCCCCCACAATGCCATGTTGAAGCTGATGAGAATTTTTTTTCATAATACAATGAATTTTTAATTTTTTTCCCCATCAGATTTATTCAGAAACCAAAAGCTTTTGCCTGGCAAGATCTAGTTTCCATTTTACCCAGACCACTGTATCTCGGGGAACAGGCAAAGTCAACCCCCTAATGAATTCTAAGGGCAATTTGTACCTCAGCTACACAATCATTCTTACTTGGCTCTCAGGTCTTTAATATATTCTTTAGATGGCAAGCATTAAATTAAGACAGTAGGACAAATTTTGTTCCCAGCAATCTTTCTACAAATGAAAAATTTGATATGTTTCTTTATTCCTGTCTTTGCAAAAGGGATACTTACACAGCTTGAAAAGCTGCAAAACAAACTTTATGCAGTTTATTTACTTGATTGCCCTAATTCTTCAAATTCCTTGTACCTAGAACAAGTAAAAATGGCTTTCCTGGAAAGCACAGTTCAAGTACACTAGTTTGTCATTCAGAAGGATACACATCAACCACTCTATACTATATATATATATAGCAGTGTATAGTAAGCCAAGTCCCCCAATACTTAGCTCTGTACATGAAGTAAATTAATTGCATAATTGTCAAATTTTCCTTGTCTTAAATTTGAGATCCTTGGCCATAAAGATGGCTCATCATAGCCTGTTAAGGCACCAGGACAAATGAGCTGTTTTATACATAGGGCAAGTCAGTGATTTCATAGCCATTTCACTTCCAGAAATGTCGTATATGTAAGTGGGTGAGGCCACCCACATGGTCCAGTGTTGTGGTCTGGTTGCTCTGTTGGAAAAAGCAATATAAAGTCAGTTTTTTGGCTTCTGTCAGTGCATCCAGATGATTTCAATTTGTTAGGATTCCACTTGAGTGGTCAGCATTAGTTTGACAAAACTGTGCCAACAGACAACTCTTTCTGCAGCCTCAAGGATTTTGGTACACACTAGGACTAGGCATGGGTACAGAGATTTTAGGTTTACAATTATCCATACAGCTTCTTAAAATTGGGTCCATTAGGTAGCCCCCATATATACAAGAGTTTAGTATGTGGTTTACACACAATAAACGCTTTTCTGAGCTCAGGTTTCTCCTGATGGAATAAAGAGAGATTATGACAATAGCTGTTCCTCAGGGAACCATAAATTGAGTTAATTTTTAAGTACAGTTCAGGCTCTGGAAAGTTATATGAGACATTAGATTGACCTTGCCCACTAGTAATCAAATCCGTTAAGTGCCAAAAAGAAAAATCAACACGATAATTTTTATGTTTGTTTCTCAGTGATTTAAATTTCATATGTGGGACAGCAATGTCACAGAGACCATTATTTTTCAGCATATGTCTGGCAGCTATAAGGATGAAAATTCCTTTGGATCATGGGAGATAATCTGTTGATCACAAACTAAGTTTAAGTATTCAAAAGGTACTCCTTGAATTTTGTGATGGATTTTTACTATGCAGTAAAAGAGAGGAAATGGCCTTGGCTCTTCTTATGCTCCTGGTGTTCAGCAAGTTAACCATCAGCATGAGTCCAACCTCATACTGGCAAGAGTCTCATGTCCTCAGAATTTCCATCTACTAGTTTCTATTTCTTTAGAGAGATGGTGTGTGGAGAATAAATGGGTTCTCTTTTTAGATATTCAGACCATTGTATAGGTTGTTAAATCATCCAAGGATTTAAGAGTTTTAAAAGTATTTGGAACTAAGACTGTGGCATATAAACATACAAGAAACGTTTCTTACTTAAGTACTGTATTTACTTGGCAAAGGAAATGACATTGCTGATGCCATTGATTAACTCATTATCTGCAACAAAGGCTTCAGAACCAGACCCCAGGTAGCATTTTATTACTTGGAATTGACAGAAAATGCCTTTCCACTTCCTCACCTTGTCCTTCTACCATCATCAAACATGTAAAGTTGACTTATAGAAAGTGAGATGTTTCTACAATAAAGTGTAATTATAACTTGAGTGTCTGGACAGAGAAAAAGATAATTTCATGACAATCTACTTCCAGATCTCAGGGAACAAACCCATCCAGTAATAGTAACCCAACTGGTAAGACACACACAGACTTTCCTGCTTTTTACTGAATTTATGGGCTTCCTGAGCCAATTAAGAATTTTATGTTTACCGAACTGCCAAAGGCTTGAAATACTTTATAGACCTAAAACTGAATTGATATCTTACCCAAGTTAATAAAATTCTGATGCATAAAATAAACAGATTTTACTAAACAGCAAGAACTTTACCCAATAAGAAGCCAGGATCATCTCAATGCTTTGGCACATTTCTGTTGGAAGTTATGAGCAATAAGTAACTGGGATCACTATGAATTGACTACTGCATGAAGCAGCAGCAGAAAGGCCAATAAGATAAAAAATTGTCCTTCTGACTCAGCAAATATTGAGCTGAAGCCCAAACACAGTCCTAACAGCAAAGCTATTGTAGTTGTTCAGTCATGGGAACAGCTAGAAAGTGAATTTTATGGTCTCAATAGCTTCTGCATCATCTTCTCAAAATTAACTGGGGAAATCACTGGCTTCAGGATCTTAAATTCCACCACTTGTAGGAGATATGAAAAGAACAAGCCCACATTTTAAATGAATATGGGAAAATCTTAGATTACAAACTTAAAATATTCTCTTTCCAGCACAGCAGAAACCCATTTAAAAGAAACTATGTTCCTACACAATATATCAGAGACATAAAACCAGTATTAATTTTAACACATCTGTGCAAAGTAACAGGTATGCAGATCAAGTCACCCAAACTCCCAGTAAAACATTCTCAGAGATGAGGCTAGCAGCACCTAACAACTGCAATGCACTGTTAAATTAATTGTTACAGTCCCAAGATTTATGAAAGGTCCTGTGGGATTCTGAGAAAGCAAAGTTCTTCACTCTTTCTGAAATCATTCTCCCTTACCTTCACTCACCGTGTTAAAATGGTTCAGTAAAAAATGCAAATTGATAATCGGTGCATGCTAAATAAATGGACAAACTCAGTCTATGTTTCATTAGCAAGGAAGAAATTTTCTCATCTCAGTGGAAATAGAGCTGCCAGCTGCATAGAAAATGTTGCTTAAAGAAAATTTGGGAAAACTTAAAAATATCCTATATCCTTTCCACCTCCTTATGTGTATTTAAATGAGTAGCAACATACCAAATTTGAACTCTTGAAATAAAATTCTGAACAATGTAATTTCTATTTTTAGCATGCTAGTAGTCCCATGCCAAGATTCAATCTTTGGAATATTTGCTGCATACGTACCACATGCATGTTACTACAAGAAGTAACAAATATGTAACATCTGGCTTTTTTTGTCTTCCAGTCAGTCTTGAAACATGAAAAGTATTTTCATGCAAAGTAAAATGAGTATTTTTGCACAAACTGAAAATGTACAATGCCAAGTGTACATCCAGGCTTAGCTTAGGATAAGATCTAATTGCTAACACAGACGATTCTCCCATCTCACAAGGCATTTTTGAAAGCACTGAACACCAGTGCTAACATTTCATCCAAGCCTGTCTGATCTACCCTGTGGCCTTTAGAAGAGTGGACTTCACTCCTTTTTACTCACAGGGAAATGAAATATCTCTCTTCTGAAAGGTCTATTCAACAGTTCCAGTATTCATATTATCAGAATTAGGTTAGATTAAGTTGCCAGCAAATATTGTTCTATTCAAAGAGGAAAGGATCAAACATATATTAAATTATCTAGTCATGACCTAAGATTCTATGCCAGTGTATTTTATATGGCAACCTGCAAAATATCTTGCTCTAAGATTTTTAATTTTTCTCTTCCATAGGATGGAGAAGGTACAGGTGTTGTCAACAGGGAGTGAAGAACATATCAGGCAGAAGAATCTGAATCTGGAAAAGCTGCCTTCAAATGGCAAACACAGGAGAGTTCAAAACCAGCATAGACAGCACATCTATTACCAGGCCTCAAATAGAGAACTGATGAAGACAATTAATCTGTAACTTGTATTTTAAACATGTAGGTAACAAGAGGATAAGAAATTACTGAAAACATAAAGGTGATTAACTGAGTCCAAACAGACCTTATAACAAGATAATCAGATGCTTAAACTTACACCTCCTAAGTTATAGCACTGATCACTGCATAATGGAATGTGCACATTAAGCTTATTTTCCAAAGATTTTTTTTTTTAATCTAATCACACAGACTTTATTATCGATACTGTATATTTGGAGCTAATTGAAAAAATTGTGTGCGATTTCTTGCCGGATACAAATCATATGCCTTGAATAAGGATTAGCTGGATAACTCACAAGTCCCCTAGGGAAAATATGTTGTACAGACTACTCCTCATAAGTGGGGATTAATATCAAATCCCACAGGAAGTCATGCACTGCAGTGTTTGTTTTCATTTCGCTTTATATTTACTGGCAGTTTAGACTGTTCTTTCAGCTTGTGTTTAACAGACATTGCAGCATGACAGATTTTGCAGCACATCATGCCTCACATTGTGACCACCTGATGGTATTTCCTAGATATAGCTGTTGTCCAGTGGGTCTTACACTATTGAATATGCTGTGAACTCAAGACTGCACAGAATGTGCTCCCTGTTAGATTTTATTATAACTTTTCTAAGCTTAATATGGTATTGACATGGCAGTTGCTACCACTGCTCCCCATTAATCTGAGTGCTGATGTTCGCACCCTCAAGCGGTTTCACTCATTTTTTACTCTTGTTAAACCTGGATTTATTAGTTCCCCTGTAGATTCCCTATCTCCTTAGTTTATATCTTACTTTATGTCATTTCTGGGCCAGATCCGATACTCTTTTTGTACTTTTCCCTGCATTTTCAGAACCCAGTTATTCTTCCCTGTCTCATCACTTTCTCTCCTTTGAGATCATAAAACAGTTTCTCACTGACATAACTGTGAAGAGGAAAGAATGTAATGCAAAACAGTCTTCCATACATCCCAGCACTGATAATACAAACTCATTTTCCTCTTCATACCATTCAGCCCGGAGGAATTGTGTGAGCTATCAAATCCAATATTCTACATCAGCTAATTTTAGATACTTTTGTCACTGGCACAAAACCAAACAAATCCAACGGCAGGCAGTATCCACTAATAGTTTCCTTACACCTCTTCCTTCAAAACTTGATGGTTATGACCTGCAGCAGGATGATCCAACTTCAGTCACCCCAGCTTTTAGTGTGAAGGGAAAAGGGGTGCAGACTTTTTGACCAGTGGCTCTTACAAAATTAAATACGTTATGAACAATTATCTTGGTGAAATACTAATAGCCATCAATGTTATAACATCATATACACCACCCATGTTTATGCACATATTTATCATCTGAATAATTTGTCATCTTTTCAGATTAGCTATATATTAAGCAAATTTTCTTTCTCAATGAATTTTCTTGATCTGCATTACTAAAAGACTATTTCTATCACAACATTGCACAGGGATCTCTTGCTGCACTTTTCCTATACGTTACAACTCAGTCTTGCCAGAAAAAAAATATCAAGGCATAGCATAAATTGAAATATTTTTATTGATAAATGGTGGTGTGTCAACACAGAAAAATGTATTGTAAACAGAAGTTTAGCTGTTTATGCAGCATTTCAAAAACAGGTAAAAATTCCCTACCTAGAAAGCTGAATTTTAGGACATGGTAGTGCATCTCTGTTAACCTAATCAGAGTAGGATAGACAAAGGAGACTGAAGACAGTGAGACTCCAGTTTATGCAAATATGTCTTTAAGAATTTGCACTGTGGTTGCCAGCACAAGCTAAACCTCACATTGCATTACAAATATGAAATATAGAATCATAGAAGGGTTTGGGTTGGGAGAGACCTTTGAGATCATCTCATTCCAGCCCCCTGCCATGGGTGGGTGTCACAGCACATGTCTCTGTTGAGATGGTCATGATACACACACATCATACAATGTATGATCATCATTGTATCATCATACAATGTCAGAAAATTTTAACCCACACAGAGTAATACCATACCACTTCAGAAGGCTTCAGGTGTCTGCCCATGGAGAGTAACATCCTGTCACTTCAGAAGGCTGCAAGCAGCTGCCCTTCTTGTTCTTCAGCCCAACCTTTTATACCCACCATTGCTCATGCATTACACCTGTGTGCCCTCTGTTCCCTTTGGTGGTTGCTCAGTAACACCTGGGCACTCCATGGCTCATTGCTGTCATGCTGCTCACCTGCTTTTCACAGCTGTGCCCATTGGGGATGAGGCTTAGCCACAGCCCCACTCCCAATTCCCACAAACTCTGTGCCTAAAGGGGGGGACACCTTCCACTAGACCAGGCTGCTCAGAGCTCCATCCAACCTTGCCTTGAACATAGCCAAGGGGTGGAGAATATGGTAGAAACCTTAACAAAATCCCTGTTCAGTAAGATCACATGCAAGACTTCCCTGCACTGTTCTTCATTCCATGATTGTTTGAAAACCTTTGTAACATTTTATTTAGTAGCTTATCTTTTATTATTATTGTTTTTATTGCAAACAATAAGTAATTCTTATGGTAATCATTCCTCAGATTAGTGTAGCAAATATCCATAAGTTTACTTTGATTAACCAAATTAAAGGGGATAAAGGAGGGAGGCACAGAAGATGCAAAAGAAAGAGTGCATGCATCCATGCCAATGGTTTGGATCTAAAACACTAAATGTTGCCTCTGAGCAATCAACATTAGCACCACAGGAAAGGCACAGGTAGAGAAATCTCCTTGCAGGTTTGAAGTGGGAGCTGGCTTTTTAGCTGGTTTTTTTTTTCCACAGTTGGATGTTCCAGTAGAAATTTTAACCCTTAGGCATTAGAAAAAAAAAAAAAAGGATACCGGGTTGAGAAAATATATTCATTCATCATTGTCAGAATAACTTGTTTTGATCCTATAAAGACAGGTAACAATATTCAAGGCTTGAAATTGTTTGTGAAGTAATCAGCATTTAATTTGTTCTGTTCAGAATTTAATTATATACCATGTGCCTTCCTGAGAGGACACTACCAGAAGTATAGCTGTCAAATGGAAATTAATTTGCTAGTAGATGACCACATAGTTCATGAATTATACATGAAACTTTGTCTCACAGTGACTGTTGCTAAAAGACTCTTTCATCACTCTTATGTTTAAACAAACCACAATGGTTTTTAAATAAGTCTGATCAGCAGTAAGGAGATTATGATAAAGTGCTAAGAATGACTTCCAAAATAGTGTTTCAGGCACATTTCATATTGATGTGTTTCACTGCAATTTGGGTCATGTTCCTCTGCTCTTAGTTGTTAGCAGAATGATGGGCAGACCGTTGCATTCGCTTTCAAATACAACATTGATAGCTGGATTTACATTTCTTTTTAAGACTCAGCTTTAGCAAACATGCCTTAGATTTCAGACATAATTCTGTTATTCAAATGGGAGAAGAGTTTGATAGCTATGCTAATCACTTTTATCTGAGAAAACATAACTAATAGCTTGGTTTACATTTGCCTGCATTTATGAGCATAATTTTAGCACATAATTTTATTGCACCATAAAATATAATACTGCATTAGCCTGCTCTTAAAAAAAGTTACCTTAGAATGATTTGTACTTAAACCTTCACCCTACACTTAAATCACAGTATAATTTTAAAATTTTTACCTTTTAAAAACAATTTTAAAAACTCAAACCTGTATAACAATTTAACCTACAAGGCTATTATCTGCAGCCAAAATGCTCAGTGGATGTATTTAAGGTAGTCATAGCTACATTGATCATAGGACTGCTTTGAGCCAGTTATTCTCATGTATAAATTGGACTGAATTAAGATAATTTGCTCTTAACATTGCATCAAAAGGATCCTTTAAAATTCTCCATTGCTGTATACATTAACAAGGCATGAGGAAGAAAAGATGAACGATCCACATAATTTTTTTTTTTTATTTAGTGCTTTCAGCATTGGAAACTGAATAGGAAATAACGCTTTATGTTTTAAAAGGGTCAGTTATTGCTTTCAGTGGGACATAAACATAAAGAAAATATGCTCAAAGAGCTCCATTTTGTAGTATTGTAGTTAACACTTCCTCTTGGAATAGTCATGGCTAATAATGATATGGGAACTATTTTCCAGAACACAACTATGCCAATTGACACAATGTAATGATATTATGAGCAATAATACGTTGTATATTTGTAGCCATTTTCTCTCAGAATGTGAAAATATATTTTGAAATTTAACCAGACCCTTAAAGGCAAAAAAAGCCATGTACAGAAATGCTGGACTCCCTGTGACACCAAGAAATTATCTGTGGCAGAACCTGCATTTTAATTCAGCTCTCATTTGCAATCAAAGATCTGTTCTAAGAAAGGTCTTAAAGAGTAAACAATTAGTCCTGTAATTTCATGTAGCACAAAATGGATTTTATCCCTCACCGAAGCCCTTGTCTCCTCCAGCGGCTTTTCTTCTGCAGTACAGATTCTTAACAAATTAATATGTCTGTTCTGCAGATATCTGGAAGGTTAATCTTAACTTTATGAGCAAGTCCACGTACTTTGTATCTTAGAGATAAACCCAAGCATATCAAGGGGATATTTTATCTCCTCTAGTTTTGCTGAAAAAATTGTTTTAAAAACATTTGCTTGCTGACTGCAAATTAAATTATAGTACTAAGTATTTTTCGTACTTGCTTTAATAAGGGTTTTTTTATAATGTTCTTTGATTTTACAGGATCTTGGTGCTCATGGTATACATCATATGATCAGCACTGACCTGAAACTTTTTACATTGTACTATAGTACTGTGAATTCACAGTTAGGACAAGAGGGAAGGTTTGGACACATTATTTTAGTTTAAGAATAAGGTCTTCTCCCAGACTGAATCGGAAAAGTTAAAACAGTAAAAATTTCTAACCCAGAAAATATAAACTAGAGATTGAAAACAACACATGTACATTAATTTTCAGTTAATTTCACGACACAACATGGCCAAATCTCAATTTTAGGTAGATCTTCACTGCTTCTGAAGAGAAATTCTGTGGCCTAGCTGTAGATGTATGAAAGGAAAATGCCTAAACCCTGCTAATGGTCAATTCAGCCCACACTGCTATGGAACATTTCACCCATTAGTGAAATATGCTCCTGCCTCTGTCAGCTGCAGAGTTCAGTTAAACTAGTTATCTAACTTAATTCATAATAAGTAAAATGAACTTCACCAATCTTTTCCTTTAAAAAGGCAGTTTCTTGATCACATCATTATACAAGTATTGTATTGTGTTTTTATATTTCTGTAATGGTTTGCCCCTTCACCCCTCATTTTCTCCCAATGGTTCCACCCCGAGCTTTCCCACCTTTCCCTCAATGCCAATCTTCCTGAAAATGCTCAGTCATTCCCCTGTCCCCTCCCTAGTACTCTGTCCATCACTCGGCTCCCCATCCCACTCTACCAGAATCTTCCACCTTGGGTGTCGAGTGAGTGGACGAGGACCAGGGGTCCCTCCCTTAAACTTCCCCCATTGGTTTGTGTGTCTGTCTGTCCTTCCGCCTTCCACTCCCCCAGATCCCCCCATTGGGTGGTGGGCGTCCCTTCACCCTTGTTACTGCCCAAGTATTTGAGCTGTTGCGAAAGCCTCGAGGCCACATTCGGCTGTCGGATACAATGGCATTTAGAGCTCCTCGGAGCTCGGATTGAACCTGAGACTTTTCCCCCGGCCGTGAGTCGACTCCCTCATTACCTCCTCAGATGCCGCCTCTCTTCCATACAAGGCAGACAGCGAAGCACTCTGTCTTAGCCGCTCCCCGAATCTACCACGAGAAACAGGGGAGTGTACCCCGCTGCTGACCGTGCGTTGGCCGGGCAGGCAAAGCCAGGGAGCTTCAGAGTAGGCATGGCGGTATACAAGGATCCTTTTTCCTATTTTTTAGAATATATAGTTCATAACTCCATATTTCTGAAAAAATAAAACCTTGAAAACACCAACTAACCAGCACAGAAAGCAGAAAGCATGTAAGAAGGAATGCAAATAATTAATCTAAATAAAAACGCTTAATTCTACGTTCATGCTTTGACTTCTGTTTTTTGAATCAAAATACTAAATCTGATTTCAAATCTGTTGTGGCTAATAATGTCAAAGCTGTGCAAAGGAAGTGAAGAATAGCCTTGAATATGATGGGAAAGGATAAAAGGTGTTGAAAAGTAAGGCAGGAAATTGATATTTTCAGAAGTGCAGAGGTGAAAGAACTAAAAGGCTCATGATAGGAAACAGTAATTTTTAAATTAATATGGATGTATGTGGTATAAAGACTTCCTTCTGATCCTTTCTTTTTTCCCTGTTACACCTATAGGAAGAAAGGAAAAATAAGAGGCATATTTATTGAAAAAATAGGCATGATCCTTCTCTTTGGTACAACATTTACAGTGCAGAATTCTTCTCTCATATTTCAGAACCATTGGCTTTTTCAAAGTATTCATAATTATATGTCTAAATTGGTCAGTGTTAATTAAGACATTTTCAATTTTTATTGAATCCATATTTAAAAAGCAAGCCAGAACCAGCTTCACTATTTCCACAAATATGAAAATCAAGTTCTTTTATTTATTTATCACATAAATGGCTTTAAATTGTGAATACTGGTGGCACCTTTTAGCACTGAAACTATAGGGACTTGGGGTGGGGAAGAAATCTCTACATTTTTCATGAGGAAAGTCATTAGCTTGAAAACACAGCTGATAGTTACCACTTTTAATAGTCTCACTCTGCAGTTCCTGGAAAACTTTTTTGCAAGCCAAAGACTTCAAATTTCTAGTGTTGTGAGTCTGAACACTGTCCTCAGTGGACAGTATCATGCTCAAATAGGTTTATTGTGAACATTTAAGGGGCCAAAACTCTACCAAAATGAGAATCACAAGCATAAAAAATAACATAGCACTGACTGATATTTGTAGGTGTCAAATGTCAATGCCCAAAATAACTACCGCTTCACATTCATATTCACCTGAGAAAATAAAACTATTCTAATCTATGAACATGAAAGATGTGGCATGAAGGTATAAATGATTACACAGGGGGTCTGTAGCAGATTTGTAAGTAAAGCTTGAACTAAAGCAAAGATGCCAGAAACACATTCACCTTGGGGGAGGTGCATTTGTCCATTCAATTATTTTTCCCCAAGTTATGTCTCAGATTCATTTTTTATGTAGCATTTTTGTCACTTAAAATAATCAGACTCCCTAAGTTAATAACAACAGCAAGTTTTCTGTCCCTCTGACTTTCTTCTGGTTTTATTTCTGTAACTGTTGAAAATTTTCAGAAACTGAAGTTCAAAATGTTAGACCTTCAGCATAACAGGCTGATATAATATCGACAGGATAATCTCTAGCTAAGTAGCTCTCCACTTAACAATTCATACTTCATCCATTGCTGTAAGAACTAAGCTCATGTCCAGAGGATTAAACATCCTTTTGAGAAAACTGAATAGCAGTTGGAGTATAATAAGAAAGTAAGGAAATTAGAGAAAGGGGAAATTTGGAAAGCCATTTTGTCCATGATGGGCTATCTAATTATTTCCTAAATGGGAAAATGCTTTAGCCTTACCTGGTTGGCAACTGTGCACGTTCAGCATGAAAAATGCTTCCTGACATCTGTTCTGAATTTTCATCTTCTTTCCATGTATGCTCCTTTGTCCTGTCATCTATGTCAACTTGCAAACAACAACATGAAATGACAGGTTCTAATCACTTCAATATTGAAAATTGTCCTTTTTATTTCTTTTTTTTTTTCTTTTTTTTTTTTTTTTTTTGAGAAAAGGTTTCTATAGCATACTGTTTCCTCTCTCTCAGTTAAGTGTCTTCTAATTGCTATCATGTCACAAAGTTCAATAACACAGAACCAAACAGAGGTTTCTAACAGAAAATATGGGCTGCAAGACACAAAGAGTGAAATTAAGATTTTCAAAGTGGAAATTGTCCTCAGTGGAAAAACTGCTTAACCTCCCTTTTCCACCAGACAAAACACTTTCTAGCATGAACGCTTACTTGTGGATCTGTCTTGCATTTCTGAAGTGCTCATTACTACTATTACTGGTACTATCTCTCCTCTAGCATGGACACAAATAAACTACACAGCCCAAAAAGAGGCTGAAGTTTCAGGAGGTTCTCAGGATAAGCCTCATGAGTTGAAATCTTTCTGCTTTAGCATCACATTAACATGAGCCAATGCCAGCAGTTGAGAGGAATGCCTTCAAAATCCTCAGACTATAGGATGTTCATGCCTTTTGTGGTTTTTATCCCTGCCAGGACCTTGAAACTGGGAGAAGGCAGTAAGCAAAAAGATTGTTCCTGGGGTTTTAAAATAAGTAGGATTCCAAATGTTGGTCATTTTTGTGACAAGGAAATAAGGTCTGCAGAGTTGCCAGTCTGCTTTAAATGCAGGTATCTCAAAGCAAAGTTTCACCAAGGAGCTGAGGATAAAACTGCTGAAGTTTGCATAGGTCAGGAGCTGGTTCCAAACTTTTATTTTTCCCCCTCACAATAAAAGCTAAATAATCTTAAAATGAGCCCAGGTGACAAGTACCAATTGCAGATAATCTACTTGGTTGCAAAGTAATAATAATAAAAAATTGTATTGTTCTTTGACATAAACCTGTTCAATATATGCTACTTGCTAATCTCACAAGTTGAATCCACATAAGCATCTCTAGGCCTGATTTAATGAAAAGTTTCACACGCAGTATAGAAATTATCTTCTGCCCAGTAGCTGACATTATTCTGCTTCCCACAAATGAAATACAGGTATCTGAAATGTTTCTTTTTTTTTTTTTTTTTTTTTTTTTTTATCTGCAAGAAAACCAATGTAAGATTTGCAGCTGGAATTTGCATCTAACATAACAATAGCTGTCATTGTGGTTCTCTGCTGCACTGAGAAGTGTATCTGAGTGAGGCTCAGAGTTCTCCTTTCATCCTCTTGCATCCTCTCCAGCTGTATGCCTTAGGCTTCCATCCTGAGAAAAGATTTGTGCTGAGTGATCTATTCCTGTAAAGACTCACAGAGATCCACAGAGCTTTGTGTGCAGACATCTCCCAGTTTAGTTCTGAATAAGCCTGCTGTGAAGGTTTTTCTCCTCTACCAAAGCTGGTCCAGGTTTTCCAACGAGTTTAGCAGTCACACTTGCAAGTTCTAATTTTCCACAACTTCAGGTCTGGCAGAAACTACTCTTAGATGCCAGGTACAAAGCAATCAGCACCTCAAGAAATGCCCTCTGTCTGTTATTGCAGAGTTGGCAGGATGCATTACAGAGCTGCTGCCGCAGCAGCAATAGCCCAATACAAGTTTAACATTACATATTGAGCCCAGCTGGAGACCCCATCTGAGGAGCTATCTGCTGAAGTTAGTTGTATATTTCTCTAAATACATGAAGACATTAAAATTCAACTATTCGAAGGCTTTTGGTTTGCTGCTTTTTAATACCTAGTACAGGGATTCTTTGGCAAGAGTTTATGCAGCTGAAACAGATGATGCAGGGAGACAAATGATCAGAAAGGAAATAGAAATATCAACTCATAAACTGATATCCAAGAGCAGCTCAAGTGTGTTAAAATGTGTAAATTTCACAGCTAGGTAGGTCCTACCTAAACTGCCTGAACTGCTTAGGTTGTACTAAAATCCACTGCAGTTTCTGATTATCAAAAGACAGAATGTTTATTTAACTTCATATTATTTCAACACTTTGCTAGACAGCATGGACAAAGCATATTTGACCCAGCTCTAAATGGAAATTAACATCTCCATTTTTTAGTTTGACCCAAAGCCTACTGAATTCAGAAGGTGATTTTTCACAAACCTGAGTTTTGAATCAGGCCCTTTATCATAGTTTTTGAATGATCTTTTTGTGGTTCATTCAAGGAGGAGCCATTTTTCAGCAGAGGGCAGGACAAGGGAAATGGTTTCATTTACTGCAAAGTCAAGCTGAGCATTTGATGGAGGATTCACTTTTGTTATGAATTTACACATTTACAAGGTATGTCCCCCCGAGAATGAAAACAAAAGGTGTCTAAGTTGCTGCTGAGTTAGGGCCTCACTCATAAAAGTAATACTGTAAAAAATTTGGTCCGTGAGTTACAATGAGAAGTTAATACAAATGGTCACTGACTTCATTATAGAACTCTTTGGCAACAACTTTTCCAGACTCATGTTGAGCCTTGAGAGAGAAACGTTTCAGCACAGAACCACTTAATCATTTATATGAATGAAAATGAGTGCAAACAGAATGCTGAGATGGCTTTAAGATCACCTCTTTTTTCTTGTATGGAATACCCACTATAATTACATTTTACTTGTCAGTCCATAAATTTTGCTTATTACAAAATGGGCATTATTGATTGCTTTTTAAAAGTACTAAAACTAAGCTAAGAGCAGTAGATCTCTCAGCAAATTCAAAACATACTATCTTCCAAACTAATCACTGGCAAAGGGACTGTGGAAAAACTATCTAAGTTTATTGTAAGCCTAATGCAAAAAATTACCATGAGTTTTAGGTTAGCAACTTGGCTTTGAATTGAGCATGTTTTAAGCCGCAATGAAAAAAAAAAAAAAAAAAAAAAAAAAAGATAAACTTATTTGGCAAAGCCAGACAATTTTAAAGCCAACATCTTGTAATTGTTTCCTCATTCAGCCTGGCAGCTTAAACAAGAAGAAAATAGAAAGAAGAAAGACAAGGGAAAAAAAATAAAGGAGAGGGAAAAGGAGAAGAGAAAGGAGAGGGGAAAATGGAAAACATGTTGAGAAAGAAAAAAATGGAAGGGAACAGAGAAATCAAGGTGATTATCTCATTTGTAGCAAATCAATATATAAACTGCATATTTGCTCATTTTTCCCTTTTGGGGTAGCATGTAACAAAATGAAATGATGGAAGCTCACTATTCTTGTGGTATAAAGCCCGAATTCAAAATGTTCTTGGTTTGAATTAGTGCAAGGAGTGCATATTTTAACACAGTTGACCCTAGCAATGCAGAGGAGCCAGAGTGATAACAGTCAGCCTCTTTTGGATCAGTTGATTAAATATCTCCAAGTGAGTTTAATACACACTAGGAATTTCCTTATTTAGAACCAGTAAGTAATAAAAGTGATCAGAAGGACTTCAGAGCTGCCATTCTCATTTAAATAAGGCTAGGAGCTGACAGCTACAAATAGTTATAAGGAAAGGGAGGGGAAATCTGACAAATAATAAATTAACATTTCTTATTGGATTAAAGCTAAACATTCTCTGAGAACACTCAAACTTTACCTCTTTTACTGCTGTTTTGTTGCCAGTCCTGAACTAATACTGAAAAAAGAGCCTAAGAATTAGCTACTGATCTGGCTGGGAAACAATGCCCTATTCAAAGCTAGTATCTGTTCTAAGTATCAAGCAAGAAAATTAACTTTCCTCTGTAGAGAAGGGTAAAAGAGAACATTTATGTCAATGCCAAGCCAGGAAAGCCATTTTGTATTAACCTATGAAGCTAAGAAAATAGAATACACAAAAGTATTTTTAAAATCTATGTAATTTAAAAACCTTCTAAATATCTTAACAGTGTACTTGGCTACAATTACATTTTGCATGCAGCAGTAGATTTTTTTGCATTTTCAAATTCAGGATGAGACTGTACTCCATCAAGAAATTATCACATCAAACTGAATGCCACTATGCAAGTAGCAAATGAGATTTGTAAGTATTCAGAAAATGGCCAGATAATCAGGTTGTGACTCACCAGGTCCAGTGAGGGCAGCTGTGTCCAGAGCAGTTGCATTTATGAAGCCATTGAACACAGTGCCAGTGTCAGTTGAGTGACAGCTGGAAAAGCCTTTGTTAACCAAGTTTTAGAGACACCAGAACAAATTCTATGCAATTATCCATGAAACTATCCATCTTTACTACAAGAGCAAAACATATGCAAAGTGTCTTTGCGGCACCAGTCAGAGGAAGAAAAGGAAACAAATTAAAACAGGAAGTCCTGGGCTCACACTATTGGCCTTTTCACCATTCTGGTGATATAAAAAAACTACTAAGGTACTCTCTGAGGCAACAGATAGCTCTGAAACAAAGGTAAATGATCTGCTGATATACCAGACTCGGAGATAAACTTTCCATATTTTCCATGCTAGCAATATAAGAACAGAAAATTACTAACGTAGCCTAGTAAGAAGGTGAATTTTCTCATGATACACCAGGAATAATGCATCTGGACCAAGAATAAAGACTGCCCCACAAATGAACAGCAGTAATATTTTGGGACACAGGTCCCAGAGCTCAATGTCTTTGTGGGTTGTGTGCCTGAATTTTCTTTCCCTGGCAGCTAAGGCACAGTGAACAGGAAATCATGTGCTCAGAAAGCTCTGGAGATCTGTCCTTCCCTTTGCCTCTCACTCAGCATTCAGGGGAACAGGGCTGGTAGAACAGACCAAATCAGCCCTGCCAGTCACTGTTTTATCCCCTGTGAATACCCTTCAGCCATAGAGTGGCAGCCATACCAAAATGGAACTTGTTTTTAATGCACTTTGTGGTACCAAACCAGAGCAAAGACTGACTGTTGATACATCTGCCTCATTAAGAAAGATGAAATATTTAACTGATTCTGTCCAATTCTTTATTAATATTGTTAGGTTCCCTTAAATATTTGTGGATACCAGCATAGAAGTCTTAGAGATCTGTAGATGTTTCAAAGATTTTCACCACCATCGTAAATACTGTTTCTCATTTTCCAGCCATCTGGTACCATTCACAGGTATACTAAAAGCCCTTGAAACAAGACCTGCAGCTTTAATTCTTTCAGTGTTCTTCTCTGAAGAATATCTAGTTTTCCCAGTCTAGACATATTCAGCCCTTCCAATTTTAGTTCAACCTTTGTTAAATTAATTTCCATTTCCATGTTATTATTCCCTAGTTATTTTACTTTTTTTCCTCTGTATTAAGCAGCTTCCTTCTTGTTGCTATTACTGCCAATTTGATTTACAACTTCATTGTTTCTGGCTTGGTTAAAATAGACTATATTCATCCAGTGAAATAGCTATGAGAAGTCAACACATTAATCCTATGATTTGCATAGTATTTTATGCCATTGCCAAATTGTATAATAAACAAAGATCCTCTGTTCTTTACCTCTGCTGAAAACTGAAAACCTTTTGTATGTCATCCACAGCCTCCCTTCACAAAAGTTTTCCAGCATACATTTACAAGGTGTGATATGCTAGCTTGTGTTCCAATAGAGAGGACTAGTAGAACCAGCTATGATATATTTCATTCCAGAGCTGATAACCTCAGATGACTCATCAGTAAAAAAGTTTATCTTGTAAGTAAATCCCACAAAGAGTACCAAGGAAAGAAATACCAGGTCACACTAAATTGTTTGGTAACTGACTAAAAATAAAATACAAATGCTTGATGGTAAAACCCCCTGAAATCTAGGAAAATAACTCCTTTCACAAAAGAAAATCTCTACTTTCTTTATTTTGAGGATCTTCTTGAAAAAAAGGCCTGTTCTTAACTGAGAATAGAGTTGTGTACCTGACAATCTAAGCATTGGCCTCTGGACAAGCAAAACAGAAAATGCAGAAATTGTTAAATCTGTGGATTTATATCATCAAGATTTGAAGTCCGAAGTCAAAGATGCACATACGGTTCTTCAAAGAGGTAGAGTATGGACAAGGAAAAAACAATAGCAAACACCATGTCAAAATGGAGTGTTTTCAAGCCTAAGAAGATTTGTAGGATTTTCCATGGAACAGGATTGAATGCCAAGACTTAAAGTATTTTGTAAAACAATCTATGTTAACCTTCATGCTGAACTAAAAATCCAGTAAATAAACTGATGAGGAAGGGATTTGCCTTGGCAGTAACTCTATTGCCCTACCAGTAAAACAGAAATAACAATGTCTCACAGAGAAAAAGAAAAATCTTCCTTGAGTGGATATTTTGAGTTTGCTGCTACACTTTAAAGTTGTCAGGTAAAATTGCTGGGAGATGGTGTCCTGTTCAAAAGGAATCAATGTTTTCCCATGACCAAATGTCTAAACTCCCTGGTAAGATACTGGTTTTGCTGTTTCAAGTGGTGTTGAACTGAATTGCCATAAACTGGACTGGAATAAATAACGTGATCTGGTCTGATTCATGACTCCAGAACAGGCTCTGCTTGGAAGAGAATACAGGAATAACAGGGCTCAGTTCTCAGGCTGGTGAAAGGCTGTTCTGGTTGACAGCTTATGTTAACAGCTTCTGTGCTGGGAGTCTGGCAAAAGGCTTCAGGGAAACTGTCTGTTTGCTTTCATTCATATTTTATATATGTTACATATACACACAGAGAGCACTGCATGTATTAGCCTGTAATTTTCTGTCACAACTGTGGTCATCACACTATGTATGTGAGTAGCCATGGCTAAGAAGGGTATTTCAGATCTGATTTAATAGTCTTCATTCTCATGTCCTGGCAAGGACATCTGAGGAACATTACCTTACAATGTTAAGCAGTGCTCCTTCTCATACAGCAGATACCACTTCCAGTGCAAATACATGTGCTCACAAGTTTAATGTTAGCTGTCAGTAGGTACTCAAGCATGAAAAGTTAACATTTGCTTTCTATCAGGATTCACGTGACCAGGGCTCCGTGGCTTGAGTGTTGGAGAAAAGCAAGCACAGAAGGTCCTTGACACCAGAGTAATAAAGCTTTTAAATTTAAAATAAAGCTGTGCAGATGTTTTGGCATTTCCCCAATACAATTTAAAGAAAATAACAACAAACTCAAGCAAATAGGCAGGTAGTTAACCAATTAGGAATGATTTTCAATTGCACATCAGTTCAAGGCATACTCATCTGCTGCTGACTGCAAGCCAGGGATAGCTGATGTTGCACACTGGGATACTGTGGACATTGTTCAGTAGAAGACCCACTAGAAAATGCAGAAGCATCCAAGGCTGGTTCCATACTTCTTTACAACATCAGAATTTTAGGAATATGTGAAAAAACAGGCGATCCCACGAGGATTCAAAAGTTCACAAATATACCCGATATCAGATCCAATCTAACATTTGAGCCACAGAAACCCAAAAATCCCCATGTTAAACCATCTCTCTTTAACAACAGATCAGAGTTTTTTCATATAGAAAACTACTAAAAGAAGTGTTCCCTTCACAGACTGAATGCAGACGTTTTCAAAGTTCTAACATGTTAAAAATACAATTAAAGATACAATGCCAGTCAAGGTTAGACTGGCAGCTGAATGTAAAATGCAGGACTGTGAGCTGGTTACAAGTCCTCAAGTAAAAGTCTGAGAGGTTACAGTGAACAGTTATTTAAACATTAGCTCAGTAGAAGTGAAAAAAGAAGGAAATGAAAAGTTAGGGATGTTGGAGCTGAAGAGGCAATGGTCAATACCTCAAAGACAAATGGCAGCTGGGTGCAAGGGACACTTCTCAGGGGCTACTGCCTGAGCTGTGGTATTTAGCATTCCCATCAGTCACTGACACACACAGAGCTCTCCCCAGCCTCACAGGTGACACCACACTGTGGGGAGCAGCTGAGAGGCAGGGGACATTGTCCCTGCCATTCAGGGATGCATCAAAAACCTCAAGGAGTGGGCCAGCTTGACCCCCATGAAGCTGAAGGACCCCATGCAGAAATAGCCTGGGAAAGGTCTGACTTAGAAATCAGCTCTGCAGAAATGGACTTGGGCTCAATCTACATGATCTCAACCCCCTGCTGGTCTGCATCAGCAAAGATGTGGCCAGCAGGGAAAGGGAAGGCATTCAGCACTTGAGAGGTGACACTGGATCACTGTGTCCTGCTGTTAAGCACTCCAATAGTCACCCAGAGTGCCTGTGTAATCTGTATCCCAGGAAATTTTGACAAATCAGATGGAGAAATTCCTGAATAGTCTATCTAACTTTGAAGTCATTCCAGCCTTGACCAGGAGGTTGGTTTGGATGGCTCCAGGTGTCCTTAACAACTGAAGTTTTTTGGCAATTGCATGAAAAGACAATGTTACAAATATTATTGCTCCACCATTATTAATTCATTGACTTATTCCTCATTACAATGAGCCATTTGCCTCCCAGTATCAAAAGGGAATATTTATTTTAGAACTAAATTATTTCCTTCCACATATAAAGTGACAATATTAGATATTAGAACTTTTGAGCTTGAAAGACATAGTGCTTACAAGATAGTATGAGGTTCATCACCATGAGTGGCATGAAAAAATCAGACATGAATAATTTGTTCACTGTTTCCTAGTACAAGTATGAGAAACTACCAAAAAAAGCTAGAAAAACTAGTTTAGCACAGTTGAGTGAAGGTTAAATAGATAGACCCTTGGCATTAACCTGTGCTGTCATTCTTATGATAATGTCTTACCAGGTCCCTAACCCTGTCCTGGCCATCCAAACACAGCTCTGCAACTTCTAAGTTTTAGCCATCACTAAAAAGAATTAACTTGGTGGGAGATTCCAGTAGTGCACACACATGCATGGCAGCTGGATATCTAACAAAAATCTGAGACACAAGCAGCATTTTCATTTCATGTTCTGTGATTTCAGACTGTATATTTTATTTAGATAAACATTTTTATACAGCAGAAATACGTAGGAAATGTCAAACACCAGAAGGTGCAGCCACATGAATAACTCTTGATAGAGATATACTGATTTATATGTAACAGAGATATCTATCTGAGCCACAATTTAGATCAATAAACCCACCACTGACTTATAGACTGCCACAGCAGGAAAAATCACGATAGAGGGTGTACCTTACAAACCTTTCAGATAAACAGATGATTAAACACATGAAGCAATTCACAATGATCACACTGAGTACTGGATGTAGGCAAGAACAAAGCTCATGTCAGCTGTGTTGCTCAACAACTATTGCTGCTTTTATTTTACACCATAATGTGATCGGGCAAGGTTGTTTGTTATAGATAAATAGAGCTAATTACCACCAGTTAAACATGCACTAATTTACTCAGTTTTATCTGTTCCAAAACTCTATTAATAATCAATTCCAAAGATTTGGGCCAGGTTGGATGGGGCTCTGACCAGCCTGATCTAGTGGAAGGTGTCCCTGTCCGTGGGAAGGGGTTGGAAGGAGATGACATGAAGGGTCTCTTTCAACCCAAAAAATTCTATGATTCTATGACTGTGAACAAGGAAGGACAGGGGGGGAAAACCTAAAAAGAACAAAAGAGCATACCTAAAATTAGCCATTTTCAATTTAAGCATGTTACTAATCCCCCTTAACCATCCCTGCAATTCAGACAATGAGGATCTAGAGTCCTGTCCATTAAAAAAAATGTTTAAGTGAAAGGTGCAAAATCGTGCCACACCTCTTCCATGTATGAATCAGGGAGGCAATGCTTGTGTTTTGAAGAAAAAAAGAGTATTAAAAACTTGTCCAGATGTTCACTCTTCTGCTTTAAATGAGCAAAAGCTGCTACTGATAATCAATCATAAGTCTGGAAACACCTTTTTTTTATCTGGTAAAGGACTGACAACACAGACACAGCTGGGAGTTAAATGGGGAATGATTTCTTTGCTGTTGTTATATGGTAGCTATGGTTATGCCAGCACTTACTTTTCAAGCACTCATGAGCCAGAGAATTACAATAGAGACATAAATATTTTCTCCAACCTGAGACTAAGCTCTGTCTTTGGGTACTATCTCTTTCAGCATTTCTGGACAAACATGTACCAAACTGGACAGTTATGCATCTCTGAAAAGAAGCTTTTTGCACTACAAAGTTTTTTAAAGACTTTAATCTTGGAAAAAAAAAAATACAAATCTGGCATGAAAAAAGGCCCTTGGCAAAGTACAAGCCCCTAGTCTGTTCTACTATCAGTTAGCATTACCAAAGAGAAGCCAGCACTCTATTTAAGCTACTAAGATTTCTCCAATCACAGTAGCATTTTCTTCCCCAATCTTCCAAGGGGAATTCAGAACCCAGGATAGACATAGAAATTTATTACTTGCAAAAAGAGACTAGTTTTTCTTTTCATCTTTTTCTTTTTGTCTTTTAAGCTGCCTTTGCAGAGATGTGCATGAACTCTCATTTCCTCTCTATCAAACCTGTGTGTTGTCTCAGACTTTAGTAAATCAAGTGAGGTTTGACTTAATGTGAATAACAGCATAACTTCTGAGCCAGATATTAATTGAATAAGTTGTAATTAGCTGTAAATATCCCTGAAAAAAGTACATATGAGAAGCAAATGGTAAGAATTTATATTTACTGCATGTTGTCTCGGTTTGGCTTCCACCCTAGTCTGATAAAACTCTAGGCACTGCAACAGAGCTGCAATGAATGGCCTTGTGTAGTCAACTCTGCTTCTGCAGTGCCCTTTTACTCTCGAGATTATCATGTAGGAGAAATAAACCTCAATGAAATAAAACACTATGCAAAATCCTCTCCCCTATTCTTGAACTTTCTAAGAGGTCCTAGAAAAGACCCCGTTGCATCTTTATCAAAATTACAGTGAGAGGAATGGCTAAAGTAAACAGGAATATTTGCTTTGGTTGTTATTTTGTTGTTTGTGCCTTTTTGCATGAGAGGACAGTACAGAGGCTTGTGTGACTTCTACTGGTCACAGGTGTGCTTGCTGGTTTTCCTAGCATACAGATGCTACTTCTTTTTGCCTTCATCTGATCTCATTGTGACTCTGAGCAGTTCATGGTATGACCAGCCAGTCCTGCAATTTCTGAAAATCATTTAAAAAAATTAAAAGTGGACAAATGTGTGTTTGGTGTGATCCCAGCATTAATGGGCTCTGAATTTCATTCATAATAAGTAGGAGTAGGAACAAATAGCAACCAGCCATGCAATGCTACAGAGACTAGAGGAATTCAGAAATAGAAACCAAATTGATGCCAAATATCCTTTGTCCAAAAAGGAAATGGTGGTCCCTGAATGGATGAGGGCCAAGCCATTCCCAGAATGTAGATGTCACAGAGTTGGAATGCAGCTATCTAGTTCAGCAGAGAACAGTTTCAAACTGGAAAAGAGAAGGAACACTCTGCTAGCAGTGACTGCAAGGAAGTTTAGCGGAGCAAATGTAGTCAGTTGTAAATCTGGCTGGAATACAGGGGTTAAATGCCTCTGTGTCTGCAGATACTGCCACAGGATCCACAGGGACAGAGTTCCATTAGGGACCATATAGAGTTTGTCACCATATAGAAATGTGGTGAAGAAATGCACACATCATTACTTGCAGCCACAAAATTCAGTGATTTAGATGAGAAAATATTTACCTGGAAAACTAATAGCAACACACAAATGTATAGGTGTGGGTTTTTTACACTAAACCAATAGTTTCTACTGAAGATTTGGTTCATTATCATATCAGTTCTCAGGGTTAAAATCTTATCTCTTTCCCAGGTCACCTTTCCTTATGCTTTCTTTGAGTTTTAAAGTTGCTGACATAATATTCTGTGCAGAGGTTGGAAATTATAGGACCACATTTTTTATGTTTTTATAAGAACATGAAACAGCTTTACAATAAAGATTACTTTTTATCATCTGTCTGCTACGCTGCAGAAGAGGTAATGAGGACTGTCAAAAAAAAAAAAATCTGATTTCTCCCATTCTCAACAACGGTTTTTTACACATCCTTTTCTAGCATGAAATAATTCTGTGAAAAATAAAGCAGGCATGAATCTTATTTGGGTTACAGAAAGGTCTGAATCATTTATAACTGAATTAATTGCTAGAAAGGCTTATGAGCAGCCAATTAGTAATATTTGTATTTGGATCTGCCAGTTGGCCCAGAACTGAAAATGAGTATTAGTTTTGACATAAAGACTGTAGTGTTCACAGATAAAAAAACATTCAATCAAAATCAAGAATATCCTTGAGAATTACTGCCTTGAATGGAACACGCCTGATGACTGGCCAGATAAATCTATCAACTGAAGCTGCCTAAGACGTTTCCCAACTACTGATTCAAATACTGATTCTGCAATCCTCATACAACATCCTGAAGCCCTGATTATTTTTTTTCTCCATCTATAAAGTCCTGAAAAAGTGTGAGGAAAAAATGATGCCAACACATGAAACCTACACAGGTGCCAACAAGCTGTTAATTTGTGTCCATTACATTTCCACAGGACTTTAGAGGACTTGATTTTCCCCACTCGGTGTTCCACTTTTCCACAAGCAGTAAACAAATTTCAAACTATTTTGAATTACCTTGAGAACTGTGAATAAATTCTGCAAATGATCAAGTAACAAAAGCAATGTCTCTGATGTTCCTCAGAAGCATCCTGTCAGAGACTAGCAAGGTTACAAGATGGAAACATGGGCTGGGATGTGCCTAGAACAGGTGGCTTCCAGGGGAACAATGCCACTGGTATTTTTCTTCCCTCCACATCCTCTTCTCAAGAAGAATGTAGCCCTGCAGAACATGGAACCAGAGGAAATTCTGAGTTGCTTCTGTGACTGAGCAAAGATTGATCCCTGGGAACCCCATATTTGCTTTGACTTGTCATGCTCCCACCATCCTGGTCTGACAAGACTCTGCCCAAAATTAAATATGAGAAGAGAAAAAAAATCAAAGGGAAATAACATGCATTGCCAAAAGAGTTATGTGCAGTCAGAAATGTGTAAGAGATGTTAGGCAAACATCTCTTACAAGTTATTCTTGTAGCTCCTGGACAGAATCAGAATTTTGTGAGTTATGGCAAATTCTAAATTTCTCACTTAATAAAAAAGTAATTGCATAATATGCCAAGACAGACTTCTGGCCTGTCCTCAGGCAGTGACACTCCTGGACTGTGTGCTTTTACTCTTTCTTGAATTATTTTTAACAGTTTTCTGCATTTTAATGTTTTCTATGTTCCTTACTACAGGCTCTGCTCTCTTTTAGGTTACAAACTTTGGGAGAAGTTGCATAGCCAAAGGCTTTTTCAGAATTTCTAAGTAACATATTTTGCCCATGAAGAATGCATTCACACTTTGCTGAAGTAAATTACAATAATATTCTATATAATTAGAGTATAACCTATAATGTGTTTGTGCCAGAGAGAAATTCTGGAAAAAAAAGGCAGTAGAAACGTTGTGTAATGCTTAGAGGAGTATTTGAAAGCTTTTAAGCTAAGCATCATTTAAAACAGATTTTAATTAAGGATTTTCCTTTTTTATTGCATTTTAAGGTCTCTAAGAGCATAACTTCCAAAAATAGTCAAGAATAAACTACATTCAGACCTACATATAAGCACATTTCTTGGCACAGACAAATGAAAACTATGATTGCTGACATCTCTTTGAAGGAAGATTTTCTTTTTTTTTTTTTTTTTCATCCCAGCCCTTGTTTTATTTATATGGCTCTGAACACTTTTTTATTTTTAATTATCCTAAGGAAAAGAAGGGGTGGAGGGAAACAGATCTTTGTTTTCCAACTGAGACACTGAAATGCATTCCAAAGCTGCTTTTGTTTTTAATTTACAGAAGCCTTCATGTCTAATCTACTAAGCCAACAAATAATCTGTTTGCCAGGTTTTACATGAAGAGTCGTGAAAAGTGCATACAGTTGCTGACTTTATTCTTTTTTAGGATACAGATTCATTCTCTGCCATAAACTTGAAAAGATCCTTTTGCAGAACTTTCCACAATGAGTTTATTTTTAACTATGCATTTTGTTTCCCAGGAGGTATTTCATTTTTGCCAACTTACTTGAATATCTTTAGCTCTATTTCTTAATAACAACAAAATTAGTTGGTTGCCTTATCTGAAAGATAAAATAGCAAATCCAGTACCCTTGTTCATGAAATAAGCTGTTTAAAAGCAAAAAAAAACAGTATTGAGAAATATGTTCCCCTCTGAAAATTAAAAAGGTACAAAGCAGATGACCACTCCCACATATTTCCATACACAGAAAAATCCTTCAGCATCCTTCAGTTCTTTCAGAATAACCCTATATCCTACATGTCCTAATATTGAAGGGGCATTCTAGTATTTAAAAACTTTATGTGTATCCTGAGAGCCCCCAAAACATTGCAGGAGAACACCACAAAACTCTAGTGTCCCTACACCTCTGTAAATGTCTTCTGAGAAATCCCTGTATGTGGGCAAGACAGAAACAGTGTTTTGCAGTGAGATTTTTGGATGGTGTTTACTACAGTGAGGAAATTTCTTTTTGAGTGGAGCAGTGCACCACCACATTTGAATTACCCCCCTCTTTTCTATTAGGGTACATCTCCTGCACTAGACAGCTCTAAATCTGGCACAGTTGTATGAATGAACTTGAAGGTGCAAAAAACATTACTGAACCCACTGCCAGCTCCCCCAAAACTGAGTTTTGTTAGAATTTTCACAGGCAAGGGCAGGGCTCAGAATGTGTTGTGTTCCTCCAGAGATCCTCCCTCTCCTTCTCTCAGAGAATGGCTATATGGCTTTAGATGGGCTGAAGTAAAGAAAATTAACAAAAAAAGGCAAAAAAATCTTCAAATAGAAATAAAACAATGGGTGACACCTTTTTAATTCACTACATATGTGAATAAAAATTTGAAAAAAGTGCAGAAGAATTACTAACCATTTAATTGTAACATCTTACACCTATGTTGCTTTTAAATACATGTAAGAAGGATGTTCAGAGTCCCAGCCCTTGGGAAGCAGTCAATAACTTACAAAATTTAGGAAAAAAGTTATCCATGCCTACCAGCTGTAGGTAAAAGGCTTTGGCCTCAGCTCTTACTGCAGAATTGTTGGTATAGCCAAATATAGAATTTTTAAGGTCAGAATAAATGAAATTTTAGATATTCCTTTAAATTTCATCAAAGATATACTAATAAACAGAGCTTCACAGATAGTGATGATTTTAGATGCATTGCAGATTATGCACTTATTTGTATGGCCATGAATTCTCAATTCATTTGAGGGTTTTTTTTTTATCCAATACCTTTCATCTACTTCATTCATGTTGAGTTCTATATTACTGTACAAGTCAGCCTGTTCTTGGGCTACTCAGAATATAAGGAGATATCTGTGCTAGTGAATTCCAGAATTTAGTTTTTCGTAATTTTACTTAAACCATCACCACAGAAATGCATTTTCAAAATTTGTTACCAATATCCTGAGAATAAAAAAAAATCCCAAAATTCAGAATAAGTTTTTTCTTAATTTATGCTCACAATTCACTTTTACTTGAATAGATTTATTATCTGTATTCATTAGTTCCTTCTTGCAGAACCGTCAGTGCCTCTTCATAAAGGAACTCCGTTCTAAAACCTCCACCTCTCAAACACCTTCCTCATCTCTCCTGACTGAAGTAAGGTGATACAAATTCCTCCTCAGCCCCACTTTTTTAATATGGAGGAAAACCACCCTTCACAGTAATTTGCACCGAGGACAGCATGGAGTCAGGATGTGGGCTTGAGCACCCACCTCCTTCACTCTGTGTAGTTTGCCTCCATTGCAGAGCAACCTCAAACAGTGCTCATGGCTGTGGAATAGCACGAAATGGGGAAAAATTCTCTCAGTGAAGAAGAACTGTGGTGCAGGGAGAGTCAAGCCATAAGTTTAACATGAACAAGTCAAATTCATGGCACTGCCTCCATTCCTAATAATTGCTACTACTAAGAGAACTTGTATTGTCCCACAGTTCCCTGTAATGCAGATCATTACATCTTTCTGCCAATGTAGCACAGTAAAATTACATGGAATGATTATAAAAATTTCATTTGAAGGAAAAAAAAAGTTTTCTATCACATGTTGTTATTGATGATGCATTTGACTGTGTTCAGCATCTCCTAGGCAACATTTATAGCCAAAGAATTTAGGAAAGCAATGTAGCCTCTCCCCTCCCTCCCACAGCTCCTGGTCAGGCTGCTGTGCACTTCATTAAATTCTTTTTTTTTTAATCTTCTTCCTTTACATACCCTTGAGGCACATGTTCTCAAAAGTGAGAACCACTCAAATATAGTTTACATTATCCCACAGAGCACTATAAAGAGGCAAGAAAATTGTCAAACAAGGTGACAAGATTCACACCAAAAATCATTTTGTAAACTCTCAGAGATGTTGTCACAACAAACCCTGAGGAAAAAATTTACTTCCTCGGCAGCCAGTAATGGGGAAGGTGACAGGAGAGCAGAAAGAGAAAATGAAGACTCCCACATGCACTTGGGATGCTTTTCAGATCCTCAGCTTTGTCTATAGTTAGGTTGCTCGATGGTTTTTGATCACCAGTCTCTATTGCCAGTGCAACTGTTAAATTCTGTGTGCTCCTCGATGGGCTGGGTGCATTTTCACAGATGCTATCATCACGCTTTAACTGCAATAATCATGTTGGACTTGTGCTCTTACTCTACTACACTACAGGCCAGCTCTTCTACACTACTTTCTTAAAATGTTTCTTTGTAGGGAGTGATTATACCCAAAATCTGATGAGAGGAAACATGATGGAAAAAGAAAGTGCCCAAAAAAGTGGCAAATTAGGGTATGAACAGACAACTGCAAACTACAATTAGCACGGCTTGGCAATTTCCCCACTTAGGAGCTGACTTGTACTAATGGTTCATAGTACACTTCTGATTCACTGCTACTGTAAAGAAAAGTAGATTATTTTAACCAAGTTGCTAGTTTGAATCAAGATATTCTAATATGGAATACCTCTTACCTTGGAATTACAGTTAGAAGCACACACGCAAGCAATGAGCAGCAATTCCTTGAGCTATGAAAGCTCAGTTACTTGCCTCTCCCCCTTCTCTAAATTTCTACAGCATTTGTTACAACCAGTACAGGACCATAATTTCCACTATCCTAAAAACACTGACAGCTCTCCTATGTGCTTTACACAAATAAACAGTAATGTGATATCAAATTTCCAGCTCTAAGCTGGCATCCACAGCAGTCACTGGGACTAAATCAACAGCAGTTCCTGCTTGATGAGACTAAAGGGCACAGTTCTGTGTCTGTGCTTAGGCTCAGCCTCCCCAGCTGTCCAGACCTATTTATCCCCAGGGACCAGCCAGGGCTTTTTCCCTCCTTGTGCACCAAATTCCCTTTGCAAAGAAAATTCAGGTGTATGAGGGGACTGAATCTTCTAGAACACAAATATAGCCAGCAGTATCTTGAAAAAAATAGGCAATGTATTCAAGATTTTCAAGTTTTTTAACAAATATGAGCGACTGCCAGCTCAGGATGAAAATTAACACACAGAATCATAGAATGGCTTAGGTTGGAAGGGTTCTTGAAAACCCTATAGTTCCACCCCGCTGCCATGGGCAGGGACACTTTTCACTAGACCAGGCTGCTCAGAGCCCCATACAGCCTGGCCTTGAACACCTCCAGGGATGAGCAATCCACAGCTTCTCTGGGCAATCTCTTCCAGTGTCTCACCACCCTCACAGCAAAGCATTAATTCTTAATACCTAATCCTAATCTACTCTCTTTCAGTTTGAAGCCATTTGCCCCTTGTCCTGTCACTACATGCCCTTGAAGAAAGTCCCTCTCCATCTTCCTCTAGGTTTCCTTAAGGTACTGGAAGGCCATATTTATCTTTTTTAAAACCTTTTGTCAACTCTTCAGTCAGGAAAATTTTCCTTAGATCAGAGTTTAACACTTTAATTGATCACACTTTTACCATACTTAGAAATACAGATGTGATTGTCCTAGGGTTTTTTAAAGAAATATATTCTTAACATACTTGTCTAAGAAGTTTCTTCCTAGCAATTCAAAAATTTACAGCAGCTTGAAATGATATTTCAGCTACAGAATTTATAGCCTGTGAACAGTGGCAGGACAAACTCTTTTATTCTGCTCTCACTTGCTGTTTATCCTTCCATGTTTTCATATACTGGTTTCTCCCCTGAAAGCTACAATGCAAAAGACTCTTCTGAAAAGCTCATGATTCTGCACAAGCTGTCAAATGTTCATCATCACCAGCAAAAGGTTTCTGAGGATCCTACTCTCCTATGTGAAAACTCATCCTGATTGAGTCAAAGAGCTGTCCTGTCTTGACTTGAACTGAAACCACCAAACTCTGAATAGGAACAAAAGGTTATGAATTATCACACTGGGTAGCATGAAAGGGCCTAGAAAGTAAGCGAGGCAGATACTTTATAACACATCAGAAAGCAAACAGTGTAAGCTAAACAAGATACACTGGAGAATTAGTCAGGTTCTCACAAATATTTTCCTCATTTCAAAACCAGAATGGCTTCTGCCTTTTTAAATGTACAAACATTTTAGGGGCATGATGCTCTGTGACACTTAATAGGAAGCCAAGTCTTTTTTTAGCTCAGATAAGAATGGCACTGCTGTGCAACCACTTTGTGGCCCATGTGAAAGCATTAAGCAAGGCACAGAGAAATCAGTCTTCCTGGTTTTTTGCACACCATTCTCATCAACAAAAGCATCTGGAGCTAGTCTGGTACTAAAATATGCTAATAGGGAGATCACACCGCCTACATAGCACTAAGTAGTTCTGCATCACATTTGTTTCAGAGCTGACAAAAGTCCCAGAAAAAGAAAGCCAACCATTAAAAAAAAGAAAAAAAAATAAAAAGAAAAAAAAAACCAACAAAGTCACACAAAAAACCAAAAACCAAACCCCCAAAAACCACCCCAACACTTGAATTCCTCCTCCCTCACCCTTAGTTATCAGCCACCGCATTGTCAATGGTGCCATTACAACTGCTTGGTAGAACAGATCACAGAAGAGATCTTGCTTAAAACAGCTGGATTAAGATGGAATTGGGACATTTGCTTTGTTTGTTTCTTTCACTGAGGACCAGCCCAGTTTGTAGCATGGTTACACAAAGGTGCATTGACACAGTTTTGCTAAGAGCAAATCCTCCCTGACCAGTCTGGCAGTCACCTATGATGGGGTGATGACAGCAGAGGACAAGGGAAGTACAGACTGACATCACCTACCTAGACTTCTGAAAGGCCTTTGACACAGCCACACACAACACCCTTATCTCCAAACTGGAGAGAAATGGATTTTGAAGATAGAATATATATTGGATAAGGAATTGGCTGGATGGATGCAGAGAGTTGTGGTCAATGGCTCTGTGTTGAGGTAGAGGCCAGTGACAAGTGATGGCCCCCAGGGCTTTGTCTTGGGACTGGTGCTCTTAAATATCTTTTTCAATGAAGAGCTGAAGCACCTTCTGTATGGGGACAGGCTGAGAGACCTGCTCAGCCCAGATAAGAGGAAGGCTCCAGGATGACCTTGCATCAGGCTTCCAGCACCTAAAGGGAAGCTACAGAAAGTAAAAAAAATACAGAACAGAGGGACTTTTGAGAGGGGCATGTAGTCATAGGACAAGGGGGAATGGCTTTAAGCTGAAAGAGGAAAGGTTTGGATCAGATATTAGAAAGAAATTATTTTCCATGAGGGTAGGGAGGCATTGTAAATATTTGCCCAGAGAAGCTGTGGATGCCCCATTGCTGGCAGTGTTCAAGGCCAGGTTGGATGGGACTCTGAGAAACCTGGTTTGGTGAAAGGTGTCCCTGCCCATGGCACGGGGTTGGAACTGTATGATCTTTAAGGTCCTTTCCAGCACATACACAAGGAATTGTATCACATTTTCTAGAGATAAATAAAAGATTATTCTTTTTCAGGACAGCCAATATGAGGTAGCTTCATATAAGAGGGCTGCCCAGGCTAGTTTTACAGGACTCCAAGCAGACACTTGGATTGTTAAAGTCAAAGAGCCTGAATGTTAATGAAAGCAGAAAATACTGCCTTGTGTCCTGTAGTGAATTCCTGCTTTGCTCAGCCTTGGAATGAAGATTACAGACCATGAGGTCAGAACTGAAAGGTATAAAATTGAGCACCCTCATAACCAAGCACTTAGTATTTAGTGTCCCTGATCACTAACTCCAGGAGCTGTTTCCAAGTGCACCTTAGTGATGACACCCTGAAGCTCTTGCAGGGGGTGGGTGGGTGTGGATGAGTGTATATGAGTATGGAGTGAGGATGTGTTGTGTGTATTTTCCGGCCCCTCATATATTCATACACCACATGTTTGAGAAATAGAACCCGAATAGTAACCAAAGGCTCAGTATATTCAGTGGAGAATAAAAACTGCATGTTCAAACAGGCATTAACGTGAGTGGGTTGGTCAAATTTTCCCTATAGTTGTTTTATTCTGGGAACCTCACAATGGAGAAAAGAATTCTTTTGATATTCACATTTCAAAGAGCACACTTTTGTGAATATTTTCAAAAGAAGATGATAGCAGCACTGATTTCTATAGACTGTGTATAAACCAACACATGCATATGCACAAACATACATGCACAGCGTATACATATGTATATGTAGAACTATCTGTAACAGAAGAGGAGATCCTTTCATTTTGCCTTTTGTGCTGCTCACTCCAGGAATCTACCCTTGATCTTGGCAGAACTGATAGTTTATAATGAATACTTCTCCAACTTTCATGGCTGGCATCAAGGAAACACCTGGGAGTAAGATTTGTTCACAGTGGTTTTGTACATTTCCTTTTTAAACATAGTTACTGTTCTGTTTGCCTCTAATAAACATTTTTATTGTGTTTAAATATTTTATTTGTTTGGGAAAAACCAAAACAAATGAAAACAAATAAGTAAACAAGAGGGACTGCTGTGCTTCTGCAAGTGGAAAGAGGTATTGAAAGGGTAAAGAAGGCCACTGTCAGGAGATGTGCCATTGTCTGCACTGCAGATTAGCTTCACCTGACATTTATCAGTGCCTCATTTTCTCTTTAACTGCCTACATAGAAAGAGAAGTATAGGAAAATGATGATCATTCTCAGGAAAGCTCTGACTTCTATTTAAAGTACTTGCATTGTCCTCAGAATCATGGCATTTACTTTATATTGCATTCATCTCAACAACAACACTGTGAGATTCAGAATTTAATATTCTCACCTAACAGAAAGGAAGTGATGCATTAAGAGGCCAAATCATTTACAGAGGATGACACCAGAAATTTCTGGCAAAGCTCTAAGAATCTGACATAGAAGACTTAAAGTACAGCCTATTTTTTTGCATCAGTTTAATACAACTGATATTAATCCCAGAATTAATATTTTAGACAGGATAAAATGCCAGATGTACAGCAGAGTAAACAGAATATATGAAGTAGAGATTTAGAGACACAATACCCCATTCATTCTATTTTAAGGAACCAAGTCAGCACAGTCAGATAACATTCACATTCTACATTGATGTGGTCAGACTTCCTTTGTCATTATGACATTCCTCACTCCTTCCTTTCTGTGCAATTTTCTGCTTGAGGATTGAAACATCCTTGACTCTAGGTAGTAGACCTAAAACTGCCTATTCTGAGATTTGAATTATTTCCAGTAACAACTTCTGTTCTAAGCAAGTTATAGAAATTAGAAATAGAGCTAGCTGAAAAGGTGTGGTGTGTTTTAGGGGATCTCTTTGAAAAGGTCTTGACTAGCTCTGCCCTAAACCAGGACATTCTGTAAACTGAATAGGGAAAAAAAAAACAAAATTGAAGAATCAGATATCTCAGAAAACCAAGAACATCTGCTTTGATATTCAATTTAAATAGCAAACTTACAACCTAAAGACATACATGCAAGAAATACAATCAGTGAACAGGGTCTTATTCCATCACCCCTTTGATAAAATTTTGGGGTAGAAACCAGTGAAGAGTCAATCCTTTTTCCACATACAGGTTAACAGGAAGAGGCTTTTTTAAGGACTCTGAAATTCTTACATGAGAGCCCTAGTACTTATGTAGGTAGTTTAAGAAAGCAGCTGTAGAGTCTGTAAATCTCAATATTCCCTCATACTCTACTGCTCCAGCTGAACATGGAGAGGAAGAGCACTCTGTGGGATATTTTTCCTTCCTGTGATACCCTGCATTTTAGTCTATCCCATCTCTGGAAAGAAGCTTCACTGGAAGTTCAATCAATTCCACAGCTTCAAATGTGTTTCAAAACCAGCACACATGAAAAGGGGAATAGAGGGGAGCTTCTAATTCTGTATCTTTATGAATACTTATGAAAATATGTGGATCAAAGCCTCTTCCTCTGCAAGTAAATTTCAAGCTTCCTGTAGGACTCAAAGAAAATGTATTAGAACTCATATTTCAGTTAGCATAAAGCATTTTTCCTAATTTGCAGGGAACTGCTTCAGAAATAGAGCAAAACAGCCTAAACCAGGCCTTTCTTCTACTTCCCTTTTCAGGGATAGAACTAGAATGCAAGCCATCTGTGTCATTACCTTCACAACCAACTCTAGCCTATCTTACACACATGAAAAGTACATCTGAAGAGAGAAATGACCCCAGGTTAGACATAACATCCCTAGCTCTCCCTACTGAAACAAAAATCAGCCAAGCTGGCACCTGCCAAAGCCCTTTTGACTTCAGAGTGGTTGATTAAACTGAACACTTGTTCCAACAATTCCAGGTCACAACTCTTGCCAATCTCTGCCATTTCTCCTGGAGGAGCAAATCAGTTGTTAAGGGACAGTCCACAGTGGAGAAATTCCACTTTCAGTACTTGGCTGTAACAAGAAGCTGTGAACACAAATACTTCTGACTTGAGATTCTCCTCCCAAACCCAGAATTGCCCAGAACTCAAAC
Organism: Anomalospiza imberbis; assembly: GCF_031753505.1. Taxonomy (NCBI): domain Eukaryota; kingdom Metazoa; phylum Chordata; class Aves; order Passeriformes; family Viduidae; genus Anomalospiza; species Anomalospiza imberbis. The sequence continues at coordinate 50,044,437 of NC_089686.1, read as the reverse complement.
AGTCGTGCCCTCTACACCATCCTTTAGCTTTCTAACTCCCAAACCTATTAAGAAATTTGGGAGCAAAAGAAGTTATGTGTACAAGGTTTGCTCTGCATACAGGAAAGAGGTGCAGTGCCTACTGAGGTCTGAGCTTTCAGGTGAAGCTCTTTTTCCAGAGACAGAAGTAGTACTACAACATGACAACCAGGAGAAAAAAAAAATTAAAAATTCTTTCTTGGATGTTTGTCAGAAGCAAGAATGAAACGAAGATAAAAGAAGGTAATTAACTGAGACCAAAGAAACTTCCTCTGCTTAGAAGGAGGGGAATTTCTACTGGTAGGAAGACGTTAGTTTTGAAAAACACCTGCACCTGTTAAACAATTACTGCAAAAGGAAAACAGAACACTGAATTCTGTTGAACGAGCACCTCCCAACTTTCAAAACCTGGACCCTGGAAAAATAAATTATACCAGCAGTTTTGTATTGGCACAAAAAACTAGTGCATCTCCTATTACATCTACTCAAATATCACACAACACCAAAAATTCCAATATATAGCCAGGAATTTCACAAAAGTCAAACCAGGGTAATAGCATTCTTTGAATTTTGGTGCACATCAGTCCTTTTTTTTCCACATTCACATCTGAGAAGAGAGAAATTAGTAGGTGGGACCTTAAAAGGAAGGGGGTCACTTCCCAGTTCTACCACAGACCTGATGCACTATTTAAACCAGTCATTCAGTCTTTGCATCTTCATTCCCCAGCAGTAAAATCCAGACAATAAATTAATTTATTCTGTTCTTCTACTCATTTGCATGGGTTGAAAATGTTGAAGGGCAAGGGCCATCGCTTACTATGGATGCATGCAATATCTGATACAATAGATATCTGAACCCAGCAGGGCCTTTAAGGGCTACCTTGTGTTTGAAGTACATTCCAAAGTATACTGTTCCATACTAAATATGTCTCCCAAGAGCTTATTACAGTGAAAGCTACATAAAGATTCATGATCACTCAGTGTAATTTAGTGTCAGAAATGAAGGAGTCAAGAAAAGTATCTATAGATAATTGCCTGTCTTCCCTCCTTCCCTACGCACATCACCAATAAAACAGTGTGGTGGAGATAGAAGGGGAAATAAAAGCTACATCTGTCTTTGGTGAATAAATAATGGCCAAAAGCTACTAAGAAATCTCAGTTCTTCAGCCTTAAATTGTCTACAAAAATAAAGTTTCCATATATTGGCATTAATGAAGAACAATCTTCTTGTTTTTTGTGAGAGGAAGAGCCACCTTTTTAAGGGATAAGTACACCACAATCTGGAAATCCTATTAATAACATTAGAGTCCTGAACTTTAATGTATTAATGAATGGACGTGCACCCATGCTGTAATCATGGATTTCAGCATTGCCTTTGATGCTTCATTGGTCACAAAGCTCTTACAAAATGTTTGAAGTGTCTGGCTGTGTAATAATGATTTATAATTCTCTTGAACCAAAGCAAAATTTGCTAGTAAAAATCATTTTTGAAATAAAAAATAAATTGTGACTGGAGGGTCTGGGTTTGTTTCAAAAAGAGATCACCCACAAGCAGCAAATTATTTAAAAAGCCACTGGTTCTAGTGTTTTGAGATAGGGAGCGTACAACTCCGAATTTCAAAGTAGTGTTAATTAAGATCAGTTTATTAAAATGTCAATCTTTTTAACCAAAAATTCTCTACCATGAATATGAGCTGCAAGTTCCTTTATGTTCAGCTTTTCATGAAGAAAATTATTTTTTCCTCATACTTAACATGCAGCTTTATCCTTTTTCTTCCTCTTACTTTTTTTCTCCCATCTCTTGTTGTTGGGGTTTTCTTATAGAATAAATAGTCTTTGTATGCTTGTTAGATTACTTCTCCCCCCCTTCCCTCTTCTCTATTAGGAAGGTCTCTGAGTTACTTACATTAAAACAGCTGGAAAAAAAAACCCTTATAAAATAATCTTAAAAGTTTCATGAATTTTCTTTGTTCTTTTTCAGCTCAGTCCAAGACTCACCAGAGTCAATGAAGTTTTACTTCAGAAAAATCAGGGCCATATATGAAGTTAATTGCATTGCTTTATTATCATGAGTGCTTCCATTCCAAGATTCTGTTCTGAAATAGTGCAAAGAAAAGGGCTGAACAAGAATTAATCTGACAAGAATAACCAGGAGTTGTATGTCCTTGCCACTCAAAACAGTTCTTTTTGAAAAAACATTGAGGAGAACCATCCAATAATAAAAAAAAGTAAATCTGCTAATGAAAAAGGAATGGATATGGTACAACAGGATACATCCCTCTGTTCTGTTTTAACTGCAAATTTCCTCACTGTTCCCTAAAGTTGTAGGCTTGTGTTTTTAATATCTGTGATAAGCATTAGGGCTTCTTTCTTAATCTTTGCAAATAATTCCTATTTTTTAAAAATTTATTTCAGACAACAATGTATTTCTGAAGGAGATATTGCAAAGCAGAGACAATGAGCAGTGCTTTTACCCATGTCTACAGATTCAGGGCTGAACGAGCTCCAGAAATACAAGAAGAATACCAGGAGATAATCTGTGGCACAGCACAGCCAAAGGAATCCCTATTCCCTGTCATTGTGAACAAGAGTGTTACACCTTCTGTCTTAACTTGCTTATAAATTGTTGGAAAAGTGTGCTAGCATGCACCACCCTAGAGAAAATGATGCCAGGAGGAAAACATTTCCTAAGACCTCACTAAGTGGCAACAGAAGGAAAACAGCCTTGCTCCTTGCCAGGACTCAGGATTATCACTCATGTGGGAGAAATACACTTAGTATAAACAAAGAAAACATCTTCCTCTTATTCACTTTTGTCTTTTCTCCCTTGACTCTTTGCCTCAAGAAACAGATGAAAGAACAGGATCTCACTGCTTAGTCATATGTTTATTTCCACCCCCTCCATCACCTACTCTTTCCACTTGTTCCTGTTATTAGCACAAACTCTGAACCCGTCACACAGTTCCCTTGTGGGGACCATACAAACTCGTTAGAGCTTCAGGCTGACATTTGTCAGCTCCTCTTCCTATTATAAAACAGCACATGATACTTTGTGCTGGCAGAGGGAACCTTGCTGTTGATCTTGGCAGAGCCCCCATTCTCATGAACCAAAGGTGTGCTATGACTTAGTAAATTGTGTTCTGTCATACAAAGGGGTTTTCCATATTTTTCATCTGCAGATACAATTTTTTCACAGCTTAGGGAAAAGCAAACTCCAATACACCTACAACCCTCTATAGCACTGATCGCTGACTTCTGTCCCTCACAAAAAAGCTACTATTAATCAGCAGGGTGAGCCATAACACCCCTTCAAGCTTTTTCACCCAAAGGAATAGAAAGATTTAATGCAGTCATAGCCAGACCTATCCCATCAATCAGTAGAATAGTGACTGATCCCACACTCTCTTAACCTCCCAAGATCTGATGTACAATTTGGTGCAGCAAACATCTTCCCAGTAAACTCCTCATACATCAAGCCTTGAAGCAGGATATTAATATAACTTCTGGGGGAAGTTATGAAGAGCTATTTCTGGACAAATGAAGAAATCCATCTAAGGAGTAAGGGAAGAGTCACACTCAGTGCTAATATATTGATTCAAACTGGTTGCAAAATTGTTTCATAGTACAGCTACAATTATTTTTTCAACAAATCAAATTTAAGTGGAGGGTCATCCTCAAAACTACTTCACTTGTTTATTTATACACAATGTGTAATATATTATATATAGTTGTATAAATGATTATTATATTTTATACAGCAATATATAATTTATATGATATTATGAATATATATATAATATTTTAATTATCTATTAAACATTGGGTATGTTTACCTAAAGATATAATTTCATGGAGCAAAGCAGACTAGAGATGCTTATATCAAGTTCAGTCAGGACCTTAATACATCCTGTTTTCATCTACAGGCAATTGCATTTCAAAAGTGTAGCCAATGTCTTCTGAACCTGTTTGACTACCAAACCTCAGCTCCATTGGCTTTAACTGATCGTTACTTTTTGTACATTTATGTAAAATGGTTGTTGCTATACTAATGTTTCATACAGATTAAAATGTGCTTCTTTTGTATTTGTAGCAGAGTTATTAAGGTGCAATAACTGTTTCCACACAAATTTCTGGCTTTAATCATGGATAAAGATCACAGCACAAACTTCTACTCTGCTTTCCATGAAAGAACAAGAACTCTGGTAATCACTGGCTGATGCAAAGGAATTGATATATGACAGAAGTCACCAGGGAAACAGTCTTGAATCCATCACTGTAAGGAAATACGGTTCTCATTGTTATCCTGTCATGTAAGGAAAATGATATCCCAGATCAGAAGTTGTTTAACTACCTCATCTTCTGACAGGCTGTGCTGGTTTTCTCTTGTAGAAGGAAGAATTCCCTTTCAGCTGATTGCTTCGAGGTTCCCCTATAGGGATCCCCTGTTTGCTTTGGGCATAGGCAGAACCCAGTGTAAAGTAAATACATTTTCCAAATCTGGTGACTTAGCTTCAACTCACTAAAGTCAATGGGGTTCTTGCACAGGAGAGGTTAATTCTTTCCACTTTGAGTCTATACTATTCTTGCAACCAGTCCAAGGTGGTTTTTTTTAGTGCAAGAAAGCAGATATGCCTAGCAAAATGCCTTTATTAATTCACACTCCAAACCAAAACACATGAGCTGAAATAACGAGTCCCTATATGAAAATATGTAAGCTCATAGCCTAAAGTTGTTTCTGAAGACAAAAAAACCAAAACAAACAAACAAACAAAAAAACCAAGAAAACAACAGCAAAACAAACAAAAATTCCCCAAAAAAAACAAAAAACCCACAAAAAAAAAAAAACAAACAAAAAAACCCAAAAAAAACCCCAACTAAGTAAATAATATACTTAAAATCTGCAGAAGACAAATAATGCAACATATCTCATCCTCACATTATGAGGGGGAAAAAAACCCAAACTAAACACACCACATAAAAATCTGACAAACATACTAAAACTAAGTTTTCTGGTGCTCTTTGCTGCCACTGAAGGTACAAAATTCTACTAATCTTCCCAAAGATTTCTTCATAATACAATATATTTTTGTTAGCTGTACCTACTTTATAATCAATATTCACTCTGCAAAAAATTTTAATAACTATCATGAAAAATAAGTAATTTGTTGAGATACACTAATAGTCCAAAGCCATCACACTGCAACTACCTGCAAGAGACTTAATTTCCACTTGAAAAAAACTTCCTGCTACTCTAAAAGTTGAGGAGTCTGTTTTCTTAAATTAGGGCACTGCACAATTAGATAGTTTGTAATTTAGAAAGTAAAACATACTTAGTAAATCCAGATTTAAAATACTTGCTACAATATTCCAATTTGGCAATATTTTAACATTACAAGAGGTTTACATGCCCATAATTGTGGTGTAAACATGAAGTTTAAAGTATAACTAGCTTTTCCTTTATATTTCTATTTAAAATATTTACGTGAATTTTATATATTCATATACATTTATACATATAAGTATAATAATTGTATATATGTATACATACATGTGTAATATTTATATGTCATCAGTATTATGTCTCTACTTATGTGCATATAAATATGTATACACACATCATTCATATGCTGGTTACATAGAAAGAAAATACAGCATCCAAGTCCCTTCTGGTTTAAGCAGAATACTAGCTTTTAATCAAATTAATTAATAAAGGTAAAAGGAAATGTCTTCAAGTTGTGCCAGGGGAGGTTCAGGTTGGACATCAGGAAGAATTTCTTCACTGTAAAGTTGGTTAAACTTTGGAATGTCCTGCCTTTGAAATGTCCCACTTTGGAAGGTGGTGGGATCATCATCCCTGAATGTGTTCAAGAAATAGCTGAAGGTGGCATTCAGTGTCGTGGCCTAGTGGGCCTGGTGGTGATCTTGGAGGTCTTTTCCAACCTTAATGATTCTAAGACCACTATAGTGGAGATATCCCTAATTCCAGTGAAGTACAGCACTGCCATAGTAATCTAAGAACTGCAGCATTAGTGGAGACATGCAACAACAAACCCAAATGAAATCAGATTTAAACACAAACTTTTTCCCACAAATTTTCCAGTCACTTCACTAGGTTTTCCACAAGCAGAGTAGTGCTGTCTAAAAACAGAGATGAGCTGGAAATACCTTAAAGGCGCTGATATTTTGAAGCCATATATTGTGGCAGCAGCTCTCTGGCTACAGAGCGCAGCACACAAATTTCCCAGGCCTTTCAGGGAAAGGCTGTGAGAAGATCAGAGAAAAGGATGATAAACAATTCTTATCTTCACTTGCTGCACCTGTTGTTGTGAACATGTGGAATGTTTTATGGAGATTTGTTTACTAAAGGCGGTTTCTTGATTGGCCAATGGTGATAGTGTTTAGGTGGAAGGACCAATTGGATCCACCTGTATCATGACTGTAAGGGCAATGGGTTTCTTAATAAGTATGGTATAATAAAGTGATTGATGAGCCTTCTGAGAATCATGGAGTCAATGGTAATTACTACAGTCTGGGGGCCTGTAGTGACAATATGTCACTTGTTTAAGCACCGTTAGCCAAGCACAAAGAGACACAGCAAGCAGGATATACTTATCTAAGAAGTGTAATGCAATTATTTATTGGTCAATAGACTTTGACCCCAGTTTCCTCACTCCTCCTTCCTTTTTAAGATTCTATCCCTTTCCATGCTGGCTTTTTCTCTTCTAGAGCCATTGAGCTACTAATGACCCTCTCTCAACAATCATGGTTCTGCCTGTATTTTTAACTTTCTTATCTCTGCAGATGTTTTTCTGCTTTAGCAGCTGCAGTCCAGATTAAACAGCTGGACTGCAAGAGCTGGGCCCTGGTTCCTTGACATGCAGGCAATTGAAACCACACATGCAGGGAAGCTTACAGCTGGAGTTGCAGGCAAGGAATGACCCATCTCTGACAAGTCCAAGTCTCCCGTATTAAAGAGTCCGGAATTTTACTGGGATCTAATTTTCAAACTAATTTTGAAATTAGTGTCTTGTGCGTGGCAACTTTCACAATGTTTTGTGTGGCACAGTTAAATCCTAGAATTACAATGAAATAACACAATTAAAAATCATGTTTCTGACTTCTAAACCGTCTTCCTTGACTGACCAAGAGTCCACTGTCTCTGGACTCTTAATGGTGTTGGAAGTTGAGCAAAACCAAAGCCTCATTCTATAACTGTATATTACACCAGTATTTTTCAGGGTTCATCTGATTCTCACTGTTTGTGGAGAACAATGTCATGTGATAGATTTACATCATTTCAAGAGCTTTTGATTTAATAGAAAAAAAGGGAGGTTTGTTGCATAACTAAGACAGTGAAGAGGAGGTTATGAAATTCAAGTACGGGGCCAAAATCAATCCCAGGCACAAACTGTGAATGAATTAAATACTTCACTCACAAGTCCATCAATACATTACTGAATATCAAACTGAGGACACACTAGACAAACCCAGTTTCTCTGTGCATCTCTGAAAAATGAGAAAAAATTATTTCCCTTTCAAAACAGATGCTCTGAGTTATAGTACTTTAATATTTCTTTAATACTTGGAGATTCCCAGGTAGAATATATTGGCCTCAAAATAAGTCAAAGTATTATTCTATTATTACCCATTTAACACCTAGTTAAACTTTACTTAACCCACTGGCATGCACCCAATACATCCCCATTAAGTTAAATATTGCTGGTGCACTATTGTTTAAATTAAGCCCTAGTCTAAGCAGCAGTAAATGTCATTCACTGTCATTAGGGTAAATTGGTTCCCTGGGCAACATACCAGGAATGCAGGTGTCCTGATTACTTGGGTTCTCATTAAATACTGTACACTATTTCTTCAAAAATGGAACTCAAGCTGATTCTGAGAAAAAGCCTCCACTCCTCCTTTTTGCAGTGAGGAAGGATGCATAAACACAACCACCAGAATGTACATGCACCCACCTCCCCTCAGCAACTCCCAGATCCCTCAGCAGAACAACATTTGCCAATGGTATCCTGGTTTAGTCACAGGCCCTGAGCACAGAAGAAGCTCTGCCCAGATAGGGATCTATGAGAGAACAAGGGACTATTGAAGCCAGGCATCCTCCTGCAGACAGCTCTTTATGTGACTGAAACCTTGAAGCAGATAAGGCTCTGCACAGATGGAAGTATTGCTCCTATAGTAAATTGCGGGACCAGAGCTTGAGATGATAATCACTTGCTATTTATCAAGGACTGTGTCTTCTGTGAGGACCCTAGCATACCTCAGGGGGCTAAATAATAATGAGATATACTGTGTCTCACACACCTGAAGAATTGCAGATCAGCTGTGATAACACATTCATGCTCTTATTGAATTTTTCAGTTACTAATTGACCAAATAACCTAAAGTGTATTAGCTTAATAACCATAAACCCCCCACAGATTTTCAAAAATGTGCTACTTTTCTTCTCTATTTAAAAGAAACAGAGGCTTTGAAATACTAACTTAAGTAATTTTATTTCTGTTCAATAGAGGATTCATGCACTGGAAGAGTTAAGGAAGTGATGGTAGTGCTGAGAGTCAGATGAACTGCTCCTGTTAGCAACTCCTTTATGGAGCTGAAAGACAGCTGGTGATCCTTGCCTTGGGGTTAGCAATTCAATATCTATTTCAGGGCTTTTTCTCTCAGCAGTGTGAACCCTATACATCATTTACATAATGCAACACACTTGCATTCTTCTGCTGGGCTTCAGAATTTAGATTAGTAACAGAAACATCAGTTACACTGGTTAAACAATATAGATGTCATCCATTAAAATATTATTTTTACTCATTGTCCCAGTGCAACCTTTTAAATAGAACATTTTCAGCCTGGAGATAGAGTTCCTTTCACACAGACCTTTCTAATAAAATTATATATAGACTGAATGACAGAGGTTTATTGATTCTACCTTTTATTGGTAATGAAAAACAAAGCAATTCATTCTATGTAACCTACAGCAAAACAAGAACAATATGATTTTAAAATGGGGCTATGCAATAAGCATTGAAGATTTGTATGTTAAGAATCATCTGTAGAAACTGAAATGAAAAACGGGCTCATACAAAGAGTGAAAGCATTGAAGAGGAGTAAAGCATCACACAAGCACAGGTTCTCTAGCTGTATGAATGTGTGCACATGCACAGAGAAGGAGGAAGCTAGAAATGCTTCATCATTTGACATTCCTGAGGCCCACAGAGCAGCAAGAACCATCTGAGACAGCAAAATGATGCTCTACTCCAACTCTGTTTCTCTTAACTGGCAAAGCCAATAGGCAGCACATTTCTGACAAAAATATGGTTAAACTTACTCAATAATTCAACTAGAATCTTGTCTAGAGAGATTTGGAAGGTGACTACCAGGAGTAGGTTTGTATGAATTCCACTGTACTTTGAGTAGATACATGTAAGTCATTCTGCTCAGCTCCTAACACTGCTTGAGATCCACCAAATCTATGCAGCAAAACTATAGGAAAATGGAAACATTTCCTGGTTTTGGATTTTCTTTCAAGCCTGAAAAATCATTGTTTCCTTATGAAAAGATTTGCCAGGAGACAAGTGAGTATGTCAAGACTGACTAGGGAGTGACAAGTGTGTGCTACTACAAAAGATCTTAACATTTTTCCAGTGTCTGAATGTGCAGGTGGATAGATGTTGGAGTAAACTCCATCTCCACAGAAGCTCAGAAATTCTGCTATGAATTTTAATATATTATCAACGAAATTGAGCATTGCCAAACATGAACATTTAGAAAGGCCAAACCAGATCATTATCAATTCACAATGTTGAAATAGAAATTGTGAGACTTGAAATATACTCAATATGCATTTCTCTTACTGACTCTTTTATTTCTAAGGTTTACATCACTTTTAGATCTTTTGAGATATTCACAAGTGTCATGGTTTGACACTGGTGCAATGCGAGCGCCCCCATGAAAATGCACTTTCCCATCTAATTGCTGTGAGATGTGATAAGGAACAGAGCAGAGCAGGCCCAAGCTTGATAACAAAGGAAAAAAACTTTATTAAACTACTACCACTATAAAAACCACAGGCACTAAATCCAGGATGAAGACCTTCCAAAACACTCCTCCTCCTCCCACCTAATTTCCAAACGAACCCACAGTGAGACACCACCCAGGATCCTGATCAAGTTGCCACCCTTCAGATAATCAATACTCAGTCCATCAAGGGAGACAGGAGTCTCTCCTGTTCCACAGACCCCCAGGAAACACAACTGCCACCCTTGTGTTTCCATGTCACACATGGCAACCACCCAGAGAACTTCTGCCAGTGTGACACTTTCCTTTCCATGTCACAGTGCTCTCACCACCGTGCATGGACAGACTGCTTATAGGGCTCCTTTAAGGATGCTTTGCCAAAGACCCAAGAAAAACAACAGTTCAGCTTCTCATCTTGGGACTACAGTCCCCCCCATTTCCCCCTGGGGCCGAGGGTCCAACAGCTTCTCCTTTTTGGGACAACGGTCCCCCCCATTTTCCCCTGGGGCTGAGGGTCCAAGAACAGAGATCTTCTTCTTCTCTTCTTCTTCTCTGAAGACAGAGGACCTCTCCACACCTTCTTCAGCTTTCCTCTGTTCTCTCCACTCCTCTGTTGGTAATCACTGAAACAGGTCTCTGGGCTCACCACCGCATCCTCCTAAATGCAGTCTCTGTTGCAGGAGAATTTGGTTCAGTCCATGGCTAACAAGAAAAGTCCAGCCACAAACCACTCCATCAACTCCTCCCAACTCAAAAATTTCCTCTTCCATCATCTCGGATCCCAGACTGTCTCTCTTCTATTTCAAATCAAGGAGGAGTAATATTTTTCAAAGCCTTCATTTCCCAGAAAAGGGTTAAAAGTTCAGACTCCCGGACAGCTGAAATCTCTGCCCAGAAGCCGATTCCCAAGGCCAAGGCTGGGCACCTCCCCCCCTCTCCTTCTCCTCCGCCAGCAAAGTTACAGGTGCCGTCCGGACTCTCTGTCTCTTCCCTCTGCAGGGGCGGAACGACAAGACATCTCCGCTTCTCTCCACCCTTCCGTCCACAGGAGCTGGCTTGGTTCCAGTCCTTCAGCCTGGTTCCAGTCCTTCAGCCCCCTCGGCTCACCTCGACCAGGCCGCATGGCTTCCCCTCCCCCGCCCAGCCCGTGGCTGGGCAGGGGAGGTCTGCACAGCACTCTGACCGGAACCAAAGAGAGAGAACTCCTGGGAGTTCTTGCTTTTAACCCCCTGTGTTCTCAGAGACGTGTCCATACCTTCAGTGGTCACTCCAGGTGCCAATATCCAAACTTGACCACTGATTGGTTTGACCCAACTTCCTGAAAAAATTCACTTCCATGTCAAACCACAACAACAGGCAACAACAAAAATGAAAAAATGAGAGAAGCATAGAGGGGGGAAAAAAAGTCTTTTGCCTCCTGGATTAGAAAACTGAAATAAAGTAGTAAATTTTCAGTTTCTTATCTACTTTGGAATAGTCCCTTTTTCTCTATTTTTTTACTTCCGTCTATCTGTCTGATCACAGGAAACTTCCCAAGATATCATTTTACTTTTTTTGTTAATTTCATTTAGTTTTATTTTAAATCAGGTACATGGAAAACACCCAAGGTAACAAAGCTAAATCACAAATTATGTTGGCAGGCACAGCACTCCAGCAAAATATAATACAGTTGTATAAGACAGCTGCTGAAATCTAGTAAGAAGGTGCAAAGTTTCCCTCATTCTGAAGCCACCCACTGCTCTAAAAGTTGCTTCCAAGGAGAGATGTGGTTGGAATTTTGACCCTTTTCTATAAAAATTAGAAAACTTCAGTACAAATCACAGAGTCTGAGACTTACGTCTTGAAAACATCCTAAAAGTTCAGTAACGATGCACCTCCTCCCCACAGCAGAAATAACAATAATATTTTTAAAATGTGATAACATGAATAATATTGGTAAAATGTGATAATATGATTAATGTTGGTAAAACATGATAACATGATTAACTCACTTAGCAGACTATAAATACAGAAGTAGCCTACAGCTTGAAACAGAATTTTAAGCTCAGATTTCTAGAAACAAACTTAGGTGAGAACTCACCAAAATAGTCTCAGAAATTATTCTACCAAGTTAAACTACCTATAATTTAAACTAAAGGTAAACAAAATAGCAGCTATATTACATACCACATAACCTGAAAACAAACAAAATAAAAGTACTGAAAGAATAGAAATGGGCAAAAAGACAGAAAGATAAACACAGAAATGTGATTTCTATAAATCAGGGGGATTTTTTTTTAATAGTTCCAACACGCTCTTTCTCAGTAATATTGTATTGCTGAGTTGGATCCTCCCATGAAGTTCCTTAGCAACAATGCATCAGCTCAGATATATTCAGACATGACTTTTTCAAACAAGCAAAGGAAGTGGAAAGAGAAGACAAGAGAAAGACAATATAATGCCACTTGGCACTTCCACTGCTAAACACCATGACTTTTATGTTTGTGCAGTGGAAATCCCAGATCCTTTGCCAAGGAGTCCATCACACTATGATTACAGGAGGAGGGGGTTTCCATCTGCCTTATTTCCATTGCAACTCTGTCTACTTTCAGAAACTATGTGGAAGAGTTAAAAAAGATAGCACTGAGTGAATACAGCTCCAACCAAACACAATCAATCTGCATATTTGCTGTGAGCACATTCAAATAATTCCCTTCCCTGAGGTTGGTCTGTTGGTGGTTTCTTTTCAGATGTGCAGTCCCTGAGTTTCCTGCTGATCTGAAGAGGTGCTGAACATCTGATCTCTGTATCTCTGACTTGATAACAGATTTCTTTACATTGAAACCACACTGTACCCCAGAAGGTGATAAAAATTGCTCCTACTATTTGGAAATCTATCACTTACAAATTATGGAATTATTGGAATCATTATGGAATGCATTTCCAATCATTCAGTGATTTATTCCAATCAACAATCCTTCCAAACACTGTTGGTTTTACTGAACCTAGACATCTCTCTAAATATTTGCAACGGCCTCCTCCTGCAACATGACATCGATAATAATGGTCTGGGCTCTTACTCACAACAGTCACCTGCTCTTTAATGGGGGCAGAACAAGACTCCAGCAAATATCAAAGGAAGTCCAAGAGAAAATTACTGGATCTGGGCATAGGTCCACAGAGGTGCCAGGAGCTAACCTGCACATGCTAACCTGCACCTAGAACATTTGGTCCTAGCTCCCCATGTCCTGTCAAACAAACAGGGATGGGGAAGACTTGTGGCTGGAACATCCTGCACTGAGGCTTGCCCCAGCTCTCACCAGAGAAAACAGTTCTCTATCCTGATCTGAGGTCAGGGCTGGGACTGGGAGAATAAGCCGTAAATCAGTCACTTCTTCCTTGCACCAAGCAAACCACAGCAGAGAAGAGAGTTTGGACCCTTCTGCTCTGATATTCCAGAGGGCCTACACCCTGTCTTCCTAGTTAAAGAAGCCTTGTTGCCTTCCCTGCCCCTTACCCAACCTTGGTGCTTATACCACCACCATGCATGCTTTGAAACCTCTCCCTTACTCATCCAAATCCCAGCTTCACTCATAGCTTTGCACAACGCTCAGGATGAGTTCAAACCTGGGCATCAAACACTGTGCATGGCACAGTAAAGCTGCAACTGAGAAATAAATAAATAATTGCTGAGCTGTCAAGGGAGACAAACTCTATAAACTATTGTGTTTGTAGTATCACACTGCATGTTTTGGTACTTGAAGTCCCATAGTATATACTCTACTGATCGATTTGCATACCCTATCGATCTCAAGGGTTGACTAATGCATGTGATTTGTGGCACTTCTGCATAATTTTCTGATTAAGTTACTTATTTAACCTATTGACCTTTACTCTTAATTAAAGAGCCTATGCAGATGTTGAGCCATAATCAACCTGCGCACTACTAAGTGGAATTTACATCTTGTGGAATTTACACGCTCTTTGAGGCTTTACACTGACACTGTGTGGCACACAATGGACATGCTTGACCCTTGCAGCTTGAGCTCATGAAGCATCCTGGCAGTCAAAGGTTACTTCCAACAGTTTTCAAGCAAAATTCTCACCAGCATTTGGTCTTAAAAAAAAAAAAAAAAAATAAAATAAAGTCCACAAAACAGAAACCCCTGCTTTGAAAGCCTGAAAGAGAAATAGCAAGTTAAATCTGTGTTTAGTTGTCTTATGCAACTGATCCACTTGTATACTTTTATATAATACCTGTTGAACAATCAAATATATTTCAGTTTTGGACCAGATCTCTATTGTGTACACCATGAACACCTCTGTTATACATACCAAAAAAGAAGTCCTTGCTCTACAGGGGTCACCAATAAAAAATTTTAAGTTACAGTAGGACTAATTATTTTTCACTAACATCCTAATTTGAGCAAATAATTTGGTGAACAAAGAAAAAACAAACAAACAAAAAAGGCACCAACCCTCCTCAAACTCCCCCCAAGAAACCCACCAAAACCCCATACACTGCAGTCATTGCTTTGTACTGCATTCTGCTTGCTTACATTGAGAAGTACAATTTCATTTGAATAATTTATGTCACTTGGTTGTTCCTACTAAGTGTAATACAGTATTTGACTGATTCACTGTAAAGCAGAGGACATCTCAATAATTCAGATGACAAACAAACTGCAAGATTTTCTGTGTCTGGAAACCATTATGTCGATAGCCTGGAAAGTCACCAGTTTGACAGCAGATATTAACTAAATATTTAGAAGCTGCAGTTATACCCTCCTTACAACCACACGTGCCTCATCTCTCCCTGCATATACCCCCACCAGAGGGATAAAGATTAGATAAAATATGACAAGAAGATAATGTTCAGTTATCATTCTGAATCAAAAAGCATTGCAGTGCTATGGCCCTTGAGACAATAAGCAACCAGAGAAATAGTCATTTACTCAATTACTGATGGCTTTAAGCTTAAATTAGTAGTTAGATCCAAAGCATATATGTCAAAAACCAATAGACAAAAATATAATAATAAAAAACAAGTTGGTGAATTGAAGCTGAGTGGGTTACACTCCATGTAGACTGAACAGAGTGGAAGATATTTCCAAAATAATTGAAACTAAACCTTTACCCATTCTGCATAACTTCTTTCTATCCAGTAGCACTCCACATTGAAATCACATGTAAAGAGGTGTGCTTGTACACCCATCTTAGTTCTGTTTTCATTTTTTTATGCTCAGAAGCCTTTACTGTGACTTACCTTACTTCCATATGGACATCAGGAAGAACAAGCAATTTTTAAAAACAACCAATATTTCTCATATGACACTATTTAGGCTGCTGAAATGTACAGACAAAATTTTTTCCTAACAGAAGGGCGCCACTGCACACAGTCAGCTACAAGTGTTCCTGTGTTAAAATTCACAGGGTGAAGAAACAAAATGGCAGAATGCGGCTTAACTCAGACCAAAGGAATCTGTATTCTTCCCTGCAGTAGGTGCAATGAATCCATCAGCATTTTGCAAACAGAGAAAGAATTCACTCCTAGATTAGACCTGGAAGAGTACCAAAGCTATAACATGTGAACTTGCAACACAAACAGGATGTCTATGGATCCTTATTACCACACATGAATTCAGGGTAGAAATTTGTGAAAATCACTTCTGCTCACAATATTAATTCTCTTCTCCTCTCTTTTACTTTCAACTTCACCCCCTATCTACATGCTTCATTTTGCAGTCCTAATTACATACTTACTTTCCCTAAACTAGTTAGAATATTTAGTTTGTTATATTGGCTCCATGTAACTTGCACAGTTATAGTGTTGAATGATGCTGCTGCTCAACTTTCTGCAGCACCTGCTTTTTGCCTCCACATATTTGCCAATATGTCCTGTCTGCTCCTGGAAAGAGAGGAAGACACAAACCCACCATTCTTCTGCCTTTGCCAATCAAAGTGTGACTGAGGTGCACTGGATAAAGAGCTCAGAATTAAAATTGAATTAAGATTATCTGAACAAGGACAAAAGTTATCATGAGAGGGCCTTAAAGATCAGTTATGATCCAATGAGAAACCTGCAGACCAATTGAGGTGCAAGGGTTGTGTGGAACACATGTAGGTGGGAACTGTTATGTTAGGAATGTGTTCCAGTGTAATCCAATGAGACTTATCAAAGGGAAATCGTGTCATTTGCTCACTAGGGCTGATTTTGATTACTTCTTCCCTAAGCTCCACTGGAACAAGTATCAAAGTGAAAGCTCACATTCCTTCCATTGTCAGTAATGGAACAGCTCCTGGTGGCTTTTTGCTAGCCATGTATGTAGGCAATAAGAAGCCTCCAAGCCAGCTAACAGAGTACATAAAAACCCTCTACATTTAAAATATTCAGCTTTCTCAACAAAGAATGCACCTTGATTAGTAGAGTCTATTAAATTTCACCTACTTAACTTTGCAGCTTGATTAGTGAAGTATGTGGCTTAATCAGCACAGCATGGAACTCATGACAACACACACCTCCTAAAACTGAAACTGTTGGTAGGACCCAACAGAATCCCCAGCATAGGTCTCTGTGTAAAACATGTAAGGCAGAGGATTTGGAGCAGGCTCTTAGGTCTGTAAATGAACAATTAGATGTTCAGTTCCTGCAGCAGCCTCCTGGCTTTGTGAGGTGTAGGACTAAGGCTGTAAAGTTTCAGCTGACTGGAGTGGTCAGGCAGCTTCTTTCACTGCAAAACCAAGCAGCAGCCTCATCAGCAAAGCTGCTCCCTGTGACCACAGATCACCTTACTCATTCATGGCAATACATAGCCAAATCCAGTTTTCAGTATTTAACTGTAAGGACACCTGAGATAACATCATTGGCCATCCAAAATACAATTTCATTATCCCAGGGAAATTATGTGGAATACTTGAAGATAACAAGCATGTCAGAAGTTGAAGTAAATTATCATTACAATTTTCGCACTATCTAGATAAGCATTAAAGCTGGAATGGGGTTCAACTGTACACACATAGGATCTGGAGACATTTCAGGCTAGAGTAAACCTGGAATTTTAAACTAGACTAAAGTTGAAGATTGTTCAGGCATGGTGTTTTGGCTTGGACTGCTTTGTTATCTAGAAATAAACTGACATAATTAAGAAGTACCTTTACTTTTGATAGAAAATAACTACATGTTCTATCCCTAGACTACAAGGAATGCAGTCATAGCTATATCGTGCTATAGCTATGTCTCTGCACAGAATTTCCTTAATGATCTTTCCTCCCCCTGCAGTGATTATCCTATATTTTGTGAACACATGAGGTGAACTCACAATGTTGTTATTTATGGTACAGATTCGAAGACTGCTGCAGTTAATGGAAACATTGCATGTTGTCTAGAAAGGAGTTTTGCAAAATATATGACATAAATCTTACCAACAGAGGTACATCTACTCACATGATTCTTAACCCAAACCCTTCCTTTTAGTTACTACATGTTCACCAAGAAAAATAAAAGCATATACATATCTCAAACTCTCAGATGCTCAGCTCTTTCTCAGCAGAACTGGATGCCATTCCCATCCCTGAAAACATAGAGCTATTAATAAGGAAGGTTTTGACCTGGCAATTTCTGCAACACTTGGAAAAAATATAGTGTCAAACTACAACAATTGTCAGGCAAGTAAAGTACAGAGATTCACACTTACATACCTTTTGTACCAAAAAAAAAAAAAAAAAAAACCAAACCGCGGCGTCTCTCTGTTGTCCTGGTCCCTGGGCAGCTCCGGCACCTAGAGTGGCGCCACATCTCTCCGGGACCCAGGATCGCCACATGTTTCCTGACTCGGCTCTGTGCTGCAATCTGGGTGGGGGTGCCAGCGGATTCTCGCCACTGCGAGCGAGAGACCCAGTAAAGAGTGGAGAAACGTCCGGATTCCCCACGCGTTGAAGGCTGAAAGTCTTTTATTGCTGCGGGGAGCTGCGCTGAGGCACCGTGACCCGCTCCCAGATTGCGCATGAGGAAACATGGCGTCGAGCACTCCATGGCGTGGGATTATATCGGGGCGGGGCGAGGGGAGCAAGGACCCTCCCGCCCAATGGGGGCAGGCGCTGTGGCAATGACGTGGACCATGGCACCCAACGGGGACAAGACCGGGGTGGACCCCGGGCGCTGGGGCGAATGGGGGATGGGAATTCGGAGTGAGGGGCACTGAACCCTCCGGGCAGGATGGGGAGTGGTCACAGCAGTGGCAGCGGAAGCTCTAACAGTCAGGGACCCGGAGTGAACAGCCAAGGGGGGGGGAACAGACACAGGGGGTGTGCGGGGGTACACAGAACATGGCTAGCTAACAGATCAGAACCCCTAACCTAAACCCCAAACCGTGATGCAACAATAAACCAAAATGATAACTAAGAATAAATGAACAAACAAAAACCAAAAACAAAACCATGAAAAAAACACAAAACAAATAAACAAACCAAACCCAAGATCTATTATTTCTAATTCCTCTGAAAGTTGCACATTTCTAAGAAAAACAAAGCATTGAACTTTGATTGTTGAGGTTTCCTTTTATAGCTCCCAGATAGCAAATATAAACACACAAAAACCTCAGTCTTTCCATTAAAAAGCCAACCCTCAGGTAAGACTGAACAATACCTGCACCAAACTTAAACACACACCTAAAATCCCAGTGCAGTGATAGAAATGTGCCAGCATCAATTCAAACCTACTTCTGAGAGGTGACACCAGTAGGAACAAGGAAGATACAGGCTTTAGAATCAGGACTTCAGCAGTGAACACAAAAATCCAAAGGTCGATTTTCCCACCGCATCCTTTCTACCACAGCTTGCTAGACTGGGATTCACATTCTATCCTGTTTCTGGAAATAGTTCAAAAGGGTATTTAGAAGCCCTGTGTTTGTGCATTAGTCTCTACATTAGGTCCACTTCTGCTATGAAATTCCATAGGAAAAAGCTTCAGTACCCTCTTACAATTTCACTCTAATGTTGTAGTCCCTGTCCCAGCTGGTGAAACTGTCCCTGTTTTTCATTGCTGGACATCTATGCAAATATTTCAGCCACAGCTCTCAAAAGAAGTAGTAAAAACTTCTATACTTCCAAAGGGCTGTCTATTTTAGACATCTTAGTTTGAAAAAGAGTAATGTTATATTTTTAGTATCCATATTTTAATTAAAAGTATTTTCTTATTGAACATTCTAGTTGGAGTCACAAATTAAAATAAACAGTGTTTGCTTTCTAAAACATTCCACTGATCACTTCCTGGTACAATAAAGGCTGAGATGTTACGTTTTCATTCTAGGAATTCATGAAGGAGAACTTGCAATAAAACATCAAGCGTGTTTAATATTAGACTGAGTAGAGAAGGAAAACTCATTAGATGCATGTTCTTACTGAATTCAATACACTACTGTCTACAGCATTCCCAATTCAGAAGAGTCAAAACTTAGTCTATAAATGTCAGTATGCTAAAAAAGGCAAAGTCCACAGGACGGCTGTCTTTGTAGCAATGACAATAGATGTGAAGTTTTAACCTGTATTTTTAATCATACCCATTTTACACCATGCTCTGTTCACATTAGTATGACTCAGTGAAGAGTCCCACTGTTCTTTTAATTTGGCAGCCAGAGAAGCTTGCATAAACCTTTGGTCATTCTGAATGTTAAGGAAAGCATGCTGTAAAAAGATCAATATAATAGCATTATTTGAAGCACACTACTTCTCCTATTTGAAACATCACCAGTTGTACCCTATCCATTCCTGACATGATAGACACTAAAACAGAAAGTATTTTATTAAATTCTGTTGAAATAAAGCATAAATATTAACTTATCTCTTTCAATTGTTTACCACAGATGCAAATTTTTTTTTTACTATATTTTACACAGATACCAGAAAAGATTTGAAAGTTAATCTTGTTTAGTGTACATTGTGAATATAAATTTCATCTTGGGTATGTTGTTTGGCAATATCCTTTTCTTTTAACCTTTTTTAGTGTCCAAGAAGAGTCTTTGGAAAATGTAGCAAATTTCAACAAGCTGTTCTTTACATATTCCTTGGAAATCTGCTGCTTTTGTAAGCAATGTGTAGATGGCATTGCTATCCGTTAGCCCAGGACTAATCAAGAGTTAGAGGCTATTCTGAACACCCTTTCTGTGAAAATAGCCCCAAGTGGTATTTAGAAGCCCTATCAGCTATGAAAATGAAGACCAAACACAACACTAAGATCAGCTCAGTTTTAAGGCAGAACTAGACCAAGAAACATCTACAAGTATATCTTGGTTTGCTTCAACCTAATCTCTCCCTCATTAAAACCAACCAAACAAAGAACCCCAGACTACAAATAAGCAAACCAAACCACCCAAACACACACATGAAAAAATCCAATACAACATCTGGTATATTTTACCAAACCTTTCCTCACAGCAGTAACACAGGAGTCACAAGCAGGGACAGAAGATAAGTACCCAACATTACTGAACATCATTTAACCATGAAAATTGCCTGGATCCAGCAGAACAGGGCAGAGAAGGGAGTTGGGAAAGTGAGAAGCAGGGACGGATGAAAACAGAAGCTTGGTTAGGAGCTCATGTAGATTCAAGATTTTTCAGATATTTCCTCTCCCACAGGTACTTCCCTTCCTTTTCAAGGGAAAAGCTGCAGTACCACAGAATCCACCATGTGGTGTCTGTTAGCAAATGTTGACTTTTTCATGGCAACTGGTGTAGGTACATCTAGATTGTGTATTTAAACATCACGGTTTTGTTTTCATTTCTTGCAAGAAGCATTTGACTGAGGTTAATGTTTTATATCAACAGAGTAAAAATAGCTAATTCTGGGCCCAAAGGTCATACACATCAGCACAACTTGAGTTCTGAAGTGCTTTTAACCTTGATTTTTCCTTGTATGCCGGGTCCTTTAAAATATACAATACATTTAACCCTGTCTCACAAGCAAAGGGGAGAAAAAAAAAGAAACCAAAAATGTTTTCACTGTTTTTGGAAGACCATAATCATTTGACAATCAGAGAAATCTGATTGTGTTTGAGACAGCACTTGCCAGGAAATACATGAGATAAATACAATTTACTTTAGAGAAAGGACTACAAATCAGAGCTATCAGCAGACAGAAAAAAAAAAAAAAAAGACATCTTCCCCATCTGATTCATTAGATTTTTGGCACCCCAATTAAGTTCTGACAAGCTAGTAGTCCAGGCACAGTAAAATATTGTTGTTCCACTAGGCTTGGTCCAATGTTTAGTCATAAGATCCATACAATAATAACAGAACAGTGGCCTATCTTGACCAACAGTACATTAGTTATTATCTGCAGCACAAACACCTTCCACTTTATACTAACATTTTGGCAGTTAATCTAAACATAGCACTTAAAGCTACATCATAATTTTGAGATCTAACTGGGTCATTTTCCTTCCAGCTGGCACCAGTAAAAAGTATTTTATAACAAAAAAGTAAATGAAACTTTTTTACAAGAGGTTTTTTTTTTTTTCTGCTCTTTAATGGCAGGAGCACAAGTATGATTTCAAGCACACACGACACATTTTTCAAGGCCTGTTCATGGTGATGCTAAGTGAGTGAATTACAATAAGATTTATTGTGCAGTGCTGGATGTCTGATTTTCCATCCACTGCTGGGAGCTTCAGTTGGCGGGAACTAACAGAGGCGCCTATTATGTACAGCCTGGTTCAAAATGTGGGTTTGGTGCAAATCCACAGGCACAGGAACTTACTGCACATACTGGCATAAAGAAAGTTGATGTAAAGAGGGGAAAAAAATACTTTTTAAGTGGCTTCTAAAATATTTGGGAAATAAAGCCTTTATTCCTTTTTCAAATTGTTTTGTGAGAAAAAAGGAAGAAGTCACAACAGATTTACCTGTAAAAATGGTGTCATAATCTATAGATATAAAACAAGGTAACTAATAACTTACCGTTATTGTAGATGGATCCCCTGCTGACAGGATTCAAAATGAACAGGAGCTCACCAGAAGTGTTCTCAATATTTTACTTCTCCCATCACTTTTTTTTCTCTTTCCTTTTTATTCCCCTTGTAGGTACTGGAAACTCAAGTCCGTCTTTAAACAACTACTCACAGACTTCTTGTCCTTACCCTCCTCTTTCTGGCTTTCTTAAATGTTCCACATACACACCCAGCTAACTGACTTGATATATAATCCCTGCAAAGTGAAGGTGGAGAGAGGAAATCCTGGAAGGAAACAATGAGAAGACAAAATTAGAACAGACACAACAAGAAAAAGCAAAATCCTGGAGGAGAGAAAAGAAGTGAGAGTATAGAGCTCAGAACTGCCAGCAAGAGATGCATGAAGGACATGAGAGGTCAGCAGGATGGATGGATGGATGGATGGATGGAGAGAGAACCTGAAGGAAGGTAAATTTAGAAAGAAAAAAATTTTAAGTGGAAATGGAAAAGCCAGTTTGAATAATATAGTTGGAGGATGCAACTAAACAGAAATGAACATCAACATTAACAGACTAAATGACTTATTCAGAGTAGAACTGTTGTCTGTCCTGCTGACCCACAAACAAAACTTCATTTTAATATGCTGAGCACCTCCTCTCAGATATGTAGTTGGAGACAAACTCCACTGTCACTTCCTCGCTTCCTTGTGAACAGCTTGTCAGGGGGACCTTCTTTACACAGTCTGCTCCACAACTGGCACTCAGAAAAGGCACTTGGCTTTAATGAAGCAAATCAAGCAAACAGTGAAAAATACCCAATGGTCCACAAACCTGATGTTCTTTCTCATTGCTTTGAATGACTCATATATCCAAACACAGTATGATGCCCCAAGTTCACAGTACAGTGATGAACTGGGAATAATACCTTTTCCTGTCTTTTGGTTTATGTTAGGTACCGTTTACTACTCTCATAAAATCTGCTTCTACTATAAAATTTGATGTCATCTTTTCAATTTTCTCAAGGGTGCTGGTTCGCTCTCTAGAACCTACAGTGTAGTTCCTTAGCCACACACGGGATGGCACTGTTAAAATTAGTCCTCACACACCAAATCTCCCCTCCACTCTGACTCTTTGTGGGCAGCAGATTCAAGGCTTTATTCCCCAGAATTGTATCTATCCTCCACAAACTGACATCACATATTTTTATGCCTGGGCACTCATATTTTTACTTTGTATCAAACATGGAAAACAGTACCCATAAATGTATTCATGCTATGTTATGATTTTTTGAAGGTTAGACAGCAGAAGGGAGAAATAAAGAGTTTGGGTGCAGTATTATATTGTGGTATTTCATTCTCTCCAGGGAGCTATAATTTTATGCATGTTGAAAAAAATGTTAAGGAAACTTAATGTATGGAACATAATGAATCAATTTTCTTCCTTAACTAATAAAAACCAAAAATTAAACAAAACCAAAAACAAATAAACCAAAACAATAACACACCTTAGGGCTATAAGCATTAAAAATATCATTCCAAATTGAACCATCCAGCAAAACAGAATGAAGAATAGAAAGAATAGGCAGAGTTAAGGAATAACCATGAATTTTTGACTCTCTCCTCTTTGTAGTCACATGTCTCTTAATTGTCACTCAATTTATTAGCACTCTGTAATTTTATGGCAATGTGACCATAAATTCTAAGTTTGAACAACAGCAGATGGAGTCTCCCTCATCCCATTGACTGAGTCAGAATACAGGACATCACAAAAGTTTTTATTGTTAGGTAGATGCAGAGAGAGAACAAGGTCCAAAAAAGACAAGCAAAGTACAGTGAGAGTCCACAATAAAGCTAAGTCTCCAATATACAAGATTTCTTCAGATTTCTGCTGGTACACCCTTGCCAAAAATCCCCTTCTGATCTCTAATCAAGAATCAGCTCAACCACATGCAGGGTAGCAAGGGTGACCCTATAACTGTCATGCAGAAAACAACCTGGTATTGTACAGCACCCCACTGTTCTGTGCCGACAGAGAAGCATGGCTCCAGTAACAGCATTTACCTGCAGGTGATATTTAAAAGGAAAACCCACACATACCCTTTCAGGGGCTTTTAGTACAACATACGCATTGTGTGGCCTGCAGTCTGGAACGGCACATTATATAATGCAGTGCCAGACAGGCTTCTCAGCACTTAGGTTCAAAACAAGCACTAGACATAGCACATCCTTGATGTCAGGGCCTTTTTTGGCCAGCAGGAAGGATATGGAAACTCAGTGTTATTTAAAATGGTCATTAACAGCTGTCCTTCGACAGCAGGGAGCTGGAACTGCAATTTCTTTAGGTATATGTTTACCCAGTTTGGTATGAAAGCTAGTGGTAACTGCAACCCTCTTCTCCATGTATTTCTCAGCTTAAGAAAATACCACATTATACTTGAGGAACAGAACTTCCACACCCAGGAAAATTCCCTTGAAATGTCATCAGAGACCTTTGAGAGATACTGATTTGGCACAAGACATGGTAAGGAGGGCATAATTATATCAAGCATCCAATGTATTCACATCACACAAACTAAAGCAGGAAATTTTACCACCCTTCTTTTCTCTAGACTGCCACCCTGTCTCTTCTCAACCCTTTTTCTCTTTAATGGATGATGCAACAGCCAGAAAAAGTGCCTTCCCATGGCACTGACACAAGGAAATCTGGCTGCACTTATGTGTCTCTAGACTGTATATATCTTGCTCCTCACCCAGACCACAAGAAAAGGAACATAAACAGGTGAAAGAGGCTGTCCACCAGCAAACACCTTCACAAAGCATCCAATTTTTTCAGATCAGCATTTTGGGGCAATAGTCCCCCTCCAGGAACTCTACTACAGATCTCACAGAGAGTCCTAGACCTCAGCATGCTTTGTTCTCAGTGAGAGGAAGAAGAAAGATTGCCAGATAAGGAACACTGCTCCCCAAAGCTGAGAACTGAAAGTGTTTTTTGTTCATTATCCAAAAAGTTCAAGCATCATAAGACTTTCAGAGGGGCCTAAGAGAATTAGGTACTTCTAAACCTATTATTTACTTCCAAACCTATAACTTCTAAATATAAAATTTATATACGTCTATTTTCAAGTCTGTCCTGAAAGATATTTAAGGTGGGATTTTTCCCTTTAATTTACTATTCTCAGGCTTGGTGCCTTATTTTCAGAGGCCACTATGAAAGACAACACAGATTCCTCAGCCAAAGCCTTTCTGGCCACCAGGAACTTACCATAGTGCTGGCTTGGTGGGACTAGAATTTCTCTCAAGTTTTTCTTCTTTTTCAGTCATTCATATTGTGAATTATTGTCTTTTTTCTTGAGAAAATAAACCCAAAAACCCTGAGCATATGAAGAATCCATCATTCAGAAATACAAGCAGATGAAATTCCTGATTATTATGAAGTAAAAATCCCAAGATCCATTAGCCTAACAAGAACCCCATTTGCAGCTTAAAAAAAAAACAAACAAACAAAAGTGTGAGAAATTACACATCTGTTTCCACCAGCAGCAGTAAAAGCTAGGAGCAGGCTTGCACCCAGATAGCTACATTTTGGGTGCCAATATTATATTAATTACATTAAAAATGGAAAACCAGAAGCCCTTCTGCCTTCTTCATTTAGCTCATAACCACTTTTTTCCTATTTTTTCTAGAAAACGAGTGTTTTTCCATTTAAAAGGTGAGAGCCACTCTGTAGTTACAAGTGGTACTTTTTGACTTTCTTAATACAACCCTGTGGCTACAATTAACACAACGGATAAATAGCAGATCAAATTAATGTCTGATCCTGTTTTACTTATAGGTGCAATCCTCACAATAAATTGCAGGTTAAGCTGTTGGAGGTAAATGAGGAGAGGTGGAAAGCTTGCCTGAATTTTAAGTGTTCAGACATTAAAAGCAAGCGTGAGGGAGAATATAAGCAAATATCTAGACAGAAAATTTGAAAACTTTAGAAAGATTTAGTGATTATTCAGAGATTCCAAATGCAGCATATTTTGCACAAAGATTTAAGAAAAGGTAGGAAATGTGACGGTTGTCTATATGAGTTATTTAATGCTTACTTTTATCCCTCACTGGGGAATAACATTTTCAGAAAAGAAAAAGAACATTATTTTTCTTCTCATTATTTCAGAATGCTTTATGTTCATTTCAGAACCCCACTGTCTTTGAAGTTTGGGGAATAAGGGAACACAGGCTGTTTCCATGCCTGGTCTTATTGTTATGGAAATCCACTACTTTACTCCATTAAAACTGAATAAACAACTGGACCAATTTGAAGTTCTCCACAACCTGCGATTTTTATGGGCATCTTAAGGCTGCATATTTTCTGATATGTTCTGTTTGCAATTCAATCACCAACTCCTTGTAGTACCAGAATCAAAACATTGCAAAAGAATTGTCTCTAAGCATGATCAGGCTAAGGATTTTCAGGGAGGGATTAATGAAGGAAGGCAGCTTTATGAATCATTGTCTGAGGTACCTAACATGAATCCTAGGATTGGGTCTAGAAAAATCCTGTGCACTTACTCCCAAATGCTGAAGGAACTGTCCTCTTCCCATGACACCAGTGGGAGCAGGACATACTCAGAACTTCAGAAAAGCAACCCGGTATCTCAAAAAAAAAAAAAAAAATCCAGGTACTTTAAAATCATTCACTATCCTTTATACCATGAAGTGTTGACCAAACAATATATTTTTTTAACTCCACTCACCCAAACTATCAAAAAACAGTGCTAGTGAGATCTTTTACATTCTTCATCACAGCACTTTCCAGATACCCTGTGCCTACTGAGGTTGCTCAGTCACACCAGAGATCTTCTATTTGCTTTTTTTCTACATTAAACATTAGAGCACACTGTGAAGAAAATATAACAATATGCTCAAAACCTTTGTCTTTTGTTTCAACTGGAAGAAAGACAGAAAAGACCAGTACACTGGTCTAAACTGGGTACACTTAGCCCATCAGGTCCTTGGCATCAGCTCAGAGCCCAACAAGAACCAGTTGTGTGGTAGAGCCTAAAGGACAGAACCAACAGCTATTCTGTTCAGCATTAGTAGCATGAGGGTCATACTGAGGGTGCACAGATACATGCAAAACAAATTCCTCAGCAGCAAAGGCTGAAGTAGGAAAAAATGGAAACTGGGTCAAAATTTAAAGTCGTAAGTTGAATCATTGAATTTTCTCTGTTGAGAAAATTTTTCTGACTCTTCATATCTTTTGACTATTGAGTTACAGAAGGAAGAAAAACTGTTTTCCTATCAGCATCCTGTGGTCCTTTTGAAGGCACTTTTGCTTCCACCATCACCCTGGGAGTCACGGTGTTTGCTCTGTGCTCCTCATATCCCTTCCCAGTGACGCAATCCCTCTGCAGCCTCTCCCAGGGGGCTGCCCACAGCTCCGGCCACCCAGCAACAACACCCTCAGCAGATGTGATGCAGTAAATACTGTAAACACTCCCTGCTTCCCCTCAGGTCACAATAAACCCAAAATAATCTGTTTGAGAGGGACTGGAGGCCCTGTGAGGGGGTGGAATGCTGTGTTTGCCCCTCGTTCCTCTGCTGTGGCTGCCCTGTGGGAGGACAGGGTGAAGAGGGCAGAAGGAATAGTGGTGGGTAGGGAGTCCACAGGGCAGCTGAGGGTCTGGAGGGGTGGCAGCCCTGTCCCAGCATGTGAGGGATACCAGCAGCCCCTGCCCTCAGCCCAGCTGCCATGGGCTGCACTAAGAACAACATAATGACCAACTTAGCAGTCTTCCCCATGGAGGGGTGGGAGCAGCTGGCGATTTCTAAGAGTTATATTAATTTTTCCATAATTTTGTAATTTTAGAAGGCCACCTTAAATAACTGATGAATTGCAAGTACAGCAAATGAACATTAAACCATCTATCATAGAATAAAAAAGCCATTAGTCTTTTAGGAACTATTACACATTCACACTCATATACACAGAAGAAGGGAAGTGCCATTCTTAGCACAGATTATTGCAGCTCAGTACAATAACATTATGTGAATATTCAAAATTATTCATTTTCCTTTAAATAAGACCTTTTCTTTTTTTCCCTGAAATAAGACCCTTTTTTCCTTAAAATAATCTAAAGCTGCTAGGATACCTAGTGCTTCCCTCCTGTATTTGGTGTTATATAAAGTCACAGCAGTGTTAGGGGGGTTCTGCAGATTCTGCTCACTGGAGAAGCTGATACAAATAATATGATGTAAACTAACTTTCCCTCACTTTTTTCTTTCAACACATATTGTAGTTGTCAAAACCAGAAGAACTTCCTAGTTTCTACAGAAACACTCCACAAAAGAGGTATCTTGTACCTAAAGGTTTTTCCAAAAGCCCTTTTCCCTGCATGATCGCTCAACACGTGGCAAAAGACTTGCATTTCTTTTTGGGTGGGTGGGTGGATTTGGTGGGATTTCTTTTTCCCTCTCCACCACTTAGCCTTTGGTTTTCCAACAGCTGCAGCTATTCTAGTGGAATTAACTAAGTCTGCAATCAAGTGTGGATTTCCTGATGTTTGAATAAAAGATATTTCATTGTGATTGAGTAATTTGATCATTAAAATCTATGATCTCCACATTTTCTGAATTAAGTCTGTTAAGTTTTAACCAGATCCTACAAAAATTGAGAGAAGTTTATCATCCTAAGTATTTTGGATCATACGAGGGACTTTGCAATTCAGTTGAACATAAACTGACTGTTTTCCCTGACTTTATTCCATTAAAAAGAATAAATAGGGCTGTTGCAAAACTCCTTATCAAGGCTGTTCATTGGGATGCAAACATAACTGTTAATTTGCCCTCAGTCATTACATCCACCAAAATACCAGCCAGTGTTCCTGACTAGGAAAGGGTTGTACCCATTAATAGCCCAACACAATTACTATAAGTGCTGAGGAACATGAGAATGAGATGCAGATGTTGGCCAGGCTCAGATGCTCTCATTAGCTGTTATCTCCTGTTGCAAATGTGGAACATAAACCTACTGGGCCAGGAGGACTAGGAGTCTAATCCAGTAAGACAGTTACTGTGTTTTCAATTTTGTAACCTATTTGTGATTAATTAGTTGTGAACATACAGTAGCTAGAAAGAAATGATTAGCCATTATGGGGGCTTAGTGACAGAAATACCTTTCCACTTGGTGATTGCAGTTTCTTGCAGGCTGCACAGCTCTGAATCACAGCAGAATTTCTATTTTCTGATTTTGTAATACAATTCCTGTGGCCTGACTTAAAAGAAAGCTTGGTCATGCATCTAAAGTGTGAGGTAACTTATTTATAAAACTAAAGCTGAAAGTTGTGGAAGTAATGCAGGAGTTGGGGTTTTACACTTAATGTTTGCAAGTTTTGAGCTCACATCCTATTTTGAAGCTTAAATTAAAATGCTGGCCTGGTTTCTTCACACATCTTGATAGTCCAGAAGAGTGGGGGAAAAAAGACCCAAATAATCAATATGCTTTTATTTTATAATTTGATTATTTGAGGAGCATTTTATAAAGCTCTAATAATAACCTTTTTCTTATCCAGTGATCCTTTGCTGATGAAATACAAAAGCAAATAGTCCAAGACGTTTAAATATAAGTAGAGAAGCTTTTAAACTTTGTGGTGTCAAAGTAAATTAAATTGTCCCTAAGTAGTTCTTAATACAACTGACCACAGTGATTTCTACAGGGCAATTATGGCTTAACTCTGTCAGTCATCCAGCCGGCATTAATACAAAGCAGAACAGCTTTGAGGAAGTTTGGTATGGACTGTCACGTGAAGGAGCCCAATGCTAACCTGCAACGGCCTTGATATTATTAGAACTTACTGAGGGTCAGATTCCAATTAATCCACAGATTTAACAGTCCTCTGCTGCAGTGGGTCTTGATACAATTAAGGAATAACAGATGACAGGAAGGATACCTCCTGGCAGCCAACGACCGATGGCAGTATTTGAAGGCCCTTAACCCAGCTGGTCATTTACTGCTCAGAGACACAACCTGGAGCTCATATTTTCTATTATAAACCGTATATTAAAGATATAAATCAACTACTGCTTTTTCCTCCTCCTTCCAATCTGTATGAGCTGCTGCTGTTGGGCTACCATGCTAGCAGTTAATCAGCATTGGAAAATCTCAGCAGGGAGACAGACTCATGTCTTACCTTGGAATCTTGAAAACCTCAAACTGCAGCCATCCTGAGGGCTCCCATGGAACCTGTGGCTGGTGAGCAGAGTTTGTGCTCAGCCAGAGGGAGAAACATCTGAGAGCAGGAGAAAGGACCAGAGCGGCAGGGGCCCCTCAGTTCTAGTATTTGTTGTGCTCTGTCACTTGTTTGGTGCTTCCAGTGCAGTAGGGCCCTCCTGTGATGATTGGAATAACCATGGTAACTTAGGAGCTTATTTCTTATATTTATTGCAGCAAGTTGGTCAGAGGTGCTGCTCTCACTAGCACCAGGAAAAAGCAATGCGTTGCACTTGCTATATGGGTTAGCCCCCAACACACAGCCTTGTCCAGAAGACTGCTGTACATGTGGAGACAGCCCCCTGTCCTGCATGGCAATTAGTGCATTTTTTTTTTGATTGACACCTAGAGCTGTCACATGAACAGTTTGTGCCTTACTGCTGCAGGAAGTAGGGACCTTTTGTTGCCATTGCTCGGTTTGCTTTTCATGGTACTTGTGTAACAACCCAGCTCTGTTCCAGATTACTGATCAGTTCTCACAGCTGCAGGTTCTGGTAAGAAAAAGGAGAAAAATCACATGGCAACAGGTGTGTGTGGGGAACAGAGGAAATAAATTGGATTAAATTGCACAAGTCAATATTTGTGTATTTATCCATTATAACATGTTGGTCAGGCTCCTCATTACCATCCACTGTTGACTTTGCAGTATTCCACCACACAGATTCATAGTGCAGAATGTCATTTTTTGGAAGTCCATTTATGATGCTCTTTCCAAGAAAGAAAGTATTCTGTCCCAATTGGATGTTTCAGGGTGGTTTGTGCACCAGCTGAAACTTGACTAGAATCTGATGTAATGTACAACCAAAAGGCTCTGTTACATTTCTGCTTCAGTACAGTACACTTCAGTGTAATTTATTATTTTCCTATGAGAACCATGACTAATTGCTAAGTCAGAAACCAATCACAACACACCAATGGCAGCAATTTACAGACATGGCAATATGGCAACTATAGGTTTTTTGTTGTTTAACTTTGGTTAGTTTGTTAAAATTATATGCAGCGAAAAAGGGGGAGGCAAAGAAAGAAGAAACATGAGAACCGTTTTGTCTCATTTCTACTCACTAAAAATCTTTCTGAGATTATATTGCTACCAACAGCACTTCCTGCAGACAAAATTGACAGTATTCAGTGTGTATAGTCAAATTAGATTGGTTATCATGCATGTCTTTTACAGCATATGGTGTTAATGGATTTGAGAGGCTGAAAAATGCCTTCATAGACTAAAAGGGCATGGGCAAAACATAAGGCTGTAAAATTCAGTCACAAAATTTACAGGAGGCCAGCTGAACAGGCCTAGTTGCATTTTCCCATCAACTCATCATGGTCAGTCTTTAATACTAAATTCAAAGGAATAAGGGATGCATAGAGGAAATCACACACACATCTCATAAAACAAAATTTATCTTTAATTTGTAAGTGTCAACAGCAGTACAAAAGATGGAGTGATGGTGAATAGATTAAGGGTAGAGAGGACAGTCTTGAGGTAAATGAGCATAAATAGGCAGTCTTATAGACACTCCCCTGAGGGGTCTAAACCCCTATCATGGCATATACTGTATCACCCAAGGATGACATGTTTAACATATCAGGAAAGCACCTTGTGCAAAAAAAAAAAAAAAAAAAAAAAAAAAAAAAAAAAAAAAATTTAAAAATCCCTCCCACCCGAAACATGTAGGTAAGGTGCCAACATACACCAGAACATACTGTACATGGACAGTGTCTTTCAATTTTGTCTTTTCCATCAATAACTGAGGCAGAGGAGGAGAAGACTCTTAGAAGTTCCACTGAAAGATTATTTAATATTTAATTTACCTCACGTCAATACTGCACAACAAAATCCAAGAAGTCTGTTTATGCAATGAAGCAGAGCTAAGAATAACTATTCTCTTTTTTAATCTGAGAACAGATTTTTTTTCTTAAATCAATATCCTTAGCAAACTTTTTTCTTTCTTTTTTTTTTTCTTTTTACTGTATCAAGAGGAGAGTGTGAGATGTGATGGCAACCTTTAAGTTCATTTAAAAACTTTACACTGGACTGTACAAGATTTTTTTTTTTTTGATAAACTATTTACATTTTCAGACTTTAAAACATATTCAAAGCAGCAATAGACACTAGTTTTTCCTCTAAACGCCCAAATAATTACCGGCCATGGGCCCAGGTAGGTACCTGCACTGTATATAGAATTTCTACAAAGAAAACCTGCCCATTAAGTAGCCAGTGGCTGTTAAACAAGCAGCCCTCGCCAGTAAGAGCTGCACCCATGTTGTTGCTATAGGAATCCAAGCATAGTACCTTGACAAGAGAGTCTCAGTTGTCCCAACAGCTCTACACAAACTTTACAATTTGAAACAGCAGCTAGCATGTCAGTCCAGCATGTCAGTGAATTGTGCTGATTAAATTAACATAGAGTACAATCTCACAATATACATCACAAACAAATTACAATGTCAGGAAATAAGAGTTACAGTAAGATAAGTTATGTAGTAACAGCTTATAAGCTTGTCTTAATGTAATAAAAAAAATTTTTACATGGGAAATACAATAATGAATGAACATAAATGCTAAGCATTCTAGTTTGCTACAAGCTGAAGAAAGGTACAAGGAAAAAAAACAACATTGCTTTCTGGAAAGCAAAACACAAATGACAAAGGAAGACAAACGGAGAATGCACACTAGCAGGTCTGCAATGTGCAGCATACAAACAGTTAAATATTTGCACATTCCCCATACTCCAAGAGCACCAAGGACCTCACTTGTGGTTTTTAGAAAGCGGAAATTACAAAGCAAGCCATGTCACTAAGTTGCTTTATAGCTTTCATATTGCCATAAATACCAATTTGATAAGTTTTCCACCAGCCCAGTTCACCCCACCCTACCCCTTTTTACCCAGCGTGTGAAATCTCAGAATACCTCTTTGTCACCATTTCCAACAATTCTGGTAGTTAAGAAAGGGCATCGGATTAAAATGAAACGATTTTGCATATACATTGTTTTTCCCTCTGTAGCAGGGCATTGCTACTTATCAAAAATGTAGCTTGATCTGAGAGAAATCACAGATTTTAATGGGTTGTACCAAAAGAAAAAAAAAAGTAGAAAGTGTTTTGTAAATGATAAATGAGGTCAGATAGTATTGTTCTTTTAAAAGAACATGCTGAAGTGCCAACTTGAATCTTAAAAAAGCATGCAAAACACCAAGGGGTCCAAGACCATTCATTAACTTCTCATAAAAGCATGAAGAACTCTATCATACATCCTGCTGGCTGCACTTCCAGTGCAGTTGTTTTTACTGTGGCCCTGGCCCAGCAAAGCTCACCCCACTTAACACCAACACTGCACTGGTCCTTGTGACCACCGTGGAAGTACTAACATGCTTCATGTTAGGCAGGTAGGTAGGCGTTTTTCTGGGGGGCTATGGGGTCTAAATTCGTAGAATGTTTTGCTGGGAGATGATTTTGAAATGCCATGCTTTTGATGTGGCCGAAAAACAGAATGCAGAAAGCCAACCCAGAGATTAGATGGCACTGAGAGGTGGTTGTATTGTGTTTATCCAAAGCAGAGGCTGCCCACAGCTGGCTGCTGTGCACTTTGCCCAGGGTAGTGTATTTATTGGGACTAATGCTGCTGTTGGGTTTGCATTTCCATCCCAGAGCCATCCCTCTGTCTTTTCCCTCCCCCTGCCTCACACTACACCTGAGTACCCTGATTTAGGAGCACTGTGTTGGGATCCTGTGAATGCTCAGCAGGTGGTTTCACAAGCTAAATGCTGATGCCCAAACATACAGGCAGACCAGAATTTGACCAGCTCTCCAGACTTGTTTCTGCACATAAACCCTGGAAAGCAGTATGGTTTCCATTGGGACCTTTCTCTTCCATTTTATAAAATAAGAAGTGAACTATTCTGGCTGGTACCAGACTGTTTGGGGAGTCTCCTTCTCTTGAATATAAGTATTTAATAATTTTCCAAAAGAAAATATATTGTATCTGTTAATTAAATAAAATGTTCGCAGAGAAAATAGTATTACTATATTAGTGCTCCTGAAAGGAGTTATTTTTCCAGTTAGTTTCCGAGGGGCCTCAAACACAAAGCTTAAGAAGCAATTCCATGAATCCTCTTTGTGTATTGTGTGAACAAATTATCTGGTATTATAGCCTAATGTAACAGTAACATTAACAAATGGATGTACAACATAAAGGTTTGATATCACTGAGTCTTGCCTGCATTGCAAGGGCCATTTCAGTCATTTTAATCTTTCAGGGATATACTTTTGACTTCCAAATGCCATTCTTGGTAAGTAAAATATCTCATTGGTTTTACTTGGATTCAGAAGACTGTTTCCCATCAAATGTAGCCAAAATTTGGCATGTTTCATGTATCAACTTTCTAAAAAAGAAGAAAATATTTCCTGTTTGTGGAATATGCTATTAAAAATCAGAGAGAGCACAAGTGAGGCATCTTGCTGTCCCAGCTACAGGTCCACAATACTGCGCTCACACTGCGGGTGTAAATTCAGCATCTACATGAGGTACAGTGACTTGTCAGCATTTAATATGGACCAACATACACTGATATAGAACAAAAGTAAATACATAACTTATACTTCACTAAGTATCCATGAACAAAAAATAAAATTCTATTTCCTATGTTATATTTACACAATTTTAAAAAAATCTAAAATGAGATGGCAAATTCACCAAAATACTTTGTTTTGAGCTCCGATTAATAAAGTAAAAATGTTGGGTTTCATCCTTATGATTGTCCTTCCTTGATTTCTACTGACATTTTAGAGCCAATGTCGGCTAATAAATAGAATAACACGCTCATAGGCACAATTCAAATTCAAATATGTTCCTCCCACTTCCCCAGCCAGTAAATGCAGTTTTTACCAGCTGGTGATTCCTGAACAGCCAGTCATTTTCAAGAATGTGGCTTTAACATACAGAGCATCAGCATTGAGGCAGGGCTGGAGCTAAAACAAAGTGTTCATACATACATGTATTTTGCATAAATAAATGAAATAACAAGACATAAAAATGACTCAAATCCGGCAACTGTGAGGCAGGCCCACACGAGTCGAAACAGATGACTTTTGTTCATGTAGTTTTCGTACAACAGTTTCACATTAGTCAGAAGTGATAAAAAATACCATTTATATCCAGTGCTTATAACACTTACGAAACAACATCTGTGTGTGTTTTTTTTTGTACTACAAGCAAAATCAAGTTTCAGTCCTAAAGAACAGTCCTTTGTTCTCCACAAGCCTGCAGAATATTATTTTGGCATGGTCATAAAATTAAAAAAAAAAAAATTAACCAACTAATCTAAATGTTTGCCTTTGTGCAAAAAAATAATTACATAAAATACAATGTTAGCAATACAGCATTCTACCTATGCAACAAAACCAGGAGAAAAAAGAGAGCAAGAGAGAAAGAAAGTGATGTGGGGGGAGGGAGAGATACTTCTAACTGGAGAATTATGTAAGACATTAATAAATAGTCAAATTGTTGGGGTTTTTTTTGTTTTTTTTTTTTTTTTTTTAGGAAATAATGATGTCCTCCCCCCAATTTGAGCTGAATGTATTAAAACCAGTTCAAATTTCCAAGCTATTTTAAGAACAAAAAAACACTTTCTATCAGTACCTTAGCCAGCTTAAAGAGGACGCTCACCAGCTAATGACACAGCATATGCCTTTGAAGACTTGGCTAGACCAGTTTATTGCTCATTAGACATAGACTCAGAACACAGTTAAATAAATATTAAAAATATAGCTTTTTTTTGTTCCAAATTACAAAATGGTCAGAGAAATTTGACCATTGTGTTTCTATGCCATTATCTTTATAAATTATCCTGTAAATTGAACAGTCTTCTTTGTCTTGGGGACGTTCGTTCTCTCACACAGAAACGCAATTCCTACAGTGGCAAAAATGGCTGTCTCTGGCAGGACAGGGATCAGTGGGGCTGTCAGGAAGGCGACTGCTCCTCCACAGAGCATCCTGCCATTGCAGCTCACTGAAGTGTCTGCAGAGCAGGATGCACCAGGACAGCCAGACTAACACAGGCTCCTTTTGTTGTCCGAAGCAAAACCTGTGCAGCTCTGTGAGAAGATGCTCCCAGACTTCCAGAGGAGCTGCTCTAGGCCCCCTGGCACCTCTCAGCCCAAGCCTGAATTTATCATCAGTGTGCTGAGCACGGCCAATTTCAAATAAAAGCTGAGGGAGTTGAGGAGCTTCAGCACAGTTAGTCATCAGGCCTATTGGAACTGTATTTATGTACAGTGATCTATTTGTGAACAGGATGGGAGTATGAGGGGAAAAAATAAAGGCAGTTTCTCCTCCGTCTTTGAAATCTAACAGATTCACAAATCTTTGAATTGAATCTTGCATATTTCCCAGAATTTTCTCCAGTAATTGCATTGCTTCTAGAAGTAATACAAACAGAAATTTTAATTTCTATAGCACCTTACGTCCAAAGATCCCAAAGCGCTTGACAAGTCACATTCCCACATGACTAATATACAATAAATATTTTTGATGACCCATTTTCCCACCTTTGCAATTAGATATTTTAGTGTCCCTCCCTCCCCCACTTGGAGTCTCACAAATAAATCACTGTATAAATACTTAAGGTAGCACAGTTCCTTCAGGTGGCAATGGGAACATGATGTACAGAGCCATGATTTGACACAGGTTCCTCAGGCCCTAAAAGTTCAGTATGGTGGACTGTAAATGCAGTTTGGATTTTACATCTGCCCTTGCTAAGTGTAGAGGTTTATAACTATAAACACATTTTAGGGGTATTTGTACTCTATGTACATATAAAAGTACTCACTTTATTTTGCAATACATATAGCAGAGTGTTTCCAAGTGCTCCTTGAACATAGAGTGTTAGAGGAACAAGTGAATTTCTCTTTCATAAAGGTCATGTTCATTTTAGTAGCAGGTGCACTTTTATTTTCATATACCTGTGTGATTTAGGGAAGGGGAAAGAAGAGACTCTTTAAAATATCAATAAGGAATTGTAAGTGTAATGCCACCAACTGTACTTTTAAAAATAAATATTAAGTATTTGGACCCTTGACATTCTGGAATGAATAAATTATTTAAGAGAAAATGTGTTAAGACTGAATGCAAGGGTTAAAAGCAAAGGGGTAGAGAATGTAGTCAGAGGTGGCCTCACACTGCTAAGACAGGCCTGTCCATAGCTGGTGATCACTCTTTTGTGCTTACTTAAAATTTCACACTAGTGGCACATCAACAGGCAAAAGCAATTGGGCACATGCACTATGGCAACCATGTTCACTAATTAAGAATATCCTGTCTCCAGATTCCTGAGTACTTTACTATATTCTGGAAAAAAATTAGGTTTTATATATAATTTTTTTTTAAGATGCCAAAGGATTGTCTAAGACTTTACAGTGTCTCCTTTAAGACTTTTTGTTTAAATGTTAAGATTCAAAAGTTATGAAAAGTTTGGCACATCAGAAGTTCAGCTATACATATGGAAAAAAAAATGGATTTCAGAGACTATTTTTTATAGACAAGCTATGATGCACAGGTGTGCACACTTGCGGACTTGTTCTGTTTCACAATATGAAATCTGCAGTTTTTGTTTTCTAAAATAATCCAGAATAAAAACACATTCACAACCTGTAGGCTGGCACAGCATACCTGAGTGAGAATGTATAACCCCCATCTAAAACAGTAACTTAAACCTTTATCAGCATCCAAACGGAAAAAGACAAAAGGTAAGACTTGTAAGACAGCTATTGATTCATATAAGTTCTCAAGTCCTGATGTCTGATATTTATGTCTTCATCTAAATTAAAAAAAAAAACAAAACAAAACAAAAACAAAAAACCCAAGTTTATGAAAAATTAGGGAAACAATCTGTCTCACACAATAAGAAACATTTAAGACCATTCTGCTGATGTAACTGTAGGAGCCACACATGCATGCAGGCTCTTTAAGAACTTTTGTTCAAAAAAACCCCAAAAAACCCAAGTGAGTCTGAGTACTTTAATTCTGTGAACACTCCTCAGTTGGCACTGACTGCCTCGTGGGCTTCATTTTCACTACTATAGTCTGATTTTGGATCATCCTCATAGTCCTCGTACATTTCTATTTCATCCTCTCCGTTTATCATTTCATTTCCAGGAAGGCTTCCGCTGTCCGTCTTCATACCATAAGTGCTCTGGATGACAGGGATGCTGGGCTCAGGGCTGGCAGAGGTGCTGGAGCAATCTGATGTCATCTGAGGGGATGGCGTGGTGGTCGCCATGGTAATAGCACCAGGGTAGACAACTCCTGTTCCCGTGGTGATTGGAATCTGAGGCTGTTGTCTGGAAGGAAAAACAAGAGGGAAGTGTTATTGCCTTTGCATAGAGGAGGGAAGACCTTCTGCAAGTCCAAAGGAAAGAAAAGCAAAGAGGCTTAGAGTCCTCTATGGTATTGGTTCATTATCTCCCCCAAAGGACCACTGGGAACTGAAGTGTTTGCAGTCACATCCTTTCATGTACTGTGTATGTTTATATTCAAACAATAATACAAACTAGCACTTGGACATAGACCACCAAAAGGCTTCAGGCACCGTGTGATGCCTGCCTGCTACCCTAGACACCATGTATCCAAAACCTAAACCCTCTAAACTCATGGCAAGAGCTTCTGTTAATGAGAGGACCTCAAGATTACCTAAAACAGCAGAGAGAAACTGAAGTATCTAATTTACTATGTGCCAGGTAGACTCCTACGGCACTTGGACATTCTTTTGACATTTGATTGCTGGCCTTTGATTTTTATTTGGATCCATCATCAGAATGCCATTTGCTTCTCAGGATTTTATGTTTAAGATGGGGGTTTTGAAGCAAAGGACTTGATAAAAAAACCCAACAAATCTGCCCTGGAAGATGCTGATTTTGTATTGACTAATTATTGAACATACATGCCTATTTTCATAATCTATTTAAAGAATGATATATTTCAATGTATTTCCAACCTTTTTTAGAGCAATATTGACTCAGTAACAGTGAACTGTTATAGATTTTAGCAGGAGAACAGTGTCAGGTATGTTTGAATAGTCTAAGGAATCTGCAACTTGACCACTATGCCATTCTATGCTAAATTGAAAAGGATGTTTTATAAACCAGTCTCACCAATTCCTAATCATTGGCTAAATCAATACAGAAAATAATGTTAAGCTTATTTTAAAAACTCTAAATTTTGAGTCTTTATTGTTCATTGATCAAACCCTAATTTTGATAAATATCACACTAGAGAGTTACAGGGAAGGTGCAGCCCTTTGGGCTTGGGTAGTGATACATTGAAATCATGAACATCTTGTGTAACATACCACTGAAATAGTTTGCAGTCCTGCCACGGCTGGTACTGCTAACCTGACTCTTACAGGCTCTGCACAGCTTGAGAAATTCAAACATCTGTTGTGTAAGTCTCGTACACCTGGCTAGCAGCGAGTAAAAATGCAGTAATTCATTTGACACAGTCATTATACTTCTGTTTGCAAATGATGATTTACAGATGATTTACAAACAGCTTGGGATTTTTCACTAAATTTTCACTTTTTAAATGGTCTGATAAATGTTCTGTGAAAACAATTTTCAGCCAATGTATTTGCTTGCAAGTGATTTTCTGCAAACATCTTTCAATACTTTATCCATAAAACTGAACACCTTCCTCACATGGGAACATTCCTGGTTTAGGATTGCATGTTTTCAGGAGTATAAACTATTACTGCTAGAAACCCACACGTAATTCCTCCACAATTTTTAGACACAGAAAATGTTCACATTAATGAATGTTTCCACAAAGCATAGGAAAAAGAAACCCACACATGGTCAAAAGAAAAAGTCTATGTAGCTGTCACCAGGCCATACACACTTAAATTTTTCTAATCTGCCCATCTAATAGTCTTTCACTGGTATTTCTTAGAATAAATAAATTCACAAAACAAAACATCACCAGTTGTTCATCAAAGAACACCATCATATCAATGCCAAATGATGCTTTGAGAAAAGTTTTCACAACTCCTCTAACAGAAGTTGTAGAACTGACTCAAAAGAATGATTGAGCTGGAGCTGCTGCTGTGTTACAGATGACATTAAGTATCAGAACACTAATACCCACCTCTATACCTCCCCTCCCCAAAAAGTTTGTATTTTTTCAGAAGCAAATTGCCTTTTTACAGGCAGCAAGAAGTATTTTAAAAGTCTGCTTAAGACAATGCTGTGAGATACATTGATGAAGTGATGGTTATCAGTGTTAAGGCCTAAAGGACAGAGAAATCCTAGTATTCTTTCAAACAGTCAGCAGAACTCTTCTGCACATCCACATTTCTGTGGGACTGCATACACTTGTCCAAGTACTACCCATTTCAAAGTATAAATGGAGAAGGTCATCTGAGCATAAAGAAGCCAAATTCACCGAGGTACTTTTTACTTGGGAGCACACCAGACAAATGCATGGCAAGCTACTGAATGAATCTAATTGTCAAAGAACTTGATTGCTATAACAGAAAAGTTAAGGGCTTACTGAATTTGTCATCCATAAATGCAGTCCTTTTTTACATGTTAAACAAAAATCAGACATGCTGTGCATGCCTGCTGCTGGCTGGGTAATAACTTTAAATTACCTATATCTCACTGTGGAACTGTAAACATGTGGTAACTGTACCACCTAATTGGAAAGGGTCTCAAATTGCTACCCATTTGCTAGCAAAAAATTTGCTAGCACTTAAACATGGGCACCTACACTACCCCAGTAACTGGACACCTACCTCTGATTTAATACCTGTTATTATTTAGAGCTGATCAGGTTGTCACTGTAAATTCTTCTCTAGTTACTACATCCCAGAAAGTCTTATTTTAAAATATCACAAACTATGTGGATGGCATCTGTTACTAGAGATGAGTATTATCATTTCCTAAGTAATTAAGCTCTTGTGGGGAGGAAAACACAGCATTTGTTTAAATTCCCACTACTTTCCCTTAAAGGAAGAGTTGAAGTTTCTAACCTACAATTCTGGCCATTATGTTTTCTTATATTTGTCGATCATAAAGGCATTCATGTTAATGGAGTCTTTTATTACATTAAATTCCACACATTTAATCGTTGCCTCTAGCTAAAGTTTTACCAATCATAGAACCTTGGAGGGGGGACATAAAAACATACTTTACCTGCAACCTGCAACAGGTTACAATTCAGCTCAGTTGCACATAGAAGTTTTCTGCCTGTTAAGATTTCCAGAAAGCAAGATTAATCTTCTGGTCTCTTCAGATCCATGAGGAATGGTGGCACATCTCTATGTGCCCTGGCTTCAGACCACTCCTGTCCCCACCATCTCCTCTTTGACAAAGAAATCCTCATGTGGACAATTACTAGGGGTCACTCTCCTCTGCTCTGCTAGCACTGAGAACTTCTCTGTCCACTCTGGGGCTTAAGATTTGGCCCAAAATATTTAAGTAAATATAAAAATGGAAGTAACATGAAAATTCTTAGCCAAACTGACCTGCTCACAAATTTGTGGCATTAATATTCTTAGTATTGTTCTGGAGAATATTCCTCTTTTGACTTTTGCCAAATCAGCCAAGCATTTAAATTGGCAAATGACCATTGTTTTCTGATCCCTTCCCAACCATTTTCTGACAGCTATTTATATGTCTGAAGCAAAAATTGATTGCATCAAGCAAAACGCTCATATGTCACACACCCCTGAAACTTACATTCCCATAAGGAATGAAATAACAGCAAATCTCACAAAAGCACCCATTGTGTACTTGCTTTAAGTTCAAGCTACAGGAGTATAATATTACAGACTTATTCAAAACCATAGCCTAGCAACATTCAGACTATGTATGTACAGTAGTTATAAACAGTATAAAGGCTTTATTCTAAACATCTTATGCTGGTAAAGCACAGAAAAAAGTTTCTGCTTACACCATTTTGCAGAGAAATGTATATAACATATACTTCTATTTAGAGTGTATTAGACTGTAAAAATGAGCAATGAATTATCTTTATAAGACAAGGGAACAAAAGACAGACTCAAAATATCTGAATTTATGGTTTATATATGATCCATTTTTTAGCTCACATTTATTTATGCATTACAGAAAACTACTATTGAGGATAAATTGTAAATCACTTGAAGTCTGTTCGGGATTTACTTATGCTGAAGGTATCATTCACAAGTTCCATTAATAATTTTACTATTAAAAAATAACTCAATTATTTTAAAGACATAGCTGGCTTTAGATTCCGCTTCCCCTGGATTGAAAGCAGCAATTTTTTAACATACTCTGTATTAAACATGAATTATTTCTGTATATTATCTGCCTTATTTGGAACAAAATTCATTCATGTGGATGCAATAGAAGGCCTATGCACACTTTAAGTTCCACTGTGTTCTTTAAAATACCTGGCAGTTCCCAGATTTTGTTCTATTAGACATACAACAATTATCTGTAAACAATAATTTCCAGGCTAATTTATTCCAAGAAATCTTCACTCTCATTCAATTCTTTAGAGGTTTTTCTTCAAAAATCAGAACAGAACCTGGCCACTCATTAGCTTATTTCTCTATTTTATTTTAGATCATGGCTAGTTTGTATATTGAAATTCTTTAAACTCCCTTTGTGCATCTCACCAAAGTTTGTCAAAGACTGTGATTCAGTGAAATGAGCAGCGTGAGCCGTTTGCAAGAAAAAAGTTTGAGCCATGGAGAACTCCATGTTTGTGGTGGGGGGTTGTACCCAGAGCAGAATTATCCTATTTTAGCCAGTGGCTCACCTAAGGGAATCTGGCAGGAACTAGCCTTTACTGGATTGCCTAAAACATAAATGTACATTTGGTATAAGAAAAATGCAAACAGAATTATGAAAACAATTAATTTTTCTCTTGCTTTTTACTATTTCCTTTAGTCACCTGCTTTGAATGTGTACCTGACTCTTCACACATCTCCCACTATCTTTTTATTCTGTGATGATATTTTGTTACCATTTTGGTACGCCTATTCCCAACTTAATTGGTTTGCTCTTTAAAAAAAAAAAAAACCAACAAAAAAAAAAAAAAAAAAAAAAAAAAAAAAAAAAAAAAACAGCAGTACAAAGCACTTGGCACATTTCATTGGAGTCTATTTTGTACTTTTGTTCTCTATCTTCCACTGAAATATTTACTGTAAACACAGAGCATATTCAATCCGAAAAACCACATTTGTCTCTTATTTCACTCTGAAAAGGAAACAGCATCTCAGCTCATCTCTCAAGTCTACAGTTCTGAAGGACAATTTATGTTGTTCCATCAAAACAGTGGAAAAATAATGGGGGTGTGAGGTCAGTTAGGAAAACTGTTCCAGCTGATGCTTTATGTGATATTTATGTTAAACACAGACAAGAGTAAGTTTAAGAAGCTGATGGGCTCAGTTACTGTGTTTCACTTAGTTATAATCTGATTTGGAAGAAATGTTGCTTTTCATTACTTAGTAAACTATTCTGCTGAGACAAATGATTCCATGTTTTATGTTTCAGTCCAAAAAAGATGTTCTAGTCTGGGTTTTTCACTCATTTTACTTGGTGTCTTCCAGTAAGTTTGTTTTAAATTATTCTTGAGGGGAAAATGGGAATTTGGGACAACAGAGGGAAGTCACAGGGAAGTATGAAATAATTTTTTTAAGTTCCAGCCTGGGATTCCTCAGGACTGTAATCTATGTTCACACTGAGCAGCAACATGGCTCTCATTTAATCTTTATTGAGTGCATCCATTAGACTTCATACTCCCTTTTCCATCACTTGCACAACTAAAAGTCATTGGTTTTGGTAAAGTCCAATGCACCATCATATAACTACACAGAGGTAGTTTACTTTAAACTTCTTCAACATGAATAGAACATGATGAATTGGACTTAGCATCAATAGAAATTGGAAATGATCCTTTCAAAAAATGGTGACGTTCTCATGGTCTTCATGCTCACACTGTTGGATATATGAGAAAGATTAGGTTGCACCAGTGTAGTTCAGAATAGCTTTCAGTGTATATATATTTTAATAGAAATATCACCCTTTAGGTAGGCACTTTAAGAAGTTTCTTAAATCCATCCTCCTTATTCACTCCCATTTAGCCATCACATTTAATGTGTAAAATGCTACTGCTTAATGCTGTTTTGAATTAGCAAACAATTCTCAAATTGTTCAGACTGCTGTTTGGGCATTTCTTTTGCATTTCTTGTCTAGATGTGATTTGGTCTGTCAATCTGCTTTGGAAGACGTAAGCTAGAATTTCATTCCCTCAATCTGAGTATAATTTGTGATATGCAGTATAAATTCAGATGTCTATTTAGAGTCCTATGTGCAATTTTGATGGAAGACTATTAGTAAACAATTTCCCTTAGTCTGAAGAATAAAAAAACAATGTCATAACTATAGACTGGAAGGCTATTTCAAGATATCAAAACCACTTCTATTTACTGATTGAAGAAAGAGCCCACATTGTTGCAGACTGTACCACAAAATAATTGACTGTAACAGGAGTTCTGGATCCCAAGCCAAAAATGAGGGCACATAATCGACGTCAAGGTCAATTATCTGAAAGTGAAGTACCCAACAAAAGGAGACTATTGTGATTCGAGAAATAAGCAGAACATTGTGAATTTGGAAAGGCTGGCACTGGAGACAGCTTTTAGACTCTTTTTAAATCACCAGAAACATTGTGTTGGAGCACTGAGCATCACAGATT
Source organism: Anomalospiza imberbis (assembly GCF_031753505.1). NCBI lineage: Eukaryota > Metazoa > Chordata > Aves > Passeriformes > Viduidae > Anomalospiza > Anomalospiza imberbis. Next base: position 49,999,472 of record NC_089686.1, on the reverse strand, counting down.
AATTCATAAAAAAAAAAAAAGAAACAGGAGTGAGAAATCAGTTACGGTGCAGTTGTTTCACTGGACTTTTGTTACCTTTAGCCTGTAGATGTTTCATAGTGCTGCTTTCTCTGCTGAACACAAGAGGAAATACCGCTAAAAACACACACAATGTTCTTAAAACTGTGCCAGGATCTTTTTGGGCCATACATTTTGAGTTATAAATCTACCCAGTCTATCTATGCACTACTTGAAAGACTCTTTCTAAAACTTTTTTTTTTTTAAATGTATATACTTCTCTGTATAACAAAATTCCTAGTAGCTTCATACCTTGATATCTCATTAATTTCTGTGTGTTCCTCATGCAACTGCTATTACTCCTCTCACTTTTCCCCCTTCTCCTGACTCCTTATTCTACACAGGAATAATCCTTTGTGTTTCTCTCTTTGTTCTTTTTTTAATTTAGGAAATGATGCTGGAGTCATTACTAACCCGGAATTGATTAGCTTACTAAAAACTCACAAAAGACATGATTCAAACGTTTCAGGCTAATGGGAAACAACTTCTTTTGACTTTAAAGAATTCCACAATCCGTCTCATAATCAGCATTCAGTGGCAAGCTGATAGCTCCATATTCCATCTTATGTTTTTAATAAGGTCTTACTGGTTCAAGCCCTTTCCTGCTAAATAACACTAGTCAGTGACTTAAATAGATAAGTCTATTTGGTTTCAAACAGCATGCTCCATCTTGGAAAACAATTACAACAATTGTACTCACCCTACGGTAAAAAACTGCCTCATCTCCTGTCTTCGAGACCTCATCAGCTGCTTGTATTCACCAATACGCAGTTTCTTCCCATCCACAATGCAGGTACGTTTTGGTCGAGGCTTGTATTTGTAATTAGGGTACTTTTCTAGGTGGATTTTACTTAGTCGTGCCTGCTCTTCGTAATAAGGTTGTTTCTCCTGATTTGACATGGACTTCCAGCGAGATCCTATGGACACAAAATGTTAGTGAGTGCTCAAGTAAAGCAGGTTTAGCTGTGCACATACACAATTCCACGTGCCTTCTCACCATGATAAATTTTAATTAAGTTCGTTAAGTAAACTGATTTAAATTTACATCAGTCTGCACATATATTGGCTTGCACAACCTGAGACACTTTAAAAGAACCCTGACTTTCAGATATTGCTGCAGACCAAGCATATGTAAATCTCTACTAAATAGGGTGCACGTAAAATCAATAGTTAAGTCTCAAAATCTCAGCCTCGTGCTGCAAAACAGACTACTTAATTTTTTACAACAAAAGCATTAATCTGTGAGTAATTCCATACCTCTGTAATACCATGCACAGTATGGTGGTTAAGGAAAGTCTGCAGCCATACTTTCACTGTTAAAAGCCTAACACACTGCCTAGGGACACAGGTTTCTTTGATATTTTTATGAGAATTTGGTTTATACACTCCTGCTAATAGATATTAATAGCTTGCTATGTAGCAGGAAAAAACTATCAAACCTTATAGATTCAGCAAAATTCTGAACAATCCCTTGCTGTCTGGGCATCCTAAATTTACTGAACTTCTGACATAAGCTTGCCTATTTTAAATTCTATTATGCATATTATTTTCTGGCCAGTTGTAATAAGCACACAGAACTGAATCAAGAAAGTTACATTTCACAAACTCACATTGGAAAGGTAAAAAGTAAAACAGAAAGCACACTGTAACTATATATACCACTTCAGGTACTGTAAACTCTCATTGAAAGCTGCACCAATAAAAAAGTTTAAAAATTAGCACAGTGTACACAGGAAGAGGCAAAAGTATTCAGATCTCTTGTATTGTTTGTAAGAAGCTATCTAAACACTTGAAAAGAGACAGGAATAAGAAATGCAGAAAATAGCTTTTTGGTATCTTTTAAATGAATAAAATGATTACAGCTGTGGTAAACGTGGGTGGAAGCTATTCTTTTACCAACATTTTTCATACATCAACAAATGGAAAAATTGTATAAATATTATCTGAAGCCAGCAATATTCTGTGTCAGTTCTAATATTTCAGTTTCTTTTCTCATTGTCCTGGAAAAGTTGCACAGATATTATATGGACATAGACTTATTTGTGGCAGAGCAGATACTGACAGGTTAATTCCATGGTTAACAAACACTCAATTCCTGGCACTTCTGAAATATTTATGCTGGAAGTTTACATTTTAATGAATACAGTTACTATGCTCCTAATAGGTTTTTTCACAGAATGCACACAAATAATATAGATTCCCTACAGCTGCCAACACTGAAACAGTGAAGGTTTTATACAAAACTGAAAGGCTATTCATATAACTCACTTATATGGTAGACAAAAATATGAGAACTACTAAGAAAGATTTTGGAAGTTTTAGGACAAAGTAACATTTATTTCTATGTATTCTTGCCTCTGATTGAACTAACATGCAACAAACTTTGTATTTGAACTCAGAGTTTACAATAAAATGATTACAGAGGAAAATTGATTTTTACTTTTATTTATTATGAGCTACATTTGGAATCTGTCTTTCACTTCAAAGACTCAAAAAGCAAATATAGGTTTTAACATTTCACCACTCATTCTCACGTATGTTTCTAATTCTCTGGAGGGATCTTAAAAAGCAAATCAAAATTTCTCAAAAATGAGTCCATTTATTTGCACAGTGGCAAAATAAAACCCATGGAATATTCCCCAATTCTCCCAGTCTGTACAAATTAAATATTAACTACAGTGTCTTTTACCTAAGCAATATTTTAATTGCATGCTTCTAGTGGTTAGCTTTTTGAACATTGCAATGTTTTGAACCAAACATTATTTTGGATGTGAGGTTTGCATGTACCAGTCTTTTGAACTGTGCCAGGTTTCTTTCTTGACGTTGCACTGTCTGACATAAACCTCTGATTTTGACTTTGTACTTTTTTAACTTTACCCCGGTATTTACTCTAGCAAGTCCCATTTTGCATTCAGGTTTGTAGTTCAAGTGCATTCTAACGGGATCTTGCAGTTATTGTGACTTTATAGGGACACACCCTTGCAACAGATTTCACAAAACATTCCTTTTCAATGCTACTAAGATTTAAAGCATGTTGTGATTGCTGTTGAAAATAAAAAGTATTAGGGAAGGGGCAGAAAGGGAAAAGAAAGGGAATGAAAATGAAAACAAGCCATGAATCTTCATTTGCATAAGTTTCAATAATTCTAATTTTGGTGAACATCTCCCAGAAAAAGATACGTGCTAAAATTAGAGAAGACCATAGAACTGTAGAATGGTTTGGGTTGGAAGGGACCATAGAGACCATACAGTTCCATCCCCCTGCCGTGGGCAGGGACACCATTCACCAGGTTGCTCAGAGCTCCATCCAACATGGCCTTGAACTCTTCCAGGGATGGGGCATCCACAGCCTCTCAGGCAGCCTGTTCCAGTGCCTCAACACCCTCCAAGTAAAGAATTTCTTCCTAATATCCAACCTAAACCTGCCAACACAACTTGCTGCCCATTGCCTCGCACTTACCTAGGATTTTGCTGATGTTGGAGTTGTGCATGTCGGGGAAGGCCTGGAGGATTTTCCGGCGCTCATCCTTAGCCCAGACCATGAAGGCGTTCATCGGCCGCTTGATGTGGGGCTCGCTGCTGGCACGGCCCCGCGAGTCCCGGTAGACCCGGGCTTCAGCCACCGTGGCCCCTCCTGTTGGCCAACAATAATACTGCTGTAGTTTAGCTGCAGAGCCATTCACTGCTTTACTCCCTGTAACATCAGGGCAGGAGGAAACAAGATGGATGCAAAACATTATTACATGCATTAGGAAAGCGCTTTCAGTGCTGTGCTTATTTTAGCCTCTTTTGCTCTTTCTCTCTCTCTCTCTCCCTGCTGCCAGATCTATGAGAGAAAGAGACCAGTGGTCCCAGTGTAGCTGGCCAGGCTTGCCCATCTGAGATGACCCAACATCATATTGTAGAAAAAAATTGCACTGGTATTTCTCCAATTAAGACATGGTGATTTGATAAAGTTTCCATTTGAGGCTTTACCATAAAATACATTCTCTGAATGCTCAACAAAACTCACACAAAAGTTACATTTGAGAATCCAAACTGATGTAGGCCTGCTGACACAAGCCAATGACAATGCCTTTGCTGCCTGAGCCATGAAGCACGTGCCAAACATTTCATAAAATAAATCACACAGTGCACCAGGTACATGCTGCCATTTTTATGGATTAGATTTTATTTGGAGCTGAACATTTTAAAGTTGCATCTGTTTTAATTGTATTCTAGGTGTGCTTTGGAGCATTTGAGCCACGTATATGTAATAAAACTGTCTGCCTCCAACAGGTACACACGCAGCATGTTGGAACCTCCAGAGTGGGAGACAAGCACTCCAGCTCCATGCCAGCTGTGCCTTGATGTATTCCAGTGTCCTGTCTTTATCTGCCATCAATTCACCTTGCACATGCCAACCCTAACTAGGTTTTTGAATGCATCCAGCCCTGTTTCTTGACCACAAACAGCAAAGCCTCATGGGGGTTCAGAGATCACAGAGCTGAGGTGTAGAACTCATTACTAGGGGATAAACAGATGACCAAGGCATGCCTTTACTGGAAAAACTTCTAAAGTTGTGATGATAAGATATGGATTTAGAGTTATACCTTAGCTATAAAAAAGGCAAAAAGTGTTTACAGTGGGAGAGTGACAATCTTAGACCCTATCAAACTGGCCATATAACTTAATACCTTGAAAAGGCAAGACACCTGATAACAAATTAGTACAGCAATAGGCCTCTTTTTTTGTAAACTATTACAGCTACCAACATGAATTTATTTGTCAAATAATATCAGATTAATTCTTTACAGTACGTAAGACAAAACACTGCACTTTTACTGAATACAGGCACAAGTTTTTAGTTATGCAAAAATCAATTTTCCTAATTCAGAGTGAAAGCATTACATAGGCATACCTTTTTAAAAATTCTATGTAAGAAACACATTTGCATGAAAAAGGGGCCCTAAAGTAGAGGATGCATAACTAACACACTACCTTTTTGCCACCAGGTCCACAGTACATTAATTTCATTTAAAACGCACTGACCATACAGGATAAATTGATTTTGCTTTATATGGTGTTGACAGCCATGTTTATTGTGCAGTGAAATGTAGTGTAGTTTCAAGCTGACTATATCCATCAACACAGGGCAATATGCTGACTACTGGGCCAGATGAAGTCATACATTACCCTGAGAGCAAAACACTCATTCGCATACAGCAGTGTCTTCTTCTGAGGATCACCCTGGTAATTTATGATGCCTCCCATGCCATTACTTTACAACTGACACCAATTTGGCAATTTGTATACTAACATGCATGCACATAAAAGAAGACAGGTTTGTGGCAAATGTGAGCTGCGAAGCTGTTTTAGCACTGTTCTAAGTTAAGCACCATGCCACAGGTGCTCTGCATTTACAGGAGGCTGCAGTCAGCTTTTTGGTGCAAAAGGGAAGAGCAGTTTTGCAGGTAAGACCAGTTGAGGGGGGTGAATGGTTAATGAGGCTCTGTTCATTGTTACCAAAAGCCTCGGACCACAAACATATCAAAGATACCATATTTTTTAGAGAGGATGTATTTATTTAGAAACTGAAATAAGTTGCAAATATAGTAAGTCAACGCTGAAATACCTATTGAGACAAAGAACTATATAATTTGAGAAAAGTCCAACATAGCATGTAACAGTTGTTCTACCCTTTAAGATATTGTAATAAAAATATATTACTAGCATGTGAGCAATTAGGAAGGTGGTGACAAAAATTAAATTATTATTTATGCAAATGTTATAATTTGTTATTGAGCTGCTCTACTCACAGCACGGGAAAGACATATTTGAATCCATAGGGTGTTTTTCCATCTTTTACTTTCCCAAAGGTACTTATTCACTACAGCTATGGAAGAGTTTGTCTTTAGCACTTTCTAACACAATTTTGTACTTTTCAATCCTAATGCAGGTAAAGAGTAGTTTTACTGGGAGCAAGATTATAGGTGGCTTTCTAATTTGGATGTAATCTAGACAGAATGAAAATAAAACAAATTAAAATGAAAGGCAAAAAAAAAAAAGGCAGAAAACCACCATAAATTATCTGTTTTCATAGAAAAAGTTATGTTACAAAACAATTCTTACTTGGAGTAATAAATTAAAATCATGTCAAGAAGGTCAAATCTGGCTGCATCTGCTTTATACAAGTCCTTACTTGAAGGACTTGAAAAAGCAGCCAAAGAGTTGATGTTCTTTGAGCTTGATCTCTGGGGAAATATTTGCAAGCTGGCCTATAGGCCATCACAAAAGCATTTGCAAAATGAATTTCTGCAAATAACTAAAGCAATATAATTTTCATGCTCTTCTGTCTCAGAACCACAGAATTATATTCAGCATATAAAGCATTAAAATAAAACAGTTCTTGTAGCATGGGATTCTATGGGGGAAGTCAGAAGGTCTAAGTACCTTTTTAGATTAGAAATGAGGTGCTACTGATACAAATACACATAGGCCCAGTGAGGTTTTACAAGTTGAAACACATAGGAACAAGCTTTCAAGCTGGTTGCTCTTAGGTACTTCAGCCTGTCAAGCAGATATTTTTACTTTATTGTGCCCTATAAAAACAATTTCAGCAGATTTAAAAAGTATGGAGTTTTTTCCTATTGTGATAATTAGCACTAATGGAGGCTCAAAGAGACACTTGAATTTTTAAAGAAAATATATACGCAAGTGCAAAGAAATAGGTGCTTTGAATCTTCCTGAAAATATTTTCAGGAAATTCTAATAACTAATGAACCTAAAATAACAGATGAAATGGAAATGTACTACTAGTGAAGGGAAAGACAAAAGAAGGAATTGGTAATTGTCTCTCTACAGCTACTAATGCTCTATTTGCCAGTTACTGTTCATACTGCCATCACAGGAGGAGGGATCAGAATTAAGAGCCCAGTCAGAATTTATAATTCTTGCAAAAGCAGTATAGTTTGGCTGCCCTAGTGGCTTAGTTGGCAAAGAACTCTATATTTTGGTCTAAAGACAGGGGCTGTCCTCAAAGTGACACTTTTAGCTTCTGGAAGTGCTCACTGCCTTACTTCCTAGATCCTTTGCATTTGCACAACTTGTCATAACTTTGATGATTTAAAACTAAAATCAGATTAAAGAAGAGTGATCTTTTTTGTGGATATATGGCAGGCAACCCCTCTGTGAAAGCTGGATTCCATACTGCTCTAGGGGCAATACTGAGGCAAAGAAAATGCCACAGACTAAATCCAAAAATGCTGCACCTTCATGAAAATAATTTCCAACAATATTTTCATTTCTAAAGGGCTCTCTAGTCAGAGAATATTAGAAAGATAAAAGAATCTGATCATCAAGAAAGATAAACATCCTCATGTGAAATAAATGTTAAGAAACATAAAATAATATTTGTTACATTATTTATTTATTCCTGCCTTTATCTGAGTTTCTTACATTTACTAATGAATTTTTTTTAGGACAGGCATCATTCCTTATGCATGCTTCCTGAAACCTTGGCCACATCAGGGTTAATCCTACTGTCTTTACTGGGATGTGGGTTTACCTTCCATTTTGCACATCGTCTACAAAAAAAACTTGAGATTGGGCCTTTCCATGTTACCAGAAAACAAACAATAATAGATGTGATAGAAAGGAGAAAAAAAAAGGCTGAGAAAAAGATGAGGAAAAGAGGGAAGAGAAGTGAGAGCAAAAAGAAAGTGATTTTTATCAGTCACCCTGTTATTCCTTAATTACTCTTCACAGTATGGCCATTGATTCATGTTTGAAGTCATACATTTCCCCTGACTTCCCCCAGATAATGGATCTGGCTAATCTAGAGTATGTACTGCAGATCATCTTCCATGGACACACACCAAGACAGGATACATAGAAATAAAGATAATCTTTTTAGGTTCCTGGTATGAAAATGACTGGTTAGTAGTAAAGCTCCTATCATCAGTTATTCATTAAGCTGAGGTGACATTATTTGCCTAGTTTGAAAAAAGACTGATTGTGACCTCCAAAATATCTGGCCCTGTCTGTGCTAATACAGCTAGCACTGCAGTGACCAGAACCTGACAAACATGCAAACAGAAGTCACTCTTTTACTGCAAGAGATGGGTTACTCATAAATATGGACATGCCATAAAAACAGGGAGAATGAAAAACCAGCTTAGTAGTGCCCTGTGCTGCTCTTAACCTGTGTACAGACAAATGCAGCCTTTGTGAAACATATAGCAGTAGTTAAAATCAAACAGAAAAAGACAAATATGGAATGAACAGAATGGAAAAAGCAGCTTTGGCAAGCTTAGAGCACAAGAGTTGTCATTTAATTAATATTTTGGGTTTTCAATTTTAGAGAAAGTTACAAGAATTTCTGCTACTTCACTGTAATCTAAGCGACATGCAGCAGTTGCACAATAACATATATCTGTTTTTCCCCTTGCCTGCCTCTTATTTCTTCATCCCCAACGCCATTCAGATTTTCTCATTCTTTACTGGCATGTCTTGTAATCACTGGCAAAATACCCACTTGGAAACATGGCAAGGTTTGGAACAGGGGTGACACAAATGCTCTGCTTGTCAGGCAGCTTTTGTTCCAAATACTAAACAAATATTATTCAGCTGCAATTTGAGCATTGAACATTTCTCACAAGCTGCGTGTCAGTGAATGAATGGGGAGAAAAACTAGGAAAGCCACAAGCAATTCATTAAATACTGCCCTATTTAAATGGCCTCTAAATTTTTTCACCTGCAAGGGTTCTCAAATGCACTAATACTAAAAGGTGAGAATATACTCTAGCACAGGTTAGCTACATCCAAGCAGCACTTCCTTATGATAAGACTTCCCTTTTCCCTGCTAAGAGACTCCATTCTCTTTAAAACATCAACAAGAACCAACTGGGAATTCCCTAAGGTCAGCTCTGAGGAAACATAAACCTCTAATTCAATAACTCCGCTACTGCACTGAAAAAGGCCTTATTATTGCAACATCCATATGGAGTCAATTGGACATTAATGACTAATCAATCCCTCCCCTTTCTATTCTACTTATAGTGTCACAAGCCATGTTTAGATTAGCCCATTTCCTGCTTAGGATCGCTCAAGATGTCTTTTGTTCTTTCAGGGCTGGCCTGATGGAGGCAGCTTAAACAAACACACGACCCAAGTGGTGCAGGAGTTATAAACTGCCATATGTGAATGAACAAAGGGGCCATACTAAAGCCTTTTGTGGTATTTGTTAATGTTTTTCATCTGAGTTTAAAAAGACCTAATGACTTTGTGGTGAGCTGATGCATGTGGCTCGTGGCTTTGCAAAATGAAGGAAATTCTAGCCAGTTACATATCAGCATATATTTTCCAGAGTGCCTTGTTTTCAGTTTTGGTGGCAGCAAGTTTACTTTTTTAGTACATTTGTTTTACATATGCAAGCAAAATACTTAATCTCAATTAAAACACAGCACCAGTTTTCACAGCCATACTCACAACCTGCATATACATCTTTCCCCATTTGAAAGTCTAAAGCTAAAATTAACAGTGGAATATCTGCTGCGTGTGAAATCAAAGCAACTGTTCTCAGCTCCACCAGTTCGTTCTCCAGTGTTTAAAGCTGAATTGTTACCAGTGCCCTAATAAATACCAAAACAATAATTCTAAATAAGCTGCTAACGCATCCACGCTTCACAGCCAGCCCTGCCCAAATCTGTGCTCTATAAATGAATTAAAACCTTAAAACCGTTAAATGCAGCTACTTGCTTGATGGCTTACAAAAACAGTTTGGATTTCTTGACCACATTCTATGGCAAAGCTAATCCGCATGGAAACTTGGCATGGACTATAGCTAAAACAATAAAATAATGCTTCAAATTACATGGGATATTAACTAAATTAATTAGGGCTTGAGGCCTGACTTTAGCTCCTGGTGGCTGACATAGTCACACGTGTGCTCTAACATAAGAGTTACTCTGTGAAGATCCATGAAACATCTATAGAGAAACTGGGATGAAGAAGCAGCCTCTACTATAAATTTGGGGAGGTGTTTAAGTGCCATCATATTTTTCAATCATGTGCCACTTGCAGACTTCAAGACCCTTCACAGATAATTAATTAAATGCTAACAACCCCATTCTGACATTAATGTTATTGATAGAAAAGAAATATTAATCACATTTAAGTTGAAAGGTTTTCAGCCTAAGTAACGATGCCATAAGTAAGGGATTGCCAATCATCTGATCTAACAACAATCTACATTATTCAATCCACAAACATTGTTGCTGTTTCCCATTGATATTTTATTTCATACTCAGTTGAGGAAAATAGAGGCCCACAGAAAGGAAAATCATGGATAAAACAGCCCATTTCAAGAGACAAAATACTAAAAACTATTGTTAGGTATTTGACAAGATCTATGGATTTTATTTGATGTTTCAGAAAAAAAACCAGCTGGTCTACCAGCTAAGTAATTATTGTTACTATATTAATCATATTCAAAGTCAAAGCAATACAAAGAAGAACACACTAATCTATTTAATATAAAAATGTTTCCATAAAAGTATCAGCCTTACTGCCAGTGTAGCTGTTATTCACATCATTTCAAATTTCTCATGACATGAGTGTCACCTAGAACATCAAGAAAACACATTAATTTAAAACACAGGGGCTAATTCTGCAGTCTTCAGTCATCCCTAAAAGCTTTTTTGTTGAAAAAGTCCTGTTTGAACAAGGGCCATAGTGATCCATTCATACTTCAGTCAATGCTTTGTTTTGTTTTAAGATGGAGAAATGACAGATGGGAATTAAGGACAGAGAAAGAAGGCAGTCTGACTTCATATTTGATGGATGCATTGTTCAAGGTGTGGCTGAACACTGTTCATTGCTTGCTCACATGTTCTTTACCAAAACAATGATTTTCAAAAGCTTAAGTACAATGTAGTTTGTAAAAGGGAATTATGTTTAACAATGGGAGAGTCTTTTACAAAACCACCTCTCTCAAATTACATGTTATTAAGAAATGCAGAATACTCAGCAATAGATTTTAAAATGTGTTGCAGCCACTGCTTTAGTGACCCATTTCCTGCATTCAATCTTCAATAATTTGTCACTTTCTGAACAATGCAACATAATTCTTTATATCAATATAACTAATTCCTTCCATCCAGTGCTAGCAGTTTTCACTTGTCATATCAGTAACTAGCAAGGAGCCAGGGCTAGGATATGTCTATGCCATCTCTTCTTGCCTTTCACATGGGGTAGTGATATTACAACAACTATAATGTAATTAGTAAACAATATAACATGAAGAGAAAGAAGCAAAACCAACATGTTAACAGGAGCTGTTCTTCAGGCTAATTTTTCAAGTAAGGTACCCCTGGGCATTTGGGATTTGTGAGCAAAACCAGGAAGATGTTTTTACAAATATGGTAATGGCATGTCTCAATATGTGACCACATTTACCTGATAAAAAATATAGTGTTTACCATGCAATAGAGGCTTACATCAAAATTTACAAAGCATTCCTTTTTTTTAATTCCTGTGAAACCACCCCTGCCAAATTGAAAACACAATCATTTATTATTTGCAGAATTTATGAAGATGCTGCAACGCTCACACTACACACTCTTTGGACCACTGATCCTGTGAAATTAAATCAAAGTACAAATTAAGGAAATATTTTCCCCTTGCTACCAAAGTTTTCAGTAGGCACTTGCTTAGACACTTTGCATATGTACATGGAAGAAAGGGAAATGATCCTAAACACTTTTCTATTTCTGAGATACTGAGGCTCCTGAAGGAGAAAACAGTTTTAGACTAAGAAAAATAGACAGTTGTACACAGAGGGATTGTTTGAGTCTGTACCAATTGCTTGTGCTTAGCTAGAATATATGATGTTCTTTCCTTAGTGTATTCATATTTCTGCTCCACTCCCTGTGCTCAAGGATTTAAGGAAGAAGGGCAGGATTCCTCCATCCTTCACTCAGTATAATATAATGGTGGCTTTCTCCATCAACTGAAAATTCAATTTTGCCTGGAAATTTTACACTATTTTATGGAGCTTCAAGCTTCTTTTGTCATATTGGAGCACTACCAAGAAACCCTGAGAGAATCAGGACCACAGGGTGTTTTACACCTGATGGCTATACATGAGTGTGAAGAAATGTTTTAAACCACAGAATTGCTATATTTAATTTTTCAGTCAGTCCACCTAAAAATAGCTATGCATACTGACTGATGCTTTCAGCATTTGTGACAATAATTTTCTCATAGGTGAAGATTTTCTGTGTAGAACTGCAGCCCACAGCTGCTTTTTACAGCCACCTTCTAAATTCCTGAAAATAATGTTTTATTATATAATGGAAATTGTGAAAAGCTCTTAGTTATAACTGTGCTAATAGGTGCACCTATGTAAAACTCAGGACATTGTAAAAGTGGTCTATTGTACAACATCAAAAATCTTAAGTGTAATTTTTTTTAAAAATGATACTATTCTATAAGAATCAATTACTGTAGCTTGGAAATGTCAGACAAGAAAGTCTCATATTTAGCACTAGAAAAAAAAACTAAGGCAGCTGAAAATCAAAAGTTAACAGTTGTGGAGGATACCCAGATTTGTTATTCTGAAAATGAGAAACATACTATATGTTAAATATTAGTGTCTTGAGAGGATTAAATTTCAATGCTATGGAAAGATCAGTCCACACACTCCTAGCACAGGTTTTTCAGTTCCCCCTCTAAAATATTATGGGGATGCTGGGAACAATGAGATGCACTGACTGTTTGCCATCAGAAAAGTGATGGGGTGGTTCTTAAAGACATCTTGTTCCTATCCCATCTGCAGGTGTTGAGTTACTCCAGGGCTGAAGCACCAAATCTCATCCAACACAACTGAAATACCACGCCTAAGTACTTCATCCCAGATTCCTATCTGTTATGAGTTACTCTGGAAAATTTAAGGATATCACTCAAGGATAAAGCACAACCAGATTCATGGATGTTAAAAATGGCAACTACAATTAATGAAGGCCACATTTTAGCATCTGGGTTTATTAATAAAGTAAGTAATTTTATCTTTAAAGATACAATTATTGGATTTGGGTTGTTTTGGGTTTTTTGTTTGGTTGTTGTTTCTTGTTTTGTTTTGTTTTGTTTTGGGACGATGTTTTTGCAATCAAAGGTCTATTACAAGAATTCAGGGCAATAAAAATTCCAGTACTTAAGCTTACTCTCTGGATACATTTCTTTGTTTTCAGTCAGCTTTCACTGTTTTCTGATTTTCATCTTTCTCCTCTCAACTGCCATAGCAACTATTACAAATATTTATGCGCGACAAATTCTGGCGTGGAGAGGAATTATTTCCTCTGGTATTTACGAAGCACTGTCACAAAAGTAGGTGATGCTTTACCCTGCCTGTGCTACCTGCTGTTTACACTTCTGCACAGAAGGGTGTTAAATAAGTTACCTCACAGGTTTGGATCGTCCTGACAGCCTGCCAAGGTTGATCTGCCTGTAAATGTATGGTTCCCTTTCACCTGCCTCTTCAGCTGCTCAAAGCCAACCTTTTTTGAAGTAGAGAAGAAACCCTCACCCTTTTGTATAAGCAATTATTTGCTGTTGGGTGTGTATGAGGTTGTTGAAGCTTTGAGCATATGGTAGAGGTGCTCCTTTAATAATCCACCTAATAGGTGTGCAAAACCCGGGCACTGGGCATGATGTCGGCTCTCTTGCCAGGCAGGGAGGAAATGACACTTTGACTGATAGAAATTGGTGGCAGTTTTTCCTCAGCCTTAGAAATCAGCCTAATGTTTCCCTTGTATCTCAGTTTTCTCATGTTTCTCCCATGTTACTTCCTCCCTGTCCTTCCTCACTTAAATCATTCCTCTACTTCACAAGATTCCACACTCACTGCTGCTGATGCAATTACATCTACTCTTTTTTTATCAGGTTCTGGCAACTGGTTAAGAATTTGATGATGCCTAACACCATTTCATTCTCTACCATTTAATTTCCCTTGCTTTTGGACAAGTAGAATCTCACATTTTGCTACAACATTCCTTGCACCATGGCTAGCTCAAGTCAATTATGAATGGGAAGAGCTAATTTCCTGCACAGGAAAAGACAGACTGTTGACTGTTAACTGCAGGGAATCTTGGGCTATTCATTGTCTTTGTATGTTGGACAACAAACCCATCACCTGAAATGCTGCAGAATTGGGTTCTTAAGCTTACTGATGAACTGGAATATGTTCTTCTGAAAGATGAAGTCAGCTTGTTCTCCTCCGAGCCTGGATTGAGGTCCAAAATCAGGCTCAGAACAAAAACTGAACTAGAATTAATAACATTAAGATAGGCCTTACTACTGGAACCAGTCAATTACCAATTGTTATCCAGCTTGCAAGTTTAGTTTACTTGGAGCATGGTTCAAAGATACCAAGAACACACAGATAAAGCTTAAATCTGTGTAATCTCAAGCCATGATTTGATATGTAGAAACCTACAGTCTTTAACCCAAGGAATTTACAAGTTGAAGTAAGATACAGTGAGCACTGCAAGGGAGGACACAGGCACTAAGGACTCAGACACTAAATCAATGAATTTAAGGAGACGGGCTGATGCCAATCCCATGCTGAGGACTCTAAGAACTGACTTTACAGCTAGTTTTCATAGCAGAAGTTATCTTCTGTGAGACTTAGAAAAGTCTCATTAGTCTAATACAAGGACAGATAAATACACAGATAAAGGCAAAATAGAGAGACAGATCTCACCATATTATTTAAAACTGTTTCTATTTAAACTGGCAGACATGTACCTACCTCTCAGGTATGTGCTTAGCTGCTAGAATATTCACTGGTAGAATAGTATCAAAGAAAGAAGCAGCAAGTGCTAAACACAAGGTTTACAGAATCAAGAAAACTACAGTGTGAAAAATGTGAATGAAAACATCTAAACAGGACACAGAACTCTTATTGTATGTTTTGCCAAATGGCAGACTGTGAGGCCAAATATTTAATTCACAAGACCCTGATTCTAAAATATCAACTTGAATGAACATGGAACTAAATGTAAAGTACTAATAAGGCATTTTCAACTATTTCTATTTGCTTTCTAAAAACTAATTTCATTTTGCAATGCATCTTATTTTCACTAAGGAAAACCAGCTACAGATAAGTTTATTCTCTCTTACAAAATTTCACAGTGAGATAGGAGCAAAACAATAACATTCAGATGTTTTTGCTCTGAGCCTAGGATCCAATCAAGAAAATTACATTTTAATAGATCAAATTCTTTGGTATGAATGAAGATCAGGTCTTGATGGAATTTGAATCCCTGAACACAACAGCTGAAGGAAACCACAATGCAACCTGAGCTAAAGTAAAATCAGTAATTGTCAACAGAAAGGTTAGGTCTATCCTGCAGATTTCTACCTACTAGAAAACAAAATCTTAGCACGCTTCCTACAAATTTCCAAGAATTTGACCACATTCACAAAAACCAGAAGGATCCATTAACATTGATCACATTTTACAATTCAAAAGAAGCAGCATCATCACCCAAAAGTGAGCATCTGTGAAAGGAAAATCTTTTTCTAGAACTCAAACCAAAAAAACTTATAATGCCATCCAATATTCTCAATAACTGAGAACTAGATACTTTAGTATTTAGTATGCTAAATACTTTATTATTACATAGATTTTCTGACCTGAAATCTAAACAGGGCTTACCTATGACTCCTGACTACACTCTACACACTCTGGTCAGCTGATGTATGTCAAGTCATGTTCAAGAGAGGGTTTAGCCACAGCTACATTCAAAGCTGTCTTGATGTTTCCATCCCTGTCTGCTATAATTCAGCACTGACAACCTCAAATGCACAAAATTATGAAGCCACCTACAGAAAGAATTATGCTTCCTTTAAAGTTTTCATGTTTCAGGGGAAAAAAAAATCTTGTTTAGTTCTCTAATTGGCTGTTGTTTATAATTTTGGATACCAGTTACCAAATGTTTATGAGGCTTTCAAATCATGTTTTTAAATTTTGCTAACTACAAATGTATCATGTATTTTAACATGACAACTGGGATTTCAGGTAATGATACAAGTCTAACAGCTGTGGATTATTAATCAATGGTGTCACAGTAAGTGGCAATGTTTTAAATACAGTTTGAGTATGACTTTTAATATAGTTAGCTCAGTCCTGCTGGTGGCTAAGGAAGTGATAGAAATATTGGTTTATGTCATATTTAATATAAAACTCTTGCTAATGATTTTCAAAGCCTCCATTCAGATGACTGTTAGCTCATTATGAGCAACACAAACTTTGAAGACAACTTTGTATCTCTGAAAGTACAACTAGCTATCATTAATTAAATCTTACCATTAATTAATCTTAAAAAGGTTTGCACACACTGGGCAGGGACAATGAGCTAAAAAAATCATTCTATACTCTTTCATATTTGTCTAATTTCTATGTTTAAAGAATTTCAATAGTTATAATTCATGACGCAAAAAAAATACCTGGAGCTTCAGCTTCTGGTCAATGAGCCAGTACCACAAGCACTCCTAAAATTACAGGAAAACATGACTCTGATCATGTCAGACTCAGATCACCACCATATGTTATAGAAAAGATGTAAGGAGTAGAGAGAAATCATTGCTAGATACTGTTACAAAGGCATTCCACAAAACAGAAGTCTGATATGTCTTCTAGCAAATTACATGAACCTTAAATGTTCTGTAAAAACTATGGGAATCAGGAGCACTTCCCAGATCTGGTCTGTCTCAAATGCCTGCTGGGATGGACAGACATGCACCATGTCTCTGCACACTTCTATGGAAATGTAGATGTGCAGGTAGGCAGGGAGTGGAACTGCACAGCCCCTTTGCTCTAGACCACTGGGGGGGATTAGAATACAACCCAAACAGCATTTCCTCCTGTTTACGGGCAGAAGTGGGACTAAATTTGGAATCCTTAGCTCAGGAAAAAATCTGCTACCCCACCCTTACACCTGTCCCCACCACACTTTTAAAAGAACACTCTGCAAATTGTTAATATCTTCCCTAAACATAGTGAATTTCATAATTCTGAAGTCCTAAAATTCTGGTGACAAGAATAAAACCACCTGGCAGATCTAACATCCATCCACTCACTCTGTTACAACTGCACCTGGGCGTCAGAGATCTGGCAGAGATCTGGATGTATTTCTGACAAGAAAAGACAGGGCATCAAAAGTTGGCCATCAATATGTCACTTCAGAAATCTTTATTCCTTGTTTTATATGTGTAAAAGCACACATAAACCACAGAAATATTAGCTAAAGATTTCTACAGCAGTCTGCATTCAAATAGTATCTCAAAAAAAAGGCAAAAAAAAAAGATTTAAAGTAAAAATGACAATACAGAAAGGAAGGTGTGAAACACATGAAGCCTTTGAAGAACATAACTGTGCCTATTAGGAACCTCTGACATTCAGCTGAGATTGTGACTCTGGCAACACAATGACATGCAGCAAGGCATTCTTAGAGGAGGTGAAAGAAGAGAAACAAAGCTGGTGAAAGGTCTGGAGCACAAGTCTGATGAGGAGAGGCTGATGGAGCTGAGGGTGTTTAGCCTGGAGGACAGGAGGCTCAGGAGGACCTTATCACTATCTACAACAACATGAAAGGAGGCTGCAGAGGTGGGGTCAGTATTTTTTTGCAAGGAAGAAGCGATAGGACAAGAGGAAATGGCCTCAAGTCGTGCCAGGGCAGGTTTAGATTTGATATAAAGGAAACATTTCTTCATCAAGAGAGCGGTCATGCATTGGAACATGCTGCCCAGGAAGTGACTGAGTCACCAACCCTTGTAAAGGTATTTAAAAGATGTAGCACTCTGAGACATGGATTCATGGTGAACCTGGCAATGCTAAGTTGGACTTGATGATCCTAAAGGTCTTTTCCAAACTAAATGATACTATGATTCTGAGACAGAGTGAAAATTTAACAAGGTAAAAATCTATTTAAATTTAAGTGAAATGTGCTGCTTTGAGCTTGCTAGCATAAGCAAAATATACTGTTTAGTCTAGTAACTTTGCAACACTAATAAAACTGCCCCAGCTAAAGAGAAAGAATGTGAATTTCTAAGCTAAAGAGATAAGAAATAAGAAAGACTCCTCAGACCTTGAAACAAGGCAAAGTGACCCAAGAGTTCTTTCTGTACTTTCTGACAAAAACTGAGTACAAGTGTAACTAGCTGTAAGTGTAATTCGAAATTGACAGAATGAATATGCATGTACCTATTGTAAAAGTATATACATATGTAAATTAGTTAAAAGTAATAAAAAATGATCAGGAGTCCTCAGGGGCACGCATGTCCTTTGAAAAAGAACGATTCCCAACATGCATCCAGCACTGTAATAAACATATCTTCCCTACAAATCTTTAAAAAAATTATAGGGTTTTGATTTTTCATCCACATTTAATTTCTAAAGAATAAGCTTTCAAGTTTCAGTAACCCAGGGCTAAAGTTTGGAAGCACAAAATAATAGAAACATGTATAAAAAACTGTGACAAACCTAGAAAGATCTGTAATAGTTTCACAATAATTAGAAACTGGGCAGAGTCTGTAGCATGGTACAGGATATCAGAGACCACAGTTTAACTGCTGATATTCCAGCAGCACTGTCTGCAATACACTTCCACTGTAAATTATATTAGGCTAGAAGTGCCATCTCTTAGCCTGCTTGCAAACATAAGGGGCAAAACTCAGGTTATATTTTGAATGTATTTCTCTTCCATCCAGCTAACATCTAAATTCACCTTGTCTACAACGAGAAGGACAAATAAGCAACTCAGTTTAGAACTCCTGCTAATGTTTTTTTCTCAGATCAGCAGGACTATGAACCCAGCATCTCTTTTCCAGAGATACCTCTTGGCTGCTAAACAAATTCTGGAAATCTGAATCCATTCATGAACTCAGATTTCTAATGTGGCAAGGCACCATGCCTCAAAGTGCCCCCTTCAGTAGCTCTAGAAAGACATGCACACTGTCCTTAAACTGGCACACATCACTGCAGCTTGTGTTACACATGGCAAAGCTTCTCTCTGCACTATCCAGTAACAGGGGAGGCTGCCAGTGCCACAAGGGGTATCAAGACACTAAATTAAGGACACTAGGAAGAGAATGGATGAATTGAAGGAAATTAGCTAAACCAACAATGGGGTCAGAGGCCTGATGTCATCTAAACCAGTCACTGTGTATCTGTAAGTATCTCCTTGCAACTTTTCACCCAAACTGACCAAAAAAAAATATTCTTCAACATGCTGAAATACGAAATATTGCTGCTGGATGAATGCTTCTTTATAAATAACTGATTGGTCAAAAAGTGCTTTGGAAAGTCCATGTATCTCCTGATTACTTTTTTCAAAAAAAAAAAATCATTGCAAAACACCCATCTGAAAGTTATTTTCTGCCTACATTTTGTTTGGTTTTTTTCTGCTTACAGATTATACAACAGCGGCCAATCAAATTGTATTAAAGATGAACAAATGAAGTTCATGAATAATAGGTCGCTAAAGTTTACTGGTCATATTCTTTTGATCCAAGGAAAAAAGCAGACTTTGGATTTGTCAGATGTATGGATGTTAATGGAAAAATTCAGAGGTATTTTAACCTTCTTAAGCCATAACTAGAATTTCCCCAGTTTAAAAAGGGCAAAATTATTCTCAAACAGAAGTAAATTGAGGGGGGGAAAATTCTGCATAATATTCTATCTGAATAGTATATTAATCTTCTGACAGGTAGGGCTCCTACATATGTACATGTGCCATAGGATAGAGAGGATCCCAGTGACATTCACTTTCAGAGCACACATGGTAATCCTGCTACAAACTCAGCTCTGTCCTGATGAACACTGACTTCCACCTGGAGCTTGAAACATATAGATATATACATAAAACTCTCACTGAAATGAGTGCACTGAAGACTTATATAATGAAAAAGGCCTTTTCATACAGAAAATGTGAAGTATTTTTCCATTATCATTTGATAGCTGCCTATGAATGGAATTCTGCTTGCTATGTCTTGAATAGGTGGTGCACGATGGTTAGATTTCTGAAAATGCTCTAACCTTCTTCAAAGCTGCTAAACATTAAAAAAGGGAAAATATTTATCCTTCCTGAGATAATTTTCTCAATATCTCCTAAAATTGTAGTAAGAGTATAAAATGCAAACACTTATTTGGCAGCTGCTTGAGGAAAAGATAGTTGTGTTACAGAAGGGCTAAAAGGGCTACACAGTCCTCTTCATGTCTCCACACTTTGTTATGGATTTACTGAAATCTCACAAATTCAGAGAGAAATCGATCAAGTGTTACCCTGGAATGTAACATAGGCAATACTTATGACACTGGCAGTACTTCAGCCACATCATCCTGCGATGCAGTTTCAATAGCCCATTGTCAGAATTGCAACTCACCTTCTGCATCTTCTGGCCTTGTAAGATCAATGACACCAGGACCAATTTTTCCATCTTCATTGGGTTTCCCTGTTAACTGTGGGCCTAAATTTTCAAACCTTGTTCTTTCCTGAAAAAGAACAGAAGGACTATTAATGCTCCATATAGGAAAGTTCTCACTATATGCCAGTGCATATGGATATGCATTGATACATGCCTTATTTTTTAAATCTGAACAAATAATGAATGCAATCTAATTAGAATTTTAGCTCAGGGACAATTTTTTTCTTTTTTATTTTTTTTTTTTTACAGATTCTGAATGTTTGCATTTATGAAAATCAGTTTTAAATGTGAAACATATACAGAAACTTTGAGATTATTTTGATCTGCAGTGCCATAATGCATAAACGATCGTACATGCAAATACAAAACACTCTTGGCAGCACACAGTGCTGATCGATGCTGCTCACTTTGCCTTTTCACTTATTTTCCAACTTAAACTGAAAAAGACAATCGACATTTGGGAAACATGAAAATTCAGAAGCTGAAAGAAGAGTTTGTATTAAAATGCACTGGTATTTTAATGAAAAAAAAAAAAAAAAACCACTTTTTCCCCACTCTGAGATTTAAGTTTGCATTCATACCTCTGTGAAAACGCAAGTCTGGATTTTATGCAGAGATTTTCAAGGACAAATATTTGAAATAAGGAATAATAGAGGACAGAACCAATATTATTTTGTCTAGAAATTTAAGTTGTAACTCAGTGAATAGGGAACTTAAGACATAAAAGGAAAAAAGAAAACAAGGAAAACAAATGCCTACTTCCAGAAAAAAAAGAAATCTTTTGAGAGCTGAAGACCTCCACAGGAAACCTGGAACCAGAAAGTGGAAACTGAAAGGTATTTTATGCGTGAACCCAGTTCCTCACTCACTCCTGGACAAGGGCACTCTAAAGGCAGTGTAATATTGTCTCTCAATAGTGGTCTCTGTAGTGCTGTGTATCAGTGGCAGAGTGTTCAATGGTTATCATTAATTTAGCATTCTCATTTGAAGGAACATAGCATGTTTTCCCTCTTGCCTTGTTGTTACCTCTTCAGATTAAACTTGGCATTATGTTGTACTTGTGAATGAATGAGACCTTGTTGTTCATTACTATGAAACAATATTAAATGTCATGTCAGCTTGAATTTAGAGACTTGAAATATCAGCTTTCAGCTCCATGAACAGTTTCTCCATGTTATACTTAATGCATTATGCAGGAGTAGAGTGCTGACTGCTGTTCAGTCTATTGTTCAATGACCTATTTCTGTGCTGTGCCTACTAGACACGAGGAGAAAACATTGGGAGAGTCTCTCCCAAAAGATGGTAGAAACTTGGAAATGTTCTTCAGGACAAAACATGGCCTTGACTCCTCATTTGCTCCACCTCCAACTACTCCTGCTTTCCAATATTATTATTTTTCTATTGTCGTTGTGTTTCAGCCACAAAACCCCATCAGGAAAAGGGAGGAATGTTCTGATTCCTCATGCTTTCGGTTCCTTCAGCCATGGATTTTTAAAAATTATTCTTTGTTTAATTTGCAGAGGAAAAGAAAGCTCAGTCTGACACTGGATTTGTCACAACATGCAGCTGAGGCATTTCAGGTACTAAATGCATTTCTAAAAGTTCCTCAGAAGCTCCCAGTTGTCAGACAAAGTAACTCTGCATTTTGTATTTGGTTAATTACTTCACTTGTTTTCTTCTGTAAAATCCATGGTTGAAGAAGGAGCTTGTATACACAAAGGACCTCAAGAGAAGAGAAAGACTTACAAATAAAATTTGACTGTAGAAAGGCACTACAATACTAGAGGCGCAATATTTTGCTGAAAAATGTTGTGCAATGTAACAATACACCTGAATCATCAGGATGGATCTGTCTTGTAGAGAGAATGAAAAATAAGTTTATCAAAGACACTGTTCCATTGCAAAGGGCTGATTTGCAGTTGAGAAAAAAACAAAGATCAGTGCTAAGAAAACAGCTTTTGGCACATTTATTTTCTCTTTCAAAATATTTGCACTAAAAGCTTTTTTTAAAAGGATGTTAATAAAGCACCTGCAGTATTCTTAGAAGAACAGCCTTTTAGTGTGTTTCAGAAAAAGGAGAAATACCTTTCTTCTATAAAAATCAAGAGATCCAGCTACATATCAATATGCACATTTGGAATATCTTTCTAGTCATTCATTCTCTTTGATTTTACCAGAAAATAGACTCTTAAAAAAAAAAAAAAAAAAAAAAGGAGAAAAAAAAGTTCTGCAAGAACATCAATATTTTGACATGGAAGGAGAAAAGGGAAAATTGTATGATAAGGTTCAGAATCACTTAAATGAAAGCACTTATGCCATAAAAATACCTGCTCTTGTCAAAAAAAGGAGCTGTATTTATAGTTATTTTATAACCCCCTCCTAATTCATAAGATGCTTTAACAAATATAGATATATTTAGGTCTTTGAAATGCCCTTTCAATTAATTCCTTTTCTTACTTTTTTACTGAAAATAATCATCATAGTGAGAGAAAAAATGGTCAATAATTGCATTGGGTTTACACAAATTCAGAGGACTTTAAAAAATAGGAAAATCTTCCTTGATGCTAAAAATGCTTTTATCTAGAAGATGCCTTTACAATTCCATGAAACACAACAAATTCATATGACATTTATTATAAGGGAAGAAACTTGTCCCACACTAGGCTCAAATCCTTTTCAGTGGGATTTGTCTTTGCCCCGTTCTTGAACTCATCCTAGAGAAAATAGACTGAAAATATTTTAAAAGTACATGTTTCCCCTAGTGTGACTGAGAGGAAGATTGATTCTATACTTCATATTCCTAGATTAGGGAAAAAAAAAAAAAAAAGACATCCCTTCATTAAAAATAAATGGTTATACATAGCTGCACAAACAAATATATTACCTACACATGCATTACATCTGCACATGTGTACATCAACTACTGGATCTATTGCTGCCTGCCTAACCTCCATTAGCAGAAAATTTTGGTGAGTTTGTTATAAAGTGCACTGCTATGGACAATGCAGGTGTTTTCTCCCCTGTGAAAAGCACTTTTGACCCCTATTTTTAACAGATTTTTTTTTCTTATTTTTGTGATGGTTATGGAACTTATATTGTAGAGTTACTTTAATTTTTTCCATTTAAATCTCAGCAAAAAAGTTTTAGGATATGACACAGACAACCCTTTCTCATGACAAGACCAACACAGTCAGTTGGAGTTTGCATTAGGAAACTGAAAGCACTTCCCAACACAAATCAGATCCTTTGTGCTTCTTTATACTTTGAACACGAAGTAAAAATAATGTTTTCTTCAAAATGAGAAAAAGAAAAGAAAAGAACCTTCTTAGCAGCCAAACCTTAATTTTCTATTCTGTGATATGATTAGGCACTTATTTATGCGTTGTCAGTCACAAACATGCAGAAAACGTAAAAGTTATTGAAAAAATTAAAGTCTGCTCAACTGTCTTGCAGGACTGTTGGTTCTCTAAGTGCTTTGAAATTATGATGTATGAGGTAGATGTTGCATATTAAATAAAGATATTTAAATTATAAAGCCCCCGTTAGTGAGAGCTGATGAATGTTAAATGTTATGAGCCACAAGGCTGTGGCATCCATCATATTCACATATTATCACAGTCAGTGATGGAGCAGCCCCAGTGATGACAGATAGACTGCTAGATAGTTATCCCTTATTTCCAGTGTCGCCAAGCAAGCCTTGCAACCCCTTGGGCATTATTTTTAGCTTTGCATTAAATTAGCAACTTTTCTGTCACGTTCTGCCAGAAAGTATCAATTCTTTCTTCACATGTGGAAGGTAAAAAGAATGATTCAGTGAAGCAGGGAGTAAAGCAAAAGGAAGCCTTAGCCCCTGCCTCTGAAAAGGCTGCAAACTTCAAATGACTAGAAACAAATATAAAATTGTGATCTTGTGAAAGAACAGCAATGAAACAGTAAGCACACAATAATGGCTTTTCTCTGCACTTAGATAAAAGCTGAATTTTTGATGTGCACAGTATATTTTCATAAAATTTTATATACTATGTTTTATACACTTATTGGCTATTCCATAATAATGTGTGTGCTAACAGTAAAATTGCTCTTAAATTTATGTGTGTTATTTATACGTTCCCACGTAACAATGCTTTTTGTTGTAAAAAATATTCTGTTTATTAATGTAACTTTACAACCACTGCATCCAGGATCCGTGGTAAATTAATGACATTTTTATTATTTTATAGTGTCATTAAATTTTTACTGATCACTCCATCAAACAGAAGCAATAAAGGCCATAATGCAAACTGGGACACTTAGATCAGGGGAGCAGGAAGGCATTCCATATAGTCTGAAGTAAACTGCTTGCCATAAATGATATTTATACCATCTTTAAGGATGTGAGAATACTTGGACAAGTTTGGCAAAACTGTTTCTGTAGTACTGTGGATTGTGTACTTAAATAACAGTTTACTTGCCAGTGAGACAATTTTTTTTTCAAACCATATGCGAGAAGATGACTGATTGCATCCATCTCTTGAAAAATAATATATGAAACGTAATAATACACTGGGCACCCCTCCCTTCTGGATTACCAAGACTGATCTGACTATACCCATGCCTCAAATTATTTCAACATGCTTGCTTTTTCCACATCTGAAATGTATGCTTAGCCTGAAATGGAAAATGGCATGCATGCTGATCGTTGTGTAAAAGATTTAAAATATATGTCTTTTTTTGCAAACAAATACTTTTATTGAAGTAGACGTGTTTGGACAATGATGTAATACCTTTATTTCAATAGTCTAGCATGGACGCAGTTACCCAACATCAATTTAAAGAGGCAGTTTCTAGAAATCGAATTAATATGGGTCATTCACAGAAGCCACAGAACATATGACTGAAGGGATATTATTTCTTCTGAGGACAGTGCTTTAGTAAGAATAACTACAAATAATTATCACCAGTTGTCTTTATGTATGAAATGTATTTCGACAAAATTATTCTATACTAAACGTTCTAGTAGCTTATTTGCTAACTGTGATCTATTCCCTTCATGTACCATGGACAGTAAACAACTAGCAAACAACTTAATGTATTCAAAACATGAAAAGGACATTTTCAGTAGAACACAGAGAAAATTATTCCCAGTTTGAACAAGGAGGAATTACAACTCCTTTTTCCCCTCCCTGGAAACTCAAGATACAAATACCCCAAGCTTTTCACCTTCTTCTTACTACTTTTTAACAGCTGGGACTGAAAAGTTAAATTACCCTCGACTTAAAATCTTTTGCAACGTCTTGGCACAGCAAGGATAATTACAAATTGACTTTCAGCCTTATCTCTGGATATTTTAGATATTACAGGTGGGAAGTTTAAACATTAACCTTATTACAACAATGTCAATCATCCCACTGGTGTGCAGGCATGCAACTTCTGGAATTCTCTGGATGGCAGAGGAGATAAACACAATAGTGGCACTATTGTTACAATTAAAAGCATGGCCCTTGGTTTTGCAGAACTGTGGTGAATGCCTAGGACTCATTTTCAATATCCTAGCACTGGGAGCTGCTCCAAAAAGCAGAAGAAATTAAATTAGCAAAGCAAGCAAACTTATTGTAGGAATGCTGTTATTTTAAGATATTACAAGATACGAGGTACAATCTTTTTCCAAGGATTTACAGGTTTTGGGACTGAAGGATATGCTGACACCTATGATGTTGACACAACCTGCCATTTCTTTATTTTTTTTTCTGTAAGTGAAACATCTGAATTCAATGATCTCAGGGACCAAAAGAGGCACAGTGAGTGATTTTTCACCCTGAAATACTGCTGCTTCCAGGTTTTGAAGGCCCCTATGCTCTCCATAAACTGTTCCAGTAATATCTTTGAATTCTGAACATACAGCATGGACCAGCATCCCTGCGACAGACTACAGATTTGTATCACACTGCAGTGCCTCAAACCAAACAGCTTGCTTGAAGAGATGTGGGGAGAGAGAAGCCACTAGGTCTCCTTT
Source organism: Anomalospiza imberbis (assembly GCF_031753505.1). NCBI lineage: Eukaryota > Metazoa > Chordata > Aves > Passeriformes > Viduidae > Anomalospiza > Anomalospiza imberbis. The sequence continues at coordinate 49,972,957 of NC_089686.1, read as the reverse complement.
TAAATATATTCTTCCATCTTAAAGCATAACTGAAAAGTAAGAGGTTAAAAGCAGATAACAGGGAATTTAGAGTAAACTTTCTTTGCCTGCCTGGCAAGTCTCAGCTGGCTTCCGTGTGACTATCACAAGCAGAAAATACTCCAAAGTTGCTCAGAAACAGAATCTCACAGTGATTGTCACATTATGTGACTTCTTTTAAGAGCCAGGTTCTAGAGTCAAAATTGAGAATTGTAATTTCATCAAAATTTAAAGTGTCTAGAAAAAAATCTAGTCTAGAAACCAGTGGGCTAAAGCCACAAAAAAATATCCCCAGATAAATAAATACCAGTGCATATAGCCTACTTGTAAACACAGTCTTCAGCTAATTATTTTGAAAGCCTGGTTTTAAGGATCAGAATTCCAAGAGCTTCTTCTCAGCTAGTGTGAGCAGTAGCCCTCTTGATCTTGAGCACAAATAAGAAGGATTTAAATTAATTCTCTGATTATCAGGAGCATTCAGCAGATACTAAGATGTTTATAGACTTCAGTGCATGGGAGCCTGCTTTTAGTATGAAGTCTATCAATTCAAAACTATTTCTTAAAAGGGGACAAAAAAAAAACCTGATAGCAAATCTAAGAAAGCAAATCTCCACCTAAGGAGAGTATTGTGCCCTCCTGCACATGAAATATTGCCATCTCCATAACTATTGCCATGCTTGCAGGCACTCCTAAGCTATGGATCTGCCCTGGTTAGATTACTTTCAACAGGATTACTGTATTTACTGAGCTCCCTTAACCAAATGCTTTATGTCTTTGTTCATATGGTTTTAATATGGTTTTAACCAATTGCAAGGTTATTTATAAGTTTGCAACTCCCCAGTAGTTAGAGTTATGAAGCGTTCAGATTTAAGCATATCCAGTTGTGTGGTAACCCAACTACTGCTTTCATGCGGTTTCCAACTTTTTATTCATGTACGAAGGCATGGTGCATGGCAGTATCTGAGACCATTGTGATTAACTCTTTGTTTCAGCAGCAAACTCAGGCTGCAGCCTAGAGTAAAATTACATACAGACTAAAAGGTAAAGATTAAAAGGAAAACATCATACAAACTGTGAAATTCCACCACAGGCTGAGGAGAAATTAGTCCTTAAAAAACAAAGGGACAATCAATTAAATTAGCAGCTGGTAAATGAAAAGCAAACAAAAGGAGTTACTACTTTACACTTAGTATAATTCTCAATGAATGCTGTAGAAATGTGCCAGGGGTCAGAAAGAGTCCAAAGCTTGGTCTGTCACTTGTTTCTAAAAAAGCTGAATAATTTTATGACTGTTAATAACATTTGTAGTAACACATGCTAAGGTAATCAAATCTCATGTTCCAGAGTGTAAGCTGTTCAACTGTTGAGTCAAAGAGAAATTCCCTTGTCCTCTCTGCTGCTCCCTTCTCTCCTGATCAACTCCACAGATGATTAACTGGGAGCCTTCTAGGGAGAGAAGTTAATTTTCTCTTGTAATATCATTAAATTTAAGGAAGAGCTGGTAAATGATATAGATAAAATCTATAATCTACCTTATAATTAGAAGGAATCTGAACACAACCATTAAAAAAACCCCAACATTTTCTTCTAATTAAACACATACATGTGCATTTTTGAGAGACAGACAAAAATAAACACAAATTATGATTGACATCCACTTCTACTAGGAAATGGCAGGACTGTGGTTTGGTTTTTTTTTCTGTGCTGTAAAGTGACTAATGGAAGCAATTCAATAGCTACTCATGGACCTTTGGAATGTTCATTTAAATTTTTAACATTTGATTTACAAGAATAAAAGTGCAAGGATATGACAAAACAAAGGGGTTTTTCCTAAGCTAAATATTACAAAGGAAAAAATGTATATCTGTATTTAAGTTTAATTTAGCAGGTGGTTGGACCTTGTTGGCTATGGCCTCATTTTCATCAAGAATTTTAAAATGGAGCCATTCAAATGCTATAAAAATGAACAAAAATGTTTTTACGAAATTTGGACAATTTCATGATTCTGTACATATATCTGCATGTTTCCCAAAATTTTTATGCTTGTGACTAAATTTCATTGAAGGTATTCTCATGCATTAGAATCAGAAAAGAATTTGATTACTAGCTCAAAGCTGTGAATCTCCTTCTCTCTTAATCACCTAGTAATATATTCCAGGCTGAAAACCCAGTTTTACCAGGAAGCCACAGCAGTGAAACAACCAGCAAAAACTATTCTAGGTTCAGCACAACAATTTTTTTTGGAATGGAAAAAAAAAAGGGAGAAAAGAAGTCGCCAATTTCAAGTTCATTGTGGTTTTCTGCAAACCTCAACAGCACAAAGCTATTGCTTTCAGCTGCTATCCACTCAGGGAGTTGGGACAATAAAGGTGTTTTTTAAAGTCCAGAAAACACACATCCAGACAGACATGCACACATGCCACAGGTCAAAAATCTTCAGAAGCAATCTGATGTTCTTTTGTGAATAATATGCAAATTTAAGCACATATATATGGACATTTATAAGTTTAACTTTAAACCTATAAAAGCTAAGAGAAAGACAGATGTTGTTCTCATAAATACTTCCAGTCCATTGTTTCAACTGTTCCTTATGACAGGCACATGTCAGAGTTTTGGACACCTTCAGATAATGCTGGAAAAACTTTGATAAACTTCGACTACATAATGCAATAATCAATTATCAAATCTCAATCAGTGCAACTTTTCCTACTCGACATATGGCTAGTAGTTAGAAAACTATAAAAGTAAATATTTCAAATACTCTATTTACCAGTATTTTTTCAATTAAGGAACTAAACTTAGTTGCATTTTGTTACAGCAACCTTTGAACGTGAATAGTATTGTATATTCTAAGTGTAGGTTTGAGTATCTCCATTAGGGTAAGTCCTCCAGGGCTTTGGCAGTAGAGATGTCTAACCCCAGACATCACAAATGAGTCCCTGGTGGTACTCCCCCCTTTTGTTTATCTCTATAAACAACACAAGCCTCCAGACATGCCTGTTCCATCCCATGTTCAGGAAGACACCTGAAGCAGTTTAAATTGGAGATGCAAAAGACACTTGGGCTTAAATGTTCATATTCATATTTGGAATTAGAAATGCAATCAAGGCAGTTAGCAAAATCCCACCAAATGCTACTGTTTCAAGTATATGCCTTGCCTTTTGCTGGATGTAAATATATAATTGCATACCATGCATACAAAGATTAAGTAGGCTTTTTCTGTATTTATGAAGATGATTTTTTTGGTAGCATTTTAAGTACACTTTTTCAAGGTTGCATTTTATGATTGCTGCTTATATATTGCTCCGTTTATACTCAGGCCTCTTTTGTTATCTTCAGAGAGAAAAGGATCATATCACTAAGGTGTAAGCATGGGTGACAAAGGAACAATGATAATAACATCATTATGCAGTGTTTTTCCTCTTGTACCTCCATCACTGCCATGTTTTTTCTGTGATTATTTCAGCCTCAGGAAAAAGTGCTGCTTACTGTTTATGTCAAGAAGGCAAGATTACTGTTTGCATGATTACAATATCAAGTATGATGGACGTAATGCCTGTGATAATATAAATGTACCCCTCAACTACCTCCTGTCTTTAATCCTCATGCAACTGGGAAAAGAAAAAAAAAACGAAAAGAAAAAAAAAAAGAAAACAAAACAGTGAGTTGCAAATTCTTGCTGCCTCGTATAGGCCTTAATCTTGTAAGGTGCCAAATACTTTCACTCCAGTCCAACAGAAGCCTCAAGGACATGGATAATCAGTACTTAACTCCAGGGGAGTATATGAAGAACGGACTAAATGCACTTGGCTGAATCAGGGCCAAAGTGTGAAGTTCTTATATGTACACAGAATCGAGAAAAAGAATGAAACAGGTTTTTTTCCAGGCTGAAAAAGATGCTTTATCCTTCTTACTGATCATTCTTTTTTCTGCTTGAGACAGGTGGGTTGAAGATCTTCTGGTACAAAAAATTATTCTTGTTTAAGAATAAAACAATAGACAGCCAAGAGCACAGTTCTGTAAGGATCTATGTGAGCAGACAAGACCTTGCATTTGCAGTATCCTGGCTGACGTGAAAGAATAACTCTGCATCTGTGAAATTGCTATATTTACTGACTAATCTCCCTTACACAATCAGAACTAAGTTATTCAGCATTTATGTTTTTAAAACTTATACTCAAGGCAAAAGCAGCCCAAACCAGATTTATGAAGGCTATGAATTCACAGAGTCAGAGAATGGTTTGAGTTGGAAGGGACTATAAAGATTATCTATTTCTAGTTCTAACAGCCCTGCCACGGGCACTGGTATCTTCCATTAGACCAGTTTGCTCATTCACAAAACAAAAAAACCAAAAAAAAAAAAAAAAAAAAAAAAACAAACCAAAAAAAAAAAAAAAAAAAAAAACACAAAAAAACAAAAAGCAACTGATAAAGTAGGATAAAGTCTTTCTTTGGGATATCCCACATGCAAATGCAGGCAAATCTGTACTTCCTAGAAACTGGGAGAGATTTACATGTCTCATGAATCAAAATAATGACAGAGGACTTTAAAAGGATAACTGAAAGCTATGCATTTTTTTTTTCATGCAGTATCCAGGAACTCTTGCACCTAAATGCAAAGTTACTACCTTATGTATGGGTGGAAAAAATAACGTGTTTTTATTGCTGCAATATATAAAAAGAAAACTGCTAGTCTATAGCTAATGCCACTGGCACAAATCCATTCTCTAGCTTTTCATTAAAAGTAGAATGATTTTATAAACCTTCTTTTGTTTTTATTGTGAAAAATTTGCCTCAAGGTTCAAGATAAGATCTTGATTAAGTACTCTTCAGTTCCAGGCAACAATACAATTTCGAAAATGCTTTTATACCTTAACAACCAACGTTGAATGGGTGTTTCCAAAGTAGTGGTTTCATCCACAAATTAGCCACTTACATCCTACTTAAGACCTATTTTTGACCTTATCTTCAGTATAAGCATAAGCTGGGTCCTACTGCATCTCTCTGTATTTAAAATGCACTTTTTCTCTCTTTTCCCCTATCCTCATTCTCCCACTTTAGTTGACATATATGGAAAAGTTCATGCAATTCACTGAAGGAACATTCCATCCCCTCAGTGCAGTGGAAGATACTTTGCTGTTCTGTGGATAAATACAATCTTTAAGAGGGAATTTCCTGTCTCATACTTTCCTTACTCTTTTGTATACTTTATAACTGTGATCAAGTTTTATAGCTCTGTCTCACAGGAAAGAGAACGAACAATACTGTTCTGGGGAAGCAATCAGTATTTTGGAGCTTTTTACTATGATATATGTAGACAATTGCAATGCTTACCACTGCTCATTAGTAATACCCAAATAATTTAAAATGGAGGTTGTTAACTGAATCTTCAGGCACAGAGAGGGGAAATTATTATCTTCTGGTTACCCAGAAAGTCAATGATTAAACTGAGAGCTGAACCAAGGACTTCTGCACATTAGGCCAGTCCACTGGCTGTTATGCCACACTGCCCCTGCCATAAATCTGCTTGATGGATTTTTCAGTCATGGAACATTAAAGGCTCTGCTCTTTTCTAATGAATATGTTTAAAGAAAACAGTACAAACAAAAGCAAATGTAACAAATTATCTGAGACATCCTGCTTTAATATCACGTTTGGATAAAGGATTTCCTATTGGAGACCTATGGACTGTTATACAAACTGAAAAATGTTTTAGCCAGTACCACTAGCTGGCATACTGGTATCTATTTATGCCTGAAAACAGAGCATAATCAGTTTTAGGTGGTTAAGAACAATCTGAGCCAACTTTTATATTATGACCAAAACCTTGGCAGTGCAGCAGCAGTGGCAAGTAGCAGAAAATTGCTTGCAGTGTTATTTGCCAGATTACTTGAACTATTTACACTGGGATTTCAAGTATGAAGTATTAAAAGCTTAAGATTTGGAGAAGTCTTGGACTATATATTTTTGTTCCTAGCTACAACAAGATGCTCAGAGAAGCATTATGATACAGCATGACTGACTAAATGAAGCATTTTTTAAACCACCTGAAGCATTTAGGAGAAGTTCACTTTGAACTGTTCAGATTTTTTTTTAAATGAAGATTTGGAAAGCCAATTGATTTAGATTAAATTATCAACCTTTCACATCTACTTGTTTAAGATTCATGTTGACATTGTACTGAATACAGCCATATAGTTTGTATTCCAGATAAATTGATCTGACTACAAGCCTCACTCTTTAGTATGATCCTTACTCCAAGATAAATCAATATTTAATACCTCCTGCAACAGCCCCTGTAGGTAATTTGAAACCTTTTCTCCATCCCATTAAGTTACCTTTAAAAATTCTTTATACAAGGCTCTACAGATGACTTCTGAAAAACTAGCTTATGAAAAGCAGCCTGAAACTCATTAATTCAGTTGGAAAGGGTTTTTTAATCTTGCTGCATTGTGCTGATCTCTAAATCCATCTCTGTTTAGCTAATTCTCCTGCTCAGCTAATTTCAAGAATAAATAAATACTTCCTGAAAATCTATAACACAGGTTTTTAAATGTAAACAAAAATATCTTTGTACTGCTAGCTTTGTAGTACAAGATGTCTCTTGGGTATGAGCTTCTGCAAAAACAGACTAACCAAGGCTCTCCCTGACTCCCTGAGAGGATGGGCACTCTTTGTCACCAGGTACCAAGCTCCACCCAGCTCCAGCCCCACTGTCACATCAGGTAAGGGAAACAGTGATAAGCAGCAGTATGTCAGGCTCAGGCAGCAATCACACTCCAGCCTCCATTTTGAATATTAAAAACTATGTCTGCTCCCTCTCTCCTCCCCACCTTCCAATCTGGTGCAGCAGTTGAGATGGAAAAACATCCCTTCCTCCTCCCTCAAACCTCTCCTATGGCTAAGGGCCCCACTGGGATAGGAGGCTTTGATATCAGAAGAATGCAAACAGCAAGGCTCAGGTTTGCTGCTTCTTGGGGTTTAGAAACAGAGACTTAAGAGGAATTTCAAATTATTTTATATTAGGAGAACTGAAAGGGATGATGCCAAAAAAGAAGGGAAGAGCTATATGCTCTGGAGCTATCTGGTTGTAAATCCACCATTTAAACTATAGGATCTTCACATTCCTATCTCTGCTCTCCCTCATTCTCATTCCTTATCCTGCAATACACTCAAAGTGCACTTTCAGGGACATGTTATGCAGGAGTGAAGTTCTGTCCCATACTTCACCTTCTGACCTGATGGTCCCCACAAACAGTCCACAGAACTTTAAAACATCTGATTCTGCTATCTGTGGGGTCATGCTGGAAACTCAAACAGTGAAATGTTTCAGTTTAATACGAGAAGCTTTTGTTTTCAAAGCCCTTGCAGCTTTTATAGCAGAATTGCTCAAATAGTTCTGTCCTTGAGCAGGCAGCAGGCTGCAGCTAAAGCTGCTGAGAACCTCTTTGCACTGGAGAGGCAACGTGCTAGACTGAGATAGCTCTTGCCTTTCAAATCTATTAAAGATCTTCATCTCAGGAGCTATAACTGCTTTGGTTTCTACCAAAGCACAGCCTAAAATGGTCTGATCCTAAATGAGTTCTGTCATCAGTTACAAAATAGAATTATTGAAGAAAAAAATGTGACTGATAACTCACAATGAAGTTTTCAATTTTATCTCCATTCCTTTGCTACTCCAAGCAATCAAAATGTGATAAATTGTGTATTTTGCTTAGGGAAAATGATCAGCATTTAGCTTAGTTGTGAAGTCAAATCCAAGGCTGATTTAGCGACAAGAACGTAGCTGTATAGAGAACATACCCACAAAACAACAAAAAGAGGTGAAATAACACTATCTCTTCACAGCATGAGATGTTATGAGTGGAAATTCTAATGTGGAAATTGTGTGCTGTCTTATTAGTTAATTAAGATGTGACACACAACAGCAATGAAGGTGATCTTCTCTTGAGATACTAGAAGAGCACCAGCAAAAGCAGGGTGAAGTTAAGCAACAGGGAAGAGCAGCAGCAGGGAGAAAAAGAAAGGAGACACAAAATAGTAATCATTGCAATCACTGCAAGAAAATGTCCCCCTCTGCCTTGTGATAAGAGAATGATAGAGACTTCCACAACCTAAACCATAGGCTGTACCACTTTAGGAGCATTCCTAATAATTCAGCACTGGGATAACAGTTGAAGGATGATTAAGTAATGCAGTCCCTGATTCAGAGGCACATGTGCTGAGATGCATCCTTACCATGGCAAAGGCTTTATATTAGGAGAACTTAAGCGGGGTCAAAACCAGGAAATTGGGTGCTTGCTTGTCCTTTTAACTGGATTCTTTATGTTCTTATAGCACATATGGTAACTACAGTAACATGGCATAGGTGGGGAGAAAGGGAAATCACTTGGTAAAACAAGCAAGAAGCAAGGAGTACACTTCATCACCTTCCCTTGTAGGATAGCTCACACATGCACTACAAATTTTGCCTACTGCAGTTCATTACTTTTGCCTGTCCCTGCTAGTGAGTACATCTTGATAAACTATGGGTGGCTTTTGGACTGAATGGAATGGATATCCTGCACAGCAGAGAGTGCTGGTTGTTGCAAACACTGATAGGCACCCCAGTCTATATAGGGTCAGATTGTAACTGTGAACATTCCAATTTAGACTGCTCCTTGCAGCAAAAGAGGAAAAATAAACCTTGCATGAAAGAGGGTGGGAGCAGACCTACAGGAAAAGGTCTTTCTTGTATTTCTAAGTTTTGGGTTCTTTCTGCATGGAAGCCCTAAATAAGAGTTGGCATACTCTTCCTCAATAAGACATTGTGATGACACAGTGTGATCTGTAGTGTGACACTGGACAATAAAACACAGGAGTTATGCAAAGGTCATGCAGGTAATCCTTTGATAAAGGGGAATCCCTTGGGAGGAATAGTGCAGCCATACAACCTAGTCTTATTTGTAGTATTCAAAGAGCTTGAGGAACAGAATTCTGGCAGGGAGCTGGCTGCTGAATACATTTTGGCAGACTGCTGAACCTCTGACAGACCAAGAAGTTTTACAGTACATGATGTGTCAGTGACTCACTTTGTGTACAGCTCTAATGCACATCCTCCCAGTGATGGCTTCTAAACAGAATGTAAAACAAATGTACCAGCATTCAAAACACAGCCAAGAGTGTTCCTGTGTTTTAGAAATGGGAAAAGTGTGATGCACAAAGCAAGATTCTCAATGTATGTAAAAAGACAATTCATCCAAATCGGAGGCATATAATGAAATTGTTACCACACAATTGAACTCCAGGATGCAAAGAAAATGGCAGGGAGATAGAAATGCTGCCTGCTGTCTCAAGAAGCCTTTGGCAAGATAACAGTGAAATCATGCACCCAGCTACTTGATCAACACAGGTCTGACATCAAACCACAAGTGTCCCACTTCTCTTACTAGCTGTTTAATAAATTGCTTTGGAATGGGTGGAGGTAGAGGGGAGATCTTTCCAAAACCATGTCTCAATGTTCTTCCTCAGTTAATGAATGTCAGCAAGTGGAATAGAACGGAAATTTGATATGTTTTCCTAGCCTTTCTTATAGAAGCATTTGCAACATGTTAGAGGCCAGAGGCATAAAAGTGGAATAGTGGGAAATTAATGTCTGTAGATTTTCAGGATGTAAGCTGGGCAATTTCAGCTTGTGGGTTAGGCAAACTTTAGGTTTTAAGTAGTGTTATAACAGCTTAGTATGACTTGAACAAGATTTTAATATCAGCAATCTGATGCTGAGTATCATTTATTACCCAGTTAAACATTTCCAATGGAGATTTCCTGTTTGTGGAGTTAGTATTATGTGACTAGAGATGAACAAGCTAAGTGCAGTGAACAATTAATGCAGAAATTAGAGTATTTCTTATCTTTTCAAACTACCCCTGGAGGTTCAGCAATTTCTATACATGTATGAGTGTCACTGTTTTAGCTATCCAACTTTTTAGAGCTCTGCATGAACTGTGCACTTAAATGCTCAATGGTTTTCTACTTCTCATGTATGCTGTAGTTGGACACCTAAGATAAATGACATTGTTTTCAGTGCCTATCTCAATGATAATGCAACTATGCCCTAAATCACCTGGGGAAAAAAAAAGGCAACTGGGAATTCTCTCAGCTCAAATACTGCCTAGGTAACAAAAATCTTTTACTTCAATCTATCAGCCCCTGCATCCAAAAGCCTCAGCACCACAGAAAAACCCATGAATCTGCCTCTGGCATACCACTGGTAGGAAGAAGATGGCCGTGGTAAGGGATAGTGCAGCAAGGCCTTCAGCAGCCCTAGATTAAATTGCTGCAGATTGCAGGGAGCTGCTGTAAAGATCTATAACTAGCACTGACATTTTATCAGGGGCTGGAAGATCTCCCTGATACTGCATTTCTCATTTGGTCAGTGGGTGCTGCATGAAAGCCTCCATTTCTTATTAAGAGGGTTTGAGCAATTTGTGCATAAAGTGCAAATGCCTAATTGTGCACAAATCTCCATGTTCAAATGGAAATACACTCATAGAAATAAAACCCCATTTGCATGAATATTTGTGAAAAGAAACAAAGGAAGGACTAAGCATGGTCCAACTCCATGAATCAGATTTCAAACAAACACTTGCAAACAACATTTCACATTATTGGCTTGAGTCTTTTCATGAGATAAATGAAGACAATTTTACCTGTTAGCATGCCTATTCTTTAGATTGAAGCAGAACAGTTAAGCCAGCAAAAAATATTGTATAATCCCACAAACAGGCAGCTTAGTAAATATCCTTAAACAACAGGGAGTGTATTTGAATTCATCATACCTATTGATGCAGCCTAATGACACTTGAGAAACGGGAGACATTTTTAATTTTAGAATGTAATGAAGTATCAGGGAAAGCAATCCAATTTTATCTTTGCTGTACTTTATCTGCTGCAGTAGAGAGTTATATTGGCAATGCATTTGGTGCAGCAAATTTGCTTAGAGGAATACACAGAGCCTGGAAAAAAATGGAAGTAACTTTTGCGGATGTCTCTGCTTGTATCTAAGTGTGAAATAATATGCAAATGTATTCTGTAGTTCGCAGGACAATTGAGGAAGTGATATGATAGGATTGTGCAGCTGCCATTCTGACCCACAATTTAAATCAATGAATATATTCTTATTCTAGCAAATTTATGCTTGAACAATAATTTTCAACCTATCTTTATTGTTCTGTGGAGAAGCATAATAAAAACACAGAATAAATTTCAGTATATATATCTGTAAATTCTCCTGAGTAGCTTGGGAAATGTATTGTATATAAGAAGATCATTATGCTGTTACAGTCATCAGAAAGACACTATCCTTTATGGCAGAACATCATCTTTTGGAAAAAAAATTGCAAAATCCTTGTTCGTTTGTGCAAATTTTTCAACACATTCCTGAGCCATACTTCAATCTAATTCTGTTCATTTTGAATTTTCAGTTGCTCCAAAATTTAAGGGAGAAGACCAAAATGGGGCAAAGTTTGTATCCTTTTCACATGAAATACCCCATGCAAGGGAAAAAGCAGTGAATTTGGCTTTTTTTTTCTGGAGCTGGAAAAGCAATAGAAGAAAGGGAAGTACCCATTATTACTAATATCATCATCATTATAATGAACACTATTATTAATTTGGTCTAAAACCTGAAGTGAGACAACCTCTTCAAGCAGCCCTGACAACAGAAATAAAAAATCATAACTGTGTTCAGCAAGAACGCTGTTAAGCACAGGTAATGGCAAAACCTCTAGCAGCCAATACTCAAGTGTAAAAATAGCTCTTGATACCAAAAGTTCATGCTGATTTCTTTCCTGGAAAGAGTATTTTGTTACCAAGTGCTCTTGGCATTGAAATGAAGGCATAAAATACTTTAAAAGTTCACCTAATATAGGAAGTTTCTACCCGCTACAGTGTGTGTGCATGTGTGTATACACATGTATGCCTCTCTATATATGTGTATATAGTCATTCAAATAATAATGTTTCATATAGGTTGCTAATGTCTAGGTATGTTCTCTTTTATTTTCTTATATCTGTACATCACTATTGGGCTGGTCAATTTTTTTTTTTTTTAATTTATGGTCCAGTAAAATTTCCACGATTTAGAGTTTGCAAAGATTGCATATTTTTCACTCAATTAATTTTGATAATTTAATCAATATAAAAAATACTTTAGATTTTATTTTAATAAGCCTCTACATGATTTGAGGGACTAAGAATTTCACTGTACATCTAATGCATTGGAATTGAAATGCATAAACTACCAATTTTATAAAAACAATTTTGGAAAGTAAGGTAATTGAGAAAAAGGTTTAAAAACAAAGGTTGCACAGAAAATTCTTCTGTCGGTGTAAATTGGATCTATAAGCTGTCACCAAAGCTAAATTATCTGCAAATTTAGATGACCTACATATGCCAGAGATTTTCTTTTTGTCTTTTACCTGTCAGTTCCACAGTTTCAGTGAACATGTATTTTTAATGTGCAAATTTCAAATACATTATTTGTATGTCTTTCTACACACAGCATACAAAGTAAACCTAAAAAAAAAAAATTTAGTAGGTGCATTGATAGGCATGAGTGTGACTGCACAGGTGTAAATAGCATTTGAGCAAGAGCATGTGATCAATTAAAGGCCTCATCGTATGGTTCCTACAGACAAAGTCAACGATTCATGAGCAGCTTTAATATTTCTATCTCTGGGGCTGGAGGAACAGCCTTGACAAGATTTCATATCCACAGCCTCCTGCACCTGGTTCCCATTACAAACCTGGTCTTGATAATGGGGCTGTGTTCTTCTGCAGGGGCTGATGTTAGCGCTGGTATTTTCCTCCCATAACTCTCAGAAGCTGAGCACCAATGTTATGGCTGTGTTTGACCCCTCTGTGCATGAGCAGTCACAGCTTCCAAAACCTTTCTCACTACTTAAACAGAGATGAGATAAAACTTTTCTCTAGTATGGGTACAATGTCTGACCTGTTTGTATTTCCTGGGATATCTACAAAAGTTAGTGATACATTACAGGCTTCAGGGTTATATCCAAAGTCAGATTAGTCATTCTCCTTCTTAGTTTGTAATTGGAACATTTCTGCTTAAAAATATGGTTGGAGACACAGCGATTTTTTTTTCCAAGATGCTCTGCTTTGAATTAAATTTCAAATTATACTGAAAGTTCTAGTTGCAAAGCATAAATCCCTTGTAATATTTACCTTTGTCTAAGAGATACTAAAACCACGGAGCTATTCAAAAATGCATCTAATTCCTCATCAGAACTCACGAAAGAAAAACAAAAATGACAATGCTCAGTGTGCCCCTAAATACACTTAGAAAATCAATGCAAACACGTATGACATTCATACAAAAGCAGAAATCATCTACACCTTGAACTTCTTTAAAAAAATAGCTGGGAATTCCCTGAAGGGATATGCTGCCTAGGAAGTCCAGTCATACCACACATAATACACCCTGAAAAAATATATTGCTTGGAATCATTACTATTTCCCCCCCATTCTTTGTTACAAATGCATATGCTTGTCAGCCTTTATCTTATCTTGGCATGAAAATTCAAATATTGGAAGCAACAGTATAAATAAACAGAAATTCTCCAGCTAAAAAACTAAATGTTTGAGGTCCAGCATGTTTTCCAGTTCTAATAAAAGGGGGCAGTATTACATCAGCTGAAATTCTGAATTGTCCAAATTATCATAAAAAGAGCTGGAGAGGGATACAAGACTGCTGAATTCCACTGAAAATAGACTGTTACTGTGTATGCAGCCACAAATCTGCTTGTCTGCCTTGGGGTAAAATTTTCAGAGCTAGTTCAGTGGGACTTAGGCTCCTGCATTGCAGCCACATCAAAAAAATTTACTTGAGTCACTATTTTCCTTTCAAAATTATTAAGGAAATATTACAATGGGTATAAAATGAAGACACATGTCTATGTAACTAGGATAAGCCCTAAGCCTAAAAAGGAAATTGCAAAATTATGGCAATTTCAAAAAATTCTGGAACAAACTGTGTTTTTTCTTTTGTTTCTTCTTTTCTCTCTCTTTTTTTTTTTTTAATACACATTTTTCAGATTAAAATACTGGTGTTCAAATATGGCTTTAGGAAAGTAACTTTGAACACTTAATGTAAAAAAAAAAAAGTTATAGTTTACATATATTATGTACAGCCACAAGTAGATTACTAAACTGAGCAGATTCATAGTCAAGTATAAAGGACATTTGTTTTGTAAGAAGTATGAGGACTGCTGGGATTTGTATTTGAAACTTTTCCCTATTCCAGGGCATTTAACTTAGACCTGCCACTTGTCTGTTCTAAAATGATGGATCTGCAAAGAGGTTGTCTCTATGCAACATGTCCTTCCACATCCCAGAAAGTCCCCAGGGAAAGGTTTGTTGGCTGAGAAGGATGATGTAGTCAGGAAAAAGCACTTTGCAGTGTCTCTTTGTAGGAATCAGAGTCTTCATTAGACAGATGGAATACACTCCCACTGAGTAGAATAAATTGTCTATATTCTTGCAAGAAAGTGAGACCGCACCAACAGTTCCTCAAGTAAATCAATGTCTTCCTTTTTTCCCTTTCTATACAGTTCTAGATTTTTAATTATAGAATCTAAATACTTAAATTACATCATACTTAATTGTAAGCTGTGGGGATCAGGACCTTTCTTAAGTTACAGTGAGACCAGAACTTGCCACAATGAGTGTGGAGACAATACCATAGAAAAAGTAATAACTTTGCAAAACTAGGCATCTGCTGTTGTTACTGCTATCCCTTTTTTTTTTCTAATTATTATTTTTTCTGTAATTTTTAGGTACTCACACTTTAATTACAAGTAGAACAAAGCTTTAACCAACAGAAATAAAGATACAATTGAAAATGCTTACACTTTCTGTCATATCTCACTGCAGACTGAAATATAAGCATTGATCTCTTATTTACTAATTATCAATAGTCTGTTAGAAGAAACTAAAGGGGAAAATGAAAATACAAGTTTTTCTTAAAAGAAAAAAAGAAATGAGAAGAGATGAGTACCTGCAAATCTAAACACATATTCATAAAGATTTATAAGAAATCCACAAGGCTCTAATGACCAATTAATTCATGTTCTAAATTTAAAAGTGGTCAGGATTCCTTTCAGTAAAAGGCAAAAGAATTGCATGCAGAATGAACTGGGAAAGTATTTGCTTAACTATGTGTTTGGGGTTTTTTAACAGAGTTGAGAAATGACTCATAGTAAGGTTGCTTGTAACAAGGTGATCCTCTGTGATTTTCTGAGAAATCTGCACATACAGAACAGACAGTGTGACTCCTGCCACTGCAGTTGTTCTGTTTCTGATGCTGAATGCATGGGGAGAAAAAGCTGGCAAAAAACTGATGGCAGCATAATGCAGCATTGCTTGCCTTTAGGAAAATAACAGTACAATGCTGGAGCCATTGCAGGGCTGTGGGCAGCCAGAAGGAGATTATGCATGACTAGTGACTTTTCCTACAAAGACTTCCTGAAGTGGTTTTGTACAAGTTTGTACATGTGTGCAGGAGCTTCATATACATGATGAAGTGTAACAGCTCCAGAGGAGTTGCTATACTCTATTGTCACAATAATCCACACACTTAACAGTCCTAAATACAGCAGAGCGTAACTCCTCCAAAGGGGTCGTTATGGCTTATCAAGTCAAATCCAAGTGCCTAAATATGGATTTGATCAATGGACTGTAATATCTCCAGGGGTGAATAAAACACGTTTTTAAGAATGTGCACATTTCACATACAAACTGTGGGTCTCTATTAGGATAAATTATGTGGATTCAACTTGTGAAACTTTGATTTAGAGATAAGAAAAGAATAAAAGGTTCATTAAAAGAGGTGCTAAGTACCATGATTCCCAGGAAGTAGGCAATGACAAATGTCATTTATTTTGGGGTCTAATTCTGCTTTTCTACTGCAAATACACAGTTGTCTGAAAATCTACAAAAGATGAAGAATGGAATATAAACATTAAAATGTTATATTAAATTCTGCTTACTCTCAGATCTCAATGAATATGCTTAATGGGAAGTAAATGGGGATGTGGGGATACAAATATGTTGTGGTAATTGATTTTGTATTTATTCTATTTTGACTTCATATATTTTTCTCCAATCACAGTTCTACCTATATTTTTCATACAAAGATTTCATTAAGCATCTTTGTCAGCATTTTCCTGCTTTATGTACAAAAAGATAGTATCTGATTCTTTTTAAAATAATGTCAGTTATCTTATAAATTATATAACATTTTCAGATTCATTTAGAGCCTTAAATCAAAGCAAATCTTCTAGGCAATGACGGTAGTTTGAAACACTAAAATAAATACAAGTAGCTGAAGCAATGCAGATTTTGTTTGAGTACTCTTTTTTTGTTGAAGGTAAGTATGGCTTGACTGGAAAAAAGTTAAATCCTCTAAATTAATGAATTTTTGGTATAATTTTGCTTTTGCTTCTATCACATGTTAAAAGCTCTGTATATTATTTTCTTCATTTTCCTAACTCTCCCCTTGCCCAGCATTTCTGTTTACTCTGTAAAATGACTGACAACATTACTCTTCCCTTTCCTCAGTCAGACCACACTGGAGTTTTTTGCTCCACCTGAAGATGAACAGGAAACTTCAACTCTGTTAGAGTGATATTTTTGCCTCATGTGCATTTGTACTGGTTTAGGCTCAGAGTTAAGCTTAGTTCACATGGTGCAGAGTTTTGGATTTATGACCAAAACAGAGCTGGATAACACAAGGATGTT
Source organism: Anomalospiza imberbis (assembly GCF_031753505.1). Lineage (NCBI taxonomy): Eukaryota > Metazoa > Chordata > Aves > Passeriformes > Viduidae > Anomalospiza > Anomalospiza imberbis. The sequence continues at coordinate 49,956,143 of NC_089686.1, read as the reverse complement.
TCACCTATTGTTGAGCTGGGCTTCTACAGCAAGACCTTTTCTGGTTTTGATGCTGCTCTGCTAGAGAGGAGGCTGGGGGTGTGCCAAGCACTGAGAGGGGGACAGTGCCCAGCCAGCTGACCCCAACTGACCAAAGGGATATTCCACACCATATGACATCAGACTCAGCAATAAAATCTGGAGGAAGAACAAGGAAAGGGAAATGTTTGGAGTTTTTGGCATTTGTCTTCCCATGTAATTTATTTGTGCTGAAACCCTGCTTTCCTGGGAATGGCTAAATATCTGCCTGGCAATGGGCAGCAGTCAATTCCCTGTTTTACTTTGCTTACATGCAGAGCTTTTGCTATACTTATTAAACTGTACTAATCAACCTACAAATTTTCTAATTTTACCCTTCTGAGTCTACTCCCCATCCCACTGATGGAAGCAAGTGAGTGGCTGTGTGGTGCTCACCTGCCTATCCTAACCCACAGCAGCACACAAGCTCAAATAACTCCACAGGATGCTATCATCTCAGAAGTATAAGCCAACCTTAATGCTTTGGGAAATGACAATGTTGGGCCCCCAAGTGCTGGATGTTTTTGTTTTGGTCTTTCTAATTAGTGAATCTCTGTGAGCACTTCGAAAGCTTTGTAGATTTTTTTTTTTTTTTTTTGAACAGCAGAATATGAGCACAAGCAATTTTCAATTCTGTGTCTGTAACCAAATACAAAGCTTTCTGAGATTTAAATGACACATTTTCAAAAAGGCCTAAGCCCAGGCTTTGAAGTTATGTACATAATTTTGTGAGCGCAATCATTTGCACAACAAACTATTACCAACTATCTGAACTTGAAGACCAATAACTGACCAGAACTCAATAGCTTTTTTTTTAAACCAGCTGCATGCAATTAATTTGTCATCTTTTTCTGGTGCCAGCTTCCAGCTACTCATTTCTACAAGTCTAATTACCTGAAGCCAATTTCTGAAAATTTGGTCCTGAAAACACAGGGTTCTGATTCTTCAAAAGAAACCAATCCAAAATTGCAACTGTTATCAAAGCTTCACTGGGATTATGACAGAAACTATACACAGTTTTCTTGGCATACAATTATTTCAAAATTATGTTTTTCTAATTGAAGTGATCTAGCATTCCTGCTCCCCGACCTCCATTTTGATCATCCTGCCCATCATTTTTAGAGTAAAAGAAGTATATCATAATGTAAAAATTGAAAGGCAGAGGGTGAAGGGGGAAAGAAGAGTGTTCTAGAATTCTGTTAGTGCAAAGGATGCTTCTGGTTTTAATGTATTTTATACTTGCTATAAAATATAAATACATTTTCCTAATATTCATGATTGAATAAATACTTTTATTTTCTCTAGGATAAGAGTGGGGATATACCATCATTGAAAATGACTGATTTATATCCCATTCTTTTGCAGCCTCTGCCTTTTCTCACATCCGTGGGACGAGGATAACAGACCAGCACACCAAAGGTAAAACCAGAGCACATATCACAAGCTTTTCCTGCCCAAATGGCTCTGTAGTACCTGCTGTAATAAATAAACCCAGCAGGATTACATAGGGTCACTGGGAGACTTAACAACAGATTTCCCTGCTGCTGTTTTATCCTTAGGTTTTGAAAGTTGCAAGTGCCACCATGAAAAGTCTCCTCACAAAAGATGGCATTTGAGAATGATGTTATTTGTATCTGTTAAAGAGTTCTGATTCACTCTGCTATATTTGCAAGTAAAAGAAAAATTTTTTTTGCTCTGACTGCCTGGTGTATAACCTCAATCCGGAAGCTGTGCATCAATCAGTGTATTGCTAGTAACTGGCACAAAATAGAAATTTCAGATTATTCGCTGAAATATTTACTGACTCTGCTTTAAAGGGTGAAAGTTCCTATTTGGCACTTGTTATATTGAATACAAGACATAAACAGGATACTGAAAATATTCAGGGAAGAGACTCAATAAGTAAGTGGATGCCATTTTTATACTTATTTTTCAAAGCGAAATCAAATGTTAAGAATTCTTTTAATAGCCCTTATAGCATAGTAGATATTTTTTAAATATCAAGCCACTGAAACTCATAAAATAAATTTTAAAATAAGCAAAATTTTATACACTCCTAATACTGATCATGTATGTGACTTTTTTTCTTATAACCTGGACTTTAGTATCCTGCCTCTTGATTACTTAATGCAAACACTGACTTTACAATTAGAGTGTTTGAATACAATCTGCTTGATCATTATTCATTTCTATATTTTTAACAATATCAACTTGTATTACATGGGGTTTCCAATTATGACTTTTAAACTAATGCTAGCGGACATACATATTTATTAGACCCTGAGTCTGACTTGGAAAAGCATTGTTTTTTCTGTGTGGCAACATTCTAACCAATCTTTTTTAACAGACACTACTTGTTTTGAGTACTGTAAAGAAACAATCAAGCAAAAATATAAAATGAAATTAAAAGGTGTGTATCAATCTTTAATGGGTCTGTTTTTGTCTTCATGTACTTTGCTACAAAACACTCACCTGAGAATTCCCTTGTGGGCTGAGAAAAGATCAGAATATTATCAAATTCATAATTTAAGTTACAGTTAATATTCTTCTGAGTCTTTTACTCATCCTGAACTCAAAACTCCTGTTAGCCTTTGGGCTACCATATATATATATATATATATATATATATATATATATATATATATATATATAGTCTTCCCTCCCTCACCCAAGAAACAAAGAACCTACCCTGCCTTCTGATATAGAGAATCACAGAATGTTTACAGGCATTGGACTACCTGTTGGTGTTTTAACAAATAGTCTGAAACACTGGTTGCTGTATGGGCTAGTTAATGTGTCAGTTTTCTTTCCATCCATTACTAAATTGCATCATAACTGTTCTGTTTGCCAAAGCTTTAGTGATTACTGGGATAATACTTTTCCCTTTCTAGATAACTGGAATAAGTATTGTGGTCTCCGACTGATTTTGTGCATTGGTGAAAAATAACTTGTGCTGCATTTTTTGCAGCCAGTGGTACCTCTAGGGAAGCTTACAGAGAAGCATTCTCCATCCACAGGGCTGCCTCTACATCAGCCAGTTACCAGATCCTCTGCTGTCTTGCCCTCGTGTACATGCAGAGACCTGGTGCTGAAGCAGATCCTGAAGACCTCAGAAAGGCCACAGAATGTGACAACACAGGTACAGGGGATTTTTCAAGAGTCTTCTTTGTCCTCTGACTGGTGACAGAAACTGTTCCTTACCTTTCACCTTTCACACATGCTGCCAGGTTGCTATTTTGTAAACTGGATCATGTCCTGCTCAGTCCAGTGCTGGTCCTATTATACCAACACTTTCTCTCATTTATCCTTTTACTCTAGTGAGCCACCTCATTTCAGTGATTCAACACTGAAGATTCAACAGAGAAAGTTTAATCTCTAATTTCTCACTGCAACTGAGAGCCAAATGTAGCTGTTTTGCGCCTAAGTTCCTTGTTCCACCTGAACCACAGATTCAAGCACAATCAATTCATGCACTGGCATTGTAATACTCCACCATGCTAGCACAGAACTGGCCTTTTAGCCATATTTATCAAAGCCATTCTCAAAAGCACAATTCAAAATCTAGACCATGAACAATGGAAGCTCCAACCAAGCCTTTTTCCATGTTTCTATGTACATGCTTACAGCTTCCTCATGTGCATGCACAGGACTGTGGGTATGAATGCTGTCACGTACACCTAGAGAAGTTTGTAGCACTGCACTGCAAAGTGACAAAGGTGTACTTAACATGAAATCAGAGAGGGTTATATTCTCTAAAAAGAAATTTCATGTAAAAATAAGAAGCTATTTTGCAGGGAAGAGTGAGTGACAGACTGTGGGGAAATGGGAGACATTACCTTTTCATTCCTGCAGTTGTTTAGACCCATGTTATTCATGGAGGGCAATTTTCCATCAACACCATGAGGCTGCTGTTGCTGCTGCTGTTCCCTTTGGATTTGCTCTCTCATTTTTCGAGCCTCCTGAATGGCTTTCATTACTGTGTCCTGGTCCCCAAATAGGGCAGGTGAATTAAGACTGGAAAGGATATCTATAAAAAGAGAATACATTTTATTTAGGTAATTATCCAAACTGGAATCCAGAGTAAGAACTCTGCTCTCACACTCTTAGAGCTGCACCCAACCAACATCTGCAGAAGGAGGGGGAGTGGCAATTGTTGTCTGTTTGAAGGCTGGATTACTCTTCTAAAGTGATTGATAAACTCATGCACTTCTTTTGCTGGTAGAAATATATCCACTGAGGTCTTGGAATAGCCTGATATGGAGCCATCTGAGCATACTTATGGACTCAAATTTAAATATGTCTTTAAGACAGTAGTATTCTGAAACTTAAACTGGAAACCTTTTGAGGTATTAAAAATAATTAGTGAAATGAACAAAGGAAAAAGTCTCATTTACTAGGCCATGAAACTCCATGTCAGTTCTTAGAATTTCTTTATAGAGAGAACTCTAGACATTTGGATTCCCATTTCAGAAACAGCACTAACATTTACTTTTTGGGGACAAAGGTCATTATCGCCATAACAGGAGTATAAATCTCTAAATCAGTAGAGAAAAAAGCTTTCTCTCTATCACTCTGAACAGGAAGAAACTTTTCAACAAGCATCAAACTCAGGCAAGCATTCCTGTTACATCTTGCAATGCAATCATGAAGATGAGTATCCCAGACACAGTTTTAGATTTGAAAGAAAAAGACAGCAATTATTTTGTGACTGTTTCTTTTTTTATTGCTGTGACAAAACTGTGATCCACCTGCTCCTACATGGAAGTATTCTCTATACTGCATATGGATAGATTGGTGCATATACATTCTAGCTTAGGAATTTTGATCAATCACATTTTGTGTGTGACCTGTGCATCTGCCTGGCCAGCAAATTTCTTTTATAAAAGCTCTGAATTTGCTAGATTTGTGTACTTATTGACAGCCTACTACTAAAAAAAAAAAAAAGAAAAGAAAAAGAAAAAGTGAAAAATCCCACCAAAAACCAATATCCAAAGCAACAACCAAAAAATCCCAAACAGGCTAAGATCTGGAATTAACCTTCAAAGATAATTTATATATTCTTTGCATTTCACTGGAGTTCAGGTGAGTGCAATACAGCAAATTCAACCTCAAAGGACCCTAAATTATTCTAATAAAAATGATTAAGAGTTTTTCACACTTTATCCTGGGAAACAAATGCTAAATTTAATATTATGGCCTAAGTAAGAAGGGATGCAGACTGTGATGTTTTCATCTGATCCCAACAAGTGATGGGACTGCTGATGTTTTCTATCTGAATGGAACACCCCTCTACAAAATCAAAATAATGTATTGTAAGACAACCATTGTTCTTGCTGAGGCAAATTTTCACTGTTCTGAACAATTTCAGCCACTAAGTTCCATTCTGGACCCTAAAGAAGTTGGAAACCATATTTGCGTGATTAGATTAATAATCATGTACATTTAGCAAAAACTCCTGCATGGTTTGCTGATTGCTGGTAATGTCTTCCTGTCTTTTTTTATACTGAAGGATTGAGACAATTTTTTTTTAATGACGTTACGTGAAAAATATATATACCTTGGGCACTGTTTGTCTTCTGTGTTCCTTTCCCTTGAATGGTCTATGACTTTGGATTGATATTTCACTTTCTAATGTAAGATAATGCAGTGATAGTTGCAAATAAATTGACAGGTAGAGTATCTAGATAGTTGCAGAAAATATCTTTCAGAGATCATGATGTTCCCAAGTGTTTGGGAATGGGAAAAAACCCATAATTTTTATATATTTAATATATGTATTTAACATATCTATTCATTATTCACAAGTGTTTCTATATATTTTACAAGTACACTTGAGCTACAGATTGTGAATAAGTGGTCTGTAGAAAGTATTTAGTCACTGTTAAAATTTACTATTTGAACTTTAGGGCTGATCATCTACATTTTGCAGCTCTTGATTCTTGACTGGTTAAAGTAGTCTTCATACATAGTTTTCAGAACAATTTTGTTTCAGCACTTAATGAGCCTAAAGAATCTTGAACACAGGTCAAAAATTCCCTACTTGTAACCATATAAATCAACAAAATCCTGACAGATGGGTGAACAAATGACAAAAATATGATCAAATAACAAAAACATTATGAAATAATAACATAAACTGGCTGGATTTATGCCTTTCCATCTCTATTTTTAAAAATATATCTAGTATCTGGTGAGTCTCCATGTCTGTGCAAAGGTAGTTTTTTTTCTTTTTTTTTTTTTTTTTTTTTTTTGATCCAGAAGTTATAATTTGAAAATTAACTTTGTGTATATACACCCAGTCAATGCCTTTAGGATATTCAAACAAACCTGATTTATAAGTTTTATATATCTATCTTTATTTACTTATCTATGTGTATTTGTATATATTTCCTACATTATGTATTTCTTTCCTCTGTTTGTCACACACTGCTACATCTCTTTGGATACTCTTTTAAAACTTTGCCAATCAATTATTATTTGAAAAGCCTCACTATAACTTTAAACAGAAATGTATACCCAAGTATCTACTTAATCCAGAAGTAGGCGTGCTCAGGCTGGAATTTCATGCAGAAAACGTGCTTATTTTCTCCTTTTCCAGGACAGATTAGTTACCTAGAGAGGATCCTCTTCCCAGAGATCCACTGAGTGGGCTGGGGATGCCACTCTTGTTCGTCACTGTCACTGGGCTGCTTTTGCTGGCTGGGAAGAGATTCTGTGTTGGAGATGTTGGGGATTTGATAGGTTCAGCTGTTTTGGGTCGAGCTGAGAGATTCAGTGGCTGAGCTGCTTCATCCTGCAAGAGTTTAATGTAAATAACTATTAGGAAAAGACAAATGAATGCATCATATTGCAAGCAGCAGTTACTTTACACCTCAAAGACAATGACACATTCTGCAGCAATAATAACAAAAGAAGCTAATTATCTGCCTCCTTTAAGATTCAACGAAAGGAAACCTCATTAATTTCTCTGTGTTATGCTTCTTATTTACATTAACTATGTGACTGGATCATTTTTTTTGCCAAATTAAAATTTGAATTAGCTCATATTACAGCTTAATTTCCTAATGTGTTTTCAGAGATCTAAATTAACCTAGGGCATTTACAAAGAATTATTTAAAATTTCCAGAAGCTCGGTAATGCTTTTGCACTGGTTCTATTTGAAAAGTTCCTGGCACTATAAAAATAAGTTCTGTAGCTTATTTTTAAATGTATTAGAAACTAAGGAATCAGAAGTACTACTATGAAAGAATCATTTGGAAGCCCTGACAGCTCTTTGGCCCACATTTAGAGCTGCTGCTAGTTTATACATTCCATGCATCTAATTCAGAGTGCATGTTTTGTTCAGTGAAATAATCTATGCTGGTCCCTCATAACAGGAGATAAGAATTTCACTGAATTTAAATTCCTTTACTTATTAGGGTAGTGACTACATACCATATGTATTTAAAATATTTTTTATTTACTACTGTTTAACTTTGTTAACTTTACAATATTTTATTATTTAAATGTCAAAACTATTTTCCACATAACTGCTATTCTGCTCTTTGTTCGATACTTCTGTATTATCCCCATATTCTGTACTTATTCTGCTGCATTTAACCTTTATTATATATGTTTTATTTGCATTAAGACAAGGAAAATTTTTAAGGGTGTGTAAATCTAGTATCAGCACCTTTATATGATTTGATATTTTTCATTTGCAACTGTGGAAGAAACTCTCTCTGACGTATGTCTTGTTTCTGTGCTGTAGAATAGGTCCATCTAAAAATATCTCAACTCTTTGAAGAAAACTTATTCAAGCAATTAATTTCTTTGATAAGTATAAACATTAGCAGTGCAACCTTCTTCCCATTCTTTCAGCTTGTTCCTTTACTTAATACATTAAGCAAGACAGAGCACTTAGAAAACGGTGAAACGGTGATTTTCTGTCATTTAAGAGCCCAGTAAGACAGATCTCTCATTTAAAATATGACCAGAGCAGAATTATGCTGGATGTAAGAGATTGTTCATATTCTAAGACACTGTACTGATCACTTGGAAGCTTAGAATTATGTCAAAATACAATAATACATCACATTACCTCATCTTCTCCATTCTCCTTACTGTCAAGCAAAGTACATCTGGTCACACACAATGCATTAAACATGAACATGTAATAAACAGGTATTTATAATGCCATCATATCATCAGCTTTAAACTTTTCCCATAAAACTGCATGACATTTCAATTCTTCCTGGCCTCAGAGTGTGCACAAATATCCACCACCTTTCAGGGTCCAGGTGAGAGTAGAAGCTCAAAGGTACAAGGAACAGAGTCGATTTTGGTGCTTTGTGGCCACACCTACATGTGAGCTCTTTCCTTGCACAGATACAAAGTGGCTTCCATAAACTTTTCCAAGAGTGCAGAGCCCCATTCAGACCACGAAGTTTGCAAATCTATGCTACAGTGTTCAATTTTGAAATGCTTTTCCATCTAGTACTGATACAATAATGAAAGCACTCTAAACACTGCCAGAACTGGTTTGTTTGTATCATATGGACAGCATTGTCATTTCTGCAAGGCAACCAAAAAACTGTAAAACATTCTGGTCACTGACTTAAGGAAAACCTATCACTACGTTTTGAAAGATCTAGCTTCCATAAAAGAATTGCATTAATTCTATAAATAATACATGTAATTTATACAAACTGCTTAAAACCAGAGAAAATATAGAGGTTTTGTTAAGCAATGCATGACCATCAAAACTGTCACAGCTAAAAAAGGTAACAATCTGTAGAGACTGAATATAGGTACCGCTTTCATACTAATAATTTCTTCATTAGCTATTGCTATTTGTCCACACAAAGCACTTGTAGTTCATCTTTAATATTCTGAATGCAGTAGTGTGTTTAATAAAAATAATCATAAAAAGACTTCAATTTTATTAACATATACTTTAGTCCATTCACTTTACATTATATAGGGAAAGCCCCAAGAATTTGCATGTGGTCAATCCTGTAATAGGACTCAGCTGGCCACAAACCTGGAACAGTACTGGCCTTGGTTCAAGAAGATATGTGCTTGAATTTAACCAGGGAAAATTTGACTCATACAGTAAAGGTTTGGTTTGGTGTAGGTCCATTTGGCTCGCTCACTGCCAGAATTACTTTTTCACATTAAAGTAGTCAGTAGTATATTCTCAATGCCATAAATCATTGGTGTTAGGTATCACTATACTATGGCAACTATGCTGGAACAGTTGGGCTTTGCTTTCGGTGGCTTCTGTATTGACCGTAGCAAACTCTGCATATGCGGTAAATTTCCCTGACTGCTCCCAAACCTGGCATTGGATTACAAGAGGTAAAATATTAGACTAATACACACCTACAGCTAAGTAAAGTGAATGCTTTGCTAAATAAATGTTAGATCTGGCCATAATGGAAAAGTTTTTATTTATTAGTACTCTCAGCCTAGCAAAAAAGTGTCATGGAAATTTATCAGCCCAGGCAGAAATATCTACTCACCCACACTTTACCACGATGATTGATGATAATGAAAAAACAAATGATATTTTACTCTCATGTCAAAAAAATGGGAAGAAAAAAAGAAACCACCACCTTAAGTGAGTAAAATCTTCTCAAGCTGGTTTGAAGCTAAGAACTGTTTGCCTGTAAGGTGTCAGCAGCCAGCAAAAATCCCAATACATTCTCTCTGTCTCCCCACAAAGATGTCACTTTTAGATTTATTTTAATTGTTCAGCATTAATATTTCTATCATTCAAATGGATAAAACATCTGAATGTTGATTTTTCTTTTTTTACAGTTTGGAGTAAATTGGTCCTGAGCATGTTTTTCATTCTCATGAAATCCCCAACCACCCCAGGAGAACACAGCAGGAGAAGCCAGGCAGTTGCACCCAAAGGCTGCTCCATGGGTTTCAGGGAGAGCACAGCACTCATTCCAGGCTCCTGGCAAATGCCATGTTGTAGCTGCCTGGTTCCAAGCTAGTGAGAATAAGCAGGCACAAGCACTCGGCAATGGAGCAAAACCAGCGAGGAGCAGCGTGGTTGTCAGCAGCTGTGTGAAATCAGCAAAAGTCAAATCAATCTGCAGCGACACAATGTTTTCCCCAGAGCCCTGACTTACATATTATTTTCATAGGAGGCTTTTCCAAAACTGTAGAATTAAGTACAGCTAGAGATTTGTAAAATAATTAGAAGATCTACAGTCTTTCTCTTACCCTAACAATATAAGCCAGCAGCACATTTTAAGATACTCAAGAGTTCAATGTGAAACAATTTGTGAAATGGATGCCATTTATGCATGTTACCAGATTACAAACTGAAATCTTGAAAATATCACATTTTACTGATGAATCTGTTGTGCTGCCTCTGGTAGGAAGAGGGACGCCTGGTATTTTTGGAAACAAGTGCATGCTTTCTCTTCCCTTCTCTCTACTGATAATACAGCACTAAAATGGAACTTTTTATTTGAATATTGAAGAACTGTATCATGGTTCAACTTCCAATTGTAAAATAATTACAGAGATAATTTGCTTTTACTGTTCTTGTCAAACACCAGCTTTTTTCTTTACTGAAAAATACCTTAACTTGAGTTACCGGGCTGGTCCCTCTCTTCTCATTTTTCATCCCAGTGGGTGAAAGTGCCCCTGTTGTATTTGGTGGCTGTGGAGTAGATGGCATTTTGGCTCCAGGAGAAACTTGCATGCTTGCCAGCTGAGCTGCATACAGTTGCTGGAAGACAAGAAGATATACATATATTCCTGCAATATTCTTAAAGAAAGAAGCTGTAAATGCACTTTTTTTCCCCCACACTGGTGTTTCTTCTCTTAAAGGATCTTTTTCAGCTCTGTTTGTGGCTTCCCTTTCTGCTATTTGCAAAAAGAGAAAAAAAAAAAAAGTCTGGAAAACCCCCAAATAGCAATATCTTTTTCCTTCATTTGACTTTTGCTGATTTTTCTTGAGTTTTTTCTTTCTTGCTAATGATGGTCCTGATGTTGAGCAAAAAAATTACACTGTGCCTGAATATTAAAAACAAAATTATAAGGCTATTTATGAAAAGGGGGTATACACCCCTGTCAGAAATAATAATTATTCAGGTCTTTCTGTTCTTAGCAAGAAATTAACCACTAACTCCAGAAACTTTACTGGGACCTGCCACAAGAATGGTTTCCTACAAAAGGCAAAGTTAAAATAGCCAACAAGGTATGTCTCCGTCTCTCTGTACAGTTATATATGTTCTATAAATGCTAATAATGAGTCTAGGCCTTAAAAGTTCCTGTAAATAGTGATGAACGTCCAAAAAAAACTCTAGTGGAATTTTTCAAAAAGTTTAACCGAAACACAGATTTAATATTAAAATAAACAATCCTAACCAATAAAAAGTGTTTACTGAACAAAACCAATTTGGTCAAATTTCTTTCCAGTGACCAAACTTAAACCCTCACCTTGAATTAGCATCATGAATAATTCTTCTGCCTTGAACAGGGAAGACCCTAATCCCTCTTCTACACACAGATCTACATAAACTTTGCCTTATTAGTGAGAAAAAAGCCAGGTGGTTTGTATGTAATTTCCAACATTACTATCATTCAGATGGACAAATAAAAAAAATTACAGTAATCAAAAGCAGACCTTTCAGCACATGTAATTAAATGAAAGCTTAATAAAGAATAATTTGCAAGAGCCAGATGTGCTTATGTCATAATTGTTGCTTTCTTTGGAACAATTTTTCTAATATAACAAGCCTCCACAGAAATGAAAGTTACACAATACTCTAAGTTCAGTGACTCAGTGGCGAGACAAACGCAGGAGGGAGGGGCAGAGTCACAGCTCAGGGTGACAAATGAAAACTGTTGTTTATTTGTTTGTTTCCACCCCTTTCCAGTACCACCCAGGAACTACAAAAGGATCACAGATTAATGTTTTGAAATTAGTGGTGTTTAAATATTTTAAATATTTTGGCTAAGGTACAAGGTTTTTTCCTATGCTTGAAGGAAAAAGATTGAAAACAGAAAAAAAATCCCAGCTATTGGTGAGGTTCTGGAGAATGAAAATGAAGCCTTTCACACAACAGTAGGTGTTTTTTTTTTCTCCTAATAATATGATCTTCTCCCTTTTAGAATGTTCTTGAGGTCAACCTTTGCTTGCTTAATAGGATGATCTGCTTACATGAGAGTAAAAAGCACATTTCACAAACTTTTGAAATCCTGCACATTCTCAGCTCAGGAATAATCAGGCACTGCACTATAAAAGAGATAACACAATAAATTGTATGCAATTTAAAGACAAAACCCAACAATTATAAAGGCTTTCTCAATATTCTGTGGTTTGTCCATAAATATTTTTCCTTTATTTTTTTTTAACCAATTGAACTACTTCTTCAACTATCTGAAGAAAAGTACTTACACTTTACTAACAGAAGACTAAAACTGTTGTACTTACAGTACTGTGTGTTGCACTTTCAAAAGTGTGAAAGGAATTCTTTGTAAATAAACTCATATTTATTAAAGTTCAAAAGAATTTCCTTCTCAGGTAAGCCATCAGGGCACAAAAATGTGGGGTATAAATTATTCTTTCTACAGTATTCCATTTTTCATAGAAGATAAAACTTGATTGTCAATTGTGGCAACTAAAACAGTGTGGTGGGTTGACCTAGGCTAGCTGCCAGTTGCCCAGCCAGCTATTCTCTTCCTCCTCCACTTCAGCAGGATGGGGGAGAAAATAAGATTGAAAAGCTCATGGGTCAACATAAAGACAGGGAGATCTCTTGCCTGTTACCATCACAGGGAAAAAAACCAAAACAAACAAAACAAAATAAAACAAAAAAAACCCACTCGGCTTGGGAAGAATTTATTTATTCTAATTTACAATAGAGTTGCCTGGCAAGAAGCAGAGATAAATACTAGGGATTTATCCCTGCCGCTTCTCCTTGAAAATTTCTTGAAGTGATATTTCAAGATCAGTACAAAGTTAGAGACGTGACACCAGTCAGAGCAGGACTTGATGGTCATCTGTGTCCCACCAGGACCAGCAACAGAAACACCCACAGCATTTGGAGGATTAACATCAAGAAAAGTGGACTGTTCTACTGACTACCTAGGAAACTGTTTGATTTTGGAAATGCAACCAGGAAAAGTAGAATAAAATTAGAACTTTTCACCACTCCCCCTCTCAGGGTGTTGAGGGCTGTATTGGCTGTAGTGCAAGTCCTGTCAGGAAGAAATGTTTCTAAGGGAAGACAGAAAAAAAGAAATTTTGTCATTTTTATATCTGTATGTATATATAAATCATGACTGGGTTATTCCAAGGTCTCAGGGCTTGCTTTAGCCTGGCATTTCTATAAATTTATTTTAAAACATAAAAGCAAATGTATAAATAGTCAACAACAATTTGCTTTCTGCTTTGCTTAAAACAAAGCTGTTCTACAAGCAAGTACAAATACTGCAAGAATTCACACCAGCACTAGCAACATTGCTGGGTGGACTGGAAAGCTGTATAAGTTTTAAATACCAGTTTGTACGGGGAGCTAGCCAATGTGGAAAAATACGTGCATGCCACCATTGCAGGGGAAAAAAGGGATATTTTTGCAAATACCACTGCTGTGGCTCAAAATGGCAATTTAGGACCTCACATTGAGATGGTCAGATTGTGAAGCTTCTATTTGCAAGACTGAGGAGAGGAATAAAACCCAAAGATTGAATGAATGTTGACTGTTGGTTTTTAAAGCACAAAAGAAAAAGCTTCAATGGAATTTTTTCAACTGAAATTCTTACCTGCAAACTATTTCACAAGTAAAAAAATTAAAATACCTTAAATACTGAAACATATAATGTTTTTGATCTATGCCTATCACATAAAGAGAAGAGCATTTCATAATCCTTATGCTAACCACTGACTCAGGAGGCTCTTGATTACAAATTAGATATTCAAAAACATTAAGTATTCTTGATTGTTTTAAGAAGCCTTAAAAATGTATAGCCTGGTTTTTATTTTTTTCTCAGAGGTCAAAATGTTAGATTCTTACAATCCAGTTCCCAGCATATAAATAAAAGTAATGCTCATTTTGAGTTCCTCAGTGTTCCTGAAATAGTTAACAATTTTTAAGCCCAGCTTATTTAAGGTATATAAACAAGGATACAGCTTTGTGGTTTTCAGAACCAGGCTTCTTCTAATGTCAGATTTGACGCCTAAGGGTGGGATTTTGAAATGCCACAAGTGTCAGGGCAATGGCAAGTCAAGTCTCACATTTAAGTACCTATGAACTAACAGGCTCACAGACTTAAGCATTTGTTGCTAAAATTCTATTTCAGCTGTAAACAACTAAAAATTCAAGGGGAATTTATCTAAGTCACTAGGAGTCTGAATGATGTTCATCTACTTAAAAAAAAATTCAGACAGGTAGGAGAGAGCTGTACTCAGCATGTGCACAGAACAGCACAAGAGTATACTGATTTTTTTACCTGGAAATGATGGAGTTCCCACTAAGCCTTTGTTAGAGCTTAGAGCTATTCAAGAAGAATTGAATAACAAACAAAAGTAATAATTCTGTTGTGATGGTGATGGTGTTTTCTGCTTCAGAAATTTCCTACAGAATCCGATTAATTATTTCTATTTCACTTTTCTTATAAAAAGTGTCATTCACAATCTAGAATTTATCTAAAAAGCTATGAACTAATAATAGGTCATCTTGACTGATCAAAATCTTAAAACCTTTTCTAATGCCATCTAAATTTCAAAATGCCTTTGTGAGACATTTTCATAACACAGAAGCATAATGGCCTTCACTGCCAGTATTCATTCATACCTTGCCAGAAGACAAAGGCCTTAGGCTCACACATTGCTCTCTAAAAGTTTCAACATTTTTTCATTTATTTTTTTCAACTATCTTTCAATAATCAAAACTCTTTCATTAGCTCAAGCCCCTTTCCCTATAACCGTTGTCTTGCACATAGGTCTGTGACATTCCTGGACACATTCTCTGCCAAATAAGACTGAGCAAGGCAAATAAGAACAGAGCAAAGCTTTCTCTGCATCCAACATTTTCCCTTTTTTTTGCAGCAGGAATATTCATACTTATCTCTTAGGCTGCATCATATGAGTCTAAGAGAATAAATAAGAGTTAAGAATTTTGAGAATCAAATGTTACAGAAGTGGCACATGGCAAGGAAAACAGAATGGGGCATGGAATCATAGATAGAATCACTAAAGTTGAAACAACCTCTAAGATCACCAAGTCCAAACATTAGCCTTGCTCTGCCATGTTCACCCACTAAACCATGTCCACAAAGTGCCACATCCACATCATAACCCTTTTACCAAGGGCTTGTCAAGGACAGGCCCTATGGAAAAATTGGTTTTGAGAAGATACTTCAATAAAGAGTAAGTGCTCAGCTGCTTCACAGAAGAGAGGGAGCTTCTTTAGTTGTACAATCTCAGGGAGCAAATGGAGAGACCAGTTCCACTCATATATGCAGGAGCAGAAAGGCAAGGGCTAGAGACATTTCAACTGACTGTGATGAGGGAGCATTTGGTCACAGCTGCAGGGATATAATTCAGATGTTATTTTTGCAGCAGAATTCTGAAGAAACTATAAGAAAGCCATGTGTGAAACATGGAGATAAGAAAAAGAGTGGTTGCAATACTCAGTGAAGCAGATAAACAAAGTGTGGCTGATGAGGGCTGGCCCAGCACAATAAAATGCAATGGGTGTACTTGGAAGATGCATCACAAAGAATTTCAGTGGAAGGTGGCTTGCTTGAAGTAGAAAAAAAGGATCTGTTCTCGAAACTTTCACCCTTTTACTTTCTTTTCTCGGGAAAAATGCTAATTTTTATGAACCCTGATTAATTCTGAAGTCTTCCATTACTAAAAATGGAAGCCCTATGTTACATCTTCAACAAATACATTTGCTACAGTAAATGAAACTGAACAATAAAGCTACTGAGAATCAAGTGAGAATCCTTATTTGTCAGCATTTTAAATGAATTGTGCAAAGCTGAAATATCTTATTTATAGAGATGAAAGTTCAGCTATTTAGACAATGAGTAATTTGGTTTCTAAAGATGAAAAACTCTAAGGAGTGACTGCAAGTGCTGTTGAAATCCTGCACTACAAGAGGTAATGCAGTTATTTTTTCCATAGTATATTTAGTAAGTAGCATTGCAAAGCTATAATACCAGCATTTTCCTTCCGAGCACATAACAACCAATAATAATACTTAGAACTATCTGATGACAAATGGTTTTTACAACTTCCCCAAACCAGAAGCATCTTTATTATTTCCAGCACACATTTCTGAAAGGAAGCTACTGCAACAAAAAAATCCCACCTTCAGTGGGACTGCTTGCTTTTAATTATTGGTGTAATGGTGTTTGAAAAAAATTTAATGCCAAACAGATTAAAGGAAAGAGACTTTCAGTTTGAAAAAGTTTTTCTTTTGTTTGGAGGAAGAACAGATTAGTGTTCACACCCATGTTTTGGCTGTCACAGATAATAACTATGGAAATAAAGTTTAAGTGCTGACCTGAGCCGAGTGTCACTGGTATAACCCTCAGCAGTTCAGGAAAGTAGTGTAGAAGCAGGAATATCCTACCCCAAAATTTCAGACACATCTTAATCTAAGTTCAAGAACTGCTCTAAAGTAATATCAACTGTACTCATTCCCTCCAATTTTTGTATATAAATATAATATTTTTTGTATTGACATGTCTTTTGCACCAGATATGTTGTGTTTAACACTGCATTTACTCTCTACTCTACTACAGCACCAAGGTAAGAAATGAGATTATAGGCTTATGTGTATATATAAGAAGAAAAAAATCCCCACCACCCAAAAGGGTTGCTTTCCCTTTGTTTTAAGATTCTTCCTATGCAGATGCTCACAATAAAAGTTGGTCTAACAGAAAACAACATCCAGAATCACAAGACAGCCTAAGTAACCCATCAGCAGCTTAACCATGTGGCAAACCCAGGGGCAACTCAAAGGCAGCTACGGCCTGTGGAATCTGCCAAGGAGCCAGATGCCATCACCACAAAAACACCTTCCAAGGCTCAGCATCTGCGTCCCAGAGAGCTCTGCACACAAAAGGAGGAGGAGGAGGAAGAGAAGGAAAGGTGAACACAAAAGGAATTGTACATATACATGAAAGCAACATTTAGTTGAATTTTAAAAACTAAAACTTGGAAAAATCAAAGCTTTTGCTTAAAAAACCAAAATCCCTTCAAGACTGAATGTTTTAGGCCAGATGTCTTTTTTTTTTTCCTTTTTTTTTCTCTTACCTGTTAAACCAGCGTGTTTTATAAATTTATGATGATGAAATTTAGATGTCTCAGAAGCATTTCCTCAGTTTTTCTGAGAAAAATGCTAACAAAGAAAAATAAGGTGAGTTTTACAGACCTTTTAGGACTGTGTGTCAGACTCTCATTTTCACATGTGCCACCACACAGATAATAAATAGATTAGTATTTAAGAACCAACAAGTATGCATCATCTCAACTAAGAATTTTATTCTGAATAACTGAGACTTATTTGGCTCTACATGGGTATATCTGAAAAAGCATTGATCAAGCACAGCTACATGAAATTGGAATAAAAATTAGGGAAAAAGTGTCTAATTTAGAAGTGTGATAAATAAAAAGTAATAATTATTGAAATTACTTCTGTTTCTCTACAGAATCCAAGTGTCATAAAGACATGCATAGCTTGCTTGTAACAGCACCATTTTCTCTTTCCTTGTTTTCTCATATCTAACGTATCTATATATACGTTAGATACATAACGTTCATATTTTAAACGTATATTTTATTTATGGACACAACGTTCTGATTTTAAACACCCATAGATCACTCTCCTGCACAGTCAGCTCAGCATTAGAGTGTGAATATTCTCTACATCTTCCCCCAATACACCAAATACCTTTGCAAAAAGGCAGTGAGGTGCAACACAAACAGGCAGCTAATGAATTATCATAACTAATGTCATAATAACAAAGATTGTTGCCATGATTATTTATGCGCTTGCTGACTAATGTGCTCTCCGATTTAATAAAGCCCAATATGTGCAAACAAACTAACTGTATTTGTGAAAATACAAATAATACATTTTGTAGTCACAGGCGAAGTTAGAGGTGTTGAGTTTTCCCTTTACATTGATCTGTGCATTGAAAAACATTCTTTCTTACCTCAATAATCATTTTACCAGTTATTAATTTTCATTCACTCCAGAGCCTTTGGCTTGCTTGTTGTTTTGTTTTTTATTAAACTATTAGCACCAGTAATTTCAGCGTCTGTCAGTTGCTATTGTATATTATGTCAAGGGAAATTTTTGTGTGGCCCTAAATTCCCCTCAGTTTCTGTCTCCTTAGGAGAGATACATGCCTGCATTGCTTCACTCTCAAGCAGCAAAATAACAGTTACCTAATTTCACCACTGAGTGTCTGCCGGTCCCAACTCCTTTCACTGACCACAAATTCTTTGTACTGGTTCAGAAAAAGAAAAATCACTCTCATCTCTCCGGCTGTCCTGCTGTGGCTAATGGCCAGCCCAAACCGAAAATAAAAGAATCTCTCCACATTTCAGATACTGCAGCATGTATTGTTGTAGTACTGCAAAATAACAGCTTTATTTTGTTAAAAGGGTCTAACTTTAAGTGGACCATGGAATATTTATGGCTCTCAGTAGTCCTTTGAAAGAGTTATCTTATGTTTTTATGCCGATCATGGGTCAGAGGTTCAAATCAGCACTTCTTTCTGTCACTCCTTATATGTTTTACTATAATTTACAGCTCAGCAAGAGGACTCATAAAACAAAAGTGTCTATTTTACTTCAGCAACTAATTCTAGCTAATCAAAGCTTTCCAGCAAAACAACCCAGCATGAAACTCTGCGTGGAAAATATGCAGAGAACAAAGCGTTTTGTCAAATAACACATCTCATGATGTAAACACATATGTCTCTTATAGGAAATTTTATCGCTTCCACATTATCGGCACACAAAAGGAGCATTCTTGTTGCAGACCTGGTGTGACTGTGGAGCCATCGTCATTGGAAACAAGAGCCTGATTAGGTTCCCACACAGATATGAATAGATTTTCTTTTTTTAGTGTAATGCTGCTGTTCTTATTTCTTAAACAGACTAGTAATTGTGGCTGTAAAAACAGTGGATTGTGTTTGGACGACATTTGTTTCTTCATATTTTTTTTAGCTACCCAATGACACCAATTATCCCATATGGTTGTCCTCTTCTGGAAAGTCTGAGTTAATCCACAGCTGTGAAGATGAAGACGCACCCAGCAGGCTCTAAATCTGGTGGGTCTCTTGTCTGTTAATAAAGTCCACAGTCTGCTGGACAGATGTTAAAAGGATCTGTATAATAAGTCAGTGATAAAGACCCAGACTTCTTCTGAGGAAAATAATTAGCCAAAACATATATAGTCTTCATAGTTTTTCATTTTTTACTTCATCTTTTGTGGAACAAAATTTGCCTTACTTCATAGAGGAACCCCACAGCACATACAATAGGTCCTGCTCAAAATATAAATGGACTAACAAACCACATTGACATGTGTTCTGAAGAAATGATAGATCTTTTTGTCCATGCCCCAATCTTGCTTGCTGTAGGTCTTGCACTATTATTTTAAGTTTGGGCTCATTCATCATAATATGGGGGGAGCCTGAATAGGTATTCTCACCTATAAAATATCTATCTAAATTTATAATGTGAGGGGAAATGCAAACTGAAGTATTTTACTAGGTTTTTGTTCAAAGTTATTAATGTTGCCTTTTCTAAAATAAAGGGTCTATGGGTAATAATTTCATCTCCAAGGGTCATACTGATTTTCTGGGGGGAAAACAAGCAAACTAACAAAACAAAACCCCAAAACAAACTGAAAAACAACAACAAAAATCCGCATAAAAACAAACAAACAACCCCAAACAAACAACAACAACAACAAAAAAACCACCCATCCCAAAAAACACCCAAACAAAGAGAAAAAAAAGAAAAAACACCCAAAAACACAAGGAAAGACTGTGGAATAAGACACCTGCAGCAAAGTCCATGTTTAGAGCCTTACTCACTTTTTCCTATCCCAACCTTTTTGTCACAAACATCCAACCCCAAAGTCTCTCTCAGTTACAGTCATGTAAATTTGCAGAAATCCTACAGACTTAAAATACATGCACCAGTGCAATAAAGAACTAACTTGCCTTCAGGCATATGTGCATTAAGGTGCTCTTAAGATCACTTCTGTTTCGTTCTGTTTCGTTTGCAAGCTGTATTTCTTGTTCTTCTGACCTCGTCCTGCTTTGAGACAATGAACTAGAAATGGCCATCAAAACAGCTCTCTGTTTTGCTGCCTGAATGCAGGATCTCTCATGCAGGCATCACCCCTGAGATCAGATCATGCCCCTCGGAAATCAAATGGCTTTGATTTCATTGAATTATGACAAATAAATACAATCTCTCAGCAACTGCCTGTGCACAACCTATTTACTGTAAAGCTATGGACAAAGCCAAGAAAGAATGCTTAGAGCTCAAATGAATTATCAATCACTGCAAGTGGCTAAGACAATGTACGTAATTTGGCACCTGGCAGTTGTCTCTATAATACTGTGTTTGTTTCCGCTTAGGAAGTAAAGCTGATGGTTTACTAGTTTTACAGCACCTTGACAAGTTTTCAAGATAAAATGTCACCCCATCAACATATGAAGCTGCTGGGAATTTTTCATGAGACAGCATGAAAACAGTGAAAGAAAAGTTCACTTTCTGTAAAAAAAAAAAAAATCAGAAATATATCCTGAAATTTTTACACAACTAAATTTCAGACAGTACTTTAGATATTTTATATCACCATAGAATACATGTAACATTGTGTCTATTGAAAGAAAGTGACTACTCATCTTACAGTGTCAGCATGATACTTAAATCAGACTTTCAATTTTTTCCAGTGGCACTGGTTCAAAAATCTAATATTGTAAAGTATAGGTACTGATCCTCAGTCCCCTAGAGAGAAAACTAAATTTTTGCCATTCCAGAAAAGAACAAAAGGTTGGCCAAAAGCTGACAGGGGGAAGAGGGTAACAGCTACCAAAGCACACAAACAAACAAAACAAAGCAAAAACAAATTTAAAAACATATATACAGAATTGAAGGCCTTCTGTGTAAACATGGAGCTCTTTCTGAAGAACAATTCCCTTGCTAAGCCACTGACTGGAAGGAGATGCAAAAATCCTCACTGACTTGGCAGCCGTGTCACACCTCATTTCACTCTTTATTTTTTTTCCCCTTTCCAAACAGACTGAGGGTTGGTCTTCTGAGAATATGATGCTAAGCCACTTTTCCTGTAGAGTTTTAAAACTAGGCCTCTGAGAAAGGGTTTGATACAATTCAATGACTGAAGTAATACCTTTGTCCATCTGAGCATTAAATGGCCCATTGAAATACAGCTTAGTTAGAAAGAATTTCAGTAAATGGTGCTTTCTATTTTTTTTTTTTTTTTATTATTAGTAGTATTATTATTCCTTTCCCAACAGATTACAGCCTAGATCTGAAAATGCAGTTCAATCACTTTCGGTTGCCTCTCAGGTCAGGCCTTTAGCCAGTGTTAATTAAATATAACCCCTTCAGAATACTGGAGGTTAAATGACAAATAAACTGGTCTTCTTCAAATATTACCTCATGGTCTCCATAAAGCTGTATTATGTTTGGGAAAGCCCTTATTTAAACCATTGGTCTTAACAATAAAAAATTTACTGGGAGCAGGGAGGGGGAAAACCATGCTAAATGCTATTTTATCCAACAGCCAGTAATCACTAACATTAAACACCTATTTCCATGCAATAGTCTATGTCTATTGTGTTTAAATAACACACATCATAAAGGAAAGTGCAACAGCAGACAATTTAGGCTGTAGCAGCCCATACAGCAGAATTTTCGACTTGATAAAGTGAAACTATAAAGAGTCAATGCATAAGTCAGACAGCTTCCATACCTAATATCCTTCCCTGCAGCTATTAGAAGTTCACATTTTTGTCTCTAGTAGGCATGCACATTAGTTTACCTACAATTTCCTGTATTCAGTCACGTTTTGTTGTCTGTTCCCTACAATTTGACTAGAGCATGAAATTGCAAAGTAGCTGAAATTGTCGTTTTTTCATCTTAGTGATTTTAAATTAAAAAAGGAGGTTTTTCTGCAGGCTATTTGTTTGCTGCTTTGTAAAAAAGTTTCCTAAAGTATTCATAATAATTTTTCTATCAGGTGAAAGCAAGCTTTTGAACACATGGCAATTAGTCATGTCTTTTTGAACATGACTTTACCATCAATACTCCTCCTTGACTATCCCTTTGTCCCAAGATTCCTTAGAAGAAAGCAACCAAGCGATAATTCAGCATTATTGCTGCTCCAGTGCACTAATCGCTTGAAGCGCAGCGAGGACCCTATGTTTACTGCCACGAGGCTCCTCCAGCCTCCCGGCCCGAAGCAGGCTTCCCAGCCCAGCAGCATCCAGATGTCAGGAGGAATATCCAGGTCCTGATGCAGCATGCTGCTCCCATTCCAGTATGGCCCAAACATCTGTTTCATCTGCTGGCGCCCAACCTGCCGGATACGCGGAGGTTGCCGCACAAAGTAGGGGAGTGAGGGAGGCCAGGAGTGAAATGCTGCAGTTACACAGCTTGCTGTACATGTCCCTAAAAATTCTATATCAAGCAGATATCAGGAAGGACAATGTGATAATATTTTTTTTAAAATAGCCACATTATACACAGCATATATTTATTATTCTGTCCTCTAGTGGGGCAAAAGCCCAAAACACATTAGCTTTTCATCTTACTAACTTCACTCTGGTTCAGTTCTTTGGGGTGTAAGAAAAGGACAAAAATAAAGAAAAGGACAAAAATAAGGAAAAGCACAGAATCACGCAACACAAAGTGCTTGTTATGGTTATAGCAACTGCTCTTTATAAAAAAGAAAAAAAAATAGCCAAAAACACAAAAATGAGACAAACTTAGACATCTCCTACATATTTATAATTTCCTATAGATAGTAACTGAGTGGCTCAAAAACAATAAGCATCTTTTGTCTAAAAGAAAGGAGTATGTAAACATTGACACTTTGTCTTGAGGCATGACAAAAACAGCAAACACTTTAGTTGATCTAGATTAAATTCTGACAAGGAATAAACGAATGCTAACTGTTCTCATATCTTCCACTTCGTGTATCTATTCTCTTGTATTTTCACTCGTGACAATAATGGAATAGTTGCCTGCTCCCATGCAAATTCTTTGAGTTGTTTATGAAAGCAAGATCAAAGCCCAAACTGCCTCTTTTTTTCCTGCTGTATTTTTCTCTAGAGGAGGACCTAATGAGAGGCTGTTAAAGCAGGAGTCTTGCACTCTCACAGTGCAACCTCCCAGCTCACCCTTTCCTTGGCCAGCCTGGGGACATAGCTCACCTCAGGAGCACAGAGGGTGGGAGGAAGTGAATTGTTTGCTCCCACCTCGGCATGGGGTGAGCACCTGGAGCCAGGAAGGAGGAACCATGCCTCAGATCTTCCATTTAAACCCTCCCACTCTCTGTGCACCTGAACAAGTCACCATCTTCCCTGTGCTCCCCCTGAAATGGATCCACTGCTGCTGCAATACCACAGGACTTGAACTAGGTGCATCTGAATTTAACCATCAGGTACTCCTAGTAAAGATAAATGTGGGCATTAATAAAACCACTGTTCTAATACAATATTGTAAATATCAAGAAAAAAATAATTCATCAAATATCTATTGTCATTCCCTGTGCAGGAGGATAGGAGAAACATCAGTAAAACCTTTCTCTTAAGCACAAATATTTACATTCCTTCATTTAATGCTGTCAGATGACTGATATGCTACTTTTTGATCACAATTCTCCTGTTATTTACCATGCACAGGAAAGAACACAATAGCCTTATCTCTGCGGTTCTCCCAGATTATATCTTGTACTACACATCTTGAAAATTTGCAAAATAATCTCTAACATTTTTTATTATTTTACAAAATAACTGTGAGACACTCTACTTAGATACCTTTGGTAGAAAGCCAGTCACAGCAAAGGACAACTGCATTTGCTTGAAAAAGTAATCTGAAGTTTCCAGCAGATTATGTTTTTCAAGAAAAAATGTGAAATGTTAAAGGTGAATCTGTATGTGATTTTTCTGTTTGCTACTATTAGAATTTGCTACTGGCATTTTTGCACCATAAATTCTTCCTAATAAAAATTGAGGATGGCACTAAAGATAACAGACTAGCAAGCTCACCTAGGAAATCAAGTAAGGACCAGGCAGCATGGCTCCAAACATACCTGCAAACAAAGACTCTGGTGTTTTAAACTCCTCTTATATCCAAAGAAAGTGAATAAGCAGTACTTACTTAAAGTAAAATATATCCAGATCTATCAGAAAAATATGAAAATATAACCAAATATAACCAGCATCAGAGCACAGTTTTTTTCATTCACTTTATGCTATCCTAGTATTACTTTCTCTGGTGCACTGTCAGATTATTCATAAAAAGAATTTTAAATGTTTTCTGGTATTCTTTCAGAAGCTTTTCCTTAAAACTCTGGGTTTTAGCCTTTACTGCTAATATGAAGTCTTTTTTACAATAAATGTGAGAGATCTATATGAAAAGCAGCTACCTCACAAATTCAGATAGTTTCACATATTTCACCTATAGAAACGTCTTCTGCACTAAAGTTAGAGTAAAAAGAAGGAGGACCCCCATGATAAGGGGAGAAAAATTATATGATTGAAAAGCAATTAATTACAGTAAGTTTGCTGAAGGGATGATAGCTATCAAAGCTTATCAAATTTTGCATTTCAGAATTTCTGATATTTCTTTCAAAAAACGTTAACACATAGATGGGCTTTGTGAAAAAAGTCAGGAGTTTCATTCAGTCTCATGTCAGCAGGATTACAAGCAATTATGAGTAACTGCTTGTTGAGCAGTGTGAAATGAGTTGGTGAATGAGTTTCCTAGTGAGCACATGTCCATGTCACTGGTATGACTGCCAGTAATGCAGACAATCTTAGCTGAAGGGGTCAAAAAACATAATTTTTCTCCTAATCCTATAGGAGATGCTTCTGCAATTGTTGCTTCTAGTGTACACATTCTAGGTCTGTCACCATGGTGGCACACAGGAAAAATGAGGCATAAGCAAGAAAAAAAGGAAATCAGGACATGGGCGGGGGGAGGGGGGGGAAAGAAGGGTAATAAACCTTGTTTAGATATATCTCATAAAGTCTGGCATAGATTGGTGGGTTCATTCCCTCTTTGACCATCCAGATGGAGAAATTGTTCGACGTGACGATTGCAGTATTTCCCTTGCAGAACTGTGCAGACACAGAACAAGGAAACTGAACACTCACCACTGCTAAGCACTCCGAGAGGCAAAAGCTCAACAATTAAATTCCTATGTGCTCCTATGACAGGATAACAAGACACCAATAAATGGGTGCATGTCAGGGAAAAGGAAAAATCCCATTTAAACTGCCTTTCTCAAGTTCCACATCTGAATCCCCATCTTGTGAGAAGATGCTGAGGCAACTCTACATTTAAGAGCTGAATATTTGAAAGTGCTGCTTGGGATTTGAGACTGTGATATTTTCTTACTTTTATAAGAGAGATACTTCCTGTGTTCCATTCTACAATTTTCACCAGCAAAAATGGACAGAAGACAGGGATATAATAAATATATACTGGCTCTACTGACCAGGAGAAGCTTTATCAGTCAGCTGGGGCACATCTGGGAAAAAAAGTCACTCAGGTGCATCTCTAGCATCCCATTCAATTAACATACCATTAAAAATGGTTTGTCCCTGTTCAGCCTGCTGCGTTACCTGATAAGTCAACATAGTTAAAATGTATATTTAAATGCAGAAAACAGTGAAATGTTTTCTTTGTGAAGCAGAAAACAAGCCCTGCTTACAGGTATTTTAAAGCATTAGAAATAATTGTGCTTTACAGGTTGCTTAGCAGATCGCTCAACTGATCTTTTACCATATATTTTGAACTTTCATGCACCTTCAAGGAAAATTAAATAATTTCCTTATAGGAAGTACACACAAAATTATGCAAAACATATTCAAATGGTGCTTATAAAAATTACATCTAAGAAAAAAATTACATTTGCACCTCAAAACTAGGTAACTGGGAACTTACTATTATAAATTCATTGGAAGTTGATGTATTTTACACCAGTAAATGTGAATTTGGCATAAGATTGCTGTGCTTTCTGAACTCCAGTGGGTGTGATGATACTTCAGCAGCAGTGCTGGGACTGGGTTAAATAGATTATGAGGCCTGAACAGCCCTCCCCTAGGTGCTGAAAACAGCAGCAGAAGAGAGGGCCTGTATAAGATGAATTACCCTGGACAGTTCACAGAAGTGTTATTAAATAACACTGTAAACTGGTTAAACCTGGTGACTTGTTCTGTGTCTAGAGCATAGCACCAATGATTCAACTGCAGTGAAAGGACTTTGCCTGTTTGATTTCTCACTTCACTTCCAAAAATGCCAGTGGACCTGACAGCACGCTCTCACTATTCCTACACCTGAAATACTTTTCCATTTGTTTTCATGCTTTGCTATAATTCATGCCCAACACCAAAATACATGCCTTATAAAATCTACTTCACTAGATTTTGTGACAGATCCTTTAAGTCTCAAATAATTCCTTAATACTGAAATTTAAGCATGATGTGTTTTCTTCTTGTACTCCTGAAGATGCTCCTCTGTCCTGTCTCTTTTTCAGGATTGACATGCAAACCTTCTGGTATGCCTCCAGCCATATGTAGCCTTCATGCTAAGTCTGAGGAATAGATTAAACCAATACTCTCTAGTTAGGACACTTTTCTAGTTCCTCAATCATATGGATTCTAAAAACATCACAGACCAAACACATTTTAAACAAGCAGTGCACTGAAGGCCACACCATTCATATTTCGCCATCCGTGAAGCCTCTTCAACTTGGTGATAGCTCTATCTACACACTGGTTTGATGAGTTTTATCTCGTTTTCTATGAATTTCCCTCTTTTTTGGACTGGGTCAGTGGGAGGGCATATGCTCTTCTAATCAAAGACCCTCAGAAATGAAGCAGGTGATGATATCTTTTGGGTCCAGGCATCTTCAATAGAAATGTTCTGTTTGCTTCGAGCACACACGTGTGTGTTAGTTTACATCAAGAAGCTCTAATCTAAACCACCCTTGTTATTAGAAGTTTTAGTTCAGATGAAAGGTAAGTTTTCTTTTTCTCCATCAATTAGTCAGGATGGAATGATAATACTGGCATATATTATTTTCCTTTGTGCACAGACCTAACTTAAAAGACATTGTTGTCTTTAATCTGGCTCCTGCTTAGTTCCTAAACAACCAAACATGTGAACACCATCACAGGAAGAAATCCTTCATGTTTGTAATTTGTAGCCAAATTAAGCGGCTTGCTCTATGGTTATCAGAAGTATAATAAAATTCCAGAAACATACTCACTTGCAGCTAATTCCTGTAAGGCACACACCATATACATTTCTAGAAAGCTTGAAGGAATCCAACTGCCAGCTCAGAGTATGCCCCACAGTCAACCTATTCCCCAAAGGGATGCCACAGTTTTAAAAGAGATTTAAAAAACGTGCTCATCCCCTGATGGCACTCTGTAGTACTGGTGCCTCTGGTGCTCTGTCAGTAAATGCAGCAGTAACTTATTTGCTTCTTGCTGGCTTCTGAGTGAATACATACCCCAGGGAGTCAGCTTTGCAAAGCACAATGATTTTAAAATAGAGCATGGGCTTTCAGCACGGGGCAGCCAGTGGTTAAGGCAGCAAGAACGTCTTGTTGATGCTGGGGGCTCAGCCTCTCCCAGTCACTTGGGCTCCAGCTGCTGCCTTGATATAGACTGAAGAGATGCAGGAAACCTCCTACCATCCAGCCCATAAGCATGATATCCTTTTAAACATACAAGTTTCCTGATAAGTGAGTTGATGTCTGTGCCACTTAGGATCTCAATGGTAAATTCTCCCAGGGATAGCATATGGGCCTGGAAGGCAGCTGTCCTGCTTGGTGAGATCTAAGGGTGCAAAAGGTGGGAATCATGCCAGCAGCCTCATCCCTAGCTGCCAGATTGAAAAGTCTTCTCTCTTGGGAGAGAAGAGCAGTTGCAGGACAGGAGCCCTTCCCAAGCTGGAGGAGGGGTTGGGCATCTGAAGGGAACAGAAGGAGAGCTGTGCCAGGCAGGTTGACAGTCTGGTGGCCACTGTCCATTCTGCAGTGGGAGGAAACAGCAGCCCAGGAATGAACCTGGATTTGCCTAGAACTGCTACAGACTATAGGAACAGTCTCTCTCTTAACATTGTTATAATTTTTTTAGTAAATAGCATGACACCATTCCAGTAGGCAAGAAGGAGTGTAACAAAGACACGCTGTTTAAAGCAGTTATTGGGGGTGCAGGGCATGATATGGGTGAGAAACAGCTCTTGCAATGCTGCTGCACCAGGCTGATTACCCACCGGCTCTGTTTGTTTGTCTGTCCATTTTTGCCAACTAGAAGGCAAGAGGGAGACTCCTTTTCCCTGTGATGTTACTGGGGGAGCTAGGAAAATCCTCCTGGGGAAAAAATTCATCATAAGTGATATTTTACTGCAAAAAGTCTCAATTTTGATGGCTTGTCCTTTCCTGATGAAAATCACTTTGCCAGATAATTCAGGGCTGAAGATGAGAAGGAGTAGGAGAAGATAGAGTACTAAGAAATTCTGCAAAGAAAGGAGGTCATATGGTAAAATATTGACTCCATGACATCATTTTCATTGATACTGCCACTGATATAATTCAACTTGATAATACAGATATTACACACAGAGACAAACATTCAAGTAGGCAAAGGCACAAGTATAACTATTTCATTGATTTTAATTAAATTTTCCTGAGTATTGCAAGGTTGGCATATTTTTAATTTTATTTCCATTAAAGGGCATGCTTGGTCTCTCAGAGCCTTAATAAAATCTTCTTTCGACCTCTCTCCTTTCTCTGCTACAAACTAAATTTCTACATTTGAGAAGGACCAAAATATGTAATTTACTACTTCCATATGCTGAAATTTGCACACACCATCCCCTTAATTTAGACCACTATTCACTGTATCATAATAAGGAACATTCTGTTAAAATATGTCCACCTAGAGCTCAGTAGTCTTTGAATGCTAGATAAAATCATTCTATAAGGCTAATGAAGACAGAAACTCTGCCTGTAACAATATTAAGTTTGTTTTCTCTAGTGATTTGAAGAAGTGAGCAATCTGTCAGTAATACATTGAGGGAAATTACTTGTCTTGTAGGAATTCCCGCTGACAGTCACTCACTCACAGTGCTGACCCAAACATCTACCTGCTGACAAACAAATTGCAGTGTCTAACTTCGAAAAGGTAACTAGCTGTTTTTAATTTTTATTGGTCTCACCAAATCTCTCTCATATTTACCCAATCCCCATTCTTCGCTTTGTTAAAAAAAAGGGGGAAAAAAAGAATAAAGAAAGAAAGAAAATGGAAAAGCCCATGGTTTTTTTGCATTTGAAAAAATTATTACTGCCCACATCCAAGAGTGTTATGTCAGATAAAACTGTTAAACTGTGTCTAACCAACATTAAGACTGGCAGCCCTGCCAGTGACTGACTGGGTGAGTGAACACATTACTGAGACAGCATTGTAGAAATTAATTTTCTTCAATAAAGTGATTTTTAAGGCTCATATATTTCACAATCTAAACATATGTCACTGTTTCATAAACAAAATAAATGGATTAAAATAATACATTACCAATATGCTGACACATGGAGATATTTTAATTAGAAATACTTAAGCTGCGTGATATTTAACTGCTATATTTGTTGAAGAGGAGCATGCATCATTTAGTAAGACATAAGGCAGGTACATCACTTTGCATGATGTGGTACCAGAGTGGGACCAAATCACCTCCAGTGTGAGCTCTCACTATCAGATCACATTAGCCCTGCTGAAAAATTGTGTTAAGGATTCAACAAACAGAGGAGACTCCATAAGAGCAGCCGTCCACTAAAACAACTTCTTCATTGAAATACTAAGTCACCCAGATTCTGGTTCCTGAGAATAATATCTCTTCATAAAGGGACACGTTTAACAACTTGGCTATTTAAAGGCCATATTTACATGACTGTCGCATTACATTGGCCTCTTTCCTGCATTCTTCTTGACTTACTTTGAGGACCAGCACTAAAATAGCTGAGGAAAGCAAATGTCAACTATGCCCTGAAATTTATACGTGTGAGAGAATTGGAATAAGTAGAAATGTAATATATTGTTTACTGTACCAAATGCCCTCTGTCCTCTAAAGGTCAAAAGCATTGTAACCTTGGAGTTACAGTTTCTGATTGTTCCCAGGGTTAAATACATTATCAAAATTAATGGTTCAAACTCCTCAACCTTCAGATATATGAGTATTCATGCCTCCATCTGCTGAACTGTTCAACTAAAAATAGCATTCTTTGGCCTTCCCTCTACTAATATTGTGCCCCTGAGGCAGGCTATGCAATGCTTCAGCAGTACACTGGATCTGCACACAGCACTATATAAAAGGCAATTTACTTTGTCTGCAACTAGAAGAGAGTATGGAGGAGTGGGATAAAATGGGAGGGCAGAAAAGAAATATGCAAATATGTGTTTAGTTTAGTTTTTTGGGGTTTTTTCGCCTTTTTTTTTTTTAACTGCATTATAAAAACTCCAGGTTCCAAGAACACAGCTGCAACTATAGCTAAGATTCGCCAAGGTTCATTAGTGCTATAAGAGATAAATTCTGAAGGACAAATTACACAAGTAGTTTGGGGAAAGAGTTATGAACTAAAGCTTTTTTATTTTGCTTTTTTTCCCTACAGCTCACTTTGTTTAGGAATAACTCCAGCTAGCATCATTGTAATGCTTCCATTCCTATCAACAGTTTATCAGTCGTGGTTGAGAGAGTTGAGACACTTCCTTATTTATCTCCTAGACAGCTTTGTAGAAATATGTAAGAATGAAGGCAGGGGGGATTTATAAACACTAAATGGCATATAGTAACATTCCTTGTTTGAAAGTAAGGACATACAGGTGCCACATCTGCCACTCGCAGTAACTAGATTCCTGCTACCAGCAGCATGAGAGCTGGAAAAACCCATTTAGTGACCAAGTCCACTCATTTAGCAAGATTGCTGGCCACACATCTCTAGGATCAGTTAATATCAGTGCAGCCATTTGAGAGCTTGGGAAAAATCCAGGGAAATGGGAAAGGGGGAAAACTCTAGAGAAGGTGTACGTGAAGAGGAGCAAAAAGAAAACTATCAGTTGGTTTTACAGTTCATACTGATTAATTAAAGCAAGAAGTTTTTGTTACACACGGGTATCAGAACTGCTTCACATGCCACAGGTGTGCTTGGTAATAAATCTGCAAACTATTCACTGAGGCTGGAGGGGTGAACAGAAATAGCTTGTTTTTTTCTGATCAGACTATACCTAGGAGAACTGTTCCCTCACCATCCAGATCCCCTCTCATGCCAAGAGTACTAACAAGGCTTGGTCCTGTCATGCATATTATTTAAATTTTTGGCTGATTTATTGAGGAAACTGGTGAGATGGGGCTGAGATGTCAATGGGAAGTATGGAACACAGAGTTTTATGTCTTTTTGTCAACAACATCGTAAATGACACCTTCATGAGATCAGTATACAGATCAAAAGAAACTATCTGGTATCAATTCAAATAAGAGCAAGCCACCAATTCAGGAACCTAGACTGGCATAGAAGTGTGGTAGTCACTATTTCACTTCAGGATACTGAAAGCCACAAGTGAATATTAATGGTATTTGCCATGAGCTGATCAATGTGATCAAAAATCTAAAGAGAAGATGGGTCAAACTGGTTGGTTGCTGAAGGAGAATTTTTATTTTTTTTTTAATCCATTACCCATGAAAGTCAAACTAGTTACTTGGGAAACTGCTGTACATGATTTCAGTAAAGTTTTTTGTACTCATATAGATACATAATCCACTGGTGAACACAAATATAGAATTCGGAGAAAGTATATTTTTATAGATAAATATATAAGACAGACAAGTCATTAATTAGCAATTGCCCTCTGTAGAAACATCCTCTGTTAAATAATTGCTATTGTTACATAATGTACCTCGTACCTAGTTCTCTGTTCTATGAGATTCAGAGCTTGCATAGAAGTGGCCCTAACACACAATAGAACAAAAATTTGCTGCTACCTCCTACCTAGAGCATGATCATCCAAATAAAAGAAAACATAAGTAGAAAAAAAAGGGGAGATTACAAGATTGAAGCTGGCAGAATTTCCTTAGCTGGATACAGATTATAGAAAATAATTTTGGAATTAATAATAATGCCCTGGTAAAGTTGAAATGTTAGAGCTACTGCAAAACTCTTTTACTTGACATAGCTTTCCTTCCCCAGGTTCTCCAAACATGAATATTACACACACACTCACATGTAGAAACAAAACCAAACCTGCAAATAAATTAGCTATTTCTCCCACTGGCTGAAAGGAACAGAGATTAGTTTTGTGATCAGTATATTTAAGCACTTGGGAAATATTCAGATACCATGGTCACGGCATTCACATAAATAAATAAGTGGGTGGGGTGCATGGAAGAAAAGAAGCAGAAAAGAAAAAGAAGGGGGAAGGGAAGCAAGGGTGGAAAAATGAGCTGAAATGCCATACCCCTAACAGTCTTCATGACGCATCAGGTATAACAACAAATTCTCTCCAACAAACACACCCAAATAAGTGCTCATTTAGGAAACACAGAGAATTGACACAAAGATAAAATTATTAGTAGGAGTAAATAAAATTTAGTTCAGGCACTTTAACAATCTGATGAGCAGGTATCAGCCTAAGGTTAAGTGTTCTGTTATTTAAGCTCTTATAACCATGAAACATTAAAGGTTTTGAAATCCCATAGAGATGAAATTCAAACAAAATAGAAAGGGGGAGAAACACACAAACAAAAAAAGTCTTTTACAGCAAATATGTCTAAATGGAAATTCAGACCCCCAAGCCTGAATGTTCCTGAATTGACTAGCATGCATTTTTGGTGGTTGTTTTCTCTCTAATTGTTCTCGTTATGTTTAACAACTCAAGTCTATAATTTCTGCAAATTAATGAAAACACATTATTGCTGTAGGTTCAGATCAAGTCTGATGTGCAAATATGTGGGTCAAGTTACAAATGGCTCATGTAAAGAAAAGAAGTAGGAATGTCTGTGGTTTAGATCCCATTTCTTTGACAGTTGAACAGTTTTCATCCTTTCCTGCCTTGCAGTCTTGTGTAGGCTCACTATTTGTTTTAGTGCATTTCAAAGGCAGCAAAAATAGTCTCTCTATTCACAAAGCTGATTTCTGCAGTATTTTCCCAAATAAAGCTAATGAGACTTTTGCTTCAAATTCAAGTAGTCAAATACTGACTTTCAAAAGATATCTGCTATTTTTCTTTTTGAGAAACTTCCCTTTGGTTTCAATCCTGTCCAAGGTATCGTCTTAACATCACGTTATTATGACCCGAAACTATTTTCAGAGATCTTTGCCTGCAGAGACAAGTTGTTCTCTTTTCAAATGTTGATTTGAGGTTAGGTCAGACCTAAGCTCAAGGAGTCTTTCTTATCAGCTCTGGATCATCAATGAACAGGGGTCAATGAACAAGTTCTGGTCACATTTTCACTTATCCTAAGCAAAAAATTGGCAAGAATATCATCATAGGGTAAAGAGGAAAGGATTTTAATGTGCTTTGACCCCTCTGGAAAAAAATTAGATAATCACAGAAAGGTAGGCAAAGTAGATATTTAGATATTAACATGGCAATACTTTGCTACTCTAGGCACAATTTATTCCTACTTTGCTTCTGAACCCGACTGTAACCTAACTCAAATAGGGGTTTCAAAGGTTTACTTGTAAATAGTTACATGCATCTTTAATGGCCTTTCCTCTCATGTTCACTGTCACTTTCTTTCCACACATTTTAACTCTGAGAGCTTTTGACTGTTTCTTCATTATTTATGACATTGTTGTGTCTTTTCTTCTGAAATTAAAAACTTCTTGCCACAAGCAGCTAGCTAATAATATGGCACATAAATCTTTCTTTCATAACATTTCATTCTAGATGTGCCAAAAATAAATAAATGGCCAAACTAAGTCTCTAACCATGCCTAGCATCTGACGAGCTTAATGCACAGAAAGGTTGAGATTACCTAAATACAGAAGCTAAAAGAGTTTGCAATTTATTGTATTGTCAGCACCACACAGTTAAAAAAAAGGAAAAAAGAAAAACCCAATAATACACATTTGTTTGGATACACTGACTGCTCCAATTATAGGTAGTGCATTGCAGCTACAGAGGAGTGAGCACATGAAAATAAAGTACAGAAAGATCTTTGAACTTATGTCCCATCAACTGTTCATTTAAATTAAAATATACTATTAACTGCCAATATAAAACACACAGAACAATGTCTTTCACTCACAGTATCAAGGTTGGCTGCACGTTGCTGTACTGTAAGTACATAAGGTGTTAATCCTTCTGGGCTATGCTCAAAAATTATTTAACATTCAGGCTATTATTTAGCATACAGCTGGTTAGCAGTTTTCCCCTAAAATGTTGGCTTCCATCCCACATTTTTTTGTTCTGGCACATACCTGGAGCTGTAAAGGGCTGAGTCCAGAAGCAGCAGCAGCTGCCATTGTTGATGGAATGAACTGCACAGGGTAGTTATCACCTGTCGGGAGAACAATGCGTGCAGGTTCAGACAATGAGCAGAGAATAGCAGCAGACAAGTGCAAACAAGGCCCTAGGATTGCCTGTGCTCCACAGCACTTCTCTAAGCCTAAACATCTGCAAAAACAAAAGGCTTAGCTGGGCACGGACTTGCCACGCTCCCTTGGAACTTTTTCTTGTTAGCAGATAGCTGGTAGGCAAACTGGCAAAACATAAATATGATACTCGCGATTTTCATTTTCAAAAGCTAATGTTCAAATCACGCGTGGAAGCCTGGGCTCAAAATGGGTCTTACAACCACAGACACACAGACAAGATACCCCAGGAAACCTCAGTGGCTCCCATGGCAAAAAAAAAAAAAAAAAAAAATTTCACCAAATGTTCCTTAAAAAAATAAAAAAATCTGTTATAACCCAAGAAATATCAGCCCTGTTTGATTTCTTTTCAGTGTCAAGTGGCTCCTGGGACATGTACACAGTTGGCTCAACACAGGTTGAGGTTTCTTGTCTTGCTTTGGGATTCTCTGTCTTGGGACAACTCCCTTAAGGTAGTCATAGAGAAGAACAAAATTAAATCACCTTTTAATATAGCTTGAAATAGAATTTTAATTTTCTCTTAGATCTGGGGGCCTACTGAAGTCAATAGATTAGACAGGTGCTCAGTTACATGAGGATTCAGGTACTAAAATTTCCAAATTAAGTATTGCAACATCGTGTCTTATAGCATATCTATGGGTATTCCCATAGATGAGCAGCACACAGTGCCATTTGGACTCTTAGTCAATGTAGGGAGCAAAAGAAGGCTGAAATAGCTTAGCAGTGTAATCTGTAATATAAAAATGAACACAGGGATGGATAAGAAGTTGTGATTTAATGGAATATCACTTTGGCTCCAGCTACTTATTTAAAATCAGTGTTATATACTATCTGCAATCTACATTTTAACAGACTGTGCGTTTTTTTAGATTTTTTTACAATAATCAGTCTATTTTGCACAAAATCTTCCATGCTGAAAGCAGAATGTAGCAATAAAGGAAAATACAGAAATCCAGTATAATATAGTTAGGACAGTCCAAGAACTTGATATTTTTTGTCAACCCCCTCAAATAAATAACAATAGCTAAAATCTTTGCAGTCACCAGACTCCTCAGAACTCTCTTTTTACCACAGGAAGTTCGATTGTATCCAGTTCAGTTAAAATGTTTGGCTGTTTCACTTTTTTAATAAATTGTACATGTCTAATCCACAAGGTCTCTTTGCATCATATCCATAATACCTCATCAGGCCATTGAGCACAGTATGTGCTTGTACACAGTCCAGTAACAATTGGATTCTGATTGCATATGGAGCTCTGCTACAATGCATTCACTCACACTATATTGTACCGGTGTCCTATGGAGTAATGTTCAAAATATCTCCTCTTATTTTCCCCATTCCATGAGGCTGATTTTAGTGTGCAATGATGTTGGGTTTTTTTTCTTTAAAAAACAAAACCAAAAAAAAAGCCTTCTAGATTATTTTCTTAAAGTACTTGAGCTGTCTCTTTATGGTTAAATAATTCCACTCATCTCTTTGATATTTATATGAAATTATCTGAATAAATAAGATCCTAATCTAAGTTAAATAATGTTTCTTTCAGAAATATCTTACAAGGTTGTTTTTTTTTTAATCACAAAGATGTTGAATTAATGATGCTTTAAATGGGGGGGAAAATAACCATCTGACTTATCAGCATGGACTGCCTTGCAGAACATTTCGGAGGCATTCTTTCTTTAAATATCATGAATTATTCATCCCTGTTCCACACAGCAATCTCTTCTTTCTCCCTCTCCCTCTGCATACACTTTTTAAGTTCAATACCAGTTGCTTTATTTGTACTAAAACATTTTCCATGTCAAACATATTTTAAAAAAATCAAACTCTAAAAGAATTCCCTGCGGCACTCCTTTTTCACAGCTGTCATGCTCCTATGGTTTGAAATAGCCAGATATTTTATACCCACATGCGCACATGCACACAGAGTTTTTGGCTTCACAGTTAATTTAATAGTATCTTCACCACACCCTGTAATGTTGTCTTGCTCACCTGCTGGCTACAGTGCTGTCTTTTGTTGCAGGAAGAAGAATATTCACAGAGTTATACCATTTATCTGTTATTAAAACCCAATACTGTCCGTTTCACCCTCATTTTAATGTGTTAAATTATGGCTAAATCCTGGTATGTCAGCAGCATCTTTGTGCTGAGAAGAAGAATTAATACTCCTTCACCTCTGGAGTACTTTGTTGACACTGAGGAGTAAAAGCAGGGCAAAGGTACTTCTTTCTCCCTTGAGCAAACTGAGCATGCAAGGAGTGCTCTGGATTTAATTTTTAATTACAGAGGTACATATTTCCCCCTCTCATTTTCTCAGTGCAAGAATGGATCAAGAAACTCCTCCATAGCTGTCTTGGCGTGAAATCAGTCAAAGTACTGTAGCAATTTTTTTCAAAATTTGTTTCTCAGTTTGGAATGCTTGCGTGCAGATCCATTCTTTAAATTTGTACAAAAGGCAGGAGGACATGTTCAAACATGTCTGCCTTAAGTGCTGGTGTGTGCTGGCCTTTGATAACCAGGAGTAAAAAGAATGCTGGAAGAAGAAAATCTGTCATGTTTTGCAAACTGATCTTTTCAATCTCCTTGCTGTGATGATTGTCTATTTACATTTGGCTGCTGTTGTTTATATATAAATTGGTGTTTACAAGCCATGGAAAATTATGCCAGACTTCTGTTTCGTTTGTCAGGTTGAGCAACATTTCCAAATGAATAAAAGCAATGAGCAATTGTGTTGTGTTATTCTACACAGAAATAATGTAAATGTTTCTTTTTGTCTTGGATGAAGAGATGAAGCTTAGCAGACTTTATTTATAGGATGTATAGACTTACCTTCTAGACCAAGGCTTTGTGAGCTGCGAGGAAAGAAGGATGTCTGGCTTTTGTGAGACCCAGAGTAGGGGGAAGGTGCTGCCTTATTATCAGTATTTCCTAAAACACAATTGTAAGACATAAGCTGGCTCTCCTCATCTGAATTACAAAGCTTTTGGCTTGATGATGTTCCCACCATTTTGGGATTATAAAGTCTGTCTCTTCACACTCACAGAATGAGAGGAAATGGAGTTGGAAGAGCTGCAAGAAGTCAGCAGTTCCAGGGCTCTATCCTTCCAGACATTATGGACAGATGGAGCAAAGTGTACCTCAGGTGTTGTCAGGATACTGCAGGGAGATGGACACTCCCATGGTTTTCCCACACAGGGCATGAATTTTGCTTGTCCAGAGCCATTAGAGTTAAGGAAGATGTAAACAGAGGTAGCTGACTAAGGGAATACTGTGGAGCATCTCCCCTGTCCCATGGCACTGCTTCAGTTGTGCCTTTGTCCTGTGTAGGGTTTGCTGCAGCTCTGCCTTATTGCCATTCTCATGCAGCAAAAACAGTTTCCCCTACAATTTTTTGTCTGCAAGTAATGTTTGCAAAATTATGAAATTTCACTGCAAAGTCCTACCTGACAACATCCAGCTGCCTGCCATCATTCCCAGCTTTTACATCACTATTTAGGACTGAGGCACATATGATTGCTACAACAAATCCCAAGGTTACAAAGTCCTTGTTCCAACCAAGTAAAACCCAACGGGGACACATGACAGCCTTTAACTCAGTCCTGGGGAATTTCCATTAGAAAAAGGATTCATGAAGCCATGAAAACACACACGGGCAACCCAATACACAGTGGATTTGGTGTGTGCCTCCTATTTTCACCTGCCAGGAGGAAGAGCAGCC
Organism: Anomalospiza imberbis; assembly: GCF_031753505.1. Lineage (NCBI taxonomy): Eukaryota > Metazoa > Chordata > Aves > Passeriformes > Viduidae > Anomalospiza > Anomalospiza imberbis. The sequence continues at coordinate 49,917,467 of NC_089686.1, read as the reverse complement.
TAGTTACTTACCTAGAAAAAGAATACTTAGATATAGAAAATCTAAACCACCTTAGAGCATTAGGAAAAACTTCTGAAAGACCTACTCCAAATGGAAATTGCAATGTCAGATATCCGAGAAATCCATCACATCTAAGATTGTGTGAGTTATGTGGATTAGCTACAGTAATCAAGGAGTTTAATTAGTTTGATGACAAATATTTCACACTATTGGAATGTTCTGAAGTCCAGCCTGATGACAATAAGCCGGACAGTTTTGTTTGTCATGCTTTCCCTAATAATATTACTTTCTCTGATTTGCCCCAGTGCAACTAGAAGCAGAAATCAGGACAAAATGTTGACTCTGATTCTGCCACCAGCCTAGGAAATCAGTTTCCATTTTCAGGTTGCATTGTAGTGTAGCAAAATCTTTTGTAAATTATTTTTGTTCATAAAGCTAAATGCTCTAGGTAGGTAGACAGGGGCTGTTTCTTAGCCACTCTAATCATGTGCTTTATGCCATTCTTGTACGAAATATGAAAAAAAAAGCTTTGAAAATACACTGCAGCATATCATTCAACAAACCTGTCTAAACTGAGTTTTACTCTACTCAATGTCTTTATTTTCAATAATCTTTTTGAGAGATACTATCCAGATCTGGCAAAGAAACGGTACAATGCAAAATATTTGCAGGACATTTTTAAGCAAAATTGATCATACATTTTGAAGTCTTATGGATTGCCATTATGCAGCTGGCATGGTCATTAGCCCTCCACTCTCTGCTTAGAGCAAACCATAGCTCTGTTTGAGATCTGCTCAACTTATGGTCTGGCTCCTACCTAGCATTGCTTTATATCTTTACTCCATCATCATCCTGCTTCCCTGTACCCTCTCAGCCACAAAACTTGACTGAAGTAATGCTTTAGCCACTGAAAGATGGTGGAGGGAACTGCCCTTCCTTTATCCTTATCTTTCTCCTCCTACTCACTGCCTTGTCCTCTTGACTCAGGGCACTAATGGGGACAAAATAATCATGGTCAAGGATTCTCAGCCCACTAAGTTTTTCTGGATGCATGTGTTTAACTAAATGAAGGGAAAATTGCAGTGGGAGAGGAGGTATAATGGTACCCATGCTGCCCACCAGTTCCAAGCAGTAAGTGTAGTGGTCACAGTCAGAAAGCCAGCGCAGTTGCTTTGCTCTCCTCGAAATGCAAAATAATTCTATTAACTGTGTAGCATCTCTGGGCAAGTATTAGCTTCCTAACAGCTGCCACTCTCAGCTTCCCCCTGGAATAAGTGGCAACCCCCACAGCCAGGTACTCTACGAGGCTCGTCAAACGCCTGCAGGTCAATAGTCACAACAGTCATTTGAGATGCACAGCGCCCTAAAGTTTTAATTAATCCGGTATACAGTATAAATACTGAAATATGTATAAAAAATTAATTAGGTGGTCTATGCAGCTCTGATTTCTCAATTAGTACTTACCATGCCGGAAAATTATATTACATGACTTTGAGATACATAAGGAAGCATGGGACTTTGGGGATTTTTTTTCTAATGCAATTATTACTTGTCATCAGCACTTGCTAACTTTGGCCTTTTTCACCTCCTAGAGCTCCAAAATACTGTGGGGGGAGGGCTACAGCCATCTCAGTGTTATAGATTCTTCCAGGCAGAAGGAAAGTTTCTCCTGTCAGACTTTATCATAGCTGTATATCATCAAGTCCTTAAGTTTCCTGCTCCTAATGATTTGCTGATCTCAGAAGTTCATGAGCAGCAAGACTTGTACTGGAAGGGCCTCAGAACCTAATAATAAATGCTCCTCTCTTCTACAGGACCTTCAGTTGAGTGTATAAAATACTCTATTTTGCTAAAGAATATCATTTTATTCCTCCAAGGCCTAGCATTGGTGTGCAAATCTGCAGCAGTTTTTTGGTAAGTGCTACCTTGGCATTGAACTAAACAACCATGAAATTGGTTCCCAATTTAGCCCAGGAAGATATTTCTGCATGGACATGGACACGTAATCATACCCCTGCTTGTACACCAAGGCAGGACTTCTCATCCTGGCTGTCCTGTCACACTAACACTGATGCACTGCTTCCACTTTGGAGCCAGCTTATATCTAGCCTGTTTTGTAGGCAAAGCAGATTAAGTGACTGTGCACACAATATTCAACATTCCCTAAATAACAGTCAGTTTCAAACTTACTTAGTCCCCACTGCTGCTATCATTGAAATGCCTCTCAGTGTATTTTCTGAATGTCAAGTAAAACTGGCAGGGTCAAAACTCAGTCTTGCCAATGTCAAAACGCAGTAAAATATAACAGAAGCTAAACCTGTAACCTAAAAGAAAATGGAAAGCATCTGACGGGTTAATCCTGTCTTCCCTCAGAGGAACGAGCAAGTCTAACCTGACAGTTCTGCAGGTGAAAGTTTCATTTCTCACAAAAGTAAAAGAGTACAGGTAGTAGCAGTCAAGTTCATAAATATTCCTCAGAAATGACTTTGAAGAACCCTCTCTATGAAAGAGTATAGCTTAATCTCCAGTTTCATTAATTCCTTAACTACTGTGCCGAGAGTGCCAAAAATAGGAATTAATCAATACCAAGTGTAGTTACAGCATTTTTTTAATCATAATATGTCTCTGACAGAAGCTACTGACCTGGCCAGATACCTTTGCCACACATACAGTAGAATTAAATATCTATATAAAAGTTATATATATATAAATATATAAAGATATAAATTCTAACGTCTTTAAAGACACTGGTTATAACCAGATAATTGTGACTTTTACTGGCATCATCTGGAATTAAACCACTAACACCAGCAAACAGCTTCACTGCTTTCCAAGATATCTAGGCCTAGGCTTCTTCCTGCATTTCATTCTTCTAACTTTTGTTACATATCTCTCTTTCCGCATGCTGGGAAGTAAGGAAGTGCCCTAAAGCTGCATCACCTCCAGTTAGGAGGCCAGTGGGATCAAGTCAGATAGGTACTATGAGAAACACTGTAGAATAAGTCCAGAAAATTGGTCATGTTCAGGAAAACATGCTGGTAAGTCTTTTTCCTAAGTCATTTTTGTACCAAGAATTCTACAGAGCCAAAATTAACACAACATGATTGAACATAATTCCTTTCAGGGGGCACCACAACCATCAGCTGAGTCCCTAATGGTCACTACTCAGAATGCATCTCAGATTAAAACAGGAAAAGCAAGGAAAGCATGTGCTTTCTCTTGTCTGTGAGAAGTAAGATTTAGCCAGGGCATTTTAGGCAATTTCCACAACTGGCAACCCTTTGTCTTTGGTCCCTAACTGCTGTAAGGTAGTGATGGGTGTGCAATTTGTCAAATCAGACAAGAACTTTGGGATTTCAAAACCTGAAAGTAAGATAGCTAGACAAAAAAATCTGTGTTTAAAGAGGAACATCTCTGGACTAAAGAGACAGAAGGGAGCGGGACAAACGGAAATACTTGCTGAAATCCTGCTTGGCCTCACTTCATCTCATACTAAGTAAACTTGCTAGAAAAGATTCTAGGTTCAACCTGGCTTTTAATTAGCATGCTGTTTACATCAACTATTATGAGGCTTTACATTGGATTTGACCCCATTCTTGTCGCAGTCAACAGCAAAAGCACCACTAATATCAGTGGGAACAGGATCAATGCTTTACTTTATGCGCTTCATATTTAATAAATAAAGAAACCCCGTTATTTATGTTTTATAGTTATTAGTTATCAGGTTAATATGCTAAAGGCAGCTTGACAGAGAATACTATTAATGAGCAAAATAAGGTTTCTGCTTCTGGACTGAGGTCACTTACAAAGAATGTACAAATGAAAATAAGGTTGACTTTTATTTACTTAAATATCTTCCTACATTGAATTCCTTTGGCAAAGTGTCTTTAAACATTTAAAGCCCTGTTTACAAGGAGGCTCTGAAAGTAGCTTCAAACCATTATATCCTTAATTGAATTCCCCAGGAGTCCTGTAAACTCAGAGGAAAAAAAGAAAGAAATCATAACATTTGCTAAATCATCTCAAAACATATTTCACTGCAAGGTTATGTGACCTGTTAGGAGTCTGAATGATGACTGGAACAGAACTAGTGAAACCTTTTATTAACCAGACTGAAATCAAGCAAAAGAGTAAGAATTTTGCCACGAAACACAAATATTCTGAAGATAACAGAATTAATTAAAGACATGTAGTTTTTGTATAGGGCAGACAAGATGCAAATTGCTAGGCAAGTGGGCCACTATATTTAAAGCAAATGACTTTGTGGAAATTACGTTTAAAAAAATCATGATGTTCAATAACCAATAGTCTATCCACCTCCTTCAATCCAGAAGTATTTTTTCAAGTGGAGTTGCAAAAGCTCCACATAATTTCCAACCAGCTATGCTTGTTGTGTATCATCTGTATGAGACAGATCACACAAGAAGCTACTGTTCATATCTTAAAATGCACAACAGCCTTGCACCCCTGTGAGCTTACCTGGCTTGTATGTTATTCCTGGGGGGAAGAGGAATCCCTGCTGGGCTGCAGCAGCCGCTGCCAGTGTTCGCTGGTCGTGTGGAAAAATTGGGATCATGAGCGGAGGCATGTGACCCTGAACCTGCTAAACAGAAGAGAGCCTCTGATCAGAAATAGCACAAATTTGTCTTGACAGGTGTTTCTCCAGCACTGATAACGTTCCTGCATTCACACAGTCCCCCGGAACCTTCACCCTAATGCAATCCCTGCCAACTTCACATTATCACATCAAAGCTCTCACAAACATTGTTTTCCCTCAGTGTCAAAGGTGTAACAGTCTCAGTGAACTGCACGTTTCCCTACTCCTTCCTGGTTCTCTTTTACGTTATTTTGGGTTTTTTTAATTAGTATTCCCTGCCCTGGTACAAGGTAAAAAGGTAGAAAACATACCAAAGTTTTTATTAAAAGTAGTGTGGGATGTATTTCTATTAATTTTTCACAGGTTTTCTCATCTTTGGTCACACAGTGATGAGCATTTAGAAGCAATCTAACACTGCAGTATCTACTTTGATGTTCAGATTTTAGCAACCTTAGGAAAATTTTAATTCTGAGATCTTACAACATGGTTCGCATAAATACCATCAACTCAGGTATGTTATTTCAAAATCTCACCAGAGTACTAAAGAGCCTTCTAGTCAACACCACAACTCTTAAGATTTAAGGCTCCAACATCTTGGCTCCTAAACAAACTAACGTACTTTGCCACACACACCTCACTATAAGAAATAAATTGCTTGTCTGTCTAAGCAGTTTTACAGCTTTATGTGCTATCATGTAGCTTGGTAATTATGAAGCTGCATTCAGAGACCATTTCAGAACAAAACTTACTATATCAAATTTAATTTGACTGTAATAAATGTATCGAAAAACCACAAACATGCACAAAGGAAAAATTCTTCTCCTTATACTAGCATTTGTATTCAACATATAGAGAATTATGTGATAAGATGATGCCTGTTAAATCCACAAGGTAATTTCCTAGTTCCTTAATTTACAGTACCTGTGTTTCAGAGACAGTGGCTAGGATCTCAGAGAATTTTTATTCATCATTTCTTAACCCCAGATATACCCAAGGGTTTGACTATAATTTTTCTGATTAGTACTTAAACAAATATATAATACTTTATATATCAAAGCTAGTAAATGTAGGGAAACATGGGGGTTTAGACAGAAAAAAAAATCCCTCATCGTACCATAAATCAGTGGAATTAAACACTATTAAAAACTTAAAGTACACTTCAAGCAATTTTTTGCATTTAATTCCTAAAAACTTTTTTGGTCAAATCCCATATGTTGACCTATGACATTGCTTAAATAGTGCCAAATTTTCTTGTCATATACCCATTACTTCCACAACCATTGATGCAGTGCAGAAATGCTACTGTGTATCTCTATGAGGGTTAATTTACCAACAACTCTTCTCTTGGGAAAGCCCTAAGATGGAGGTTAATAAAGGTCAAGCAAAAAATAAACACTTTACAGTATTTTTTGAATCCATTCCTCAGGAAAATCAACTTATAATAAAAAGGTCTTTGTGCAATTACTGCTATGGCACTGGGGCGTGAAAGAAACTAGCTTTACGCAGCTATTTCTCTCATTTTAGCTGAGGTAAGCCTGGCTGTGTGTTTTAGGTTATGCATTAAACTTGGTCAGATTGGAGTTGATCCCCATGTGCCCAGAACAGGCATTCAGCTCTGATAATATGGTGCTGGTTTTGCTGCCTGGTGTTTCTATACATCAGCTCTACAGGAGCACAGCAAAGGAAAACCACAGGCTTTGTTTGATAGAAGAAACTGTACAGGAAGAAATTCAATGCAATATAAATTGCAAAAATCTGTAGTAGTACCTAAATTACATCTAATCAAATGGAGCCAAAATCATAAGAAATATCCCTCACATAAAGTATTTACATGGAGCTGCAGAGGTACAAGACTCCAACACAGTCTCACAAGACACAGAAGAGATCAGAGTGCTGTGGTTTGAGTGAAGGTGCAAACATACCCACTGGAATATTTCACTCCATTGTATCATAAAGATAATTTGAAACATATCATACCCAAATCCTACAATGCATTCCTGTAGATTTTGATCTACTCAGCTGTATAGATTTTGTTTAAACTCTCAAATAAAAGCACTTCTGTAAGTGTGGGGAATTACCATTTCAAGTTCTATATTCTTCCTACTCTGAATTCAGGAGCAGGTCTTCAGTCTATATAAATCAGCACAAATTTGACTATAGGTTACATTTAGGTTGTAAGTTTGGATTTACAATTAAGAGACTTAAATAGACTGAAAAAAGCTCATACTGAAAGGCCACCCTTCCGTCCCACAGGTCTTCCCTCTGGCACATATGAAATGCTGTTCCTATGTAAGTGTTGGTTTCACACAGAATTATTTTATACATAGGTGTCCATTTTCATCACAGGTCAACTGAAAAGCACAAACAAGCACTGAAAAGGAAGAGAATGTAAAAGTATCACTGATCACAGAACTATTAAATGCATAAAATGAATGCAAAAATATCCAGTTAACTCCTTAAGTTTTGACAGTTTCTATTCCTGAGGGTTTTATTATTATAAAGATGATGGGTTTGATTTTACTGGGAGGGGGAGGGGGGAGAAATTGGGAGGAGGGGTTGATTGGTGTACTTCATAAAATCGGCTACATGCCCAGAAATTTTAATTGCTGAGATGTTCCTCAGGTCTTTCTGAAAACCAAGATGGGAGCAGATGCCCAAGAAGCACTCTGACTCTGTCTCTTCCCATTCGTAAAAATAGCCCATTGTTGGATCGGCACTTTCCCCTTTTGTCTCCTCTGTGCTAAGTCGTTGATGATGCCATTTTTTGCCATCTGCCCCAGAGCTTCATTAAAGATACATGAATGGACTAACTGGGCTGCTATCTTGTGAGGAACAGGTGCTATTGTTTGTCCCCAAAGACTTGCACTAAAGATCTCACTCAGAATACTTGAGAAAGAGCATCTGCAGCAGTCAGTCAGAGAGTAACTTGGCAGAGCCCATGCTATGGGCTAATATGCAAACAGACACACTCAGGGGGACTCATTTTCTCTTTCATGAAGTTTGGTTGTTTTTTGTTTTGTTGGTTTTTTTGGGGTTTTTTTTTGAGGGTGTTTTTTGGCTTTGGTTATTTTTTAGTTTTTGGGGGTTTTTTTTGACGGGTAGTAAATGTTTGATTTTGAACAATTCTGCCAGTCTGTATTTTTAGCTGAATGTACAAACCCTGGAGGAGACCAGAATATACTCTCCAAAATTCAGTTTTGCTGCCTCAAGTACATTCAACTCTTACATAAAGCTACCTCATGAAATTAATCTTTGTTTCTATACAACAATCTCAGGTTTAACTGTGTTAAACACAAAAATCTGCCAAGATTAGGGAACATTTTAAAGGTAGTGTACCATTCCTTTAATATCCCATCACAACTCTGACGGCCCTTGGGAACTGATTACAGCACTTCCTTGCCTGGGATCTAAGTCAGGAAGCAACTTTAGAGCAAATCAGCCCTGATTAGCTCAAGAAGCAACTTCCAATTTGATTCTCCCTGAAATAATAAAAGCTGGTGGCCTGTTTGATAAACTGGGCAAATCTACACTGCTTTGTCCCACAGTTCTGTGAGTAATAATCTCAGAAGTTGGCTGAACAATCCTCCTTGTTAAAAAGTCATTGATAGTGTTTTGCATGGAAAATGTAAGCCAGAGTGATATGTTATACAAAAAAAATGCTTTGAATTAAAGTGATCTGCCTCTTTCGGATAAGGAGCACAGCACATTTAGTGAGATTGAAGAGGAGGAAGAGTTTTATCTTTAAAAACCAAAGCTGCCTCTACAACAACTAACATTGCAAGTAGAGAAGTAAAGGCATTCAGAGAAAAGGGTGGCAGCACTGCAAGCAAAGAAGCAGCTCACACATTTCTGCTTAGCTGTGAGGATCACAGGTTTCAAGAGCAGAAGTAATCCCACCCTATAATGGCAGATGAATTCCTCTTCCTTTAGAAGACCAAACTTTGCAAGCTGCCTCTCTCTGCACAATCTACTTCAGTGAAGAGCAAAAGTGCCATATTTTTGCTTGAGAGCAAACACAATCTTTTAAATTTTTATCCCTTCTTTAAAGCTTTTTTTCTATTACATCCAGCACTAGTATAAAGCAGTTTGAATGGCTAAATATGCTCTAACTGCCTACAATAATCCAGCCTTGCTATTTAAAATTATTACCACCCCCTCTTCCAATTAGATTGCTGGACCCTGTTCTCAAACTGTGGAAGTCCTGAGATTTGTTTTGAATCTAATAGACTACTCCAACATAAGTTACCTGAGAAACCAATCTTTGAATTTACTGAATTCACATTTTTTCAGTATAGGATGAACAGAACCTTTTGTTTTTGTGATGCTGCAGCCACTGTGAGAACAACATTTCTCACAGGGAGGTTTAGACTTCTCATAGTTTAAATTTTAATTTCTACCTAAGACATCTTTAATTCTTGAGTAATTGGTACACCCAGGCTACAACTTTAACCTAAGCCCTCATAGAGCTTTGACTTTCCACAGTAAAAATGTGTTGGAAATTTTCTAGTCTCTCTTTTAGAAACTACAGTGTAATAGATTTCCAGGTAATGGCAGCATATCAAGTAAAGATGTGCATTTTCAGACTGCTCAAAGTGTTTATATGATAGAACGTAGTGGCCATAACTGATAGCTCTGGCCATAACTGATAGCTCAACAGGTTATATTTTAGGTTGATTAATTTTAAAATAAGTCTTAATGACACTGAAAGAAGTGTTTGTTCTACCAGAACTATTAGTGCAAGATTTTAAATATCCTGTATATGATACGTATTTACTTCAGCTGCATTTTAAATAGTCTCTATGCAATACACGGCACTGCTACTTTTATATCACTGTCAGATTTTTATGTATTTCAATAACTAGTGTTGGGCTTTGTTGTTTTTTGGAAGAGAAGAAATACTAGAAGTTTTGAGAATTTAAATTTTATTTTGACTAAGTCATTTTGAGGGATGCTGCAAGAACACAAACAAGATGTTGCATAAAGAAGTAGTGACTTCTTTTATGAAAACTTGTGAAAGTCAGAGGGACTGTGTAAATGTTAAAAGCGGCTACATGCTAGGATTTCTGCAGGTTTGAGCTTAAATCTGCTCCCCAACTCTGCCAATATTGTCATGAACTCATGCCACCATCACTGACCCTTTTCATGGTCCCAGAAATTATCTATTTAGAAAAACTGCAGAGAAAGCGTATAATAATTTTTTTAAGTATCTTTGGTTACAGTTAAATGTTGTGACTGTTTTATTTGTGCTGCTCTGGTGAAGCAAAGTGGCCACAGGGCCGGGTGAGCTGCCCAGTTCAGTTATGAAGGACCTGGCTACTTTTTGTGCAACTGTGGCTGGGCCTTTTGCTCTCAGAAATGTAACTGATAAACTCCCCAGGCTTTGGCTTAGTGGCCATCAACACCCAACATCCCCTGATGTAAAGGCAATTTGTGAGGGTGGACTCAAACAATTCATCGAGAAATCCCCTCTAGAGAATTATCCCAGGGAAGCACCTGTGACTTGGCAGGAGGAGGAAAGGCAACTGGAAAAAGATGGACTCCAGAAGATCCCAAAGTGACCCCCCAGTCACTGTGTCATAGCTGGGACACTGAACATCATGTCTATATAGCTCCCACATTGAGAATTATTCAGAATTATTCAGAGGCTTCTTTCTATTGCTCCTGCTAGCAATACTGAACCGCTGGAGATCTATCTGTATAGGGAGGTATATTATGTTCTAATTTATCTGCCATCTAATTATCTACAGTCTAATTGAAAAATGTTTCCTCTCAGTGAAAGTACATGAGCCACAAAGAAAATGTCTGCCAATGGGATCCCAGGGGAAGCGTTGGCAAATAAACTGCAAAAAAGATACCATAGACTTGCAAAGTGAGAACATTTCATACTGGAAATACTATGGAAAAAAATACGTAGCCCACTATTGAATTTGTAAAGGGATTGTAACTGCTATTTTCTTTCTTTTCCCCTATCATTTTTTCCATTTGTCCAATGCATCAGCATGATTTGGAGATTTAAGTCTACTGCAGTGGCCACAACATTAATGTGAAAATTGCAAACATGATCATACAGAAAAACAGAGCATCCTTATTTTTTATTATGTTTTTTCCTCACCACTTTGAAACATGAAATTAAATAAACTTAAATTCCATCTACTTGAGAAATCAAGAAGGAAGCTACAGAAAAATACTGACAACATCACTGAAAACAGAACAGTTTCAAACACTAGATATAATTTCATTTCTATTAGCTTCTCGTTATGTTGCCCTGTTTTTATCTAGCTCCTCAACTATCTGGAAATACAGAATTCAACTTAGGATGATCTCATGGAGTTAGGAGTATGATAAATGGTAATTAAATCTATTTAAATTGTCTGTATTTTAAGAAACTCTCACTAGGAGGGATGGAGAACATCTCTGCTATAGAGAAATAAATAAAACATGTTATGCAAAAGTGAATTTATGGTTCATTTGGAATTAGAGATCTACCACCTTTTCAATCCATACAAATGCATAATCTTGTCAATTAAATATTATTGTTAAGGTCTAGTAGTATGTTAAAATCACTTTAAAGTGCAACTAAGGAAAATTCATGTGTGTTTATTACTCCTTAAGGGTCTATTAGTGGGTATTTTATTCAGATTTGTGTTGTAAAATCTGCATAAACTCAGCATATTGTTATCCCCATGTGTGCATTTGTTTGGTTAAAGCATAACAGCAAATCTCTATTACTGCAACTTCTGGAAAAGTCAAGAGAACTAAAACAGTCCTAATTTTAATCAGATACAAACAGTTATCTCTACAGAAGTGAAGAGTTGACTATTATGCAAATTGTCACAGTTAGTGGTCACCAAGCCATCACAGAAGACTGAGCAAGTCAATTATTTCAGATTTTTCCAAAGACTAGTGAAGATGTATGTTTCTCATTTGCACCTTGTCTTATTCACGCCAAAATAAGAAAAATATTGCAGCCTAGTGATACTTGTTGATATTTTTTATACACAAAAGCTCCATTACTTCAGTTCAAATCTAATATAAATTATGTTAGGAATCCCTTATTAGCTATGTTTTAATGGTGATACCAGGATGTGCAAATTTTGGAGTACACTGACATTTCCTGTTGGTGGAAATATTTAGAGCAAAAGATGCTTTAAATTTGTGTACGGTATTGCTACTTCCAAGAAGAGTTTCTCCCCACACATCTTTTCAAGACAGAATAGTTCTTTTTGAATACTAACAATCACTAGTTATTAACATCAAACTAATTCCCTCAATGTATGGTATAAAAAAGTCATATCAGACCACAAAACTGATTGTTACTAAAGGAATTATTGTCTTTCACTTTAAAGAGAATGTCCAGCAGAAGTAGGAATAAAAAAAAAACCAACTTTCAATGACTCTGATCAAAAATCCATCTGCACCGTAGAGGTAAAAAAAAGGTGCAACAAAAAAGAACATTTTTAAACAAATATAGTATATACTGGAAATTCAGGGGAGGCAGCAATAAAAATGGGAATTCTGACATTTGCTTCACTGTTGGAAGAATTTTGTCCTGAGCAGCATATTCTTTTTAAAGCTGTCTATATTTTCACAGATATTCCATATTATAATGTCATTTCATAAGGACTACTACATACTTTACAAGTATTAATTCAAACTCAAAGACTCATTCAGGAGAGAGTATTACAGCTACAGTTTACACAGGAGGACCCTCGAAGAGGTCTGGATTTCTTTTCCAGGGGCAGAAGTGGTGATATGTGGTGGATAGGAACCAATTCCATTGTAATCTGCTGCTTGCAAACCTTTACATCTCACCACACAGCTGTGCCAAGAGCCACCCGAGGTGCAGAGTTAGGGCTGAGGAGGGACCTGCTCTGTTGAAAAAGCAGTTTTGAGCTGGTCCATGCCAGCACTGCACAGTTTAGCCCTCCAACACTCGCAGGATACAAGGATGGAGGTGGGACACAGGTGCAAAAAAGAGACACTTTTCCCATTCCGCCCAGTTGTGTGGTTGATTTCTACTAGTATTTATAATAAAGAAGAATAAATTCAAAGAGAAGGAGAGGCAAGTGTTACTATTTTTCCTCAAGCCTAAATGAATAATATTCAAGAGACTAGGTCAAAGGAGTTACTCACATCCAGTGAGAATATTCCTGTTCCTGTATATTTTTGGAAGCTATTTAATGCAGAATAGTAACCTAGATAACTTCCAGAAATCATATGATGTTTATGGGGTGTTTAGATTGAAACACAAAGGGTTATTAATTATGTGGAGAACTAGCTTAATGCAGAAAACTCCTGCGTCTAGAGATCAAAGTCAAATCAGAATACTGATTGCATGCAAAAATTAATTTGATCCATCTCTTCCTAGGATTCCTCAGATTTTGGCATGATCTGACCATCTTTACTCAGAAAAGGATCCAAGGACTGGTGTGTTTACACAGTATGACTGAGGTGATTGCCACCGCTGGTACATGGTAATTATTGCAAATTTGGGAGCGAGCTCTGGAGTTAGTAAACTTCCAGTGACACCCACACAGCCTGCGTGCTTCCTGCACCAACTGCCGCGCTCCAGTGGATCTTATGGGCTTCTCAGCCTTCTATAGCATTTTTGATTAATCTACAAAAACATTGCGAAAGAACAAAACCATTAGAAAGGTAAAATAAGGCAGGAAATCAGGAAATCTTTAAAACGAGCACTGGGTATTTCTTATCCAACTTTAGGTATTAAAATTCCAGCAACATCTATGGCTCAGATATAAAACCACACTGCCGTGCTGCCTTTTCTGCAGAGGATCCTGACACTCCAGAGGGAACGTCAATCTTGCCATTTTCTGCCCTTCCCTAGTTTGTCAAAACTCCAGCGGCTCTTAAGGCGCGCTTTCGGCCTCTCGCAGTGAAATGCTATGGTCGCAGTCAGGTCAGTCCTGAGCCAGGCTGGAGTCTCTCCCAGGCGGGGTGGGTGATCCCCGGCAGGCGGTGCAGCCCGCAGCGCACGGCGGAGCCGCGGCTCCCGCTCTGCGGCCGCCCGGAGCCGCCGCCGCGGGCCGGCTCCTCCGCCCCGCTGGATGGGGCCATCGGTGCGGGCTCCGAGCCGATAACAATGGCCCTTTGTCCAGCTGTGGCCGCTTCCCCCTCTGCAGCCAGGCCTTATCTGCTCAGGAAATGCCTGCTTTAACTGACAGGTAGGAGATTAAATCTACAGCTGCCGAAACACAATCTCCGCTCTGTTAGATAGGCTTTCATTGAAACGCGCTACAAACACATAATTTGTTTATGTTGTACCAGCAATCTTTGACAAAGCAGACTGTCTAGCTGAGACAAATGTGGTTAAACCCATATATTGTATTATTTCTGCTACACAGAACAAGCTCTTAAAACGTAGAAGCTACACAAGGCACAAAGCTCTAGCTGTCTCAGGAAATCAAGAATAGATGACTTCTTGTTACACTAGCCCCCTTCACGCAGTGTAGCATGTGCCGTCCTGGAAAACATCCACTGTGATTTCTTTCTTTTTTTTTTTTTTACTTTCCCCTCCACACCAGTCCCCTCCCTCCCCTTCCCCTCCTTGGTTTTTTTTTTTGTTTTTTTTTTTTTTTTTTCTTTTAGAGGGGATGGTTCAAGGATGTTTATGTTTCCAGGTTTTAAAGTTTCTTTTGTTTTCTCTTGCATCAATAGCTATAAAACAACTAAGTCGGTCAAAGGATGCCTTTAGTTTTAAGAAACAAGGGGATATTTTTGAGAGACTACTTCTCAAAGAAAGAATCATTTTCCAGACACACTGTCTGGTCTTCCTGACTTAATGCATGCTCAAACCGAAGTTCTGCCTGACTAATGAATGCTGGACTGACACCCCCCACCCCTTCTCTCTCTGTTTTTTCATCATCAATCACCTATTTCTCAAAACATTACTTCATTTTTGTTACACCTTCTGCCTTATTTTAAAATAATATTGCTGGCTGTTTATTTCAAATGAAAGGCACAGGGAACTGATGAATTAAGTGTTTATAAATCTGAGTTTTCAGATTGAAAACAACCTTTTCCATAATGCAAAGGCTTTATAAGTAAAACCTGTCCGTTAGCCTGAGTTTCTTCTGGCCATATATTACTCCCAGTAAACTCTGCTTCAAGAACTAAATGAGTGCTATATACTGAATATGAGAAGGGGAGGAGAGCCTCAGAAATTTATTCCAGTGGAGCAGGACTCCCAAGAACACTGTAGCCCATAGCATTCTTGTCTTTCTATGTTTAAGACTCCATTCTCTGCTGATCTGCATATGCACCTCCAGTTAATGTTACTGGAAGTTGTGTGCACACACAGATGTGCTCAACGACTGGCATATTCAAATATCACTTCAGTCTATTGAAATTTAATAAATAAGCTTTCCCGGTGTTATTAATACAGATGCTCAATAAGGAAGATCTTGTAAACCACCGAATTGTTGCTCTAATGGTTAATCATAATTAAAAGGAACAGAAATAGGAAGAGTCATCAACATCTTAATGTTTGATCATTCGCATTACTTCTATAACCTTCCTGCGTCTCCTGGGGCATTCTCTTCCATACCCTTTTGCAGCATGTTGGTTTCCATATTATTTTATTTAACCTTCATCACAGCATTCATCTCTGGGTTTGACAGGAAGCTGTAACCCTACGAGCTGCCACTCAAAACATTCAGTTTGGCATAAAATTAAAAAAGTATCCAATAAACTGGCTGAATCCATAGGGAATCCCTCAAACAGCATGGATAATGAGGGGAATCCATAACAGACATAAACAAACCCAGAAAGATGTCTGGGGCCAACATCATTATGTAAGATATATGCCCAAGATGTATGGGCATACATTTGAATGTTCAAACTAAGCCTGTATTAGATTGATTGAATCTCAGCATGGGGTTCAGTTAATAAACAAACCTTGCCTTTGGAAAATATTTGGAGCTGAAATCATGTATTATAGCCAGGCACCTACTACATGTGGCACTAAGATGCCCTCCTACCTTAAAGCTTTGTTAAAACAGGATGGTAAAGGAAATTAGAAACCCATACTACCAGAGGAACAGATACAATTTTCACGTTAAGTGGCACCACTCTAAGGCAGTTGTTATCCACAGACTGTATTTCAGTCTATGCACCAGGGGCATATGAATAGAATTCACATTAAAAATTACAGACCGTTTTGAATCTTTGGGCTTTGATTTACACTTCCCATGTTTTTTAAACATGTTACTCATATTCTCATAAAGGATACAACAATAATGCTAGCAAATCTTTCTGGTAGTTATTAATTTCACTGTAGAATAGCTTTTTTGCTATGCTTGGCTTGTTAAAAAAATGCATTTTGCTCACCTCAGGGTACACCATTAGCTTGCATATTTGCTCTTTTCCTTTTTTTCCAGGTTTTGTTTAAATATTCTTCTTAAACTTGTATATTAATCACTGCTCAGAGGGTGAAAGAATTTGCAGGAGCAGCTGAAGTGCTACTTTTTTCCCAAAGTAGGAACTAGTTAGTGCTGACACTTTTTATTCATTGGAAGATGAAGGAAAGAGAGACAGAGAAAGAAAAAAAAAAAAAATTAAGAGTAAGGATGAGGGCTGACTTGGTGGTAGAGAGTCCAACAGATCAGTCTAAGTTAAAATCTTGCAAAATTGTGAGCTACAATGGCATATCCTAGTGACAGCCAGATCCAGAAAGTTACCCCTGTCATAATTTTGGTCATTGGGTCGGGTAATCAGGAAGCAAGAGAGATTTCTACAAAAATACCCTTCCAAATAGGCTTCCAAAATCAGAGCAGAAGAGCTTCTTTCAATAGCTCTGTTCCAGTTCTTACATCTGTGTTTACCTGTAAGCTACTGCACTCCATTTTGAAGCACAGTATTTTGGTGTTCCTACACAGGAAACAACTGCAAAATATTTCAGAGTGCTTACCTGTAGCACCTTAGTTCTCCAGCACCATGCCCACATATTAACAATGTTTCAGTACACTGAAGATGACTTTAGGGAAATTTGTTTTCTCCTAAAAAGTGGACTGTGGAAGTTTGTGTGTAGTACTTGCCATGATAAAGTCACATATCGTAACAAGCAGAAGCTTTCCTATTAGATTTTTTTTTTAATAAAAGTATCTCTTTCTCTACATATATAAATTTATAAGTGAGTAGCTATGTTTATATATTGCATGTTATAAATATAAAAGAATATTCTACAGGTACACAGGTACATATAGAATAGACAGATCTGTACATATCTTTATAACACATTTCTATACATATATTTTTCACAAATAATCTTATCTATGTATATGTTTTTATATATATATATATATGTGTGTGTGTGTGTGTGTGTGTGTATAAATAAATAAATATATATATATATATATATATATATATATATATGCAGAAAATGCTTTCCTCTTGTTTCCCAAATCCCTCACTCAGGATTTCTGTGTTCTTAGAGCTATCCATTTATACAATTCCCCTGCTGTACTCCTGGATAGTCTCCACTTAAATTACTTCCTGGGACACATAAAACCTGTGTTTCTGCAACAGTTACTCTGGGCAGACCACCTTTATCAGGAGCTGTACTTTGAGCATGATACATTTAAGAGGTTTGCTGCTGAGTGAAGAAGTCAGCAAGGCAGCTGGGCTAATCATAGTTACTTGAGTAACAAAAAGAAAATGGTTTTAAAATCATTCTATCACTCACATCTATTATTGCTGGATTTCTTTCTGTCTTTTCTATTTATCAAATATTTTTTTTTCTCCTTCCCTTAATCTCTTCACTCCTCGCCATCAGTCTCTTTACAAAACTCTTAGCATTAACTCGCACTTTGTCCCTTTTGGGGGGTAGATTTCCTTGTATGCAAGGTAGGTATCCAGCAGTAAATTCTCCTTTTTAGGTAACTGATACCAAGAAAGTGACACACAAAATCTGTCAATGAACTTCCATTATAAGGAAGGAGACCATAGTGAAGTACATTTGGCTTTCTTGTCTTTAGGATGGTCATTGTCACAAATTCAGGAAAAGCTTAGACATAAAACTAGCACCACATCAAGAAAATGAGGACACCTACAAACATCTGGTTTTCATAATAGACAAATGCAGCTGAAACAAATTAAAATTGTGATTTTCTAAAAGCCTTCTACTGAACTCAAGTGTCTTCAGAGTAAACAATTCTCTTACCCAAACTCTGTTTTATTAGTCCATGATTTTCTCCACCATGATTCCAGGTAAATAAGACTTTTCAGCATGAAATTTTCTATTTCAGTTTAGGTACTCCTTTGAAAATACTTTTTAGGTTATTGGGATTTGCATTTTCTTTTTCTCATTATAAATCAATCTAACTCCAAAAGTGGAACAGAAGAAAATACAAGAAAATAGGATACCAATAAAGAATTTCTGAGATGTGAGGGCAAATGGGCTGAACAGAATTAATGTGAGATGCACAGACCAGCTAATCCACATGCTTTTTTTTGACCACACTGGTATTGTATTTTTAAGGGATGTGAAGGGGAGATGTGTGGTAATGTATTTTAAGGAAAACAGAGAAAGAGGTTTTGCATACTGTTGGTCATTAATGTGTAGAAAGTATTTAATGCTTAAACCTAGAAATGTCCATCCATGCTTTTTAGAATAGGTCAGATGTCTCTGTCATGTTACTCCTCTCTGTCTGCTTTATTTTGCAGCTGAACAGAGCAATAGAGGAATCCCCACTGCGCTTTCACCCATACCTGCACCCCTGGCATTGCTGTCCCACAGGTGCCTGCTACAGTGGGCCTGGGCTGTTTGCAGCTGTGTTACAAACAGCACTAAAAACCCAGCTTATCTCAGCATTCATATTGTATTTTTTCAGAGTACATCTCCCTTCTTCCTCCTGGAAGCCTGGACCATGTTCAAATCTCTCATTTGTTTTCCATGCTCACTGTCTGACTGGCTTTTGCTCTTACTATTCACTGCTATAACCTCTGTGCTATGCATAATAAAAATCTTTCCCATCTGAGTTGTCTGCCATGGTTACTGGAAATCTGCTGTATGTAGCATTTCCAAGAGCAGGAAAGGAAGGTACCTTAACTGCAATTGGATGAATATCACCTTTTCTTTAAAAGGAATGTTTACCCTCACTGAAACCACATCTAATGGTGACTGCTAAGCTACCCCCACATCTGCAATAGGATTCCTGCTAATTTGCATTTTACTCCTTCTGGTGTTGACATAATAACTGGAGTATATGCTCCTTTTCATTTTTCATCCCTTGCATTAAAAAAAAAAAGATAATTTCCCTAATATTTCACAAAACTTTACCAGAAAATATAGCTAGGGTAAAAACTATCTGATCCCTGCCTCCTTATGATGCTTTTTAACTGAGTTTGCATGTTAATTTATTGCATGCTTTGTTTGTAAATGTGCTTCTGAAATAAATGAAGCATTTACAAATATGATTAATCTACAGATTCAGAAGCACGCAATAAAGAAACAAATTGCTGAGTGCCCTTGTCCTTTTACACAGAAGCTAAAACACAACTTTCAAATGTCTAAGACTGCCTAGCTCTATTTTTTCTTTCAATAAAGTTGTTTAAAATGGATGTTTTCAGCAACCAAATTTTTACTAAGTTCCTGGTTCCAGTGTCATTTATACTAGTGTAAGTCAGAAGCAACTGCAACATATGCTGTAAACCAACACCAGTGTAAACACTGTGTAGATGAGGTCAAAACAAGGCTGTTATTGTATGACTTTTAAAGTGCTCATGTTGATTAATATTCTCACCCCTTAACAGATTTAGACACATCAGCATGAACACAGAAATGCAACAAGTTGAAAATTCAAAATACATCTACTAGTGTATTTTATGCCACTCACATTTTCAGTCAGACCACCCAGAGCAAAGAAAAGAAAAAGCCACAACAAAAAAAGGTCTCTGTATTGTTTGCAATAATATGGAAGGAAATTGAGTGTATATTCTCTTCTTCCTGTATTTTCCAGCTAGATTAAGCTGTTGTCTTCACAATTGCCTCCCAGCTGCTGTGACTTGTGAAAACAACAGACCCTGCTCTGTTGTCTGCAGAAAGCCTGGATTGTTATGAGTAACTTTATTGCAGGCACATGAGTGTGTTAAGACTTTAAAACACGCTCAAATGTCATGTGCACACCCAGTGACGGGCAAGAATAATTATGAAAAAACAAGAATTCTATGTCTACGAAACAGTGTCAGACAAAATGGGCCATTCATTGTGTTCCTTTGGGAATGCTTGGACTCTCCAGCCAGAAAACAAAAAAGGCACTTTTTTCCTGCCGTAGGCTGAATACTTAGCTTTGCCATCTGAGCCCTAAGAAAACATGGGCCCCCTCTCTAACTACTGGCTGGCCCGCACACAGTAAAAAGTCTTAATGTTCCCCTTTTTTCCAGCAGTTCCCTCTGTGTAGGCTGTGGCCAATGTAAAGTCAATGCAAAGACAAAACAGTTTGCCTAACATTAGTAAAAAAAACATAACTCTTGTGCAGTCTGAAAATCCCTCTGACACACAGAGGTTTTATTCTAAGGCATATTCCCTCTTTCCTTCGGCGAGTTACCGTAGCTACTGTTAATGCTTCTAGCAGGTAATAACTGCTGCCTGCTGCTCCCCTTCAAGCTTTCCAGAAGTCTGTGGGTGAATCAGGTTGTGTGCAATTGTTAAAAATTATTATCTAATTGCCTCTGTCAGTTTTCACAGTTGGTCTTCCTAAACAGAATCTGTCTGCCCCTGAAAGGATTCTTAGAAATGGAAACGTAACATGGCTTAGCTCAGCATCGGGTCGTTTTGATACCAGTTTTTCTCCTCACAGGTGGACTAACTTCAGTCTCATCTTAAAAGTGATAAATTACAAGCAAATGAAAAGATTTTTGTGCTAGTTCTAATAATATTTTCTATGTCAGACAGCATTTGTCTAATGCACATTTTTAAGCTAAGAAATCACATTTGTCTGTATTTTTTGATCCAGCATCTATTCAGCATATTCAGCTAAGTGTTTGTACATCTTTAAAAGAGGTGGCCACATCAATTCAGTATTAAACAGGAGCAATGTTTCACAGAACTAGAAACAACACACAGTAACTTGCAAAATGCTTGTGTGCTACCCATGAAAAGACAAGAATTATTTCTTATTAATTTGGCCCAGTGTCTGAACATGGATTTGCATGTTATTATTTAAGACATTTATCAATGATTTTACCTTGCCATGCTCAAAGCAGGCCAGGAGATGAGAAAACAATGGAATCATAATTCTGAAGGGCTCTAGTGCATCTGTATGTTCATAAGGAGTGACAGAAGGGAAAAAGAAGGGCAAACTGTAACTCCCACAATTTTCTGGGTTGTTATTTTCTTCACTAAACCCTCCTACTCTACTTAGATAACATAAGTTGATTACATCTACAGCATTAAATGGGTTTTGAAAGGATATAGTGCTTTAACATTAAATTCTTCCCTTCTTCAGGGCATGAACTGTCCTTCCTTATTTGTACATTCTGTAAGCAGCACCTACCAGAACATGACAGTGATCCTGACTGGGGTCTCAACCAACTGTGCAAATATTAGTACTTGTAATATTATAATAGGAGGCCATTATGGTTAATATTGTGCCATGCCAAGATATCCCAGGGGGACACATCAAAGATTAATGCGCACAGGTAAATTGTCTTGTCCTTTTCTAGAATCTAAAAGAGAAAGGTTTCAGACCACTTCTTGTCACTCCTAATATGAAAGTACAGGCTTAGCCTCAAACATGTATTTAAATCAGAAACATACAGTACTATGAAATGAACCATCAGGCCATCCATGAATTTGTTTTAACAATCCAACAACATCACCATTTCTCATTCATCCACTTAGCTTAATTTTCCTACCATCACTTTCATTGCTGAGGTTGTCTCTATTAAGCCATTTTTTGTGCATCATTAACTTTTAACCAGGCATCGATAGCTTTATTGTTTAAATTGCGTATGACTTTATTTAACGTCAGCATTTCTTCTGGCTCCTGACATGAAGTCACATTTTATAACTAATTAAATTGATCCCTGGGAAGCAGAAGCCACTAAACGGAATTATTCGTACCCAAGTGTCAATATATTAAATCAAAGGGCTAATGAGTTGGGTCACTGCTTCTTTTATCTGAAAGCTGCTGCAGAATAGAATTCATACGAAACTCTACTTTCTGCTTTAACAATCAATTTTATTTAAACCAAAGGTAACTAATTAATATATTTTGATATAGCTGTAAATAATACATTTAAGCCTGTTTTTACCACTTACACACATGTTAAGGTGACTCTTTTAGGCAGAAAAAAATGCTTTGTTGATATAAACTGTCTAAAAGTGTATTTTTTTAACACTCCGTGTGTAAGGAGCATTACTTCTAGGTCCTAAAAAGCTTCCAAAATGACTTAAAAGGTGTTTTGTAAGTAAACAGTTTTGAGAACTTTTCAGTTTTCAGCCATTTCTATTATAGGCGTAAATCAAGATGAAAATTTGCCTCTTGGAACTGACAATACTGCCTAACGAAAGTGATTAAGAAATGACTAAATTTGTCATGTCAGCTTTTCCTATAGCTCTTGCAGCTGCTGAGTAATATTTTGGATGCTTTCACTATTTACATCTGGACACTACTTTTAAAATTCATCACCTAATAATTCATACCACTCACAGATTTAGTCATAGTTCAGCTTTCTTTGACAAAAGACTTGTAGATGGTTCAAGAGAGCTATCTTTACTGAAGTCGTCTTCAACTAATCTGTTTATGTCCAGACTGTTTAAAAAGACATTCTGAAAATCTCCCATGCCTCAAAACCACATTTCAGTGTCTATTTGTTTTGCCTAAGAATAATCAACTTCTCTTATTTTATAACCTTTGGAGAGTTCACCTGTATGGAAGCAGCAAGTGCACTTTGACACTAATGTTTATAAGCTATTTATAAGATATAATTAGGCTTGAAGTCAAAGAGCATTAAAAAAAATTCAAACAAAACCAGGTTGGGTGCCATTGCCATATTTGTTTGAGTGGGGAGCAAAGATAGGTGAAAACATGCCTTTCTTTAGCAGCCAACAACTAAAGCTTTGATACAGGTTGCCATATGCATAAGGAGATCAGAAAAGGAGGTGAAATAAGACTTTCTCTCATTCATTCATCCTCTTCTCCACAGCAAATAGGACCCTGAAAGGAATGTTACTGAGGCACCACCAGCTCCCTAATCTACATCTACAGCTGCACCCCCCCCCCCACAAAACAAACAAAGAAATTATAAACTGGTTTCAAATAAATACCTGAGCAACCATTGAAAGCAAGGCTGGGATTGTTCACTTGAAACTAATGGTTATTTTAACACATAATGGTGAATTAAAAATAGGATGGCAGCATCGTCCTCCTAAAACTCGGGTTTGTTGTTTCACCACCGAGATCAAATGCAACACAAGGAACACCACAGATCTTTTTTAAAAAATGCATGTTCTTGTACCCACACATCATTTGCTTTCTCAAACAGTAAATTAGGGGTTTTCGGCCGGCACAGTGGTTGCCTTATAAAACAACTTTAAATAGTCACTTTTATCCATTTATAAATGGATATACTTTGGAGGGTCAAGTATGTGCTGTTGTTTCACACCACAAATGTTTTCTTTCGTTCCCAATGGTTAAATGTCATGAGAGCGCTTGACCCAACTACAGAGCATCATTCAGTATCTGGGGGAAGCCACAAATATGGCTGTACCTGTGGCTGGCATGAGATCATTTAAAAATAAAAGATCATTTCAAAAGTGGATTCTGTAATAGTGAGACATTTGCACCTACAAATATTTAATATATTTATATTTAATATGGACTGCTTTAATATATGTATATTCTGTAGTCTTTATCCTTCTCTAATGTAAGGGGTGTTTTTTCAGATGTATAAAGCATTTGGAGCTATAGCAACTCTGTATCATAGTTAGATTAATGGGCTACCATGAACGGTCATTGAATATACATAGAATTTTCTTCTTTTTTTCCTCATTTATGGAAAAAAAATCAGGAAAAAAATATCTTTGATAAAACTGGGAAAGTTCTACAGAAGTATTTCATGTCTTTGGTAAAAATAAAGAGTAATATCTTTAAAGAAAGACTTAAAACACAATGGTGCTACAACTCTGTCAGCCACAGTTTCTGTGCAAGGCACAGAGGGAGTTTCATGTAAAGAATGTTTCAGAATTGTGTTACAGACTTATGTTGTTGCTGGAGTCCACAAAAAACAAATTGCAGGCATGATGCTGGAAATATGTCTTTAAGATAGACAACCGTAGCAAAATCTGCTGCTAGTACTCCAAAAATCAAACTGTAACTGCTGCACCAGCAGCATTTAAAAATGGAACAACAGTGTTGAAAGAAAAAGAAAAGTTTCATTCAGGAAAGGTTCAAATTCTCATCAGTTACAATGGCAACAACTGTTGGCAAAACATGTGGGTACCAGAGGAGGAGAAGTAAGCATTGTTTTCCCAAAGTAAAATGGTTCACTGCACATCACCTTGTTAATGGAGTTCAAGCAATATTACAGTTAAATCACAAAGAAATCTGTTTCTTCAACTAAGCTGCCTAGCAAAGATCCTGATGATATATTTGAGGTTCAGTACTGCCCATGAGAAAACAAAACACGTGAACAATGTAAAATCTACCACTAAATACTTAGTAGTGGCCAAATAGAATTGCTGGGAAACTTGTCATTCATCATGTTCAAAAATTGGTTTAGCTTATGGGTTTGGAGAGTTCTGCAAAACATAAGAAAGAATGGCCCTTGCTAGGGATATTTCCAAATTCTTTTACATGCTGTCTTTCACCAATTATTGTGAAATGGTCTAATTAATTTATTTAAACTCTGGACAACTTTCTCTTATTTTTAGAAATTAGCAACCTGGAACAAGTGATTAAGAAAAAAATTTAATTTCTTATGGTTTAAAACAAAATCAATCCTTTTTATCTGGTGTCTTCAGTTTCTGGAGAAAAAATGTGCAAATACTAGTGCCAAATAACTTACATTATGGGTGTCAGTATTAGAAAAAGTTATTCAGGATTCATAAAGGAGTTGGAGATACACACATAAAATCCAGTTACCACACCACCAGTTGGGTTTTGGGGAGAAAAGTGGGAAGGGAGGGATTGCAGATGTTAAACACAAGCACAGACATTAATAGCCATTAAAATGGAAAAAGAATTGCTCACTAACATGCTAATGCCAATACTTTAAAAGATTTTTTCCCCTAGTTTTTGCCAGTGATTTCACTGTTGTGCCATTGCTGTTACTATACTCCAGTGGAAAGTGATTTGTTGATATCCCCTTAGGTCATTCCAAGCTGTATGGAGCCTACAGCAATTAGCTGCTCATGTTTCTGTCAGTTTTCTGGTACTAGACCTTCCTTTTCATGAGATTTTTTCCCCCTGTTCATTTATATTAGATGTTTGTGGTTCTCTTGCTCTGAGCTATACAGATAACAATTAAGGTGAAATGCTCAAGAACAATATAGTGTTCATTGCACTCTAGAGTTAGCACAACAATTTCAGAAGGCATCTAATAGTCTGCATGAAGAAAGGCAGAGAATATGTGGTAAGAAACATGAACTATTTATGCACATTTTTATGGTTTATCTTGACAAATTTTTGCTTATGATTTTCTCTAAATGTGAGCTCTTGGATGCCTACACATACAGACACAACTAGCCCACATGCAAATTTCCTAACTGATGCTACATTCAAAATTGTTGAAGGAAAAGGACAGACTATCTTTATCTCTTCACTCCTTTGGAATTTGTATTTTAAATTCTGCCTATCTATATATTTGTGTGCATCTATTACCTTTTCTCCACAACTTTAATAAACATATCATTTTATGATTAGTTAAAAATGAACAAACTTTTGGAATCTACATGCTTTTGGTGCAACAAAGTGAAGGTTCAAATTTTTTAGCTTAAATAATTTGGTGCCTCATTTGCAGGTGTACTTTGGAATTATATGTCTAAATGATTTCCACTTCATCTGAAAAGAAGTTGTAATTAATTGCTCCTGCCACAAGCTGTGCCCAGGAAGTTGGTAGAGGAAAACCAGGCTAGTCTGAAGAGTATCAGGACATTAAAATGTGTCAGTAAGATGTTTAAGATATTTTAATGAAATTTAGGAAGCAATAATTGCATTGGATTTCTCTGGCAAGTTGAATATAAAATTTTCTGAAATATACATAACAGTTATCATCCATGAAATTTATTTTCATCCATTCCGTGAGCAAAAAGAAGGATAATTAAAAAGCAGAGCTCTAGGAAACTGGATGATTTCATTTTGCAAGGATTTGTACAACCACTTCTTTATTTTTGTGTAGAATTACTCAAAGTGAAGCAACAGCTAGCTGATCCAAAGTCAGAAATCATGCCAGCCTCACATGAAAATCACTTTCCGGACATTTAAATACATTCTAGTTAAGTCTGAAGCATGTAAATTAATCTGGCTAAGGGTGAAATTAAAAGAATTCCAGTAACAGATTAGTATTACTGGTTGTAAGGGTAGTAGTGATAAAATATTTCTCAAGTACTACAGCAAATCATGGAAAAGAACTGAAGGCTTAGACACACTCACTAACAGAGACAATTTGGGATTTTGCTAGTGCTAACAGGCATGCAAATAATTTTTCCAGGCCACTTTCCAAAAGCCTCTGAGAATACAGCCTTAAGTGAGTATAGTTTTTCATGAAGGATAACAAACTGACAGCCTAAGAGATGGAAAACTTATAGGCAGGTACAGAGTAAAAATATTATCAATGGTGGAAAAGAAAAAAAAAAGGCTCAGTGACACTAAAAATTAAATGAACTGGTGATATTTCATCTCTGTGTTTATCTATCTCTATAGCATATGGCTTTTGTACTTTGTGTGAATCACAATGAAGTATCATATACAAAAGTCAAGAGGCAAGTTCACTATATACTTAAAAAGAATTCACAAAAATGACTCTTTCTGTTGACTGCTCCCATTCAAAGGCCTGAATGAACAGGCTTTATAAATATGGGGTACTCATGGAAGCCTGCACAGCCAAGTGTGCCTGCAACCAGATATTTCCTACGTGAATAACTAGACAGGGAATTTTCAAAGGCTTGTAGTAAGCAGTTTCAGCAGCAAATTGTCTCAGCCCTTAGTCACATGTTCCTTAAAAGGAAATCATTAGCAATCTAAAAACTCCCTTTCTTTAGTGTTTTCCAGTGTATGCTCAGTGTACTGAGACACATTGTAAGTGATATTAACCTATGTTATATTCTCCTAGAAAATACTGTGCACATCCACTGAAGATATATTATGTACCTAGCACATTCCCCAGTTCAGATCTCCCATGTTATTCAGTCCCTACTTAATAGATAATAAAACCACATTCTAAAACATTTTAAAGTGGTCTTCTGAGCCAAGAACTCAGGTTATCTGTGTTCAATTCCCAGCTCCACCCAGGCTTCCTGTGAGACTCTGAGAAACTCACTTAAGTGTCTGAGTTTCTTGCCTGAAAAATAGGACAAATAAAAGTTCCTTTTTATAACCATTCTTTTGAGTCCTATCTAGCCAGATTTTTCAGTTCTTTAGGGAGAGGAACATCCACTGCTTCTTAGAAGCAATAGTGACTGAAGAGTCTAAGTTCATCCACACAATGACAAAACATCCACGACATTTAACAGGACTGCCTCGACTATAGCACCATTCCAATAGCCTCAGTTCAGCTCTACCAGTGACTTGCAATTAATTGTAGTCAGTGTCTTATATGTCAAGGGGAAAAAATAATTCCAAAAAAAAAAAAAAAAAAAAAAAAAGGCTTTTTGATAAGTTTTAAACAAAAGGATTATGTGTTTTTAAGGGAATTCAATTGCTAATTTCAGCAGTGAACTGAGTTCTTTCTTCCGTATTTCCTAACCAATTTCTCAGATTTATAAGGATATTGAAAAGGATCTACCAAACCTTTTTTATTTCTATGTCCTTTCACTGGTACTCACTTGCTGCATACAACCAGCAACACCAGAACTACACGCACTATTAAACTGTATTTTTAATCTTGTTTCTCTGGTGACAGGTAGGAAGCTTATGAATCTCTCCCTTTCTCATGGTTTATATTGTCACCAGTAATCCCTGATAAAGGCATGGTCTGATAGAGTAGAGGTGGGCAGAGTTAATGCAGTGTGTGTGTATGCAAGAAGCAAGATTAGATGTGTAGTTTGACCACTCAGGATACCTTGGGTATATGGCAGAACTAAATGCTTGAACTGGGGGATGATTGTATGAATTAGCTGTAGCTATTTTAATTCAAGAAATAAATTATATAATCAGGCTATTTTTAAATGAAAGACCATTAACAACAAATCTTTCTGAAACATCACTGTGCAGATATTTCAGTTTCTTCAATATTCTTAGACCTTTGATTATACTTTTGATTTTCACAGCATTTTAAACAACGAATGAATCAAACAACTGTGCACTAACCCCTTTTCCAAAACTGTGGCTATGAATATTAAAGTGAAAAATAACAAAGGAAAAATGGCAGAACCAACTAATAGACAGTGGAAAGAGGATTTCTTAGACACCCAGCATAGAGAGACTTGTCATGCATATATATCTATTTCCCACCTTTACACTGTCTCTATGTATCACAGTAAAGTTCTCACATTATTTTACCTAAAATTCTCCTCCTATTAATTATAAAATTAGTAAGAAGGAACTCATATTCTTGTAACTATATAAGACTAGAACTACTCCCCAGTAAAAATTTCTGTCAGCATAAAGGAATGACCTATATAAATACTGTATTTTTTATTATTCAGAACTTTCTTAATTTTTCCAGTTTTTCCCACCACTCTACTTAATATTTCTGCATGTATTTTGCCAAAACAAATTCAATATCTTTGATGGTATGATGTGTGTATAATCCACTTGTGATTTTTCAGTTAAAGAAGCTATCCCAAACTCAAGGGTGTTACAACTTTTTTCTACTGCTACTCCATATTTTCACTTATACCCCTGTGTATTTGCATATGCATTTTAAATACTTTTCTAAAACACCAATAATCCTCCTTTGAAGTACTGAATGGAAACCAAAAGATCAGACATTTTTAGTTCATGACTTTTCTCTCACTACAGGAAACACTGTGAGATCATAATTTGACAGCAATTTCTCTTGTCTTCCAACCCTTAGATGTTTTCCACAGCAATATTTATTCCAAGTAGGCAGATTTTCTTGGGAATTGCTATTAGGCCATAGGTCATAGATCACCCAACAACAGGGAATATCTCCAGTTCCTGTTTGCTTCTGGAATGCCAACTGTTATAAAGGGACATGTGAGCTTTCACAGGTTCAAGGGCAAATACAGCCAATGGATTTGTGACTTTAAGGAATTTGACTTCAATATCTGCTGAGGTGAAAGCTTGAAGTGAAGCTTTTCCTCTGATTATGTTATTAATAAGGCCTCTCCCCTTCTGGATCCTCTCATTCAACAAGTCTTCACACAGGTACTTTTCATGTAAATATACATTTCAGAAACCCAACCTGTCTGAAGGAGTATGGAAAAAAATCCCTCACCTCAGTCTAGCTGTCTGCCTTCACCAAGATTGTAGGAACTTGGTTCTACTTGAAACATCTATTTTTCTATCAAATTCCAGTGAAATCCACCAACAGGCTGAAAAGTCAGTGGCATGTGCACTTCAATGCACACAGCAGAGTTGCACAGAGCTCATTTCCAGAGGCAATCAGGCTAACAATACAAATCTGGTATCTTCCTTTTCTACTCAAATTGCCAACCTGACAGCTCTAAAGAGTGAAGCTCCTTTTTCTCTTGTTGCCATGTACTACAGCAAGGTCTCCTCACAGAACTGGCTATAATGCCACAGACAACCTTTGTAATAGCAAATTTCAGAAGGAAAAGGATTAAAATTCCTGTAATAAACTCCACTTCATAGTTCTGCTTGCAGGATGCAACACCTCCCCCCTCAAAGTGGAAAGTCTTCCCAACCCAGTGGTCTCCCTGCAATCCTTCTCCTTTCCCAGGCACTTGTTCACTTGCTTGCTCTCCTGCCAGCCCTGGTGGCCCCTTTTCTGTTAAATTATTTTACTCACTAAACTGACAGTGAATCAGATCATGTAGCTACTGATGTCTGCGCTTTCTGCTGAGATGAACAGAGATTTCGGGAACTTCAGGCCTTCCTTTCCCCAGAAAGATGCCTCTGATCTGGAGTACCAGTCCAAGAACCACAGCAAATGTGAGATGTGATAAATGAGTGAGTGCTGGGTAAAAGAGTAACACTCTAAGTCAGGCCTTCTTTAAATGCGAGAGTTAAAATATCCTGCTGTGCCTCTGTAAGACTGAGCCTGTGCTCAGCTACTTCTTACACAGTCCTGGATTCAGGCTGAATCCAAGCAAAGTTTGGGTTCCATGGACACTGCTCCACTCCTCTCACATCCAAGAGAGGCTCAAAGGGCAGGGCAGGATGGATTCCATGGCGCACACCAACCCATCTCACTGACAGGGGTAACACACACCCCAAGCTGTGGGGGACTCCTGCAGAGCAGTCACATAGGTGGGATACAAATCCTGGAAAGGGACTGGGAAGCACATAAACTCAGCTAACCAAGAGTCTAGAGCTATTGGCCCAAGAGAAGAAGCAAGTGGCTTCCTCTGAGAGGCACGGTACAGTTTTTAAGATTTTTTTCATTATATTGTGTCATTTTAAGCATCATGAAAAACAAAACAAAGAGATCCCCCAGTCATTCCTCAAATACACCACACTTTTCCTGGTTAGGAAGTTTGCCCAGCTTCCCTAGCACAAGATCACTGAATGCAGGTGAATCATTATGAGGAACTGGACTGGTGTGGTTATAAAATGAAGCCTTTTATATTAAAAACAGGGTATATCATAAACCTATCAATGACACATGGGGAAAAAAGTACAAACTGTCAGGAGAAAATTATGGCCCAGAGATAAAAATTAATAGTGTAGTTCTTGACAAAGTACCAGACTTTTTCCAAGCAAAGTTGTACCTCCTTCCTAAGATACACAAAAAACAGCTCAGTATATTTTAAGGCAAATAGTTTCTAGCTTCAAATTATGGAAAAATAATTTAAAATTTGTGGATTAAATGTGGAAGCTACAGACCTGTCTGAAACTCTCTTATTATAGAGACACCCTCATTAAATTAAAGCACTTCTCTTGCACCTGGTACTTTAGATAGAATATTTGATCCCAGAGTATGGGGTATTACAAAAAGGAATAAATGAAGTGAAACTTATATCCAAAAATACAATTTAAGTCTCCAATGCACCAAAACCTCAATTATTTCAGTCAGTTCCATAAATCTAATTTAGGTAGGACTATTGTCAGCAAATACATAGTACTGCCACCGAACATTCAGAAAGCATTAGTTTCACAAAGCCTCATGTGCATAAAATGGAAAACATTTTAACTATGCCTCAGCAATGCCAACATAACAAAGGGAAGAACCCGAGAGCTACAGCAGGTGACAGATTGACTGTTTCTTTAGAGCAAAATCTCCCAAAGACTTTTTTTTTCAAATTGTGCAGCATATTCCAAGCAAATCACTGAAACTCCAAACACAATTCTAACTGGTAAATTTTCAGAAAATATGTAGGCTGAGAAGAAATGTATTGCCACAAATGAAATCTTTTTCATTCTCTTTTCTGTGACATGTGCAGACCTTCTGCAAAGAAGGAAAGAGAGCACTATTTTGCTCAGTACACAAGACTGTTTCCATGGGAAGTGTTTGCTTATCTCGAGCAAGTAGTTTGGTAGGAAATGTGATTTGTGAATGCTTGTTTCCCATGGTTTTGTATGACATGCAAACACAGAGTTTTGTTTCTCTGCTGTCTATTAAATTATAAGCCTAGATCAACACTTTGCCTGAACTTAGGCCATTGTAACATCTCTTTCCCAATTAAATTATTCAAGTTCTAATATAGGGATGGGTTAGTCTAAAGCCTTTACTCCCAGGACAAGCTGAAAGGCTTTATCAGGGACACTAATTTCATTAAACTTAACTGAATGCAATACCTTTTAGACTTTTTCCTATATCTCAAATGTTGTTACCTAATTACCTATTGTGTCCAAAAAATCTTGAGCTGGAACTCTGACAGAGAGATACACAGCCCAGCTATTTGAAAGTTCTTTCCTTAGGAAATCAAGGTTAAAACCACTTTGGTTTCAGGGATTGCATACATTTTTTTTCTTTAAAACTAAATGCTATGATAAACACAGGAAACAAACAGGCAGATTGAGTCTGAAATTTGCACTCATTATGAGCATTTTATGAAAGTAAGCTACAAATAGTAATAAACCTCCCACAAGACAAAGGTGGCTGTTGGGTAAATAAAGAAAAATATCTAAGAAATGGGGAGAAATGCAACACTGAGTCAAAGTGTCAGGCAGCAAGGATGTGAGAAGTGTTGATTGTTCCTTCTTTCTCCAGTAGAGAGATATGCTGCTTTTGTATGATTAACATTTCATTCTGTAACCAGACAACAATACAGCAAAGGCATAAAAGTTCATTCTTAGCTGGTAACAGTAAGCATCAGTTCATCTTCTTTTTTTATTATTGTAAAAAAAGCTAACTTAAATACTGTGGAGCCAGAGCTTTAATACTCTCCTCAGCTCCTCACGAAAGCCTCAGTGAAATCTGGGTCCTGTCATAGCATGACAAGAAGATAATCTGTGTGGGACCTTCCTTTCTGATTAGAAGGTGCTTTCTCTTAATCAGATGGAAAGAAAGTCTCTTGGTAAGAAACCCCTCCTCCTCCAGAAAATGAAAACAAATCTTTAGAGAAAGGCTTAGTCAGAATCTACATGCAATCCAGGTTAAACCATTTTCCCCAGGCCTTATAACTACCAAATGTCCCGGAATATGTGTGGCTCCTTAACTTCCTCTGATGCAGTGTTTTAATCCAGGCAAGATTTCACCCTGCAAAAAGGGCCTTTGTAGCATTAATAACTTAATGGTCCTGGATGCTGCAGCTCATCAAGTGTTATGTACTTTGTCATCTCTAGGGAGAAAGAAAATAAATGAGTGACTTTCAGCCTTGACAGTTGTAAATCTGTTACCAGGATGAAGGAGGCAGATGTACAGATGTGCTGTTCTGTGGAGGTATTCCTGATTTGCAGAGGTAAGTAGCATCTGGGACATGTTTGTGGCTTCTCTCCCATCAGATTTCATTTATTTAGTGAGAGGAAATATAGGATTATTTACTTAATAACAACTTTTAAAACACCCTTCTCAACAAGTGCTAGGGTACACAGTGTTCTCTCCCACTGCTATTTTTCCCTTCTTCAGCATGAAAAAGCAAAGCCTGGAAAGAGTAGATAAGCTGAGAGTCCTACATGCCATTCCAGTGATCCATCATCCATTCCATTCTTCTCAGAAAAGAAATAGAGATTTTTCATTTAAAATGCTACCCCTAAAATCTTTAATTCTTCTTATTGCCAGAGGACTGACTACTCAGGAAAGATTAAAAGCATTTAAAATCTTGAAGCTAGTTTCATTCTTAGCACTCTGCAACCTGCAGATTCTTCATTTACCATCTTCTTATACATACAATAGAAGCTCAAAGAATAAAAACTCCTCAGTTAATTCTATGAGGATATCTAAGATACTTATGTTGCCTAGATTATGTAATGGATATACTGAATCAAAATACTGAAATTAAGAAAAAATTATTTCTCTAATACTTTTTGATTTGTAATTCTTTTATGTAGATATGAAAGACTGTAAGATTCTCACTATTTTCAAACACAATTCTGGTAATTATAATCATTATATTGTAAATAAAATAATGTAATATATTGGTTCTGAAGGGGGGCAATTGAACTGGAAATTTAAAATAAGGTTATAATACAAAATCACATGACAAAATTGATCCAAAAAGCAAGCTGCTTCTACCAAGATCATTCTATAATTGCTGCTGTTGTCTCGGCTTTCACAACTGTACATGCACCATGTCCTGAGCATGGGCTACAAGCTTTGATGCCACACAACCCAAAGCCTTCTCCTATGCCATGTTGAAGCCTGTTCAGACAATGACTTCACAGGGCAATGGGAAAACACTTTTTTCCACCTGTTTGGGTTCTGATTCTAAGAGGATCAGTATGTTCTGATTGAGAAGAATCAAAAGGGCTGCCTGTTTCACAAGGGAGTTTCCTGTTTGTTTCAGAGTAGGAAATAAGCCTGAAACCACGTAGTATTTCTTGACAAAGTGGTGACCACAACATTTTCAAACTGTTGCACAGGAACGGCTCATCTTTCTCTCAAGGTAACAACAGAGTTCACTAGCACTATCCAAAGAAAATAATTGTGTTTTCCACATTAAAAAAAAAATTACTTCAATCTGTCAAACTATGGACCTATTCTCCACAGAGAATGCCAACTGCCAGTAACACAGGAGGCACCTGAGCCCCACATTGGAAAAAGGGTGTAAAACCCCTACTTGTGAGGGGTAGCACCACTAGACTACACAAAAGGCACCATAGAGGTCTTCTTACATATACAGACATATTTAAATATGCAGTAAGAGGCTTTTAAAAAGCATACCATACTAGACAAGTAATTAAGTAAATATTATTATGCTTTACATATGCTGAAACATTTATCTGGACAATATTAATTACCATAGTTACATAAAGAAATAAGCACTAATGACAATTCCTACTACCATACGTGAGAAAAGGAGAGGCTGAGAAAGAAGAGGAAGACATTAGACATTTTGAAAAAAATCTTTCCAAGACCTTAAAGAGATAGTGGTTTTCATTGCAGATTCAAAATGAAATGAGTCCGCCTTTTTTCTTCTTTTTTTTTAGCAACCGGGACCTTTAAAAGGGCAATTTTGCAAAGAGAAATAACTCCTTTAGACTTTTAATGTATGTTTATGTAAAATGTGAGTGGCAGTTCCATGTTAATAGAACCTGTTTAAGGGGGGGAAAAAAAAAAGAAAAAAATCAGTTGCTGAAGGATGGCGAGTAATTAGCCCCTTAGCATCCCCTTTCTCCAGGAATGCTTCCTCCTGAGCTGGCTCTTTTAAATAGCTCCGGTCCTGGCTGCCTTTGTTGAGCTTGGAAATTGTGCACATATGAGAGAAATTAAGCCCTCATTTAACAGGGACACATGTCTGTCAAGTCCAGAGGAACAAAGGCTGGTCCCTGGGGGCTACTCAGCTCCCTGAGGCTGCCACTCATTCTGTTAGCAATGCTTACCCTTTACAGATTGTGTATAAAACCCAATAAATCATTTCATCTGCTCTGGTTAATATACGCATGAGCCTGGGACTTCCTTCAAAGTTTTTTTTTTTTTTTTCCTTTTGCTTGCAACTCCTCACATTTATTAAGAGGTGACCTCTCTTTGCCAGAGTCTAGCCAGGTTTTTATCTTTATGCACTAACATTAATATCTGTGAAGTAAACCTGAAACATTTACTGTCAGAAATAAAGACATTTGATGCTAGACCTATCTCACACAGGAAATGTTTTATGACTCTTTAATGGTCAATAATCATCAATGTCTATTGTATAAATTACTAGTATATTCTGTTCCTCCTAAAGTTATGTCTAAAATGCCTGCATATTTCAACTGATAGCAAAATGACAGGGTAAATAAAATTACAGGTTAGTGGTCTTGCATAGGAAGAGACTCTTTTCCTAATTAAAATAAACCAAAAGGAAAGAAATAAAGATATCATTTTTGTTGTGTTCTTTACAAAGCATCACAAAGACACATCTATGTTGTCATGGATAAATCAAAAGATAAAGGACTCTGAAGATTAAAAAAAAAACTTAATTGCACAAAGTGATAACTGAAGTAAACACATGCAAGACAGAAATATTCATGCACAATATATCAGCTACCTCTGGGCTCTCTGTGGTGAATGGACACACTTATCCCCAAATATAAATTCACACACAGAGCAGAGGAATATTTTACAGTTACCAAAAAAAAAAAAAAAAGCAAAATGAAATGTTGTCATTTCCACGTGATCTCCTTTTGTATTTAAAAAGAGGACCTAATTCTGTACTTCTAGTATTAGACTGACATAAATGGAAAGAATATGAACAACACCAGCTGAGGAAATGGCACCCTGCACTGTATTCAATGAAGCAAAACTCTCACTAAGTTAAGCATGAGTTTTTCCTTATACTTGAGTGTAGGATTAAGCCAATACAAAAAAATTACTGGTGTAGAATAAAAACAAATTAAAGTGCAGAGTTGTATCTTCTTTCCCTGAAATGGTGAAAGAAATATTTCAATGCCTGCTATTAACAGGGGCCTTTTTTTTTGTCCACTCCGCAATTTTTAGCTAAAACATTGAAAGCCTGCCATTTCTCAAGCAACAATATTACGCTTTGTATTGAAAACCACAAAATAAAGAGGGCTGACTGTTCTGACAGCTTTAATCCTGATGATACTTGGAGACCCAAGTAAAAAGAAACTGGTACAGCATGGAGTTTTCCCTGCTCAGCAGGCAGAGAAAAAGCAGCTCTGGATTTGATAAGTAAAACCAGATATAGTTGATGGTTAAATGCTAAAGCCCTGCAATTAATGGAAAACATCAACGGTCCAATGAACTTGCATATCAGTGGGGTCTTTGAGAAGGCTTTTTCTCCCATCTTGTTAAAAACTCATCAGCTGTACAAGTCGGTACTTTTATTTTTTTGTGTAAAGAATCATGTGTGTTCCTCTGTTATCAAAGGGGAAGACATAAAATATCAAGATTCCAGATCCCATTTATACATTAAACAAACCCCTGTGCATGTTGCAAATTTGTGCCACAGTAGCAATGAAAAGCACCAGGCAGGATTATGACCTCAACATGAGGTGCTTCACAAATATGAAGAAGTGGCCCACTTGTCCTGAAGGATTTGACAGTCAGAAAAAAACTGATGTAGTAATAGCTCGTTTTTGTTAAAAATAGCAATCACTGTTAAAACCATCCATCCTGAGTCTGTCATCAAAGGCTACAATTCAGTGTATATTAACATCAAGATCTTAACAAATTATAACTTTATAAAAGCAAATCTCTGCAAAGAAAACATGATACTATTATTTCCTGCCCCTGCAATCCTAAAAGTGACAGAAATGCAATCAATAACCTATTTCTTAGTAACAAAAACTGAACAATGCAATGTAAATATTTACATTGTTCAGCTCAACAGGGATCTACACCTTTGGCTCCACCACATGAACATAAAGTGCATTTCTGAATAATTGACTGAACAGGCACCAAAAAGGGAAGTGACTGTGCCTACTGTGGAGCCACAGTAATAGTCAGGACTGATTCTGAAAGTGTAAGCAAATTAAAAGTAAGCCATCATCAGCAAAAATAAGTTTGCCATAAAAGTTGTCTTCATTCTGGAAAGAACCTGGCTAAACCTGATGTAAATTGGGTTCAAATTAAAAACCTTGGTCCACAAGCCACAAAACAAAGTAAAGACTTTTGTTTGAGCAGAATTTGATTAATTCCTCAATGCCCATATCAGATTTACCTGCTAACAGAATACCAGTGTCTAAAGTTGGCCATAAGCAAGCATTACCCCAGGGTGGATTTTCCCCTCGAGCAAAAGTGATCAGAAACTCTGAGCCACTTTATCCACCTACTCTTTACAGATCAAAATGCAAAATGTTGCCGTGAAAACAAGGGAGAATATGCAAAGGTGTTATATGCTATGTATGCCACTGACATAATACTTTAATAGGATATGCTGTAATTTCCTGCAATTAATATCTTAGCAGAGTTATAAAGGCTTTTTTCCAAAATTATACCATTGCATTTACAACACTAAAATTAACGTTGTGTCAACCTTTCCATTATAAGCCCCCTTTTTCAGAGGTTTATAACTTGGCTGTAAAAATATATTCTGGCCTAAAATGTGGAATGTAAGATCCCCATTTAGAAACAGCCATTTTGATTAAATAAAAAGCATTATTTAAGTCTGTTTCAAGTAAGTCTTGAATGCCCTACAAACTGTGTGAGGGACCGCCAAGAAGTGTAGGCATTCTTCAAATAAAAACTTATTTTCTCTCCACAATAAAGGCACTGTTCAAAGGATGTTTCACAGCCATGGAATTTGCTCCACATCTGCAAGGAAAATACGTGGATTTGGGAAACTGCAGACTTCTGTGAGAGTAGCCTCCCCACTTGCTTGTTTGTGTGTGACAATGGTCAAGCTTCTGGTCAGCAGCTCAGCCACATGGGAGACTCAGGCTACCCAAAATGGTTTTCATTTGTGGCCGGGCAGTGGGTGAGAGGAACAAAGAAATATTTCTCTGTCTGGCTGAAGAGGATTCACTCTGACTAAAAGCTCCAAAAGAGTAAATTAAGGCAAGTGATAAGCTGACAGAAAGTCATGATAAAAAAATATGATCAAGATGGTAGAGAACCACCCTATAAATTCTGAAACCACAGATTTCAAGTCTGTCAAATTTCATATAAGAACTGGATCAAGCCACTTTGGAAATTTAACTAAGGTGCTTAAATTAGGAACCTTGTTGTCTAATCAACAGAAGGTAATTCACAGCACCTGGACTGCTTTATATATGGAGCCAAAAGTCCTAATTCAGTCACCCAAATTAGATATCTAAAATTAGATGCCCCCAAATATCTATATGCTTTTTATTCTGCCTCAAAAGAGTGTTGTGAGGATAATACACTTCAGCTTATGAGACACTCAGATATGCAGTTACAGAGGAGATGAGTATCCTGAAAATATATCACCAATAAAATTCAATGAGATGGAAAAGGCAAAGCTAGAAATGTGATAGTAGGGTTCGTCATACCAATCACTCCTTGTCAGAGCAAAAACAAGTGCCATACCCCCTCTTCTGAGTAGGGTTTATCTCTATATTTTATATTGGATACATTGCTTTGTCAAGTACAGAACCTCAAGCTATTAGGTACATATTGCACCATTTTGTTACCTGTAGCAAGTAGCCACGCAACTCATCTGTCTACCTGATCTAGATTTTAAGCTAAATATATATTCCCCCAACTGGTTAATCTCTCATTTACAGAATAAAAATGCCTAATACATTACTTGGAAATAAAGTTCCCTAACTCAGAAGTGCCCTTCCATACTGTGTGACAGTAGTGTGTCTCAAGATGCATTTCACACTTCACCATCAACTGTGAAATTCTTTGCTTTTCTTATTTGGTGTTACAACTTTAGTGGTTTCTTACACTGTCATTTCGGGTGGGTGAATAAGATTAATTCAGCATTTCATAATGCACCATTGTATACTGTTTACATCATTTATTTTCTTTTTACTGAATGATTACAAATTTCAATTTAAAGTTAATAACATTTTGTGGGAGTTACTGCATGCGAATTAACCGTGGTGATGTCAGTGCATCCCTCTGGAATTTAAAAGATATTTCACTGTGTTATATCATGTGCCACACAGTATATCAATTTTTATTTCCCATCCCTCAAGTATGGAATGCACACTGTGTAACTTCTAGAGTCTCAATATAGACATAATTTACCCAAGCTGTGCAAATGCCCAACTTGCTGAATACGATATATACAAGATTTATACTAAAGACTAGTTCTTTCAAGGAAGCAAAAGCCTTGCCTACTATACAAGCCACTATATTATCTAATTATTTGGGGAGAGGGGTTTCTAATGTTACAGACAAAGGGAAATAACATGTAAACTACAGTCATAAACCAATTTTTCCTTACTTTAACAACTTTAAGATTAGATAGGTAAATCACAGGCAACGCCATTTGTCTTCCTTGAGAACTATGTTTTGACATTTTTGTGAGTGTCTGGATTAGCTGGTTGCATAAAACAGTGAATATTAGAAATATTCATTCACTTTACTTTTACTTACATGCCATCAAGCATAGACCAAATGTTAAACAGCATCTAGTTCGCTCATTTGCTGGATTGCACATTCTACTGCTTTCTTTATGTGAATTCATAATTCCTGAATGCATTCAGAGAGCAACACACTTACTTCTTCCTTGCTGTCATGATATTAAGTATATTAAAAATAAGTTTTTATGCTCAAATTGATTCAGTAATACACTTACATTCTGGAATATTCCCACAATTACAACTAAAAATGCTTTGATTCCTAGGCCAGGATTTAGTTCCTCTGATAAATTTAAGTTTTTACTGTGAGATTTCAAGGAGTACTTTACAATTTATTCGCTATATGCTTTTGGCCTTTTTAATGTGGAGCTGTACTTCATCATTTTCCTCCAAGTACCTGCTTCTGCAGACAGAAATTTTGACCTCTGATATCACCACATTCCAGTCTTGCCTGTATATCTGAATATCTCCATAAATCAAGTAATTTCAATACTGGCATTTATTAACTTTTTTCTTTTTCCAGTATCTCCTGATTAGTGCGTCAAATTAGTGGAGGTGGTGGGAATAAAAAAAAAAAAAAAAAAAAAAAAAAAAAAAAAAAAAAAAAAAGAAAAGGAAATAATAAAAAGCAAAACTTGATTGTTTTCCCTCTTGGCCATCACGTGGTTGTCAATCATAGAAATCATCACAGAAAACACTGATGCAAGACATGAAAAAGAGCTGGAGTGCCCAAATGGTTGCCTGTTTTTTCAAGCTACATCTGTTTGTCTCATGAAACAAATTACATTCCCTAAAATCCCTGCCACATTTATACCTTTGATATTCCAAGCACAATACTAATATCCTAAGTCCTTCCTTGCAAGAGGTGCTCACTTCTGCAAAGCCCACTTTGTGAGTAACAGTACACAAGTCACCAAACACTGCCTGAGCAGGTATTACTCAAGCAAATAAGGCTTCGCAGGATCAGTCCTGTTGGATAGGCTGCCAGTTGGCACCATTTCCACTCACAGTTATCCATTTTACTTTGTGCTCATGCCACTTAGGAACGAAACTGGTTTTCTGTGCTGGAGCAAATAGCACATTACTATTGCATTATCCCAAATATTGCAATATTGAAAGGAGTACATCAGCAGACTAACAGAACGGCACCAGAGAGGTTCAGAGGGGCATCACCTCTGCCAAACTCCTTGGGATCTACA
This sequence comes from Anomalospiza imberbis, assembly GCF_031753505.1. Classification (NCBI taxonomy): domain Eukaryota; kingdom Metazoa; phylum Chordata; class Aves; order Passeriformes; family Viduidae; genus Anomalospiza; species Anomalospiza imberbis. The sequence continues at coordinate 49,876,809 of NC_089686.1, read as the reverse complement.
TCAGGGTGCCTGGCTCAGCCATGCCTGTTGCTCCACACTGGGTTGGAACAGGCAGAGCACCAGCCAAGAGTGACCCCCAGGCAGCAGCACAGGTGGGCAGCAAATATTTGCTTGATCCTCTGCTGTTATTCAGGAGCTAGTTATAATCTGTCTCTAAATTAGAAGGGCTCAAATCATGGGCTCTTCTGTAAGTGAAGCCAGTAGAAGAAGTGTCTGGGCTGAATAGAATCAGTGAGATTTTAGCCTCTGGCTTTGGCAGAGGCACAGCTGCGAACAAGCATTTTAGCCACTGGTGAGGATGCAGCACAGCACGCCCCAAGCAAATGAAGCAGCAGGACTTGAACTGGGGATGCCTATGTCTTCATTTCCAATTTTAAAACACACGGGGGAGAGGGAAAGTGGGAGGACAGCTACTATCATTTTCTGCACCAACATGAGCCCAAGAAACAATGACATTTACTTTGCTTTAACTAATTTCCACACATCAGATCATGTTCGGCACCCGTGTGCCAAAGTCCTATTCTTCAAGTCTGTTGAAATACCACTTTTCGAAACATGTGTGCTAACATTTGGCCAACACCACCACAAGATCATTTTATTAACTTGTAGCTCATTTCATAGACTGCTGCTCATGTTGCTAACATATGCTATTCTACCATTTACTGCTCTATAATTAGAGAAGTCATATGAAAGGGATACACAAGGCTTAATTTTTGCATTAAATACAATTTGTTTAGACTCGGGTAGGCGAAATAAGGAAGAATAAATGTCATATAATGAATTAGGAAACTGCAAGACAGATGATTTAACTCTTAAAAGATCACAGCAGAATTTTTTTAAAACACAGCCTCCCTGCCCCCATCATGACTGCATACAGTTTTAAGAGTCAAATCCAGAATTATATTCTGCTCTGCCAGGATAAAACTTGTTTCCAGGGACTGAGGGCCTCAGGGGCACAGCAGCTAGCAGGATCCTCACAAATGGGAGACCAAGGGGTAAGATCAGAAGCTTGCATGTAGCAGAGGAGTGTGAACCTTTCACACACTGTGTCTTTTCTGCCACCACCACGCTATTATGCCAAAGCATTTGTAGTATGGAAGAGGTTGAATAAAAGATAGAGAGCATCACCAGAATATTTTTTATAGCATGTGCTGCTCAGAGAAGGCAAGGATCCTAAATCACTTCTCTTTCCTCAGAGCTGACAGAGAAAATTCCAAGCCAGCCAGCCATGACAATGCCTTTTACTGGGAAAAGCTGGCTGTTAACAGATCTTTGCTTGAGAAATTATCATATAAGGACTTTGGAACTCATTAATAAGCCAGTATGTAATAATAAATAAAATATAAAACATTTGACTTTGATGTTTAGCATATTTGTCTTTCCTCCATTGGATCAGTTTCAATTTTCACCAGGCAAGTTAGGAGCTGGACAGGAGCTGTGGTGCCACACCTAGGGCAGAGCCCCTGAAGTGGAATCAGCCATTTAGCAGCCAGCTACAAGTTACAGGCACACAACAGCATTTCTCTCTTCCAACTGCACACAACTGCATTGCAGAAGGGACTTGGATATATATTATTTTTAATACTGAGCTGCTTAAAAACCAGTAAAAATATGTACCAGTGATGGCTGGGAATCAATTCACAAGCAAACTGGGTTTTAAGGGAAATGCATCCTTTCTACTTTAAATTAATAAACTGCAGCTATAGTTTATTAAGCCACCACAATATTTTACATTTTCTACTGCCATAATCTTGACTGCTTATAAATTACAGTACTTTTACCTATACTTTAATCCAGAAACATCATTATTAAAATGTTTGATGGAGTCTGCTGTGCATCTATCATTGCTTGTAAAAAGTTAATTAGATTAGATAAAAGAAATAATTAGATTTGCATTTTTATCCTGGTTTTAAACTTCCAAAGAAGATCACAACAGTGTGCCTATGGGCAATTAAAAACAGCATAGAGCAGTGAAATATAAAGGCAAAAAAGGTCTGTTTTTCCTAGCTAATTCATGATTGAAGATACAATTACAAAATATTTTAAGAGTTTGCTGAAGCTGGGGGCTATTCCTAGACTTCTAAGCTTTGTTTATAACTCTCTCTCTCTCTCTCTGTTTCAAGGGAGTATCTGATCTGCGTACCCTGCCAATAGAAGTATCAAATTGCTTTAAATGGCTTTATTTGGTCCTGTGCAAAGCTTGCTGGAAGGGGATCAGTTTCATGATCAATAACAAAAGAAAAAAAGAAGAGAAAAAAAGGTAGACGATAATATTCCCTAGTGCTGGAACAGTACAACTGCCATTGCTTTTGCTTGTCAACACTAAATAGAGTTTACAAAGAAAGACAACCTCAGAGAGCATATCTGAGCTGACAATGACTGGATTCCAGCTTGTGCATTTTCAGCAAGCACTCTGCAAGGAGCTTTAACCTGTCTCCAAAAGGCAATAAATGAAAGGTTCATCTCTTAAAATTGGAGGTCAGTTACATACTTAATGATGAAGCGTATCTTTAAATCTATTTCTACTATTATTATCCTAGCAAAAAATTAATTAACCAGGTCAGGGAGGCTATGAAGGCTAATGTGGAATGTAATTATTCCTGATCTTTAGACATGTACTTCACATAAAGAGATAGTCCTTATTCAGCTCACCAGGTACCTCAATTGTCAGTAGTTAATCATGGATAAGAAGAGAGACTCATTGGTTCAGTCTCTTAAGTTTTACTTATGATTCAAAATATTCCTATTCAAAGACAGTTTAAACAGTTGTAATTTTATGTTACTATTATTTTGTCTGTTTACTATCACAGTAATCCCATTCACTCTATTTGAGGGAAACAGAAAATGTAAGAACATTTATAGAAAAGTAGAACAGCACAAATGTATAGATTAAAACTTGAAAAAATTACTATTAGGAATAATTTCTAGTGGCTGAATTAAAACAGAATACTTATGGGAGCAGAGGAAACCAGTTTCTCTATGCAATGGAAATTGTACTGATTCAAACAGAAAACAAAATGCTCTGCAATGGCATTAAGCACAGTAAAGAGGAATAAGATTAAGGGAAATGGACAGAAGCAGCTTGGATCATCTTTCACAGTTATCCTCATCACAGATTTCTGCAGAAAAGCTCAACCATCACTGTCCCTTTTAAAGACTTCAGATTTAGGACTTGCTCTGATGAAACCTCCCCACAAGGAGGAAAGCCCTAAAAGATTTCATCCCTTAAATCCACACACACCCCCATTCTCAGAGGGAAATCCTGGAGCAACAGGCTCCAAGCATCAGTGGGATCCACCTCTTTTCCTCAGATGGGCATGGTGGGACTCAGTAGACCCCAGGCATGATTCTGAAAGGACTGAATTCTCGTAATGAGGCACAGAATTCACAGGGATTTCAGGACCCCTGGTTTGGAAACATTTAAGAAATGCATGTCTTCCCTTTTTCCAATCTAATCTTCATGATGTACTACCAAATTCCTCCTTTAAATAGCTTTTTCACTTATTCCTAGAGATTTTCACTTTCGTAGTGCAGGCTAAGAGATGTTCTTGAATTAGACCAATTATGTTCCCTCTACTTCAGAATGAATATTTTTTATTAAACAATCAAATGAAAAAACATATATTTTACAAAAATCTTAATCAACCTGGAGACTGATCTGTGAGCTCTTATTTGCCCCACATTATTTTCTCAACTTTAATTTGTACTGAAATCAATGATTTCTCTGCTCTGTGGAATGAAGAACTTAATTTGGCATACTAGATTTCCTCCCATCCCTGTGGACTCCTCTGTAGAAGTCTGTTTATGAACATTATGAACATTTGAGCTGAAAAGTAATAATACACTGCATTTATTTGAAAATTTTCATTTAAGATTCTCAAAACATTACATTTAAATTGAGGAAAAGTATGTGATTTGCCAAATTTCTGATAATCAGAGACAAGACTGAGGGGAAGTCCAGATTCCCACTCCTTTTAGCCAACAAAACTGCTTTCCCCAGCATATAGACCCTGATAGAAACATTCGCTTCACGTAGAAAACATGAGATGATTATGCAGATCATTTAATGACCTCTGTACTCTTGAAATACCTACCTTTTATCCATACCCTAAGCCTAGATAAAGTGCTCTTTGCTCATAAATTATTGACAAAGTTTTGGATGTATAACAAGCCTGCAGTAAGGTGCTCCAGTAAGTGTTCTCAAAAAAAAAAAAAAACCAAAAAAAAAAAAAACACCAAAACCAAAAAAAAACCAAAGAAACAACCCTTTCACAATCAAATAAAACAAGGTGTTGAAATTATTACATAAACAAATAATATGCAGCACGATATAAATAATAAATACTAAGTAATGCAAATTCTCAGTATATTTACCCAGTAGTTGTCCAGGGGAACTGTGCATTATTTAATATAAATAATTTTAAATTTTTTATGTGGCTGACATATAATAAGCCCCTCCCAGAGCAATTTCTAATTGCTTAAATGGTTAAACTGGGTGCACTTATTCACAGAATCTCTTGTTCAAGAATTAACTCTTCATCTCAGGAGGGGACAGTTGCCACACTCTGTGTCTCACAATGAAAACATCACATCAGCAGTGCCCCTCTCCTGCATCCTGGAGAACAGGCTGGGCTTGCCTCGAGTAGCTGTGCCATGAATAGGCCCCTGCCCAGATGGAACTGGCACCTGTGCTGCTCACATTCTGTAATCTCTTCAAAAGGGGAGTGGCAGGGAAGGGAGCTACTCTTTTCCCACGCATACGAAGTACAGATAAGAGCCCACAACATTCTCTGTAGGTAATCACTGTTTCCTGAAAATTGGTGCTCAAGAGTGTCTTTGAACAAGCCTTCTAAACTAAATCAAGTTATTGGGGACAGAGCTGTAAATTCTACCAGGGTCAAAAACTAAACTGGGAATGGAAACATTTAATAGAAATTTTGTTTTCCCTTCAAGACATAGAGAGCAAAATTCACTTCATCTCACATCAGATCTCTATGCTAAAGGCATTGGCACATATATCCTTCTTAGTAAATGGAGAGAAACAGCCATTTTAGGGAACAATTCATCTGATAAATTTTAAATATCTACTTTAGGACAAGACAAATTGTATCCTGAAAGTATTCACTTTGTTTCTCACTGCTCAATACAAGAACAATCTGGATAAATAATTGAGATAGAGTATGTACTGCAGTTACCTATTTCTGATACAATGAATTCCACCCAGAGTCACCAGCCTGACTTTATTACTGGTATCAAGTTTTCTTGGGAAGATGGTGGCAGAGAATCTGGGAGAACCAGCACAGCACTATTTCTGTCACCTGCCTCCTGTTCTGCCTCCATCCCAGCTCTAGCCCTTAAGGAACTAGACATCTCAAACTGTGACAGTCATAACCAATTCTACAGCAGCAAAAGGCAACTTAGCAACTTCTCTCTCAAGCAACTTCTGGCTGCCAAACCTGCCATAGAATTAAGACAGAACAAATTAACAGAGCAGGACAACTTGGCTCACAAGCAAATGGACTATGTGAGCTGGTGTTTAGCCTAGAAGACAATCTCCCAGGGAACTTTCAGTAATCTAAATAATAAGACCATTGGGTGTTTGACTTGGCATCTGCTCAGCTTGCTTAGTGCTTCTTACTGGGGCATTCCTTGGGCCATGAGATGCCCACTACCAATCTGGCTGACCAGATGGGAGAAGAAACAATCCTCACTGCCGCAACACACTGATAAGACTCAGGTAAATGTAAAAAGCATAAAACAATAAAGAGGCCAAACCACTGAGGAGCTATGGCATAAGAACTTTTGGTAAGAATTTGGAAGCAAATATGGGGACGAATAACCAAGAAATATTTTAGCTCAGAATAACCATTGAAAAACTTATTTGCATATACATCTAGGAAAGGATGGGAAAGAAAACTTGTGGATGGTTCAGCACTATGTAAGAGGAAAGATGGAAGTGAATGAGAAAATGAATCATCAATCTACTCTAGAATGAATTCTAAGACCACATTTCCCTGGAGATAGTGGAAGGGAAAAGCTACTGGAAAGTATTGACTAAAGTGAAACATAAAGTACCTTTGAGCTTTTTACTACAGAGCAGGTATCCCAGCCAAACATACCTACAATTCTCCAAACAGAAACAAAAAAACCTAGTCATAATTCCTGTTTCCTAATTTTTAAAGGAATTTTAAAAATTAGAAATTTTTCATACAGATAACACTTCTGTTTTGTAGACTTAGCTAGGTATCAGTCTTATCTTTTATGCTGACCTTTTTCTATTATTCTTTACTGAAGCCATACTTGCAAATAACACTTAGAAAAGATGGTGTATTTTTTCCTTACAATATTCTTAATATCTCTTTCATCCTTGATGTACACCTAATGTGAACACACTGTCTCCTAACAGGCAACAACAATAATAGTGCTTTATAATTCAATTGTGTCTCTCATACAAGGTATTAACACATCTATATTTATTAAATAAACCCCTTAGAAGTGTAACTGAGTCTGCATTACAACATTTTCAAAAGTATTTACAAGCATTCCTTTGGGATGAGGGAAAGAAAAACTTCAGTTTTGGCATCTAGTAACATAGCAATCAGCTAATTAAGGAAAAGAAATGGATAGCCCAAGCTTATAAGAAATGATTGGCAGCACAATCACCTGTCAGACCAAATTGAAATATTTCAATCAGTGAACAGGCCCATGGAAATGCTTTCAAACTGGGAAGCAGAGAAGATAACACAGTCACATGCCAACAATGCCTCTACATCCATGTCACTCCCAACCCACGTATATTTGCACAAAATTAAACCATGTTCTGAGTGCAAGTATAGATGATTAAATATCTCCAGAATACTTCCAGATCCACGAGGGTATAATTACTCCAAAGGCACCTGGAACACATATACCTGTGGGTCTTTGTACATGAGCAGACTGGTGCTAAGGACTTAGTACTGCTTCAATGTCTCAGTTTTGCCTTTGTAGAACACAGAATTCCTCCAACAATAATTGAGACTCTGTTTTTACTTCACACAACGCAAGTCAAACTGATTGCAGATTTTGGAACAATGACAAGATGGTGAGATTTAAAAATAGTTCATAACTTTCAGGAGAAAACTTTGCCTATTAAAGATCTTTGCACCAAAAACGATGTCTGACAATAATTTTCTGGGACACAAGGAACTCCCATAAAGAGCATCTTTACTGAGGCTTGTTAGTAAAACATGTGGCTGCTTTTTTTCAGACTCTTCCCTCTCCATAAATGGAACTTAAGTATAATCAGAAGAGAGCAATAAAACACACTGACCTGAATTTGCTGCTGCAGTAGATTGATTTTGTGCTGCTGTTGCAGAAGTTGCTGCTGTTGTCTTGCAATCTATTAGAAATAAAATTTCCATTAAATTAAAACAGCAATATTGAAATTTCAATACTATTGACCGAAACACATAATATTTGTTATTCTTTATTATATTTAATTAGTCATATTAATTTTTTTAAAATGGGGCATCTGTTAGAGGTAAATTTAAATGCAACATAAAAATCTACTTAGCAAGTAAGAAATATGTATTTTAAGCAGTGAGACCTTAGCTCTGAAAAGCACAGAAACATAGGTTTATTTGTGTGCATATGAATAATCTCATCACTATTCAACAAAGCATGTAAGCCCGTGGTGATCTTTAACTGTGATGCATTACTGTTAGCTACAATAGGAATGAAACACATGCTTTTTTAAGTGCTTTTCTGAATGGAGATGGGATTACGCAGGTGCTTAAGGTTAAACATACATTTTCCTGCTTTGCTGAACTGGAGCCTTAGCTGGTGTTTGTAGATGTTTTACTATTCAGCACAAGCTCCTAGGGTAAGCTTCTCTGACTTCCTTCACAATGAGCAGCACATTACTTCTCTTTCAAATCTCAAAACCCATCCTCGGAGCTACTTAGCGAAGCAGAGCCTTATTCTGTGTAAAAGCAGTACCTAGTGCTCAGCAACTCATCCTCCACACAACTGTATGAAATATGTAGATATTCTCATCCTCATTTGGTAGATTCAGTAGGGGATCTGGAGGATAAAGGTTCTCTAACACAGATGGAGAAAAGCAAATGTTCAGGGTGTAGAACACTAAGAGACTGGTGAGAATTTGCTACAGATACTCCATCTACCTCCCTGATTCCCACAAAATCAGCATACTGGAGTAGAAAGGAAATAGGACCCCGCTCTCCCACCACAGAGCTGCTCCCTGCAATGGGTGATGTGGAAGGAAGCCACAAAGGAGAAGCCACAGGGAGCTGGGGGAACAACTGGACTTCTGCTTTAGAAGGGCAACTGTGCAGCAGGCTGAAATGAGAACAAGATTTGTGTTTCCTGGAAATCCCAGCCTCAGCACTTCTGCTACCTTCATTTCTTAAGTATAATTTCCCCTCCTATAAATATTTATCTAGAGCAGAGGAATCACATAAAACAGCAAGAAGCTGGTGACAAAGGTATTTTGGTCACACAAATCCACTGTTTCTCTTTTGGCAAAAACCCTCTTGGGCTCCTTCCCTAACATCTTCTGAGCACACTTACTCTGTTATAAACAGAGAAAGCTAAGTAAAATGTTTTTATGATAAAAAAAAATGACAGGAATGTATCAAGGTTGGTTTGGAAATAAACAATCACATAGTTTTAGTGAAAACTGCTCAGATTAACTCATAAGGAATTTGCAGTCACATATTAACAGCTTGTAATTGTGCATACATGGAGACCAAGGCTGTCATTCCCTTAATCTCTCACTGTCACATGGAAATAACTCAGTAAGTTTTTTCAGTTAAAATTCACATTTGTAAGATAAATCAACACAAAATTCATGTGTATTTCTAGGGTTGCACATGGCCTCAAGGAGGCAAATTAAGGTCTAGATGATTCTGGGGCTGGGTGAAGGCAAAGGGTCACAAGAAGATGGATTCAAGCAGCTCTCACAGATCTCAACACCGATGCTTGTAACGGAGCTCAAACTCCTTTCAGGAACCTGGTGTTCAAACAGATCTGGATAAACCTCCCAGGCAAATCAATAAAATACAGTGAGTGAGGACTGAATGAGCAGACCCTTGTGTGTGAGTGAAAAAGGGAATCAAAGAGAGCTGGCAGCTCATGTGCCCAGGCAAGCATGGGGCAGGTCCTAGAAGCTCAGGTAGCTGTTGTCGGCACAGTGACCAGCAGTGGTGCCTGTGCTTGGTGAAACAACCCTAATGGGGATGGTGATACATGGAATATTTAAAATCTCTATGAGAGCTGGAGTTACCACTTTTAATGAGCAACACACTAATTGTGTGACTCCATCTTAGAAGTGCAGTGCTTGTAACTAAAGATAAGGTTTGTCAGGGTTATGTCCACATTGCCCCTGCTGCTAAAGTCTCAGCAAAGGTTACAGTATGCAGCTTCACAGTGAAAAGATACAGACCATGGAGCTGCATTGTGGGCCACTCTCTCTCAGTGCTGTATCATTTTTTCACAGGTACACACTACCCTACATCCAATACTGTTTGGAGCTGCTGATGACCTGGCTGCACCTTAACACAGTAAACCATAGCCAAGACAAGGAGAAGGCTTTTATTTACATGTGCAAAGAAAAGGATATGCCAGGGTTCTGACTGCTTGTGAACAGCTTTTTGTACCTGCATGCACAATGTAGCACCATTTGAATAGGCATTTCTTGATGAAAACAAGAAATATACCATGGAGCATCTAATCTCCAAGGTTCCTCTTCGCTGGAGCAGTTCTGTGATAGAAAATGTACCCAAGACCCTGCAATGCAATTACCATAGCATCATCTTGATGTATAGGCTTGACACAGTAAAGTAGGGTACACAAGCACCATGTGGCTCAAATTCTGAATTTTATTTGCCTATCGGTTGAGCTACATGCTCGCTTCATTGAGCATGACAACCTAGTTTTAAGTGTCATTTAATTTTCATTTTGAAATATAATTACAAAGTGTTCACTGTAAGATATCACTCGTCTGCAAATGTGTCAAGATTAATTTGTGCTAGCTTATTCACAAGTGTCAATAGTTAATTACTGTGTCATCTCTAGATGGCTAAATGACATTCTAAGTTCTGATTTTTTACAGTGTTCCTTTATGTTATTTTCCATTAGGGGATGAGTCCATATTCCTACATGTGGGCAAATACCCAAGCACATAAAATACCAGACGTCACAACTCATTAAAATCAACAGAGCATACATTGCTGTATATATCCTATAAAATATATTTAACTGAAAAGATAATTCTAGTAATAATGTCAGATTCCTAAAAACCACACATTAATTTGGATCTGTCGGATCTAATGCCTAGGGGACTAGTGCATGGGATTATTGTTGTTGCACTTTTGTTCAGTGAGGACAGCTCGCTGGACAACTGCATCTTTAAACTAAACAAATAATCGAGAAAAAAAAAACTCAAAAAAACGAAAAAGACAAAACAAGAAAATACAAATTGTTCACAACCTGAACAAATAAATCAAACCTTACTTGTGCAAGGTATTTGAAGGTTTGAGTATGCTTAAGGGTTTTTGTTTAATTATTTTCTTGCCAAAAAGAGAAAGTGTTAAATAATGGTTATAGTCTGGCTTGTTCATAACTCTCAAAATTGCATCTCAGTGCAAGGAGAACTGTGAAATCTATCATCCACTCCTGCTTTTTTTTTTCAGGGTCCTATAATATTTCCTCTTTTTGGAAAATTGTGCAACTTCTGCAGATACTTAAGCTCTTTCAACAAAAAAAAAAAAAAAAAAAAAAAAAAAAAACACAAAAGGAAACAAAAGCAGGCAGAACTGACTTTGTGACAAGCATTCTGCGTCAACCATTTTCACAGTTGTCTTTCTTGGAGCCTCACCTGCTCTTGCTGTTGGCGAGCAAGGTCCATTTGCTGCCGTTGTTTTTCAATTTGTGAGGCTGCCAGCTTTTTCTGCTCATCATGGGCAGCCAGGAGCTGCTCCCGTAAGCTGATCAGCTGGGTGATCATCGTAGAGAGCTGTCGCTCTTTTTCTGCCAGGCTTTCTGGTGTACCTAAACGTGGGGGAAAGATTTACTGTAAATATGAGGTAGACAATAGTTACAAAGCAATATTTACCCCCACAAAAAATGGCTGCATCACCAATGTCGGCTTTTTCAAACAGCAGCTTGGATATATTTTCTACTAACAAATCTCAAAAGAATGTAACACATAGATTTGCTGTGCTCTAAGCAGGGGAGGATGTAACAGAAATGGGAGCAGAAAAGATATAGAATATTTCCTTTTCTTCTGGCAGGGATTTATTCTGTATGAATCCCTGTATCTTCTCCATCTAAATCTGCCCACTGTGATAAATACATTCATAGTTTATCAGACATAATTTTACCTCAGTTTATATATTTTCTCTTTTTTTCACTCCAAGTATGTACAAATGCTAAAAAAGAATTTAAAATATACTGTTTGGTGGAAGAAGCAGTTTAAGAATTTATTGATCATTTCTCCAAAATACCCATATATCTGGTAGGTCATTTAGGTAAATGTAAGCTATGGTTGTGGAATGTGTATTAAAAATAAGCTTTACTTCTCCCCAAGAGAAATGGCTAACCTGAGAAAATAGCTTAAGAATTTTCATTTAACTTTCAAAGTTTACTCTACAGAGAGCACTTAATTAATATGAAACTACGGTACATTTATTCTTTGCACTAATGATGCTTAATGGTCTGTTTATGGGTAAATTGCATGGGCCTCATAAGTGGAAAGTACAGGGTCCTTTTCCAAATCAATCTGAAAATATCCCACCTTATATAGGAACACATTACCCTGTCAGAAACAGCAATGCCAGCTCTGATATTTGAGCCATACAATACATTTCCTTTTGTGAGTACCTCAGAATCATAGGTCTATAAGTGATCATATAAGTACATCAAGCTAGAAGTCCAAGAATATTGGAAGATAATCTGAAAGAAGTTTAGAGTTGGAAGTGGGATAAATCAAGCAATTTAATGTTGTAAAGTAGAGCTGAAAATCAGAGAAGAAGAAAACCAAATCAAGAATTATTCAGGTCTGCAGTCTGCCACAATGATATGAGAAGTGGCACAAAAGAGAATATTCAGAAAATTCCTTTTCTCTGTTCACAATAGAGGACTGTGATAAAGAAGTCACTGAACTTTTGAAGAAGAAGAAAAGATGTGAGCAATAGGACCTGGGAGGGAATGGGAAAATGTCACAAAATTATGACTCCATCTTCTTCCCAGGAATAAGATGGATCTTCTAAAGAAGAGAAGAAAAAAAAGAGGCTGACTGGTTTCATAAGGAGAAGGAAGACAAAACAGGCTCCTGCCTGGTGACAAACCAAGAAGATGACAAACCCAAGATTATCCACTACTTACACTGTGGGGCCAGTATGATTCCTACACAGAATTTCATTTGCAAAAGAAGCTTTAAAGAAAACTTCTATCTGAAATTGCTTGGCACGGAAAAGAGGAAACTGCCTGGCTTAAGTCATTCACTCTAAACAAACTCTGAGAAACAAAGGGTACCTCATTTTCTGTACATTTATTAAATGCATTTAGCAATGCAAAGTACTGAAAAAATATTCAATTTCTTATTCACTATTAAGTATCTTAGTTTTAAATGAGTTTCCAAGAACGTGATGTTTCCCTACCCTCTAATGCCTAATGTACATCCAGTGTACACGTGACACAGGTCTCCAGAAGAAGAAAAATGTGTAAATTCTGTTTTAGTAGAAATTTTAGAAAGGGTTGATAGTGATTTCCTTAGTCACAAGAGGTATGACGGATGCATGAAGTTGAAACTGAAGGACACTCCTACCCAGACCAACTCATTGCAAAGCCTTAGTGTGATACAAGTGACAATAGCAATAGAAGAGTTCTGTTCAAAAAGCTGTTACAAGTCCAAAACAAATACAAAATAATTTTTGAAAGTAAGCTTAGGCAGGTGTGTGGCCAGGAAAGTACTGCCTTGCCAGGCTCCTTTAGCATGTACTGAGCTCCATGCTGACAGCTGTTCAATTCTCTGCAGCTTCAGTACAGACCTACCTTAACCCTCCTAAACTGTTTTATCTGGCCTTGAAGATTTTCCTGTATGGTTCAAAGGTCATTTAAGTGGTTTTTTAAATCATTTGCATAGGTAAAACACTCTTCTGCCAAAGAAAAACTCCCTTGCCCATCATGATGAGCAGAGACCAACCACTCCACCCACCAATTTTAGAAAGCCAGTGGGAAGCAACCTGCTGCCTCAAATGGTACCTATTGTCCTCCACTGCCACTTGAGAAACAACAGCTTGAGGCTTTCACATCTATCAAGCAGCTTTGGCATCATAATGCAAGCCCCTGAGCTTACAGTCGTAAAATATTTTATACACCCAGAGCAGATATTAATCTCCCACTCAATTTCCATATTATTCTGTATAGCTTGTACTTGCTCCATAACATGAATAGAAAACCACCACAAAGAGTGCCTGCAAAGGCTACAAAGTGTTGTTGTTTTGTTAGGATTTCTTAGAACCATTTTATATAGTTGCCACAAATTTCTACGTTTTTTTTTTTCTTTCTTTCTTTTCCTGATTTTTTTTACAATAGCAGACAGAACTGTTCTTATTCAGGAATCCACAGTAATTGTTTTTCTTTCCTTTTCCCTCCTCTGAGAAACACATCTGAAATAAATGACCCCATTTAAAGTACTCTGCTCTTTAATTTGTACCCTGTTATGTAATCCAACAACAGAATAGAACTGATGACCACAAAATGTACACTGTGCTCCTGGAAAATCATGAGACCTCCATGAAGCTGCAGGACACCTAACCAAGAACAAGCATAAGATGAGAATGTTGTTGTATGAGCAGTGTGTGTGTGTGTGTGGGGGGGGGGGGGGGGGGGTTGGGGCGAGGCATAATTTAATTTTAGAGTGGAAAATACCGACCATTATTTTACAGTTTAAATACCAATAAAAACCAACTTGCTTAGAATGCAGACCAGATTGAGCTGATCTGGCTGGGACAAGAGAGGTCATCAGTAGCTGTGTGCCATCATCATCTGTTTTGCATCCACTTACTGTAGCGAGCAATGAGATTTCTAAACTCATTACCAGTAAATAAACTTCTGCTGCTGACTGAAAATATCTATAAATAAAATAAAAATACAGCTATCTGTAAGATGTATTTGCCATAAAAACAGATAAAACAAAAAGCTTAGTAAAAAATGAACAGTAAATATGCCAGCTTCCATAAAATATTATGTACCACAGCTCTCTCTCTGTTCTAATCCTATTCTCTTACTCCAAAGACAGCAGTGCATTTTTTCCATGGGGTCTTCCTTATCCCCAAAACACATCTGTCTTGAGTTTCTCTCAGATTTGTCAGGTGGATCAGTGCTCCCCAGGGCCTGCTCCATCTGAAGTATTTTAATTTGACTAAACACCTGATTTATTTTATCTCTCCGATGAGAAAGGCAGTTTGTCTTAATAGAGCCTGTCAGCCCACAGTCCCATTCACAGCAATTTACAGGCAGCCAGGGATGCTGGAAAAGAAGAGTGCTGTGATTCTGTATTTTATCCTCCTCCAGAAAGCACCTAAAAGCAGCTATTCACTGCTACTGCATGTGGCATTTTAGAACTGAATTAGCTTTTTATTCAAGTAACTACACTTGTTGTGAATAGCTTATCTGTAAAATTGCTACATTCACTACTGATTTTATTAACCTTTGGCTCTATCACAAAATGGTCTTCAGTTAGGAAAGACCTTTAAAATTGACACATTTTTCTTAGGGGCCTTTATTTTAGTGACTACAGATATACTGAATTTGATCCATTGACTCCCTTTACCAGCAGTATTTAAAATTTTTGAGTGTTGGTGGGAAACTGATAGTGTTTAAGGACTTCTTTTTAAAATGAAGATGTGTCAGTCTCATCAAAAATTCAGGAAAAGAAGTTATTATTTCTGATAATCCTTTGGTTATATCCCTACCTTTGTGATAATAATCTGGTTGTAGTAATATTTTAGTTTTTCCCAGTGTGCTAACTGTTTTACTCTTTATTTTGGATTTCAGCACAAATTGAGATAAAATATTCAGATTGAAGAGAACTAAGGCATCAAAGAGAACTCTTGACTTTTTGAAATTCTAGTCATAGGTCAATCTAACGAGGAGACAGAAAATAAAAAGTAGCTATAAATCTGCTGAAAAAGAGAGAAGAGTTCAACTTGTGGTCTAAAATTACATTTAGAAAGAATTCTGCTTGTGGCAAGAGTCTATGTGCCAAAACCAATTAGAATACTACACGATTTCTGGTACATTAAGTAACAGGAAGAGAATCATGTATCTTACACTGCATTTAATAAAAATCATAAACCCATCCTGAATTTTATTTACTTAGATTTCTTTAAGTATTGGAAAAAAAAAAAAAAAAACACCCTAGTATCCTGTAAGTATAACCATACAATATAATTAAAGTTCCTATAAAGTTCCTATATCAACCACTGGTTTACCACCTTCTAACACTCCTGTTACCTTTTACAACCTATTCAGTCTATATACAAATGTAGCTGCATGTAAGCAAACACTGCAGGCTTCTCAATGTTAAATTTCTTACTGTCCTTGTGGCAATCTGTCCTGAGGAGGAGGCAGAGTAACAACTGCTGGTAAGGGAAAAAAAGAAACAGGCATAACAAAAAACAGACTTCTAGGCTTACATAATATAATTTAAACTAATCCCTCTGACACTCAGGAAAAGAAAACAAGGTAAAAACACATATTCAATCAAATGAATAAAAGGCAAAATACTGGAGTCATAAATGAACCAAAAATTGTACAGGCATTATCCATAGCTTGCTAAAGTAGGGTTCTTAGCTGTGACACAAAATGACTGTGGGTACTTGAATGTCTCTTAGTGTCCCAACATGTAGACAAAGTAAAACACTACCATTCAGAGTTTTTTATTCCTGTTTAGTTATTGTTTCTAAAGTGCTTTGAGATCTTTGCATGGAATCTCTACACAGCTGCAAAACATTATTGGTTCTCTTGAATTCTGTGATTAGTGTAAAACATGACAAATATCATCCTTGTTTATGCACTGCATCTAAACTAACTTTTGCTCCATATGCTTACAGGAAATACAAATTAATAAATCACAAATGATTACTCCTGTTATGTTTACAGAACAAACACATAGCGTGACTTTTGTGAAATAAGGAGGCAGTAATGCAAGAACGAAGTGTGGACTTTGCCAGAAACTAAGTAGGGCTTTAAATCACATAACTGCAGCTCCAAAGTATCATCAGCAAAAACATTTCAACCAACAATCAAAAATTATTTTGAATCAAGTTAAGCAGTTTCAGCCTTTTTTTCCTTAAAAAAATAAAGCCTTTGTGACTCAATCCCTCTGCTAGACTGGCGAGAATTTTATTATTTTATGGACATTTTATTATTTTCTTGCAAAAGAAAGCAAGAACACAATGCTAGACATAAAAGAAAGTGTATTTGATCTTAGCTTCCCAGAGATAACCTGGTTAAACCGTTCTGTCTAACACTGCAGTCTGCAGCACACATCAGATGGGCTGTGATGTTTCCACTTCACAGGCTCTGTCCAGCATTTAGCATTTACCCTTTCTTGATTGGGTCACCTTCTAAATGCCACAAAATAGGGCAGCAAAAGTCAACAAAAATAAACAGGAAAAACAGAAGAAAGTAACAATCTAATGGAAGGGCTTCGGAGATAAAAGTCACTTTGTGAGGGCTGTCTGACCAAGGAGCCCCCTTGCCATTGCAACAGCATCTAATTTGAGTTCTAACTCCAGCAGCAGTTTAAAAAGATTCCACTCTAAAGGGCCCCAAGTGTATCATAAAGATAAAGCATTTCAGTAGAAAACAGCCACAAAGACCTCTATTATCTTATCAGTCTTTGGTTACAACAGCTGAACCAATATGACTAAGTTCTGAATGACTTTTCTTTTTCCCCCTTCTTTTTATAACACTAGAATACTGAAATTTCTTTATTTCATGATCAGTTAGCAATTGTTGGTGTTCCCATATGCTACTCTCCCGTTCTTAGTCAATAAAAAGTTTTATAAATGCTTCCATTGTGCTTTATAGCATCCCAGTGCAGAAAGCAGCACAGCAAACATGTCCAGCATGCAAAACACACCCGATTGCTTCTCTTGGGAAGGTGTAAGATCCCTCTCCTCCCTTATGTCTCAAAATGATTCTGCATTTTCAGCTTTGAGCAAGGACATTTCATTACCATATGTCCACAGACAGTAATGGGAATTAATATTAAGAACTAACTAAAATATTCTGTAGAGAAAAATATGTCAGATTTTGAAAAAAAAAAAAAAAAAGAGTTTACATTAGTTATAATTTATGGGGAGGATGAAAATGCTTTACTGATAATCCACAAGTTTTCTTCTAATTCCATATATACTAAAACTCACACATTGCATTCTTAGGTGGGAACAATTTGAAACTCATATGATTTGCAAAACAGCAGACTTTTAAAACAATCCTATATTTATCCTGGTCCTGCCTTTCTTAGATGAGCAAAAAACCAGCCAAATAGCTGAGTGAACATAAAACCAACTCAGCGAGGCCATGCTGACCCTTCACTTTCGCACATCACTGTGCCCACAGACAGGTGACAAGGGCAAGGACAGGGCTCCACTAGCACCTCCCTGGCTTTGGATGAGATGAGCTCACAGCCAGCACTGGGTTCCTGCACCCATTGCCCTTAAGCTGGGCTCATCCCAAGGCTTTCATGCAGTCCACAACCCCAAATCTCTGCCTGACACTGAGCTGGGCACAGGTGCCTTCACAGGCACCTCAGAGCATTCACGTTCAACTGAGCCCTATCCAACCACCCAAAGCTTCCTGCTCTGTTGTTCTTTCCCTCCTCAAAAGAATTTGATGGATTTATTCCTTCTTCAAACGTCACAGAACCATTTACTCTGCATTAAGAACAAGTCACAAGAATGTCTATAGTAATCCAGCTGAATATTTCCCCTAAAGATTTGCCATCAGCTGAGGCAGGCTTAGCTGCCATATTATGTCCAGCAAATCTTGTACCTTAGCTTTGCTCCTCCAAATAACTTTTTTTTTCCTCATGCATTCACTGGACTTTTTTCTCTTGCATGGTTTCTTAGCAATTCTCAAGTGTTTCCTGAGCAATACCTTACATTCAGAGGTTTTCTTCCTTGACTGCTTTTCACAGCAGTTCCAATCAAAGTAAACCAATACATTCAAAATAAAAATACTGCAGTGACTGGACCAACAGAAACTCCCAAGTTTCTCTCAAACAGCCCCATAGCTGTCAAAGGAAGGTGCCAGGCAAACCTTGGGTCTAAGTTCCTGTTCAGCTCATGGATCAGCACAACGAAACTTTGCACCATTTTTAGCAGTGTGGTGAATCTGCAGTTGAGTCCTAAAATGTAATCCACGTCAGGAATGCAGGAAAGAATGTGATGTTAGCCAGAGCTTCGACCTCTCCCTCCTCCAAACCAGTGCCCAGCAAAAAGCAGAATTCCAACAAATCTCTCGGACTCCTTACTTCCTTTCACACACATGAAAAGAAGAACTCTGTCTGACATAAGCCTTAGAGGACTTTAAATATGTTTAGAGCTTTTGTTACTATCTCACAGATACAATTTTATTTTACTATTGCCTTCTATTTTAGAAAATAAATTAAAAGTATAAATTAAACCCACTTTGGCTCATTTCTTAGAATTTCTCTCAAATCTAGAAGAAGTTGTAAATTTACACTCTAAATTATATTAAAAGTACACACTAAGTGTTAATTCATACATGTGGACATGGAGGGAAGATAAGTTTTTGTAGGGTTTTTCAGCAGCAAGTAGAGATTTGGTTGTAAATGGTTTAATACTTTCAGTAGGTTTAGAAAAGCTTCATATATACTCAATATGAACTGTTCAGAGTCAATATAGGAAAAATGTGATATTGCTAGATATAAACAGAGAAATACATATTATACATTTCAACTAAAAACTCATAGCCAACCTGTTCCTATTGAGTTAGAATATAATGATATAGCAAAGGCCGCAGGCTGTGAGTAATCTGTGATACAAACACTAAAATATGAGATAAAGAGAAAAATTAGTAATTTTGTTAACTGAGTAGACTGTAACCCAGGGCATAGCATATCAAAATAAAATTAACGTGGTGGTGTTATACAGAGAGCAAAAGTCACATTATTACTATTATTACTGATTCTAATACTTGATTCCAATGCTTTCAAAGTAAAATAAATATATATATATATGAAAGTAAAGATAGCCCATCCATTTAAGGCATTCATTCAGAACTTGAGAGCTGAAAAAATATCCTGACCTTCAGTTTCAGATTTTCCCATTTAAATACAGATGACAGTACTTCCCTAGACCATGGAGGGAGGAGGAGGTTATGCTGAGGATAGCAACAGTAAAGATTACAAACTATATTTGTGGGCCATTTAACAGACAGAAATAGTATATTAGGGAAAAAAAAAATTAAAAAAAAAAAGATAAAAGAGGTATTGAAAGTGAAATGGCAAAAAAACCCAACAAATAAACAAAATCTAACCATCATTACCATCATTTACTTATACACCAGTTCCTCTTCTGTAGAAGAATCCACACTGAGATATCAGGAGCTGTGCTAATAAGAATAGCAGAAATACTCAGATGTCATAGTAGGAATAAACTTTCAGCATCAGAACTATCTCTGTGCAAACATCCCACAGGGATGATGTTTTCCAGCTTTTCTTGTGGACATTAATACTGTAAGTGAAAAAAGCACTAGACTGGTTTTGTTTTCCCTATCCGAACACACATTAAGCATAAGCAAAACTAGCAGATCAAAATAATGTCTGCCTCCAGAAGACCAGAGTCATAAACATGGTATAAAATTAAATCCTTTAATTTTCTCATTTGCAAGAGCTATAAAACTATCTTCAACGCAATAGTCCTACAAGTATTTAAGTTGTCACAGAGCAAAACAGGGGAAGTCTCATGGAGAAATGGAGGTATCTGAAGCTTTACCTTCTGATAATGGGACACAAATATTAAATATCAGGAAAATCAAGTTCCACAGTAATTATGATGGTTGTTGCTTCTTCATTACACTGGAATTATCAATTCAGCAGGTCTAATTCTCTCTTGTAGATTATCTACACATACACGTAGATCAAAACCTTCACCCTGTATTTACAATAGCATGAGAGCTGATCCCCATGTTCCCACAAACACTAAGTGAAGCCAGTTGTTCACCTTCCCTATTAGTTTACCTCTGAGCCTGACCCAAAAAACAGGGATACTTTCATCAATTTTGCCTAAATTTTGTAAATATAGAAGGACAAATAGCAGATTTAACTTCAAATAGAAGTTAAAAAAGAAAAAACAAACAAAACACCTCACCTCAGTTTCTTGAAAACTCACTGTATTAGACATGTAGAGACATTAGAAAAATCTCAGGTTAAGGTCTGAGATTGCTTTTTCCTGACAGCATCATTTGGCATAAAAAACTGTGTACTTACTGTTAGACAATTTTGAATGCACTTTCTTATTAAACTCTCCCCATGAGCTGTTTATAGTTTAATGTGAAGCTACAGATGTAAAACTGAGAATGAAGTGCTTACACAGAGTAATACTGCCCAGCCTTTTACAACAGTTTCCAAGGAATTCCAACACAACAGCATTTTTTCCTAAGCATAATTTTGTTTTCTGGATAATTTTTTTCCATTTTTATTTTTCTCTTCTGATTCCTAACATTTGCTGAATGAAGTTCTGCTGCACTGTAGTCTCACTGTATCCTATTTAAATTAAGCAATGTTTCAGATGTTTGGATTCAATACAAAATCCCTACATTTCCTTTCCAGAAAATAAGAAAAAAAATTTTTTTTTTGCCTAATATTTGCAGCTGTACCTTGATGGGGAGGATTGAATATGACTGCTAACCCATCTCTAATATTCATATAAAACACTGCAATAAAATCTGTGGTAAGATAATTTTTGTAACATCCTCTTTTAAATGTGAAATGAGATTTTCTTGATTTTCTTTTGCTTATATACAATCATAGGTAGTGTATTATTTGGAATTACAGTGTTGAGAGACACAACTGATGACAGCCTGGAATAAGTAGGACCTTCTCAAGTAACACTAAAAGATTGGGAGTTTGCTGAAGAAAAAAATTTAGATGGAGAATTCAGGACTGATTTTGAAATTGCTCTATTTCATTGATTGTTCTTTCCTAACAACACACAGCTGGATAAAAGTAACTTTATTTCCATATTCAATTTAAACTATAACAAGTGATTTCTGGGTGTTATTAATCTTATTTTTTCATTTTTTAAACATGATAGAATTTCAAAATCTATACAATTTTTCATTCTTTTAAAACTAGAATTTCTTCCCATGCAAGTGCAAAAAAGCACCTATTTATAAGGAAGAGCTCTCCAATTAAAACTTGTGTCTTCAATCACAGGGATAAAGTGAATATCTGTGCTATCTAATCTTATTCTGGAAAGAGAATTGTATATGTACATGCATAAAAGTGGCTGGAAGGAAGCTGAGTTTAGAGGAAGTTCTCTTAATGTCTCATTTGATGAGTATAGTTCATATGAATTAGATGACATTAATTTCCTTACCTAACAGGAGCTAGTTACTTGTGATTTCTGTAGCTGATTATTTGGCTTTCATTAAAAATGGTTCATGATGTAAAAGAAGCTTTTGTTTGGGTTTTTTCCATCTTCTTCATTGTCTAAACTATGGATTAATAATGGAAGGTTAAAAAAAATTATATGTTTTGATTAAGTTTTCAATTTTAAAGAGCAAGCTACAGAAAAGGAGGGCTTAAATTTTTTTTCCTGCTCTTTGCCACAGTATTTGCAGAAATAATGTGATTCTTCTCTTTAAATAGTGAGGAGCACTTTAATGTCTACAAATACATCCATATGGTGATGGCAAGAAAAGGAACAGCTGAACTTCAGGCAGCTTTTTTGTGTAATTCTGCAGCTGGACACATGAAAATCAGGTGAGAAAACTCCACATCTTCTCACTGTGTCTTCCTGTGGGGTGAATCCAGTTTTGAGGACCAAAATGCAGTGAAGCTGACCCAGCTGTGTGCCAGGAAGGGCTAAGAGAACAGGACAGGAATTAGTACTTTTCTCTGTGGGTGCAGGAAGGGTAGAAATCTTTTCCATAGGTGCCAAGCAGCTTTTCTATTAAAAGGCTAATTGATTTACATGTTAGGATTCAATTATTTGGGCTCATTTGCCATAATGGTAACACTGAGGATGACACACCAGAACACTCCAGGAGCCTTGCCTCTTTTCCTATACTGAAAATCGAAACCCAAAGGCATTTCTTCTGCTGCATCCAGAATGCACAATATACACAGGAGAGGAGATGTGCCCCTGTGAAATGTACTCTGACTTCTGATGTCTTGCAGTTACTTTTTATATCTTCTTAAATAAGTTACTTCCACAAGTTCTTAGTTAGTAATTATTAGCTACACGACTCAGAAATGTCTAAATATAAATATGAGGAGTATTAGTACTGCAAGATTTATATACTTTAAATATAAATTTTAATTTTGATCTTAATTACGTGTTCATCTTTCATGTCTTACAAATACAAACAAGTATATCAATGAAAAACTTATATTTGCCTCTGAAGATTTTTATTGCCTCTGGTGATAAGTAATGAAGAAGCAAAGTCTATTGCAAAACAAGGACATTAGCATAGCCTGTCTATCACAGAAGCTGTAACGAAGAAACTTTCTACCTCATCTGAGAAGAGACAATTTAGTCAAAAGCTTTTGATATGTATGGAAAAGCAACAAAATTTTATACTTTTAGAATATGCCCAGAGAAGTGAGTTAAAGGATTTACACTCATTTCAGTGGGCTTTGAAAGAAGTCCATTGATATATTCATTAATAATGGCATTAGGTGGCAGCTTTAGGCTTGTAAATTCTGAATATTATTTTAAATTTAGTTCATAATCAAAGAGTTATAAATTGAAAGAGCTACTTATCTGCTGCACACAACCTAACAATCTGTAAGAAAAATTCAGCAGAGCATATTAATTCTACAAATAAGAATTATCATATGTCTTTTGAAATAACCACAACATCACTGAATGGGCATGAGAAACAAAAACCAAACAAGTAAACTATGCTCTTGTTCCCTGAGGGTTTATTTTATAAATAAATAATTTTTAAAATGCAATCCAGAGCAAATTAGAATTCTTTGACCAGCTTGTGCTCCTGTAAATACAGTACAAAATAATCAGACAAGATTTCTAACTAGAGAAAAACCTTCTAAATCACATTAACCAGAGTATAAAGGGGGTGGCCTGCATTTGCAGACTGCAGTTCCACATGTATTCCAGGAGTGTTCTGGAACAATTACACTCTAACCACAAGCATGAGTGTGCTTAGCCAGATGATTCTCAGAAGCGACTAAAAGTGCAGTCAGAACTTTCCTTGATTCAATTTGTATACCTAGCTGATCACAAACCAAAACATTTAACACAGCCCTTTGCTGCAGAGTCTTTGGTAATTAATTTCTTCAAAGTCCCTACCCAGAGTGATATCATGGGGTGGTTTTTTGTGCTTCCATAGGTATTCTACCACTGAAAAAGGATCACTCAGGAAAAAAAAAAAAAACATAAACACTGCCTGCTCAAAAGTCTTAATATAATCCAATATTCAAAGGATTTAGCAAAACTTTAAGCACAGTGTTACAACGATTCACAATAACTCTTGAAGCACTGGAAATATGTAGGAAGCATACCAAGAGGTTTTAAATTCTACTATAACAGCATTCTAATTCAATATATTATAAATAGACCCAGGATATATTAAAGAAATCAGGATCTTCTAATTGTTTCTCTCTCCTTAAGACAACTTAATACTGTCCAGGTTGCATTTGCATTATTTTATTTCTATGGCAACCACAATTGCAGCAATATTTTTCCTTCCTAACAAGACACTTAAACAAAAAACTCAAAGAAGCAGCAGAAGCAGGGAAAACAAATTTTCAAAACCAATTGAGACTACTCTCAATTAGTTTTGAAAGTTAATCATCTTCTTTTGAAGTGTTCTATTAAAAAAAATAGTTTTGTCTGGAACACACCTGTTGCAACTCGATGCAATGTTTCTGAGGTGTTTCACAGAAGTTACTTCGTGTAACTGATGCTGAAATAATGCCAACTTAAATGATGGCTAGTTGTGACTGCAAAATAATTTTGAACTTAAGCAATGTATTTTGTGGTTATTTCCTCTCTACTGACTTTAAATAAATTTTAAATCAAAATTTCAATCTCTTTGCACTTGCAAAGATCTCAGGTACATTTCCAAGGAGTTTCTCAGATTTAGGTGTCTCTGGGCCAGTTTTTTTAAGAGATTTAGGCCCCTTACTATTGCAAATATCCCTGTGGTCATGTTTTCAAAAATGTTTGAAACATCTAAGACCCATTGACTCAGATGACATCTTAAACGATTTTGAAAAATGAGATAAATGTGTGTGACTCACATAATATTACCTTTAAAATTTTCAATTAACTTGATCCTGATGTGATTCTTCCGCCAGCTGACACTACAGCCATGGAATGTCTTTGTAAATGCTGCTGCTGGCTTAAAGTTTTATATAGGTTCTAGGGCAGGGTGGATAGGTATTTGGAAGAGGGAAGAGAGATCTATTTGACTGATTCAAAATACACAAGCCCCACCAGGATCTGGAAATCCCTGGAAATTAGTCAGAGGTAGAGATAATATTAGTGCAAAAATGTAATTTTCCCCTGTTCTTCCTCATTCCGGTGTCTGTATTTATAATTCCTCCTGAAATGAAGTGGGTATTTTGCTGGTTTTTCCCCCTTTATGCCAAAGATCTCCATTCTGTTTTTTTGTCTGAGTTCTTTTGTAACAGCTTTAGCCCTTCAAATACAGTACTGGATGACTTTTTTTATTAAGATTTGTTTTCCCCCTATGGAAATTCACACCTATGGGTTGGCCAACTGTCCTTCCTTAACACAGAAGTTTTATTTACTTTTCTGTTGTGCAACACCAACTAGTAGACATGAGAACCTGGATTATGTGATGGTCTGTACACCTTGGGCTTAGGGCTGACAGGTTTTGGTCAAAATCTAAAGTTACTCACTTTGAGTTTCACATAGGTAATAAACTTAGTACAAAATACTTTTCAACCACATCCTTACAGTATCTTCTAAAGTATAACCATCAATATATTTGGCTGTTTAAGAGTATTAAAATAAATAGAAATATTGTTGAAGGATTGCTGGAGGACTTGGGATATTTAGATGTCACTCTCT
Source organism: Anomalospiza imberbis (assembly GCF_031753505.1). Lineage (NCBI taxonomy): Eukaryota > Metazoa > Chordata > Aves > Passeriformes > Viduidae > Anomalospiza > Anomalospiza imberbis. The sequence continues at coordinate 49,851,484 of NC_089686.1, read as the reverse complement.
AGATCTCAGTACCAATTTGGTAACTTCCAAGTGGCATGGACTAGATTCACTTAACAAATTTTCAGTTTCCTCCTTAGAGTATTAGCTCAATATGCCACAGGAAATATAAGGTTCTTCTGCTTCAGAGTACCTTAAATGTCCTGCATTTAGGGGACATCAGCAGCCTGCAGTAAAGGAAAGCCTGCATCTTCAGGTCTATCTTGGACTCAACATTCATAGACAGAACTCTACATAAGACTTACCACCCTGTATAAGAGGATGAATGAACACAAGAGAATACATTAAAATGCATTTATAAGGCAACACTCTCACACTCTCTCTCACATTTCATTCCCTATGCAAAAAAAAAAAAAAAAAAAAAAAAAAAAAAAAAAAAAAAAAAAAAAAAGTCAAGAACTCATTATTGATTTTGTCATTAATTTGGTTTAGGATGGAGTAATCCTCAGTTGTTTAACCAACTTGACAACTCTGCACCTGCTATGACATAGCTAACACTGACAAAAAATAGCACTACTAAGTCTCTAAAAGCCTGAATAGGTAGATGTCAAAACCATTACCTAGTTTACCAACTAATCTTCTAATTCTCACCATATCTTTTAACCATTTCCTATCTTCTAGCTGTCAGTCAAGAATATTAAACACATATCACATATCTTGAATTCTTGAACCACAGAAAATGAACTCTTTCAAAACTGAGTCTGTGAATGTTATCATTTTGAACAGGAGCTGCAGTCTCAGCCTTGGAAGTGGTGATGCCAGCTGGTCTGCCTGATCTGACTTTGAGAAGTGAGGAGCAGTGGTCTCCTTTAACAGGTCACAAAAACATGGAATAACATGGATTGGAAGGCACCTTAGATTCCCATTCCAACCCCTCTGCCATGGGCAGGGACAACTTCCACTAGACCATGCTGCTCCGGGCCCCATCCAGTCATGCTGTGAGTGTTGGAGTGAGCCTTTTGGAAGGAATGATTTTGTCCTTTGTGAAGACTATTTAATTAAAACAAGCTAAAAAACATTTATTTTCAATACATCCATCTTCAGTTTTCCCTCACTTCCAAATCTGAACTTTATATTAATTTCTATGTGTTCAATGTATTTGAATATTTTACACAGACATAGATGTCATAATGTGAATTTTTTATGGCAGATTCTGCTAAAGAGCAATTAACACCTATATTCTGTCATGGGTTATTTGCTGCTGATCACCATATCACTTTTCAGTAGTCACAACTATGGCTCAGAAAAGAGCTCTTCTCGGTAGTTTTGAGTACAATACACATGGAAGAGGAGAGAAAGAGGCAAAGTGGGCGAATAACCTCACTTAGCTATTAAGTTAAATGAACTTTAGCTATGTGTAGAGACTGACTGTGGCTTTTCCAGGTCAGCAGAGGGAGAATTTTCACTGTGTCCCACTCTTAGCACCAAGTGTTGATATCTGTCTGATGGTGGGATATGTTTTCTGAGAGTATGCAGAGACACAAAGTGCCTTTGTCTATCGCTGCTATCTTGAAAATTGGCAGACCTTAACCTGATAGGATTAAGTATTTCTTTTTAGGAAAACCCTTATCCTTCAGAAGTGGGTACCCTGTCTTTGGCTGAAGTCTGAGAGGTACAAAATTACACTGTAAAACCCCTGGAAGGGTAAGAAAGCAACAACCAAAAAAAAAAAAAAAAAAAAAAAAAAACAACCAGATAGGCGGGTCAATTAAATACATCCACAAGTAGAAAAACCTCTATTTTCTACAGCCCCTAAAAAAAATATCCACAGTCATCCTGTGACTCTTGCAGAATCCCAGCAAATGTGTCCTGGCACCAGAGGCAGGGATTGAAGGTAAAACTTTCAATTAGAAGCCAATAGGCACTCTAAAATTCTTAAGGAATCTGGAAAAACTAAACCACAGAACAGCTATGCCCATTTCATTTTCTTGACCTTCCTTAATAAACCTGTTCTTTTGAGGTTATCAATTGAGATTTGATTTGTCTGTAAATTTCCCCACATTTAGAACAACTTATTTGTGTAAGTCTACATAAAAATATCTGTATACAGTACACTGACTTCTTAAATCTTGCAATCTGAGTGTGCCACCTGCAATTAGAAGATTTTGATTTAGTATCTGTACTAAGGTGTATTCCAGCTTTCAGGGAAAGCTAAAATTGTCTACTAAACAGTTACATCAAAGATCAAGTCCCATAATTAAATTTCAAACTACAGTGAACTATAAATAATTTTCTGATCTCAGGGGTTAGAACTGGGATCTTATGTCAACAGAATACTTCAGGGGCATATATCAATCCACAGTATTTCCAAGCCAAAACAAATGCAAAAGATCTATCTTCACACATAGTAGTGTGTTTAAAAATGTCGGAAATGTCAACCGCTTACATACTTTCATATTATCCCTAATTAATACAAATTGCATTTAATTTCACATTTAGTAAAACATATTGCTGCCCAAAATAAGGACTATAATTTTTATCAGCAATTATTATTACTGATGTATCAACACAATTATTTAAATTCAATGTATATAGAGGCAGAATCCATGCAAGCATTTACAGTTTTTGTTTCCTCTGTGTTTCTTCCCTAATTTTTGTGGCTTGGAGCTCCTCCAGATGCTGTCTCTGACTTTGTGGTTTTGTATTTGAGATCCCATCTCCTGATTCACAGCATTCCTTGACTGACAAGCAGATTCAGATATGAAAACAAACAGTTACCTGTGTATAATCTGTGCCTGACAGCTGCACTGCTAAGTTTCCCCTTTGGGGTGAACCTACTGTTTCAGATTTGACTCATTTCTTGGGTCTCTGTCACTGTATTTACTAAGCTGTTCAGTAACTGGTGACACATGTGATCTCCACACTGCAAGCTGCTCTTCAGACTCACAGGATTTTTCTCTAGTCCCTCCCTCTTCATAAACGAAATTATTTTAAAAGAACATTGGGTTTTTTATTTCCAAACTGATGTGCCTCCTAATTGAATGCAGAACACTTTCAAGCTATTTTCTACTAGAGGCCCATTTTTTTCCTGATTTTAATGCATAATATAATACCTTCATTGGAAGATTAAAATTGTTTTACTAGAAGTAAAACCCGTTATTATACGCTTTTTTAGTGGTTTTGTGTTGTATAATGTAGGGTGAATTATGTAAAACATACTGAACAGGATACTCTACAAGCTGCTACTTGCATGCTGCAAACAATCACATTTTCACTGATAGACTGGGACTTAGCATCTTAAAATTCCTGTGTAAATCAAGTGCATTTTAAGTATTGAGTTTGATTATTTAATCAGACAACTTGCATTTTGCCCTGGCTAATTTGGAAGGCTGATAATATTTTACTCATAAAGTAATTGTGCACCTGTTGTGATAGAAACCTGTTCAAACAAATCTTAATAGACATGAAGATTCATTCCCAACATGAGTGTGTTAGCCTCTCATTACTGCAATCTATGGGGCAGCAAATTTTAAGCAGCTTTAGAACAGGTCTCAGCTTAATCTTGAATAACTCTTCAAGAAATTTATAACAATACATCTAATATTAAACTTTGTCAAAATATATCAATACAGACTAAGGTAAATATTAGGATATATGGGTTAAACTAACAGCAATTTAAAAAAAAGTAAGAAAGATATGTTCATAATAACATGATTTCAGTGTGAGAGCTAATGACAAAGATCCAGTTTTGATCAAGCTGCCTGGCTATAAATCTATTAATATTATTATCACAGAGAGTAATGCCTACAATGAATTCATAGGATCAGGGCAGGCTACATCCTTCAGAGATTTGCTTTCCTCAGTTCAGACAAATTTCTGTGGAAATTATTTCAATTTATCTTTCTATTTTCTTTAAAATTCATATACTGGTATTAATTGATTGATGTGACTTCATCTTTATAGTGATTTTGAAAATTTTCTCTATTGGCAAATCATGCCAAAACAAAAAAAAAAATTGTTGGGATGGAAAATAGATGAATTATTTACTTTAATCCACCATAAATATTCGAGGGAGGAACAGAAGGGACATAGCGAATTGATAACTATTCAGATTGGAGCAAGGGGGTCATGATTAGCCTGAAATCGCTTTCATGTTGGCAGGAGGAGGCAAAAACAAGGAAAATGAGCCCAGTTTGGCTAGATTTGCCCTTTGGCAGAAAACTGTCAGATGACATTGGTCAGATCCTAAGTGAGGTGACACAGTTAAACAAATCAAGATATCTTGAAAAAAACACTGATAATTAACCTCCTCTGAAAGGTCAACTTGTTTAGAGGGGACAAGGACAACCCTTCTTGTATTTCTTCTTCTATTCCTCATTGAGCTTAGGCTTTTGAGGCAGTGTCTGTGTCAGGTTGCACGTTAGGTTCTTGCTATTATCAGTTGCAAGGGAGTTACTAAATGTGCTCCTACTTCATTTTTCCTCAATACTAATGCTATGTGCCTTGAGTCTTACAGATGACATTTCTGACTTGCCTCAATTTGTTAAGTTCCCAGTACGTATCTCTTAAGAAAAGAAAAAGAATCTGATCTCTGGTATCATCAGGATAGCCTCATTACCACACAATATCCACACATCAGGATCCCACTTCAAGACACAACTTTCTGTTCAGAAACAGTTTAAAACCAACAGAAAGTGAAAAGGATTGCCACAAAGGTTCTTGTTATTCACTGCCAAAGTTTGATATTGCTCAGAAAGTGGTATTTTATGCAAGGGGTTTCTCTCCCAGTTAGCTGCAGAGAAGGCTGAGGAGAGTGGTCAAAGTGCTGAATAGCTTTCATATAAAGAATAAATAAACATATTTTTATTTTTCAACCTAGAAAAGTGACAGAGCATAGTGCAACAGAGAAGATGTGCAGAGAACAGTTCACTCTAAGAATATCCATTCTAAGATCTAGGGGCACCTGCAAGGTACTAGGTGCAAATATACACCATATTGCTAACTGCTGAGCTTATCCCCGCAGACTTTGCAGCTGTCTGTTAAAGGGTTCAAAAGTGATTGGACATGTTCATAGATGATAATTCTATCAAGGGTCATTAAACCTGAATTACCACCTCTGAATCAAGCAACCCATTAATCATATTTGTGGGAAATTGGAAGAGTATGCTGAGGAAATACTGGTGTATGTTTGCCCTTTCCTTACACCCTTCCACAGGTTGAACAGTGTCCAGGGACAGAATGCTGTTCCTGTGTTCTTTATATAGCACTTAAAGTTCCCTGAATATGAAACACCAATAACAAAGGACTGATAGAAGTAGATCTGGAGGTTTCCACAACATCCAAATTGACCAGAAAATTTCAGTCCTTTCCATACTGTGCCTATATGTATTTTTCTAGATTTTGTTAGAAATTGACTTTGTAACAAAAAACAACAAAAACTCAAAAGCACCAAAGCATAATGGAATACAAGAAATGGAGTTTCCACTTTTTTTTAGCAGTGCAAACTCCTACATAAACACGTAATTTTCCATAAGAGGTTGTATATTTGTCTTCAGTAGGAGTTTTATTTTACTAAAGGGAAGAAACTTCATTGGTAACTAAGCTGGGCCCGAAGGGAAAAATAAAATTTGCCACTGACATCCACTTTCAGAGGAGAAGGTGCTAAGATCCAAGTAGTGATACATTCTTCCCTTTCTAGTAGTAAGCCTTTCTACTGCACTTAAAGGCTCTGTATTTATTACAGAAAGCCATGACTGATATACTGAAAAAAAAAAAATATATATACATACATATATACATACATACATATATATACATATATATATATATATATATATATATATATATACACACACCACCAAAACAACCTCCCAACAGAGAAAAATGCTATTTTGTGGAAAAAGTGGAGAACAGACTTGTAACTTTTAGTTTATAGGCAACCTTTTTTCTGCTAAAAAAATTAGATGGCAGTTGAAAATAAACACATTTTAATACCGCACATTTTCTTGTCACTAATTGTAAAAATAAAGAATGGATTACATTCCAGAAGGCAGTCTGTTGTAATGTGCAAAAGAAATGTATTGATGTTTCAGTTCCTTATTATTAGCATCATTATCCATCTTGTTGCTTTTTCCCATGAACCGTTGATACTATTTCTTACTACATTATTTGGAACACATTTCACAAAACCCTGAATATGAGTGGGCTGTCATATTTATTTCAGTGTAGTACAGAGTTCATACGTTGACCTCTGAATAGTTAAGCTTAGAAATATACACTGATAAGGTAAAAAACATATAGATTTCTGTGACTGTGGTAAGTAAAAAAATCACTGGGTGCCTGGAACTAAAGGCCATACATCCTGCTTGATGTTTTTTATAAAATATATTCAACAATATGGAAAACTTGATTTATGTGAAAGGTTGATTACAGTGTAATTTATAGTTCTGGAGTTTTAAGAACTAGAAATGGTAATAGTCATTAACTTTCAACATTAGAAGTATGCATGATTGTGAGAGGTGCCACTGAAATACAACCCTCTCACCAAAAGACTAGAGCAACAAAAATGCTTGGCTTTTTTTAATGTGATAAACACAGCTTCAATCCTGCCAAGACTTATATGTACATAATTTAAACACTAGCACTATGTACAGTGAGCAGTCCAATCTCTTCCACAGAACTATTCTCTGTCTGTACAACTGGGCGTTTGTCTGTTTAAATCCAGAATCTGAAGAAATATATTTCATATTAAAAAAATAAGTCAAGAAGACATAAGAAAATATAGTTGAATATGTTTTACACCAGTGATTAGTCTAATTGTGCTGGTATCTTTACCATAACAGATACAATGGGGCTTGGTAAGCTTAACCAAAATATTTTTATTTTTGGAATTCATTACCTTCTTCAAGCAAATTCGACTAAATGGCATGCAAACATTAACTGTTGAACGTTCTTATGAAATATTCAGGCATTCAAATGTCTTAATTTAGCAGGTCAGGTTAGACCTGGAAGCACAGCCCTTGAACCACGTTACACAAAGTGCTGGTGGCTGGAGCAATGGCAAAACAAAAGCACTGCTCTGATTTGGAGAGCTGCGGCACAAAGCTGAATATATCACTTCATTGGATCATGGCAATAAATTCATTATGAGAAACCTTTACTGCCTGTGGTATATTCCTAGTCAGGACCAATTTCTTGAGGATTTGGGTGTTGGGGTTCTGGGCTATGCTGTTTTGTTGAATGTTTTCATTGGTTTCACTAATTGGAACCAGTTGATTCTTTTTCCTGTGTATTGATTTTTTAAATCCTAGCAGTTAACAACGATTCTAATGTATCATAACACTTTAGACCTTAATCATATAGTGGGGCTTCTGCTTGTAGCTTTTGTTTGAGTTTTAATTAAGAAGACCCTGTGTCTCAAAGCCTGAGCTGGGTTTTTAATTGCTAGTATGTATATCACACAGACTTCAAAAGAAATAAAATATGTTTATAACAGAGAGCACAAAAGAGAGCTTTGAAATGTCTATAGCCATACAAAGTGACATAATTAAAAACCTCTGAGTGCCTCTGTGATATAAGGCTTATATATATTTATTTATACATATTTATGAGGCAGACTGTTACATACCCTTAGACTTCATGAGAAAGAATTTTCAGCAATTATACTGAAAAATAATTACTACAAATTCAGACTACAGTGTTGATCAGGGCTAAAGGAAAACAGATTTATTTTCCTCAAAATGGACTTCAGATTTGATATAGTGCCACAAGAAACACCTGAAAGCTTATCTGTGAAGACAAATTTTATAAAATAGAAGCAAAAATAACATTTTAAAATGTTTTGTAAATAATGTATGGTTTTTAAAAAATTAATTCACTGTAAAAACCACAACTTTCTCAAAGATTCATTCATGCACAACTCCTTTCAAGACTATTCCTGAAATGGAGAGTGTTAAATTACTGGATTGAAACAGTTGTGCTTCACAGTCCTCTTGCAGTCATTAATACACACAAAAATGCTCCTAGAAAACACCTCCTTGTGTCTCTCCTGTTCCCATACCAGGGAAAAACATCCTTTCCAAAACTGTGGGTATCTTACAAGATAACTATCAAGTGGGTGAAGTAGCTCCATTATACTACATTCAATTTTTCCTAGGAAGCAGGAATTCTGCCTCCCACCTACCAAAATACTTTGAGGCCATAAGGTGCACATATCACACAAAACCGGGGGTTTAGACTCTCATTACTAAAGCAGCAAATATAAAAGGAGACGGGATAAGCATGGGAAGCATAATAGAAACAGCCTTGGATAAAGCCATGGACATCAATCACTCACCTCCCCAAAATAGAGTCTACTGTACAAAGACAGCATGTGACATTCAGGACACAATGCCTATAAATATAGAGAGTTCCAGTTGTAAACACCACCAATAGAAGGCAGAGGACTAACCTGCAGCACAGGAGCTGCTGACCCAGGAGTCACTCTCCTCTAAGGCTGCTAGACCAATTCTGACCCTTTCACGATAACATCATTGCTTAAGTTACTTAAAGACTGACCTTTCTTATTTGATCTTCAAAGACTCTGCATGCTGAGAAAGACCATTGAGGGCTATTTCAGTAGGACAACTGCCTGATGCATGCAAGACCGTGCTATTCCAGAGATTTATATTTGGAACAGAAACAGAAAACTTGAAACAGACTCTGTATAGTGATAAATGATGCTACTCTGCCTAGCTGTGGCTGCTGAAGAAAAACTAGATAACCCAGCAACAGAAATACATGCAGTGAGGGAGGGTGAGGACAGAGCTCTGTGCACCCAAATATCTGGAAATAAAGAAAAGAGCCCTGCCCCACTTTGTTTATTCAAATATGTAATAACAACAATTAGAATAAAAAGTATTTCCTGATCCTGATTTTTATACAAAAGAAATAAATACTGCAAAAGCCAGATGTAAGCCTAACAAATTGCTTGTATATCTTAAATAAATCTATTTGCATGCACACCCTGGCAAATGGGATACAATCAAACTATTTTCACGGACAGCTCTGGGGGTTTTTTTCCAGGTGAGCAAGGCATTTAACTCAGGTCAACTGCTTCAGAGACATTTGAAAACTTGACCTATGTGTTTCATTTATAAACATATCAAATGAACAAGCAGACTTATTTAACCACTGGAATTTGGCTACAAAGCATTCTGCCAGATTCTCCTCAGATTCATGCAACCTCCCTGAACTCAATGGCTTGTTTGGCTGGAATTCAAGGAAGATTCTGGACCATTATCAATAAGTGAAATCCTAATAAAGAAACTCAGAAAAAGTGATTTTACAAGTGAGGCACACTATGCAAGAGTAATTGTGAACAGGAACAATCCCACGCCGAGAAAAAATGAATTATTCACTTTTTGTTACTTTTGTATTGCCCTCTATTGTCTAAATTAATAGATATAGTTTATAATTATATCTTGATTAACGCTATTGTGTTCTAAATATAGAAGGTAAAGCAAGAAAATACCGTTTTTATTTGTTCCTCTCAGCCAATTATCTTTTCTTCTTGTCTGTGTGCTTCCCAAACATGAATAGAAACAGTTTGTGTCAGTGGTACATTTTTTTTTCCTGCTTTCATCCTTTTTCTGGCACTGATTCTTAGTGAACTGCCTTCCCACAACCAAGATGCTAGTCTTTCACTGAAGGGGGAGGGCTGTGGTTGTGCAGACACCGAGGAAGAATATGTGCTCAGGTTATCCTTAGTGAGAACAACGCCTTCTCTCTAAAATAAACAACTCCAGTAACAGTCAGTGCAAAGAGCAGCTCCTCAGAGGACCACACCTTCCTTTCTTATATTCAACTTTTTTTTTTCCCTCTAATGAACTCATTGATTTATTTTTACCACATAACTTCATGTCTCTAAGTTAGACTCTCTGTAATATGAGCAGAAATTCTGCACAAGTTCAATTCAATAAAATTATTTAGAATCTAACGGAAATTGAGGAAAATTGTATTTGACCTCCCAAAGACAACAGATTTTCAAATGTAGTTCTTTCAGATCCCAGAATGCCCTACCAATTATTTTGCTGGAAATTCATTTATCACCATGAAAATTAACTTCATGATTGTGGAATCTACCACCTTGTACAACAAAAGGATTTATTTTAAAGTGTGCTTTCCCCAATTCGTTTTGTTCACTTCATGTAATCAGGTTTTCATGCTGCCATGTGCTAGATTGTTATTTGTCTGTGGATTTTTTTTTTCCTTTCTGAGATGATTTAAGGTACACAAATGCTGATAGGAGTTAATAGCAGACTATTGGGTTAATAGTGGTTTTATTGGCTCAGAGGTAACCAGCCTGGAGACAGTGATTAGGTCATGGGTTTGGGAGCCCAAAGTATTCCAACTTCAGACCTGTTCCTACACCAGGAACAGGTGTGTATGCTATGTAATCCTGCACCTAGTTTTCTTTTCCTATAAAACGACAGTAATGCCTTTGTCAAGAGGTCTGAAGTGTAAAACACAACATAATAGCAACCATTTTTTGTCTTCCATGTTGGTTCTATTTTTAAAAAATTAAATGCATCACATCTTGCTGGAAGCCAACAAGCAGCATGGATGAATATTGCAGATGTTATGACAACTTAAGGACAGGTTACACAGGAAATGGGCTGTGGAAACTGAGGGACTAGCAACACATAAATCTGCTGAGCCTAATCTGAGGATCCTTTTTACGCACTTAATGGATTATTCCCCTGGAAAAGGTAGTTGAGAATTCTTCCAAATCTGAGTGAGATTGCTTTGTAGGGAGATGAGAAAAGGATGAGAGGCAAGAGCTCTACCCACTCACTCTGCAGAGAGCATATATGCTAAGAAAATAGGAGGAACAATGTAAATCCAGAAAAACAAACATTTCTTTTTCAATAAATGAGATGTCATTAGAAAGCATTTTGTGCCATATAAAAGAATAAAGAACATTATTCTGCATTGTTAGAGATGCCACCTCTTTTAAATTTGATTCGCTAATAGCATTCAAGTAGTTTCTATTTAAAGACTAAGTAGCTATATTTTGCAATTAATAGACAATAATAATTCAACTAGCATTCAATGTTTTCCACAGTATTAAGAGACAATATGGCTTTAAATAGATTGTGATTTCAAGACATAATTTTTTTGGATTTTATTGCAGTCAATTTTAACATGATCCTGCAAAATTGTATGCTATATTTCTATCACTGATATTACTATGGGATTTCTTACCCACCTAACATATATGCATTGTCATAATTCTACCAGAAAAATCAGGAGAATCCAACAGATTTTTGGTCCTGAAGGAACCAATTATAACTTACTTATTAAAAAGAGCCAATCTTTCATCTACTTGTATAATAAAAATAAAAATTGGAACTGACCTGAATTTCCCCAGTGGAAATTTAAATCCCTAAGCATCAATTTTCATCAAATAGAAAATATATATATATATATATATATATATATATATATATATATATTTATTTATTTTACAGAAAAGTTTTATTAACATGATGAACACGAATTTTTGTTTCCACACCTTTTTAGTTGCAGTTTAACAAAACTATACAAATGAAGAGAAATAAATCTTGGGTACTTTGTGTACTACTCAAACATGCTTTATGACCACTTCACACAGCACAAAAAAAGCACATGTTAAATTTGTTGCTTAATCAATAACACTGAATTTCTTCTGACTAAGAAAATGCTTGGAAGAATTAATGGGTGAGGAAAAACACTTCAAGTTTTCTACCTACTACTTAATTGTCAAGAAATTTTCACTTTTCCTAGGATTCTGGCTCAAGAAATAATGAGAATACTGCAAATTATTGCCCACATATACAACAAATTTTGCACTGATTTCAGTAAGTCCCAAATTGTATCCAGACCTGCTCTTTCTCTGCATAATGGGATTAATACAAACATTTTTTTTTTCAATTTTCAATCAAAGATTTAAAATAGCAATGGCACAATTACCACCCTTTATAATCGGAAAGCTATTTATACACACAGTTTGTGCAACTGGGAAGAAGCAGTACCAAGTACTGGTAAGTCTGCATTTCTTCTTCTTCCTCTGCTCAGAGATATATGGCTGATGTCAGTGAACTAATGTTACTAACCTGGTGTTTTGTGATAACATCCCTGATACTGCCTATAACTGATTGTGACATACTCCATTTTTTTTTTTTGCACACTCATCAGTCATTTCAAAGATAAGCATTAAAAACCACAGTGAGTTGCCTGGAAAGAATGGCACCATCTAGTCATGACAGCTATTTCTATTATTTTTTTCTGAAATTTCAAAAATCCTCAATCTCTTTCTTAAAATATATGCAACCATTTAAAATTTGATCTAGTGGGATACCTTTAATTTCTCCAAGGAGATCACTTGTGTTTAATTTTTCCATCTTCTCCTTCCAGTCTTTAGAAAGTAGCTTTTCCATACAGGAGGAATCTATTAAAAAGAAAAGAAAAGAAAAGAATTATGAAGCATAGTCCTACAGGAAAACAGGTGCCACCTTCATTTTAAGACTGTTCTCCCAGTACCATTTGAATCACAGCATAGAAAGGAAATGAACTTGCAGCCAAACATAGTTCTTATTTAACTGCATTTTAAATCCAAAGTAATTCCCCTGGGGTTAATGGAGTTACTATGGATTTAACAAGGGTCTAATTGAAAGGAAAACTTCGTTGAGGATTTATGCGTGCTAACTGCCAATTTACATGCATAGATTGCCAATGTATATACGAATTCTGTCTTTTTCATTTGAGAATGATTGTACACTCGAAATTATACATGAAGATTTAGTAGCTTTTTTTGGAAATTTGGCACACAGTGACATCTGAAACCCATTTTTATACCCATGTCAATGCAAAAGTTATTCATATAATGTCTCCATGGAATTCATGAAAGCACTCTACATATTCGATGTTCACAGTATCAGAAATTTTCTCAGTACACTATAAACAACACGCAATGATTAGAAGATAGGCTTTCGTCATGTCAACTTCAGAATGCATTTCAAGGCTTTGCCCCAGCCTGGGAGGCCTTCTGAAGGCAAAACTGTCACTGAAGTCATTACACTTTGGAGAAAGTAAAAGATTGGTCCTAGTAAGCTTCCTGTGATAAGACCCTAAACCCACTACAAAATTTTATATTGAGCCTAACAGACTCCAATAAATTCTAGATGTTTTTTTCAGTTCCTAAATTAAACTAATTGGCTCTGATGTCTAAATTATAGATAAACTTGCAGATACCTAGAAAAGGTGATTTTTAAGATAGAAATTCTTATGAAGGGAGCCTACAAGACTGCAAATTCTCCTGCAGGGGGCCTACAGGAAAGATGGAGAGAGACTATTTACAAGAGAATGTAGTGGCAGCTCAAGGAGAATGGCTTCAAACTGAAAAAGAGTAGGTTTAGAGTTTATATTAGGAGAAAATTCTTTACTGTGAGGGTGGTAAGGCACTGGCACAGGTTGCCCGGAGAAGCTGTGGGTGCCCCATCCCTGGCAGTGCTCAAGGCCAGGCTGGATGGGGCTCTGAGCAGCCTGCTCTAGTGGAAGGCATCCCTGCCCATGACAGGGGAGTTGGAATAAAATGATCTTTAAGGTCCCTTCCAACCCAGGCCATTCTGTGATTCTGTGGTTGATGTGATGTGGGTTTTTATGACTTTTAAGAAGCACAGTTCGGATTTCTAAACAATTATCAAGAAAACTTCACAAACAACTCAACACTTATTTTTCCTTCCCAGTTAGCAATAATAAAATCTTTATTAAAATTTGTGTGCTGGCTTTCACTTGTAGGCACTCACCAACAACGTCTGTGTTAAACTCCTTGGAAACCCTTAGGGCAAGTTTGCAAAATATCAAAACCTACATGTATCTCTGTTCCCAAACCAAATTGTAGCAAAGGGCTTTGTTGTAAGACCATGATGATGTGTGAGTGCTGAGCCCCGTGTTCCTTGGGAAACAGCCACACCCTTCTCCTCCTAGAAACTCTAATAGCAAGGGGCCACTTGTTTGAGATGACCAATTGGCGCAAAGCTTTCTAAGTAGCTAATAATATTCCAAATTTTAATTATTTTTGTACCGGTCCTACTCCAGTCACCAATTAACAGTGAGTTGTACGAGAAGGCAAAAAAAATTAAGATCAAATCACAGCTGAAATTTCATTTCAGTAGTCCCAGCACAAGCACTGACACATGTGAAAGCAAAAGCAAATTGCCCAGATTTAAGAATGGCAACACAGATAATATCATTGCAACGGGTAACAGTTTGTTCCACTTCAGACGATTCCAAAAATACTCAGAGGGAGGAGAGACATTCAAGGAGGTCACAAAAGGAGGAGTTAAAGATTTAGGGAGAAGTTCAAGGAAGAGAATAGTCATACGACCAATCATAATTTAGGGTACAAATCATTTCAGCCTAAAAATTCATTAGTATAACTCATTTGACATAAACAAACAAACAAAAACCCCTAACAAAACAAAAACTGATTGAAAGCAAACCAAACTGTAACTACCAAGAGATCAAAGATCAGGTTTTAATTGCAACATGTTTTCACCATGCAAGCCTCCATGGAAAGACAACACAGCTCATAAATATTTTTGAAGTAATATTTCAGCAGAAAAGCTAATTTATTTACTAATTATATCTTTCTATGAAAGAGACAAAATTAAGGAGCTGTAAGTTGCAATAGGCAGTGTTAAAATACTAGTTATATAATAACAATTTACTTTTAACAATAACAGGCACTTATTACTTTTATGAGTTCTGGCTTGATAATAGGAGAATCAAGAAATAACCATCAATTATCAATAGAACATTATAATTTGTCCTTTTTTGTGATATCATGATTAGTTTAAAAATAGGTTTCTGTGTTTCTCCCCTGCCAAAATTTCAGACCCCTCATCCCTGAAAAAAAAAGCACTAGAATTTTATTTTGATGTTTGCTATAGGTTATGTATTCTACTGCTTTTAAAGATGCTTTCCTCAATTCACACAAAGAAAACAAATAGTTCAATAAAAAAGGAAAAAAAAAAGAAATAACTAGCATAGTACTGAAATTGATAAAATACTTTTCTCAAAAGCACTTGTTTTATTTTTTGTCTCACTGTTCCTAAGAACACCCATGCTTATCTGTAGTGTTCTTATATTATGTAAGGACAAAAAATATATTTCTAAAGACAGACTGGGAAAGAGCTAGATTGGAAAACAGGTCTATTTGTGTGCCTTTTTGATATAATCACATTGCTAGTTAGAATTTTTCTCTACAAATGACTGAAAAATTCCTTAAGAAAGAGTTCTTTTAACACCCCTAGCTCATTCCAATTCTGTGTTCTGGATCTGACCACACAATTTATAGCTCCTGTATTTTGCTATTGAGAAGATTACAAAAATGATTACACAATGACCCTTTTAATAAACTTTTTTATACTATTGTAAAAGTGGCATTATGAAAATCCTGTATATTTTCAAGTACCATGTTTATTCTGCATAATTTTTCAAATTTAAAATAATGATATGTGGTTAAAGCCCTGTGGAGGTCCTCCACATTAGACCCAAAACTAAATATAAAGACTTATACTTGAAAGGCATGACTCCCTTCAAGTTCTGTATTCCATGTTCACAAACACACATTTCAAAAAGGTTTGTGAATCAGAAAGGGATTTTTCTCCTTTCTGTACTGAAAAGTAATTTTTACAGATATATAAAATCTACAGAGATATCTTCTGACATCAGTAAAATGTCTTCATCCATATTGATTCATTTTCTGATTTGATTCATTATAGAAACAAAACATCGACTTGGATTCCAGCACTGAGCAGTGAAGAAAGGAGCCCGAATTCACATCTGCACTGCATCACTCTCCCTGCACTGCTCCAGCACCATTCCAAAACCTTGTGGATCCCGACATTTTCAAAATTCAGGGATATTCTTGCTAAAGACAATTATAAAAGAAGCAATGAAAGAAATTAGCATTTATACATTTTTAGCTCTTCTCACTGACTTTATAAACCAGTCAGGCTTATGCCGCACAGTAGCATATTTTCTACTGGCACATGTAAGATCAAACTCGTGAAGTTGCACTGGAGCAATTTATTCTATTAAAAAACACACAGCTTCTCTTCCTTTATATTCTTCCCTTGTGAAGGAAAAGATTTCCTTCAAGGACAGCAAACAGGTTAAGTATAATTATGATGACTAAATTAAATCTTTGAGTATTATTTAATATCACGGTTTGTTACATACTTAGTTAGCAATTTTAATTGTAAACTAAAGGAGTTTAAAGTACTGTGAGAATCTTGTTAGACATGACAGTTTTGCAAAGGTGAATGAGAAGAGGATGTTAAAAGATATATATAATCAGGGGAAAAAAAAGCTGAGGGGGAAAAAACCCTAGGTGTTAGATGAAAAGGATCTCTTCACAATGACAAAGCATCGATGAAAAGAATTAACATTTGTCCGTTGGGTAATCAATCAGTCATGGAATGGATGGAATCCAGCTCTTTGTTGCACAGCCGGTGATGAAGAGTGAGCATGTTAGCTATCACAGCCAAGCTCTCAAGTTCTTCTGACTGAATGAAAGTCATCTTGTTTGAATCAGGACTAGCTTTTGCCTCTTGTCTTATCCTTATTCTCCCCCTTTTTCAGTTCTGGGTTTCTTTCCTTTTAATTTCACGTATACATTCTTCAACAAGTTACTCACCCCAGCTATAGCTTATATGAATACTGTATGACCTGACAGTGGCCTGCACCTATCCTCATTGATTTTGGGGGGTGGTTGCTTTTTTTTGTTAATCCTCTTAATTCACTAAAGTGGCCTTCTATTACTTTCTTTGAAACACAGATTTAAAAAAAAAAAAAAAAAAAAAAAAAAAGGAAGACGTTCATGCCATGTGTGACTTTTTGTTTTTTTATGGTAAAGTCATACATAAAAGAAAACCTAAATGTGAGAGTGCAGCAGCAAAACTTCAAAGCACTGGCTGTCAGACATTATTATTTCAAATCAGCTTTGACTTTTTGAGACTTAATAAAATGCTATAGTGCAGACTGGCATATTTATAACACCTATACCAGTGATCAACTGAACTGTCTTATTCTTTTTACTGTGCAGTACCTTGTTATTTCTTTTATAATAAGCTTCCCTCAAAACATGCTGTAACAATACTGCAAACTGATAATTATTAATGATATGAGTTCTGAAACATGGCTTGTTTTGCATACAATTCTTTTTGAATCCACACATTACTTTGTGACAGAAGACAAAAGCACATTGATTTATTAATAATGATTGCAAATGCACAGCAAGTTCATAAACAATACGGAAATATAATTCAATCAAAGGTATAGAGGTATAGGTGACATATTTCTACATGCATTTGAATTGTTACATCTCAAGGAAAGAGGCACTGAGAAAGACAAGGGAGAGGATTTAGCAGATAAATCAGACATGCTGCAAGAGAAATTTCTCTAAAACATGATCATATCCACAGTATGAGGAGGAGGATGAAGTTATTGTCTGCATTTTAGAAGAATGATACTACAGAACTAAAGGCACCTTTGTCTTTATTTCAGGGCTAAGTCTATAGTTATATCCCATTATAATTTAATAGATATTGTTAAACATAAAAATATGACATTTGAGCAGAGTTTGGGGACTAAATATCAATTTGCCAGTTCCTTCATCTCTAGTGTTCTATATTTCCCAAGCTACTTTCATTACATTTTTTTTTTTTTGCCTTCAGCTCCATGGGAGAAAAGGTGTCCTTTGGACCAGCCTTTGTCAAATGACTTCACATGCCTCATTCAAGTCTGCATAAGAAAAACAGCACAAGTGGAATTAGCCTGTCAGTATCTATGAAATATTTGTTTGAGAATAAATATTGTGTGGGGTTTTTTCTTTGAAAAAATGTTAAATAAGATTATGAACTCCTTGTGACAGACATTTGTGTGCTTACTAGGCCTATTGCACTTGATTCCTTCTACAGAAGAGCTGCTTTTTCCCCCAAAACCAGCTAAGCTGCAAATTAACATTACAGTCACTAACATTTTTGGCCTGCATCTTCTTGCACCTTTGCACATCTCACCCCATGCTTCAAGCGCAAATATGTTTTTTTCAAGTGGGTGAAACTAAGGACATGACACCTAAAATAATAACGTAATACATCACAGATCTAAAAGAAGACTTGTTTCAATAATCTTCACAGAATACTAAATCCTCTTCTGAATTGAAAAATCTAAATGAAATATTTCTGAATAACAGTCAAGCAGAATTTAGATTTACTCTAGTCAATCTTTGTTACTTACAATTAAACTAAAACAGCAGGTCCATTGTTGCTATTATTAGATCCAGTCATTAAAATGGTGAAATATTCAGAAAATTGAGTATGTTTTTTTAAAAACTGTGATGAGTTTTAATATACGTGTGTTGGGATCTTTAGTTAACAGATCCCTCTCCAAGTACATGGCAACAGCTTGCTTATGTGTCTTTTGTGAGTTCACTGCCAATCAGATTACCTTGAGGTAAAGAACTACCTAGTATAGAATGAAATTATAAAAATATTTCCTCATTTTCATGCTTGATGTTATGTATTTTAGAATTATACGCAAACTCTAACATTTCTTTATCAAAGAGAAAAGCAAAAGGTTAATTTAATTCACTTTGAAAGAACACAATTTTATACTCTTCTAACAATTCAAAATTAAATTAAGGACTTCATGTTTTCATTCACTACTTGAAAAATAAAATGCAGTTTAACCATGACTATTAGAAATTTAACTGCTGGATAGTATATCTATTCTGTTTTAATCCAAAGATGTAACATTTGTGTAACATTACTAAAATAGATCTTTTTTTTGTTGCCATAGTTCCTTTTTTTCTTCTTTCAAAAACAAATTATCCTTTTCTGTCTCAATAAACTTTAAATAAAAGAAAAGGATTCAGCAACAATACAAAACTAATCAAAAATCAGCCTGAAGGCTTAACATCCATATTTGCAATATACTGCCACTGCCTCTTGCTCATAAGCAGCTTGGCTTCAATCTTGCTGTCAGTGGAGCAGCAGGTCAGGGGAATCTCATCCCTCTCAATTTCTGTGCCATTCTTGTACCATAATTAATTGCCATGGTCTAACAGAAAATTAAAATATAAGGTGTTTCAATGCATTGTTAGCCAGTGAACTGATCTCTTTGGCCAACTTCTCAAGAATTTCTTGATTTAATAAGCTCTCCAAATGCAAGTTTTTGGAAAGTAAAAAATACCACAAAAATGACCAACATGACATTTAGGACAGGAAAAGATGCTAATTGCTTTAGCTTTTTTTAATTGCAAACTACAAATAAAATAAAATCTTTCCTAAATTCTATATCTTGCTTGGGATATTAAGGAGACAAATAATCATGGCCAGTCACTTACTCCCTCCTCTCATATTCTCTTTCCTACCAAATTGTTTGATAGGAAGTTAAAAAAAAAAAAAGAGAGAGAGAAAAAAAAGAATAAAACCCCAAACAAACCCAACCAAACAAAAACAAAAGAAAAAGGCAAAGAACACTTCCTAAATACAGTTTTAAACTGCAAAAGGCAATCAGCTCACAGTGGATGCTTTCTTGCAAGAGCAATGATGGAAATGCAGCTGAGATCTGACTACTAAACACATCATTTTGTTTAGGACAGGGAACCAGGCAGATCTGCCACTTGCTGCACATTTTTTCATAGTGACAAGATTTCCACAATATGATAAAATTAGAACTGTAAGAGCTTGGAGAGGTCTCTTAACTTTTAATTAAAACTCTCCAAGATCACTAAAAATAATTAGGCATTAAAATGTTCTGGTTTTCCTCTGAATTCATTTGCACTACTTGAATGGTCTAGATCTTGCATGAAACAACTGACATTCTAAACAGAAACACTGGAATTTAGCTGGGGGTGATTTCCAGACCTGCTTTTTATGATGCGGCTAGTGGGAAAAACTGTAGAGTCTGAATTTCTACCAATCCTGCCTAAAATGGTTTGTTTCAACAGGAATTCTCGAGTGCAAAGAATTCTGCGCAGTGCAAAACTCCAGATAAAAAAGAAGTTTGAATTTCATGGAAAGAGCAGCCCGAGATACAGTCCTGACCTTTATTTTTATTTATTTATTAAAAAGCAGGACCTTTAACCTTGCAAATGTTTTTGCTCTCTTAAAATAACTCATACAATGCTATATGCCATACTATTTTTAGAAAAGCAACAAGAGAAAGCATGCTTTTCCCATACAGCAGGGCACTGATATAAACATCAACACAGATGCTCTGTGAGAGAGAGCTGGACTTCTCAAGCACTTGATCATTAAGGAATGCACCAACTGTTTTAGATAATCTCGTGCCAGCTCCAGTTCTGCTCCACACTCCCCTTTGGGAGTGGCAAATCTTGTTCTGCTCCTAATTTTTCATTTTGCTCACTCCTCCATTCTTTTTTTTTTTTTTCTTTTCCTCCTAGAACAGAGGGAAAAAGGCATTGTGTGCCAAGCAAGGCAAGACTAGAATGACTTCCCCAAACAGAGCAAAACTTTCAGACAATTAACCCTCCCCTCTTCTTTCAGATAAATTACTAAGTATAAAATGCAATCTGTTTCCTTTGTTTACTCAATATGAACAATTTGTAAATGACTCAAGGATGAAATTCAGAAAATGTTGTGCTAAATTAGAACCATTATAAACATGCTAATGACTGCTCAACTAAAACATGCAGGATCAGTGTGAAGAAATATATTTAGTTCCTGTGGAATACAGTTGTATTGCCTCAGAACTATTTGGTCACTTAATTGTATATGATTACTTCAGGAAAATGTTAATTTCATGAACACTGCACTAGACAATACACTCTGTATGTTAAAAGAAGCTTTCTCAAGTGTCAGTGTAATTGCTTGGATGCAATGTTTTGGCATATTAGTACAAGAGAAATATATTTTAAGTCTATTAAAATTATATGTACATTTCATTCCTCCACTTAAAATCTCCATTCCATGATAAGCTATATTTTACTGTTAGATTGGCTGTATTCACTGAAGTTATTCCCTTATTTGCATTACAATGATAGGATACAGTATATTACATGCATTCACCTATTCTCTAAGTATCTGCACCTCTATTTATTTTCCAAGTGAACATATAATATGAGCAAGAGAAATTTGCTTTAGGCTTTAAACAACAGCAATCAGGGATAGGTAGGAAAAGGGGAGCACAATTTGCTTGCAATCCCTGGTTAAAAGACAATATAAACTGATATGAAAAAGGAGAATGATACATTTATTTTCCTGTCTCTTGCTATGTACATCCTAGCAAAGCAATGAAATCAATAGGATTTGCAATATTTGTTATTTTGCGAAAGGAGAACGTTGTGCTGATGGAAGCAGATCTCAATTTTCATTATTTTCCTTGCCTCCACAACCTCACATCTTTCGAATAGCTCTAGATTTTCTTTTTTTTTTTCCCCAGTGGAAAAGAACAGACTGAGCCAATATCTTAGCTAGAATTCATCAGCACAGCTCCATCACAGCCTACTTAGTCTTCGATAGATTTGAAATTTCTCCCAATATTTGGCCTCATTATTCTTTCTCATAATCTCATACCTCTGTACCTTGTTACAGCCTTTTTATAACCCTAAACAATTCACTCTCATCTTTGGCATCCACTCTTCTCAAACACTTCTGAGTTGAAATGACATTCTTCTCCTTATTACTCAAATAAATATTAAGAGTGTAATATCTAAATGTTTCTTTGTTAAACTGCTCTGGAAAAAATCATGTACCATATATTTTTGGACATGGGGCATCTCTCTTTTAAAAATTAATTTCCCTAGTAGCCCAAGAAGTTGCAGATGGAATGCCAGCCTCTGTCCAGCTATGTACTAAACCCAGACATTTTACTCAGGACAGGGGGGCAGATTTTCTTTTCTCTTAACATTGCACAAATCTTCTTGCACCAAGCTGAAGCAAGCTGAGGGTCCCATCTCAACTCAAGAAATTCTCTGGCAGCACAAACAGACCTTTATACTATTGCTCCTTCTTCTATCAAGCGCAACGCCAACTAAGTACTGTATCTTTTAACCGGGTAGAAGTTCTATAAAATTAATATGAAAATACTAGATAAAGTTTTGAGGACCAAAAACATCTTAAACAAAAGGTAGTACAAAAAAAGAAAAGTGTGGCTGCTCCTTCACACCAGGTTAGTTTCATAGTATTGAGGGAATAGGAGTGAGGGGACTTCCTGAAAAGCAAGGAAAATCAGTTTCTATTAAACTGATTAATGTTCCTTGCAAAATTTGTGACACCAGATGACTTATGAACAAAACCTGAATGCTTCAAAAGACCTCTATTTTGTTCCCCCAAATCATGTTCTACTCATTACCCTAATAATGCAGTAATAAACATCTGTTTAATTATTTGAAGGCTTCTTAATATTGTGCATAAAAATCTCAGCTCGTACATAAAATATTCTGAAATTAAAACAATTGTATAACAAAAAGAATTTTTCATGAGAAATCCTTAAGCATTTTTGTATGTAAAAGTATAATACAAAGAAAGCAAAATAATGTGCTCTTGATTTGAAATTACTTCAAAAAAGGATGCAGAGGAATGAAAACAATAGCTAGAATCTCCTCTCTATTTACCATTTCTGAAGGTCTCTATGACACATGATGTCTTTTACAGTGCACTAAAATACACTGACAAAATCAGTTCTGTAGCCCCTTTTTTCCTACTAAAATTTTGACTTAAGCAAATGATGATATCCTATATAAACATAAATACAGATCAAGAAAGAATTGCCTGAGCTAATTCCAACAAAAAGAGCTTTAAAAGGTTTACAAATCTCACAAGCACTAGTTCTTGCCATAGACTTAAAGAACCATTTAGGTTGGAAAAGATCTCTAAGATGATGGAGTTCAAGCATTAACCTAGTACTGCCATAGATATATATTTCTGGAATAATAGCTGTGAAAAGATTTTAGAAAAGAAGGCACTAATATCTTCAAGAATAATATTTTCACATTTTCGTTTCCCTATGTACATAGAGGAGAAAATTAACCATCATTTTTATTCCTATAAAAGAACATTATTAATTTATTAAAGTCAAGTAACGGAAAGATATGGAAATCTTAGAATTAACGTTCCCCAGGAAATCCTAATTCAGCCCCTGTGTACATTATGATATATTCGTTAAATACCTTTTAAAATGTACACAGTTTTTGTATGCTATTCTTACTATATTCAGCATATGGGATAATCCCAGATGAAAGCAGAAAGTGGAACTGCAGAGCAAATGAGGCTGCTGCCCATGCAGTCATTGGCTATGTTTCATTGCAAAAGTTTAAACAACTAAATGAATGAGGGAGAGAACTGCAAAAGGAGAAATGATGGGTCGCAGTTGCATTTTCTGGGAGCTCAATTTAAAAAAACTTGGGGCTTTATTTGAGGAACTGCTGAACATTCACAGCTGCAGCTGTGTCAATGTAAAGTAAATGTAAAGATTGAGGCTATAATATATATAACTATATATAAACTGCTGCACTAAGTTAGGTCCCCTGGAAAAGAATCAGGGCCTCAGCACCTCAAGTTGAACAACCAAGAAATCAATGACATTTTAAAGTCATGTTCTTGGTCTCACACCTGTGAAGTTGGCATCCTGACTAAATTTTCTTCCTCTTTACAAAGATTTTGAGATAATAATTTGTTTGTAGCACATTTACTGAATATTCTGGGAGAAAAAAATAAAACAACACCCTAGCCAATTGTGCAATACCCATGTCTTCTGAGCTTCTTGAATAATAAGCAATTAATAGACACTAAACCTTCAGGTTGACCAGTAAGAACATAACAAGTTATTGGATAGTTTCACATTCATGGAGGATCATCCTGTTAGTGAAATGGTTGAATTAGAGTTCTTCTTCAGAAAAAACTATTGCTTATTCATATAAGAAATTTGTACTTTTCTACATGGAAACAAAAATTCGTTTCATTTTAACATGTTTTAAGTTTTGGTGGGCAGCTGAAGAAAGCTTTCACCAATTATGCAGACACAGTGTAAAATTAAAGATTTGAAACCTGTTTAAACCTCTGTTTATATACACAGGTATATAAACAGACTTCTATAAATCAGACTTAGTAGCCAGATTTGGAAACAACACCAATTTGAAGGGTTTACTGATCACTCCCAATTAAAAATAGAGTGAATGTGAAATAGTCACAGCACACTGGACTCCAGCAAATAAAATCACTAATGATAATAAAGCAGCGCATGTTGCACCCTGTCCTGGTGCAGCAAAACATAATAACCCCCTTTTGCTCTCCCAGGAGAGCAAATCTTGACACTCCCATGTATAAGCTGACAGATTTCTATAAGGTCCCTTCTTTGCTTGTCACACTTCTCTGCACTAATTAATACAGTTCCACAGAACAAAATTATTTTTGCCCCCAAAGATGGAGCAAAAAATTAAACATCAGAAACATCTTCCCAAAATATATAACATAGTAATACAATAAATATCAAAGTGGAGAAAACTGGGGTCATTTGTAAACATCTGAAAGATTTAATAATCTGCTGCACAAAATGCAAAAACTTATTCAGTGCAATTAAATCTTCACAGTTATATAGAAGGAAAACTACATTTAAATTCACAGTACCTATATCAAGCTATTTTTAATTCCTATTGTGCTGCATAACATTCTTTCTTTTCCAGAATCCTCCTCAATACAAACAAGAACCAGACCATGGAACTCAGTTATACCACAACCTTTCACTAAAAGTTATATTGAAGGTAAAATAGATAATTTACACAATTTCTATATTAAACATTTATTCTTCTTGCTTTTGTTGATTTAATCCAGACTCTAGAATTACAAGGAGTTTAAATTTATGAGGTGAATTTTAGCTGCATAACTCGCCAGAAAATTTAAGCATGCATAAAATTCTACACAGCTATTTTGAAATTGTAGATTAATGTTGGTTTATGGTATACTCTTTACCCAAATGCAAAAGAATCTAACACAGACTTAGCTGTTTAGACGTTTTGTTGGGTTCTCGTCATATTTAGGAGCAGTAGAAAATTCCATGTTATCAGAACAAAAGATTATTCAGTTTTAAGTTCTGGTTTATGATCTTAGATATATTTATTCCAAAGTACAGGATAGGCAGGAAATATCTTTCTTTGAATGTTAAATGACATAGTATATTAAAAAATCATTATATTCACAGAATTTTCAGAGTAGGAAGAGACTCAGATCATGGAGCCCAGCTCCTGGCCCTGCACAGGACAGCCCAAGAGTCACGTCATGTGCTTGAGAGCATTGTCCAAACACTTCTTGAACTCTGCCAGGCTTGGTGCCGTGACCAGTGCCCTGGGAGCTGTTCCAGTGCCCAACCACCCTCAGGCTGAAGAATCTTTTCCTGATATCCAACCTGAACCTCCTCTGACACAACTTCAGGCCCTTGGCTTCTGTCACTGTCACCACAGAGAAGAGATCAGTGTCTGCCCCTCCTCTTCCCCTCATGAGGAAGCTGCAGACTGTGATGAGGTCTAATATTGCCTTATTCATTTAAATGTGTTACCAAATTCAGTGCATGAGTAACAGGCAAAGATTTGATTCCTGCTGCATTCAATAATCAGACTAATGCACTTCATGCACTTGTGCTCTAGGAATAACAAAATTCACAACAACAACCATATATTTCTTAATTGTAGTAAAAATCCTTACATTATACTTATAATATACTTCCTTTTAAAGCATCTTCAACAAGGGCACTGCGTTATTCCTAAGGTTTTTATGTACCTGGATGGATGGACTTCATACAGGAAAAAAAGTGATGTGGTCACAACTGTTTGAATGTGCAATGCCAAGGCCTGTTACTACCAAGCCAAAGGCAGAAGTTTGGGCTGCTGCCAGGTTCTTCACATGGTAACAGTTTGGTCCACCTAATTTGTGTTTACATACATTAAATCCAGCTCAATCTCTTACTCTTTGGTTCCGTTTTCACTGTCTTTACTCCACATGAAAATTATCTCACTGTCGTTTTTATCTTGATGTTACTCACAAAACTTACTGTGTTTAGACAACTGTGCAGTCTTTTTTGTCAACTAAACACTTCTCTAATCTCCAGGCTGCCAACCTGCCTGAACTCTCCTCCTGCATTTGCCCTCACACTATTAATATAATCATGAGCACTAGGAAGGCAGAATCTCAAACATTGTAAGTTACACGTCTCTGGTTCCTTCAGCTTTTTTTAAACACTTATTTATGGGCAAGGTATAATTTACAGCACCTTATGTATAGCTGGGCAGGTGGTACACTGTGACTGCTGCTCCTTATATCAATATCTAACGTCAATGTCAGCGGTGCCCACTTTTCCACACCAATCAGATTTTCACCTGTTCTCTCTTATTATAAGATTTGACTGAAATCTCTCTGTGGCAAGGACTGTTGTTTGGTTTCACTACTGCTACATGGCCAGCACCTAATGTACTTCCTCAGAGAAGCCCCTGGAAAAAAATTATTATGAAACATCTTAACAGTTTCTAGTAAACTCAGGGAGTCTTCAGAGCTCAGTGGCCTAAGCTTCATGAAAAAAAACTCAAGATTTTTTGTTCTTTTTTCCTTTCAGAGCTATTTATGTTATATAACTTACTATCTGAAGGGAACAATTTCTCAGCCTATGCCAGAGGCTGATGAGCACCAAACCTTGGCCTGCACAAAGACATAAAAGATTTAGGCACAGGCATAGCTTTTCCCAAGGCAAAGTGGATACTTTGCTCCCAGATCCTAGAGCTGCTGGTACAGTCCATGAATGCTGAAATTCACACAGATTTTTTTTTTTTAATTCTACTGTCATATTGCTCAAGTTTCTTGAGAAACTCAAAATTTCTTCAATTCTAGGTGTGCAAGAACTGTGCCAAAATCTTGTATTTAGGAACAGCAATTCCTTTATGTGAACTATCCCACATCCAGATATTTTCCTGAATTGTCCAAAAGCCTTTTAGCTGACAGGAAATAAACTGTTTCCTTCTTCAGCAAAATGTAACTCCCTAATGAGTTTATTAGCCTATAAACCATGGTGTAAATGTGAACTTTGATACCAAGACAATAACATCTCCTTTCCACTGTAAACTCTTAACTGGACCTCCTCAGTATCTAAGACTAATGGAAATTAGCCTCAAACATATGTTAAAGAATTTAAATTGCCACATTCTGTTACTTTTCTGCAGTTATTTACAAAATTAGTATTAAATTTGCTAATTTGTTTTCATTACTTTTTTTCCTCTTTTTACTCTAGTGAAATAATTTAAAAACATGGATACTGACAGAGATGCAGGCCCTAATAGTGCAACCTTATTTTTATTAAATAGCTGATCAGATAATAAGAACAAATATTGCCAACAAAAGTATTGGAAAATCAGGATAATTGTTTGCTGTAAAGGCATGTAGGAATCACCATATTGGATCAGGATGCTCAACAACTCCTCTATAACAATGGCAGCTTTTTCAACATCTAGATTAAAAATTAAATACCATGAGAATTTTCACCTGTACTCAAAACTGCTCTTTTTCCTTTCAAAAAGCTTCCACAACTTCATACCAGAAACAAGAAGGACCAGTAGTCAGCAAAAAGGTCAGCAAAGAGAAAACCACAAAAAATACTTTGAAACCAAAAAATACTTTTGCACCCAAAAATATTTCTACCAGGACAGATACACACATTCTTCTCATTGCTCTATTCTTTGTTTTTCAACCACTGCTTGCCCAGCCTCCTGTTCCTAGCTTAGCACATGGGGTCACAGAATCACAGAATAACCCTTAGAGATCAT
The DNA here is from genome assembly GCF_031753505.1 of Anomalospiza imberbis. Classification (NCBI taxonomy): domain Eukaryota; kingdom Metazoa; phylum Chordata; class Aves; order Passeriformes; family Viduidae; genus Anomalospiza; species Anomalospiza imberbis. Next base: position 49,823,694 of record NC_089686.1, on the reverse strand, counting down.
CTAGTCCCAGTTCCCCTGCCCCAGGCAGGGACATCTCCCATTAGACCAGGCTACTCAAGGCCTTATCCAGCCTGGCTTTGAACACTGCCAGGACTGGAGCACCCACAACCACCCTCCTGGCAAACTGTGCCAGTGATTAACCACCCTCACAGTAAAGAATTTTTTCCTAATATCTAATCTAAACTCCCCTCTTTCAGTTTGTACCCATTTCCGTTGTTCTATCACTACTGTTCCTGAATAAGTGTCCCTCCTCCCTGTAACTCTTTCAGACTGGAAGGTTGCCATGAGGCCTCCACCAAACCTTCTCTTCTCCAGGCTGAACAGTCCCAGTTTTCTCAGCCTGACTTCACAAGAGAGGTTCTCCAGTTCTCTTCCCAATTTCATAACCCTCCTCTGGACTTGGTCCAACAGCTCCATGCCTTCTTATCTTTGGGACACCAGAACAATATGCAGTATTCCAGGTGGAGGTCATCCTAATCTTGAAGTCCAATTCCTCTTGTTTTGCTGGTGTTCTGGTTTCAATTCACAGTATCACCAGCAAAGTTACCCGTAAGATCAGCCCAAATTAGGCAATTCATATAAGCTACTAGATGTAGTACATATATCAGAAAACAACACTGAGCAAACCAACATCAGTTAGATTCTGTAACAATTTTCCAGGGCCAAGGATCCAAGTGCAAGGCCCTATACTTGATCTTTTCTGTCTTGTTGCTCAGAGGCTGTGACTTCAACAGCACTATATTGCAAAAAATCTGGATCAAATCTGGCAGAGAAAGGGATCATTTTTAAGTCCTCTGTGGGTACATTCTGTCTTCTGTGTGTGGCTGAAACTCCCATTAACACTAACATGAGCTACACAGTCCTACTGATGGGTGAATTATACCCCTAACAGAACAGTGGTTTTTTGCTCAATGGATTTGCTTTGATGAACTTGTTGGCTACTGCACAGTCATGTGTATATATTTAAGTATTTCTCTGTGTGTATGCATTTGTACATCTCTGCAGTGATGATGTCAGTTTGACTAAAAATGCAGATAAAGCATTTCTCCAGCCAAAATGGGCCAAAGCTAATTTTACCCATATAAACTTTGAGTTGGCCCTTATTTATCAAAACCAGAAAAAGTTTGACAGAAAAAGGGATCCAAGTTGGTTATCCCAACAAAAAAAATAGAAGTTAGGGCTTTTCATAAGACTCACTTTATAGGAACCGTATGCACAACTTTCACTTTCTAGAAAGTGGTTTTCTCTTGAACACACATCAGAACCATTCATCATCACATAATTGCAAGTTGTCAGTCAGAGCCGCACCCTTCACGCAGTGGCAGGCCGCCAGCACATCTGTCAGAAGCACTCACAAGCTTCCGTGTATTATTGTAATCCCCTACAAAAGGAACAAACCCATTCATCCTGTCCACATTTTCCAAATCAGATGACAACTGTAAACCCTGAGCCTGGAAAAATAATAGCACTTACCCTAAAAATGCCACACTTGGCAGGTGACCGCAAGTTAAATACCAGTGAGCAAATTTAAAATAATTCTAATCTCCACATCTAAGACAAAAGTTGTAGGGAACTGGGTTCTTCATGAAAGAGGAAAGAGACCATTCTTCCAAAATGGCCTCTAATAGTGAAACAGGCTGTGGGGTTAAATCCTTGTACCCAATCTGCAACACTCACTTATTGCACTCTGGACTTTATTAGGAGAACTCTAACTTTCTTCTTTACTGTCTCCATTCTCTTTTTTGGTTTCTTCTGTTTTCTTTCCCTTTTGCCTGGAATTATCTTGTCTTTATGCTAGCACATACTCTTTTCTCCTGAAAGAGAGATCTCTTTTCTCTTGAAAGATGCTTTCTGCTCAGACAGGCTCCAGAGGTAACACCTTGGGGACAGTCTGGATTTGGTAAATGTGAGGACTTGGGCCAATGAGTACAAAGCAGGCAAGATTCTCATCTCAGAAATGATGTTAAAGACTTTCATGGAGAATTAAACAGCTTTCAGTGAATTAAATACTGTTTTACATAGGGCTTCAAAAGCTTATTTGCAGAGTAAATGCATATGAGAGCCACAAATACTTTGGAGAATGGAGTCATAAGTTTTACCTCGGTACCTTCACTAACTATTTTGCATTCTCTCTCTGGAGAAGTCTGACAGCAGTGCTCACCAGCACAGAATCAAACACATACCATTCCCTCTGAGACAATAGTACAGACACATCAGTCTAGCTAGACCTTCAGAGTAGCTTTGCCTCAGCCATTGAGGCTGCAGACAGAGTCGAACACTTCCCTCTAACCAGCCAGATCTTTATACATGCTTAGATGCACAACTGAAGCTACAAGACTTCTCTGAGCCTACTTCCAGCCCCTTACCCCAGGAACTTTAAAGGAGCAGGAGCAGAGAGCCAGCGTGCATCATCAGCCACAGTGATGGGGCTGGTGAAAGCCTGTGCACTGCAATTGGGCATTTTTATCAGCCCTTGACACAGGCAGAATGCATATTAGATATACAGATATATATATATATATATATATATATATATATATATGTCTATAAATAAGCATTTCTGAAACTATTTGAAAGATATATGATGGCTGACCTGCTACAAAGAGAAAGAGTTACTCCTGAGTGATACTCCTGAGGAATAAATGACACCATCTCAGTGCACAAAGGGAGATAAATATGGTAGCAAACCAACTCTCAGCTGTGCTGCACACCTATATTCACACAGCATTGTTGTTCAAGCTAGTGTTAAGGAAAATACAGCAATTCTCCAACTATGTCCAAAAACTCCCTCTGTACTGTAAAACTGCCATGCAGGAGCTGCTCTGCTGGATGGTCACACAGACTGGTCTAGCTGGTTCACCCCATTAGACTGAAGCTGGAATACAGGAATAAAGGAGTTGATCACCACACTCAACATGCTGGTTTCGAAAACACTGGTGTGTGAGTAAAAATCAACCCTTCAATTCTTTCATGACTCAGTTTCTCAGATAGAAGGATGATCTTTTTATCTCATAAAACTACTGAAGAATTTCATTCTCTTGCAAAATGGTAATCTAAGTAGTTTTAATACAATAATATGTTTTTCCATTACACTATCTTATTTTTTACATGTTTTCAAAGTTTACTTTAAATTTTTTCCAAACTACGCCATATTCAGTAATTCTTCATTTTTGTCCTGAATTCTTCATTTTTGTCCCATTTCTGACCTGAATTTGGTCCTGAAGACCAAGCTTCACTAACTCTGAAATAAATTAATTTTGGACTTCAGACATCATGAGGTAATAATATCTGCTGTAAACAGGCTAAGTCAAGATAAATGAATGCTTTCACATTATAAATATATATGTGATATAAACACACACAAATATAAGTACAACATATGGTCAACTAGAAATAAATAAAACTGAAAACACTTTACAACGGCATGGCAAGTATCCAAACTAAATTTCAGGTAGCAGATGGCATGAATAGGATACATGTGAGAAACAGGCAAATTCAATTATCTTTGAATAGTTCATAAACAGGAAAATTTGGCAAAGCACAATTTAAAAAAAAATTTACTTGAAAAATAACATTGCATAATAGAGATAACTGAATTGAAAACACAACAATCCAAAATTGTTAAGCTCATTCTAACTGTAATTTCATAATGAGTATTAAATGATTACATGTGACAGAAAAGAGCTGCCCCAAATACTCATGGAAAATGCTATAATTAACTATTCCAGTTGGGGCTTAGATTTTCCTTTCAGTTATTATCATCACCCAAAAGTACCTGAAAGATCTTGCTCCCCAAGTCCCTTCCTAGCTTTTGTGCAATCTGCAGATTAAAGAAAAAAAAAAAAAAACTGAGTAAAATCTGGATCTCAACATTACTTCAAACAGTTATTCAAACAAACTTCAATGGGGTTTGTTCATCAGAAGTCAAATTTGCCTACATGTCATTAAAAATTGCATTCTTTTAAGCCAGAGAATGAAAAATATGGAAAAAAAATTATGTTTAGAAAGCAAGTAAGAATCCGAGGGCACAAAAGAGCTTGCTCTCTTTTTAACCTATTTTATTGAGAAATCAAAAGAGTCAAGTGGATCTCTGAAATACCAAAATTTGGTAAGCAGGACAGAGCCTAATTTCCTAAACATTTCGTTGAGGTACTTATAAATGTTGTGAATAGTCAGCCAGGCAAGTCACCTAGGAATCAATTCACCAGATATTGTACTTTTGCCTTCATACTCCCCTCCCTCATCCTCCAATCCACATAAGAAATGTGTCATACAGAAAGATCTATTAGCTCAAATCCCTGAAGTTATTCAGATATCTAAATGTGATTTAAGTGACTAATTGCCATTTGTGTAATTGGGAGTTGGATAGCTAAACAATAGTCTGGGTGTCTGTATTCCACTGAGATGTAAGCTTTTCTGTTAATGAAAGTCCCAGCGTTATCTCTAAGAAAAAATAGCAAGAGTCCTCAACCATTCCATTCTTAATCTAGATTAAAGACAAAACAATTAAAAGAGGAAAAATATTCTGCCTGCATAAATATAGGCAGAAAAAAGTGTAATTTTCACTGAAATATATATATATTTTTATTAATCAGGTTAGCTGTTAACAGACAAGGTATGTACCTCCAAAAATCAGGAAAAAAAGGAAGAGTTTATTAACCCACTGAAATTTCAGAAACCTTTAGTAAGAATTGGAGAAGCTGTAATCCAATTCAAACGATACATATTCCTCTTTTTTTCATGCTAATAAAGAGAATTTGATTCCTGTTAAAAGGGAAGGTTTTTCAGAAGGCTTTATCAACAGCACCTTCAGGCTGACATTATAGAGGCACAGCAAAATCAACAAATGCTTCTGAGCATCTCAATAAACAAGGTCTGGGTCTTTGGAAGAATGACTAGTCTGCTGTTTCATAACTGTCATTTCAGAAAAGGAAAAATAATGTTTAATGACAGCTGGGTTTTAATGCCCAGATGAATTGGAATATGTAGAACCCCAGTATTTTATAGACATTGAATGCTTATGTAACTTATTTATTCATCTGTGGGCTTACAGCTAGAAACAGATATGTATACAATTGCAGCATTTAAAAAATGGACAGCAGTTTTGGGAATGGTGCTTGAATCAAATTGCATCTCATTTTCAAAGCTGGTGGGCCCAGTAGTTTTGGAAGCTGAAGTTTTAAGTGCTGAGCATACCTCAAAAATCTGCCCCACTGTGTTACAAGCTGGGCATCTGAACTCAGTGACCACAACTGATCATTGGGTCCCTGGAAAGTGTGGTCAGAGTGTACACAACTACACAGGCAAGGCTCTGTGAGCTGAGTATCACTCCCAACAGAAAAAGGGAGGTTATATAATACCTTTCAGACAAAGCAATACAGGAGTCACCAGCTGCAAATATGTTTCAAGAATTCACAGCCTCCCAGGGGGAGTCAGCTGCTTCTATTGGAGACCGTAACCTGTTCTCACCGTACCTCTGACAGCCCTATCCTGGCTCCTTCACCACAACTCACAAAACCTATGCTGTACCTCCTATCTTGGAAGCCTGGAACACACCAAAAGCTAATAAGGAGTTGTCAGAAGTGTCAGTAGTCACTCCATACATTAGGAGCCCCAGTCAAGCAGGGATCTCTTGGGTCCACGAGTCCTGTCCTCAGTAAGTGCTGGTAACCATACAATAATCAGCAGCAAAGTCTGCAGAGCTCACCAAGCTCCATGTGGCTACTCACTTCAAAATGAACATGGTTCTGCTTTCAGAGTGGTTATAACACAGGGGTTCAGGAGACTATAATTTTTCTTTCCCTTTTCTTGTCCACTGACTATCAGTCCTGCAAAACAATAGCTACAACTCTGGTCTTTTCCATGGCTCAGAGCACAGGAGATTGCCTGGCTCATTCTCATCCTGCAATGAGAATATTCCTCACTCTCTCTGTAATTAAAAAACAAAAATTACAAAACTTTCTAAAATTTAGAAGTGCATCAGAAAATTTAAACTTAATTCTTAATACAAATTAAATGAATCCTAACAGCCCAACTATCAGTTTCAAACCAGTAAATCAATGTGCTTAATGTCAGCAACCAATAAAGCAGAAACATATGCTGTGCTTCACTAATGGCATAAAGAACATTCCCTGATTGCCTTCTGGTTGGAGCCAAATATTTGTTGGCTAAAACAAGATTTATTTTAGAAACATTAATTTTCTCTAGCATACAAACTGATTCATTTTCTACTAAAATCTGTGAGATTACTTTTAGTTTTTAAAGATTTCCATAATGGTTGCTATGCAAGACCTTATCAAATGATATTTCTTGGCCCATAACAGTCATCTATCGTTTCTCCTGGCTAAGAAACCTTCCCACAGTATATTATCGTACAATATGTGAGCTACTGTGTTTGAAGTTACAGTTTATTTTATCAAGCCATTGGTCCTCTCTACAGCTGGTAAGCGGTGCTTTCCCTTGAAGCAAATAGGTCAATGTTTTCTTTGATTTTCTGTTCCCTTTGTTTGAAAAAAAAATACTAGATGCTAAGGCAACAAAATATCAAATATTTAATATATAACTGTTGAAATATACACACACATACCGTATATCACATCACACAGGATACTAGAACTATGTGACAGCTGCTGAGCCTCCATTTTTCTCATTCATTTACAACAAGAACCAAGAAGTTAGGTTTTCCAGAAAGTTCAATTCTCTTTCAAGCACTCCAAAAAATGTGAAGAATTTCTGTGAAGTGTTCCTGCTATTCTCACCACTGAAAGTTTTAAGGAATGAAACTTTTTTTTGTTTTGTGACTAAATAAGAGCTGTTGAACACTAAGACCATTTGAAAATCTGGTCCAGCAGGGGTGTCTCACAATGAGATAAAGCCCAACTAGCATCTTTGATATAACAATTCTTTACATTTAGGGCATAAATCTGTATTATCTAAGCAAGAACTGCAAGTTTGGCCCCATAAAATGTAAAATTTTACTTTTCAATTTGTGACCAATGTAATTTTAAGAAACCAGCTAATTTCAGTGTTGCAGAGATCAAAGCAAATAAATGGTTTCATGAAAGGGTCAGCTGAAAGTGTATGACATGCAGCGGTTGACAAAAGATTAAAATCCAATCACATACAAAAAAGCCACAACTTGAACGAAATCATGCATTCTTGAAAATATACTTAATATTAATAGATTACATACTTTTACTTGAGTTTGGATCATCTATCCTCATGACTCATTATGTGTTTGAGCAAATCACTTATATCATAAATAATTTATATCATTACAATGTTCTGTGGTTTAATGCATTTAAAACTGTTTCCGACAGATGAGGATCTACATGTCTCACATACCTCAACAGACCAGGACACTAGGACAGAAATAAAACCTTCTTATTAATAAGTCTTAATACTTTTTTGTATAAATAAGTTAATTCAAAATATGCCAAGGCATAATGCAAAATCAAGGCAGTGCTGGGGTGTGTAATTTTCAGACAGGGTATGTGAAGCAGAAAGGTTAACAACATCTTTGCCTAAACTCAAAGCAAGTCATTGCAGTAGCTGTACTTCTCACCAGATTCTGAGCCAACTCCAGGAACATAATAGAAAACCTAACAAAAACAGAGCTTGTAGGAAACATTCTCTCAACATACAGCATAATCACAAACACTGAAAGGCTGGTTGACATTTTCAAAGCTGCAAAGGGAATTTGGATGCCGCCAATTCTCATTAACTTTAATGGGAACTGGGCATCCAAATCTCTTAGGCAGTTTTGCAAATCCCACCACAAATGACCATTTAGGTGGTAAGCATTAAATGGTATTGCTTGCCAGGCACCTTTATCTTAAGAGAGCTTCGTAAAGCGAAGCTTCGTTGTTTTCCTCCTTGTGTGTGAGTTAAATGAAGTTTCTCACTCATGGTTTACACAGAAACATTTTTTCCTGCCCCTTGCAAGGTACAATTCAACCAGTTTCTTTAGGCTATCACTAGGAGAGGCAGGACAAAGAAAACACATAGGAAAACAATTACCGGTGAGAGGTAAAAAGTAAATTAATCACAAGTTGGTGAGTATTTCTGAACAGACACTTCTGAAATATATGGGTTTTTTTTTTTTTTACTTTTAATAGAAATATTTGGCATTATTAGAGTGCTAAATTTCTCACCTATTCATCTTTTACTTTCTATATGCCCATCTTTCTGACTAACACCTTGGCGTTCAAACAAGTACTATGCTCAAAAATAAAAAAAATAAAACCTGTATAAATGACAGTGTTCAACCATGAACACATTGTCTTTTATGAATATTATAATCACAGAATCAATAAGCCTACAAAGAAAAAACAGGACACAAAACGTGTTTTGTCATTTCTGACGAAGTTATAAAAACAACAGACATTCAATATGCCAAGTGTTCTTCAATCCTTCATAATCATAGCCTTATTGAAGTGAGGACAAAAAGGGTCTAATTGCATAGGAGCAATCTCAATGTAATAGGTTATACACCCAGGCACTGCTGCACAATACAACAAAAACAACGTTCCCTGTGTATAGCAGAATGTCATCTCTCATTTTCAGGCAATTACCTTCTTTCTTGTCAACAGTTTTAATAACCTCCATCATCTCTAAAAGACTTTTGCTTCAGTTAAATAATTTTCAGCTTTTTAATATGCAAATGTGCTTGTTCATATGCATGGGTGAAGTGGCGCTGCTACTTGAAATGTGTCAGTACATTGTGGAGCACCTGCACCTCGGGGAAGCTTGATTTAATTGACACCTAATACTATTCATTATTCCACTTAGTGAGCAACTCCTATTAGTCACCTGTAGGTTTTCCTATAAGCAGTGCTTTGGCCACCAATGAAAATATGAATATTTCTATAAATAGAATGGCCATATTTAGTAAAGGGGGTTCACTGCTGGTGAGTCTGGAACATTATCTCATTGGGAATATTTCTTAGGATTCTTCCCCACCCCCATTCCTCCCAAGAACTTTTCTTGACTATGATGGAAGTCAAGAGTAACTCCTATTTTAAAAATATTTCATCTGTGTTAACTCTCGATAGCTTGATTCTCTAATGTATTAAAAATGAACATTGTGTGAAATATGCAAAAGGCAGCAGGGGAATAAAAGAATCAAGGTGGGTGGGTTTCATTAATGGAGCTCCTGTTTCCTTAAAGTGGGATCTGAGTTGGACAATTTGAACATCTGCTTTGTATGACCTGAATGCAATCACTGGCTGTGCAAAGAAATGCAGAATATGTGTTATTAATCGAATATTCCTGTAATAAATATTTACCATTATAGTCTAGCTTAACCGTATCCAGCTAATAGCCAATTTTGCTCAATTGTGAAGAATGTGCAACAAAGATCTTTAAATTGCCACATGAAATAATTATGTTGAATACAGGATTCTCTGTCTTTACTAGTATGAATGTGATAAATACATGCTATAAATGGATACAATTTAGATCTGACATTGTTGTTTCACTGCTGTGCTAGAACTCGGGTGCAGTGTACCGTATGTGCTGAGTTGATGATATCGGGGCTGTTTCTTTACCACATGGTCTGCAACCTTATTGTTCAGGCCACATTTCTTTCCAGCATTAATGCATTTGTTAGTCCCAGAAGGCTTAAACTACAGATGTTTAACATCCTGCTTATGGACAGATCATCTGGAATATGAACTAAGAAATCTATACGACTTATTAGTATATGTTATGAGTGAAGCAGAGATTTAATAGCCTGTTCAAACTAGATTAGTGAAACAGTTTCTTACAAAACTGCAACTTCTTAAAATAGACTCATGTAAAAAATGAAAAATTAAGATATTCTTTTGATTAAAAATGATTTTTATCAGAAGAATTTGTCACTAATTAATGCTGTTTACATAATAGTGCATGTAACATTAATTACAGCTTTCAGAATGTTAACTGCAAACCTTTTTTTTTTTTTTTTTTTTCCCCTTCTGTGAGCACAGATTTACCAGTATGGTGGAAATCAGAGCTCTTTTGAGGGTTTTTTTTTCTGCAGTGTATTCAAAGTGATCATAAATCATGTCTTGAATTCAAAGACAATTAAGGACATAGGCAGTAAAAAAGACTGAGCAATGCTAACCCAAAACTCCAATCATTTTTAAAGTAAGTGGGGAGAACACTGGTCAACTAGGCAATTGTTGGTATCCCCCAAAATGTAATCTCCAAGCTGAAGAATGGCAGCTGGCAGAACAGCTGGTGAATAGGATTAATGTCAGAAGAAAGAAATAAAACTCAACATATGTCCAAGCCTGCGGTGCTGGGACTGAGCATGATTGTACCCCGACGGATACCATGTGTACAGCTGGAAAGTGCCACTGTGCCATGCTTCTCTACCCCACAAGGTCATTTCTAAGAAGTATAGCTAATATCTGAACTGAACTTTTCCTTGAGAACTCTGGCTGATTAGGAAATGAAGAAAGGAGCTTCGTAGTGTAAATATTTTGGCCGATTTTAATGCACCCTGGGTGGGTTTTTTTAGAGTACAATCTCAACTAAAAAAGCAGATTAGTATTAAAAAGGACAGATTGCACTAATGTAAATATAATTTTAAAGCTATTTAAACCTTCTAATCTCATCTCATTCAGATTTCCACATTCAAGGTTCAAATAATACCAAAACTGCAAGTTTAATAAAATAATTTCATTTCATAGTACTTACATATTTTACTGAAAACAAATCTTAATAAACAGCATACATAGCTAGAATATGCCAAAGAAATTCAGAAAATGAGGGGAAATTTGACGTTAGCATTAATTCATATTAATTCATTTATATTTTGAAATGTTAGCTCTTATGGGTTTTTCAGCTCACGTCTTAGCATACTCCTATTTTTTTCTGTAACAGGGCAGTTGTTGGAATTGGTTATAGTGAAGAACAGTAAACATATAAAAATTCCTAACTCATGAGAAAGGCCTGAGTATTTTTAGAAGTTTAAAAAGAACAAATTCTGTTCAGTCTTCATTTTTCTACTGGTAGCTTCAAACAAATCCTATCAGCTAAATAGCAAAGTTCATCCCAAACCAAACTACACCACAATTGTGTACAGAGTACTTGAACTTAAAATATCTCCTTGACAAAAATGCAAAAAATATTGAAATGAAAAATCACAACCACATCCCAAAACAGTTTTTTCACCTTTTCACTTTTCTATTTTCCTTTTATTACTGTTATCTTTCCCTCTCCTTTTCTCTTCTTCTGTTCTTTTTTTCCTTTCATTTCTGGCAGCATATCAGGAAACATGCAGTGGAATAATTTCCCACACTCCCTTCCCAGAGGAAAATACACATCCATCTCAAAGGATCCAAGCATGCAATGCTGCCTTGGTACCTTAAAATGGAATATCCAACTGGTGTTCCATCTGTCAGCTGCAAGACAGCAACAGGTAACCAGAGGTAGCATTTTATTACTTGTATAAAGTTGACTTCACTTAGCAGCTGTATAGCTTTCCCCTTAAAGAAAAGAATCAAGAAATGGCAGGCAAACCTAGTGACTTGTACAGGTTAGAACTGTATTTTTCTGACTTGTAGATGGATGCATGTTCATATTTTAATAATAATGGAAATCCTTTACAGTAAGGTCTTACATAAAAGAGCTACAAAAGAAACCCCAGTATAGATGAGAAATTTGAGCCAGTTTGAAACTGGTGAATGCCAAAGGCCACAACTGTTGCTGACTTGTGAACAGTGCAATTACAAATGAAATTTCCACTAAAACTTCTAACTCTTTTTTTTAATTTACCAGGTTCTGCTGTGATAGTCACATAATTTTAGATACTATGGTATGTTACAGAGAAAAACTAGAGGCCTTCTATTCTTTAAACATATTTTATAACTCCATTATGGCATAATTTTAAGTGAACCATAGTGGTAGGAACTGATATCGATGGTATTTAAGAAATTTCAAATGTGTTTTCAGCCTCTTAACAAAGATAATTTACAATTTGTGTTCCATCATCTATTTCAAATGTCACTATAATTTATTTGCTACCTTTATTTGGCATTGTCTACCCATTTTCCTTTAGTTTGGAAACATCTACCCATTTTTACCAGTTTCCCCTAAACACTTCTCAAATGAAAACCAATAAGCAAAGTGGAAAAATAATTTTACATGATGACAGTAAAAGTATAATATGTATTATATTCTAATGTCCTGATGACTGACTCCTTCAGTAGGAAAAAATGCAGAAAAATTTTAATTTCTCACACATATACATCTGCATTTCTAACAACAGCACAAATTCTAGTAGTGATTTTGAGCTTTCCCTGAAAAAGGAAAAAGGACTCATACAAGAAGGTCTAAATGTCTGATCAAGATAGAAAATTTTGGATATTTTTCATCACATAAAATTATTCCCCTCTATTTTAAGATAGTCTTGATTCTAAGTAAGAATCTCCAACAGCACTGATCTTATATCATTATGTAGCAAGGAAAATGTTTTTGTTTGCATTCATATAAAAAAGAAAGAAAAGCACATTGCTTATTAATATCCACTGAATTGTTTAAGAGGATTTTTAAGATACAAGTTAAAAGAATTTCATAATTTCAATTTCTCCTTTTCATTTAATAGTAGACATTCATTAGGACCCACACACTGTAATAAATTATAATAATTTCAAACAAGAATTAAATTACTAGGTACCTAGTGAAAGAGCCATTTTTTCTTAGGTACCCTGTAATCTAACTGTCAGATTTAAAATCTATTCCCAATCAACTCTTCACAACATTCACATTTATTCATCTATGCTAAATTAATAAAAGGTGTGAATAATACTGACAAAATTGATCATTATTGTTAATGTAGATTTAGAAAATTATAAGGTAATCTAAAATATAAAAGGAATTGAAGGAAACTATTACAGTTCTTATAAATAAATTCATCCTTTGCTATCTTTTTTTAAATCGGGAAAAATCTTCAACAAGAATTTATTGAGATTGACTAGCAAAGCTATTTAATAAATTGCACATTTCAGAACAGAACTACGTTTTTATTTCAAAAACTATTAAAAGTTGCTGATGACTCTAATGCAACATGAGAGTTCACCCAATACATTAAAAGGAAATGCTGAAATTTCAAAAAAAAAAAAAAAAAAATGTCAGACTGAACACAAATTTTTTGTAGTTTGAGCCTTGGCTATGCCAAACACCTTCCACATGGTCCTGAGTGAGCTCAGGTAACATGACAGTAAATGGGAATTGAGGTCACCCAGAATCCCTTGGAATCCAGATCTGACCGAATTCAACTCTGTAAAACAGGCCAAACATCCCTCCCCTTGATCTTGTAAACAGACATACAAGGGGACAGCATTCTCCAAAGAATTAAAGCTATTACACAACCATCCTTCCTTACACACAGACTTCTCAGCCCCCAGCAGTACCCACTGGATGCTATTGCTGCTCTGGTAAAACCAGTGTCTGTATCAGGCTCTCCTGTCCTTTGCACATTTGCAGTAATTCCTGCCATCTAACCTCAGTGACCCTCTCCCCCCTGACGGGGATCCCTGCAGATAAAGTAAAGCATGTCAACATCTGTTCCCATTCACACCGATTTTAATTTACAAAAAGAGCTTTGCTATTTTCAGAACAGGCTCCAGAGCACAATGACAGATTTAAGGCCTTTAATGGGGTTGCGTTTTGAGTGTGTCAGCGTTTCAGACTTACCAGGACTTGATTCTAAGGGGCTGCACCAAAGGAAGCTGCGGGGGTTTAGGGAGCCACAGAAAGGGTGTTCTCCTCACTGTCGTGCTATTTACTTATAAAGCAGCTGGCAAAGTTTTATGTCCTTGACAAACCCCTGCATTTGCTGCTTTGAGCAGAAATTGGAGATCCAGGGCACCAGGGATAGAATTCCTTCCCTTCCCATTTTCACTTTGTGTGTTCCTTCTGCCAGCCCACACCTTTCTGAAACCCAGCCTGTATTACTGGGGGGATGTTCAAAAATTGCTTTCTCATGACAAAGCTCTGTTCTTAAAGACTTCTGAACCCACTGGTTTTTGTGAAAGCATAAACAGGACAAAGCACTGTGTGGTTTTTGGGTTTGGTGGATTTTTTTAAAAAAACCCCACAGCCCTTGGTCTCTCCTGCTCTATTACAAATACTGCAATAACTGTCATTTTTCCAAAGTTCTTTTAACTGGAAATTACATATTGATTACCTTCATAAATTTAAAGAACTTATTCATCCCACTAGAAAGTTGCAGAGTACACAGACTGTGAGGATTACAGTGGTACAAAAACAATTCACAGATGTTCAGGGAATTTATTTTATTTATAAATTAGGTTTTTTCCTCATCTCATCGACAGGGTTTAGAGGTTTTTTTAAAGATATATAATATGAAGGACAACTCAGAGAAACAATGCACAAGTTGTGTTGTAATCACAGAACAGCTAAGACATGAGCAGCTGAGCAGAAGGAAGATGGGCAGTGGAATGCCATACAGTAATCAGCACTGTTGACTAATCAGAATTTGAGACACTAGAAGGTAATAAGGGTATTATAAAGAATGGCTTATTGAAGGAGCAGCTGTTTATGTGTAGCTCACTGTTTAAATGAATTCCACTAGATTGCCATGGTATGTTTTGTTTAAAAAAAAAAAGTTTTACTTGAAAAAGAAAAAAAAAAGAAAATAAAAAGATATATCAGTAAGGGTAAGCACAAGGGTGTAAATATCTGGGTATCATGACCACAAGTACATAAATAGAAGCAGTTCTCTAGGTACTGGGGACCTCTAAAAATGACATAAAATCAGTGGCCCTGGAAGTTACAAAAGAATATTCATTACTTAGGCAAAGCTTAAATGTCATCTTTGTTAGCCTCAGCCACTGAGCGTTGTTGCCATGGGCACAAGAGCTGAGGTGGTTATGGAGGGTAATAGACAAAGAGGAAAAAAACAAGGGAAAGTATAACTAAAACCAACTACAGAGCCATTTTAAGACTTTTATATTTGCACCACAAGCCAATAAACACAATCAATAAATTCAACCTCATTTACAAAAAAAAAAATTATTATCCCTTCCCATAAACACAGTAATAAAACAGTGCTATGATCTCAACTAGGAAAATCTAATTAAATAATGTAAAAAGACCAAAAATAGAAACAATATTCAAAAATCATACAAGTGAAAGCGACAACTCACCATAATGCTCAGGCAATAATCATGTTCAAATCTATGTGCCATAGGGGTTGTTCAACAGTTTTTTGTTTGCTTGTTTGTTTTCAGAAACCAAGTTACAATTTTGCTTTTCGAAATATCTTTGAAGAGTTGGGAGCAGGAAGGAGAGTGCCTAATTGCAGTGGAAATTTATCATAATCCATTATTTAAAATATTCTACTTTGGACAGCAAGGGCTTGGTAATATTTAAAAGCAGTCAGCAAGAAGTGGAAACTCTGGTATCTTTTGTAACAGTTCACATGTCAGACTGGCAAAGTGCCCACAGTGTACGGCAGAAAAATCTATTTAATGTCTGCCCCACAAGGCGACATGAGGCTTGATTGGCAGAAAGCAGAGAGTGGCTTTTGATCATGTGTCCTAACAAGCAGTTCCAGCTCCTGTCTCTTCGGCTGAGCGGCTCCACATTACCTATTCAAACAGAAGTGACAGGCCACTGCACTACTCTTTGGCTCTAGTCTCACGCAGTGGGAGCTATGCTGGAGACAGAGCCACTGATTAAATATATCACTTTTTCAAGACAAGCAGGTTGTCTGAATCAAAGTTGGACAGAATAGACTCAACATTATTAAAAGAGGATATAAAACTGGAGTTGAGTGATGTTAGGCCAGTGAGTACAGCCTCAGGGATTCACAGACTGACAAGGGGAATAAGGAACAGCAGAACTCATAAAGCAGGGTCAGAAATTAGCTGTGACACCTTGGCCATTTTCCCATCACTTCAGGGCCACTGTGTTTCAAATCCTGTAGTCTCTTTTTTGGCCTTTTTCTTAATGATTTTCTGTGCCAAAAAGAGGAAGGGGGGCGTAAAAATCGTTAACTAGCAAAAGTTGCAAATTGCAGTTTTACAATTAGATATAAAACATTAGCCACATTTTGCCACCTAATATACAGTGGTTTTAATTAGATTGTGGCTTTTTTCCTTGTATTCTCATCAGCCAAATTATTGTCATCAAATCATTTGTTGATACAGCACTGGCTACCCTTGCTCTAAGGAACAACTGAAAGCTGGGGAAAAGGACTGAATAGAGATGCTTATTACATTGCCTTGTTAGTTCATTAACAAATTGGTTTGATTTTTGAGGTCATATGTCTGGCCACTGACTGTTGTGTTACCTGATACACAGACACAAAAGGGCAACAGACATGATTCTTTGTCTAGTTATTATAACACAGAAACAACAGATACACTGAAACCTAGGGGAACCAATGCTCCAACTAAATTTTTAATTACAAGTATAACTTTTTTTAATTACAAGTATAACTGCAGATGTAACAAAACCTGCAACAACAAAAGCTGCACCAACCCCATTTAAACAGCTAAAAAACGCAAACAGTCCGCAGAGGAAAGAGAAGCTGAGGCAAAAGAAGCTTATTTTACTTTGTGATGCATGTGCATGCCAGACCTATAAAATTATTTCTGGGCTATTCAAAGTTCTGTGAAAAAATACTTAAATTATGATACAAAATCTTGACAGATTTTTTCCAGAACTACTCCTGCAGTAATTCTATTGAAATTAATAGAGTCACTTCAGGAATAAACTTGGTTCAATATTTATTTTTCACTACAGCAAGTTCTTCTGACATTTTAACAAACCTCTGCCCGACGTGTTAGTTTTTGTTTCACTGTAAATATTTAAAAGTAATCTGCTTGTTACATATTTAAGATACGATAAGGACTGCTAAGACCTACACTGAGAAGCAGAGCTGCTTTAAATATTGAATATGCAGGTAAATTTTAAGATAGAGTAGAAAGAGCTGAATCCTGTCCTCATGCATATCATGTAATACACACAGCATAGCTAGAAATGCAAACAGAATTCATTCTTAAGGTGGTGTTACACTAAGACATTCAGTACAGAGCCCTTAATGTTTTTGGTGTAACTGCAGGCTCTCTAAGCTGTAGTGTTCAGGCTTCTTCCAGATGGGTGAAAGAGCCTGCTTGCTTCAACATTTTTAAACAAATAAAAGACAGAAGAGTATTCAAGATGGGGGTTTTAGGTTCAGTGAAGATCATGATTTACCGCAGAGGGTGATGTCACATCAAGTTCTTTAAGAAATGTGAGCAGGCAGCAGTGCATTATAGCTTCATGTCAAAATATGGTAAATGGTTATGTAAAGCATTAAGTAAAGCAGTTAACAAAAAGGAAGATTAAAAAAAACAGCCATTCATACATAGGGCACTCTGCCCGGGAACTCTGGGCACCTATGTAAGTAAAACTAAAAATATATTATGATTAATAAAAGAAAACAGCTATTAGATACATTCCAAAATACTAGGCTGTAGAACAAGACATTTTGGCACAGCTTTACTGATTGGCAGGCCATGCTAAAGACAGACCCAAGACTGCAACAGAGTGAGCGCTGCTAGTCAGGACAGAGCAATGCTAACAGGAGCTCTCTGCAGATGTTTACACAGTACTTGCCCTCAAGACTATATTTAACAAGGACTGGTGCACTTTTTTTTCAGGAATATCACAATCTGAACTTTACAAAAACACCACCACTTCTTTATGTTACTAGAGCAGGACAGAAGAGGGTGGATTTTGACACATTAACAACTGTTTCATTTTGGAGATCAACGTGCCAATGAGCAAATAAGGAATACAAATAACAATTAGAAGGATTCCTCACAGTCCAAAATACACTTGTGAAGCACAGAAATATGTAGTTAAGAGCACTGAATTGTGATTTTATTCTTGGTTTTCACTTTGTGCTCATCAGCTACACATAGGGAAATGAGAGCACAGGCACAGGGCTAAAACTGAAATTATGCTGATGAACCGGGTTCAGTGAGGGCTTGAGCATGAAGCTCAAGAAGTATCAGACTTTATCACAATAAAGTTCCTCTTGGCTTTAAAGGTACCAGCTCAGTCTTACAGTGTAGAACTAGTGGCCTTAAAATAAATCATGTTTTGGACCACTCTTAGGGTGCTGTGTCTAGTACAAGAAAGATATGGGACTGGAGAGAGTCCAGGAATGGGCCACAGGGCAACCAAGGAACTGGAGCATCTCTCACATGAAGAGGAGCTGGGAGCACCATGAAGGTTTAGGCTGAAAAGGAGAAGCTTCCAGGGGATGATTTATGAATATCTGATGGCAGGAGTAAAGCCAGATCCAGGCTCTTCTCAGTGGTGGCCTGTTACAGGCCCAGAAGCAACAGGAAATTCCCTTGAACCAAAAGAAAATCCTTGCTTATCATAAGGATGTCCAAACACCAAACAAGCTGTGGAGTTTACAGCCTTGCAGATACTCAAAAGTTGAAAGGACATGGCTCTGAACAACCTGTCATAGGTGAACCTGCCCTGTGCAGAGAAGCAGCGCCTTCCCACCTCAGCCACGCCATGATTCCTTGATTCTGTGGAACTGATGCCTCAGGTTTTAGCTTTTATATTATTCAGATTCTGCATTGCTTTAGTGTGTATTTCTGAGCTTCATACTAGGGAATAGTAAGCTCTCTTCACAGAGTAGGTGGACAAAACAATTCCTTCTCCAGCTGGGGACCAAGGACAAATGATCCAAATTTCAGGCCCAAGAGCATAAACAACGTGGACTGAAGAGAGAAAAACAAGAAGGATGGGACTTCATAACCTAAAGTTACAATTGGACAATTAACTCCAATATGCAAATGGACCAAAACTTATAAAAGCGAGAGACCCTGTGGCCAGTAGTCCATTTGGTGACCATTTTGGTTCATCTTGGGCATAGCCCTGGCTGGGCTCTTGTGATGCCCAAGGTGTGTACATTGAGACCTTTTAATAAATACCTGCTTTATTCTTTAGCTGCATCTAGCCTCTGTTCTAGGTCAGCCTTCATCAGGCATCAGAACCAGCAGCAAACCTAGTGCAGGGCAGCATAGACAGACTGCCACTAAAACAATGACAATAAGGCTCTTTCTCAGGTTGGCTGATATACTCAAAACAAGAAAGCTGTTTTCCATGATGGCATCCTAAATTTTATGATGATGAACTGAGCAGTTATTTGTAAAAAAGGATAAATTCAAAAGACAATTTCCTCCCTTACACTGTAAAACACTCTCAAAAGATTTCAACATTTTTTAAGCGTCGATTCTTCTCATTTCAAATTTCAGGGAAAATAAAATTGACAAAAATAAAATTAAAATAAAACTTAAATGAAGTAATATTTTTAAACAGGAAAAAAATAGCTATTTTTTTTCCTCTCTAATTCCTATTCATATTTAATAATACACCAAAGCAACACTGACATTGAATGGATTTAGCCTCCCTGTTAGGAATATTTGTTCAGGGTTAGTTAGCATGGCTGAAGACTAATCTTAATAATTGTTTGTTGCTTCCACTGGAGGCAGGTTTCCCTCACAAACAAAGTGGCATCTTGGAGTTTCAGACTGAAACACAGAGGTGAGAGTAGTTACTCTCTCCATGGGATGAACAAGAAAGCCTGAGCATGGAGCTGCCTCATGCAGTCAGGCAGGAAGTGCCTCTGTCTCTCCTGTGGCAACCAAATAAAGTTGTCAAAATTATTTTTAAATAATGATAAGGTATCTAAACCAAATACTGTATGGAAAAATAAGGAATAGATCAGCATTTAAAATGTATATGCCGCAGAGCATTTTTACTGTCATTTCTTTAAGAAAAGCAGATCTAATTAGCTGTATCTCCAAAGTGTTTACCTAGCATTTTTATTATGTATTATAACATTTTGCTTAGAGTTGACATTTTTATTCTGACAAGCACTGTCTGGAGAGCTCTCAATAAATAATACATTTACAATTTTCAGTAAATAAGCACTGGACACAAATCATTATCCTTACTTACAGCTGCCCCTCTCTAATAGTGCTTTTACAAGTAAGGTGACTATTCAGTCTAATGCAATACTCTCAGTGCTGGGAAGATATTTTCATTCATTATCCCAGTCACAAGCACTTAAAGCACTTTTAGGTCCTGTTGCAAAACAGCAGGAATGGCAGAGCAAGTAAGAACAACTTAAACTAAAGTCCATCACTAAAGAAATCTGAGGCCATTCACCCTCTCGAACTTGCAAAATACAATGGCATACAAGATCAGCCATCTTCAAGCCCAATTTCTTCCCTTGAATCCTTATATTTATTTACATTAGCAAATTTAGGAAGGGAAGAGTCACAGCCTGGTCCCTGCTATTAACCTGATGACTGCAAAATGTATTTCAATTGTTATTTTAAAGCATGATCAGATCATAATGTTGTTTGTGTCACAGAACATCAGAAACCAATGAAGTTTGAATTTATTTTTCTGCTGCCAAGATCATGCAACTGAAGCAACTCTCCATATTTTTGCTGCTATTTACTCACTTATACTCTCTACTACAGAGCTCATTGTCAGTTGTACCTATTCATACTGATCTTGCTTTTTTACTGCCTCTAGGAAAAACTGGCTTTTAAGATATGCTTTTTTTAATAATACTTTCACAATACTAATAACATACAGATAGTGAAAAGATAGCAGATGTCTGACCATGTCGAAAAAGGAGACAGAAGTGTAGAGGAACATAGTACAGAAAATTATATAAGAAGGAAGCATTGTGACAATTTATCATGCAATAAAAAATAAATTGTATCTAACACTGGAGAATGTCAGAATTAAGAGCTTACAGTGGGATTAAAGAAAAAGTAAAAATGAGATGATCCCTGAAAGTATGACATTGGAAAACACATCTCTGGGGAGGAACTGACTGGAATGGTCAGTAGATGATGGCCTAGTAGAGAAGATTTCAGCCTTTTTCAGTATAATCTGTCCTGTCAAGGGATAATGAGAACAGGGTCGAGGCACATTTGTTCCAATGGAAAAGATTTTACTCATCTCACATATTCTAGGTCAAATAAAGATGTTTCTTCATCGTAATATAAGAATCTCAAAACAGTGGAAGCAAATACCTGCTCAAAAAAAAAAAAAAAAATCATGGCTAGAATGGATGTTCCAATCATCAGAATTGAGTCCTGAATTTCAGACTCTTCCCCTAGCCGGATCAACTCTGTTTACCAGCAAAAGCAACAGTTTTGTAGAGATGCACAGGTTCAAAGCCTCACAGAGAGCAATCTGCATTGGAAATCTGAACCTTCAGAAAAGTAGAAGCTCCATAAAATTCCATGGATCCTACACTAAGGTTTTTCCTGATGGGTTCTCAAATGGCTAGCATAAAACTCACCAGTTCCTTGCTGATGATCCTGAATAAGAACTAAGAGGGGACGTGAAAACATCTTAGCAAAGTAGGTGGCCCAACTAATCTATCCACCTATTCATGTAGATCTCCTTCTCCATGATACCCATGTAAAAGTCTTTGCTATTCTCCATTTGCGTGCCATGAGAGAATTTCAAAACCAAGAAAAGTGAAGTTTTCAAATGTAGCATGAGACATACTGAAAAGTGCTGAAGAATTCCTATACCCACACAGAACCTGTGAGTTGTGATTAGATTCTCAAATATTACAACAGTGGATAAGGCTGTAGTTCAGGCAACAGGTAAATAAAAATATGAGGTGGAAAGATGGAAGGATGTGTCAGTTTCTTAAATAAAAATATAATTTAATACAAAATATTTTTCTGAAAAATTTAAAGGCTATAAGAAACTGAATACTCAAAAAAGCCTAAATTTCAGTCAGAATGATAAATAAAAATATGAGACAAAATATTAATGGCCAGACATAGTATGGTTACACAGACTGAGTCTCTCTTTGAAAAAAAAAACAACTTAAATGTATGTTGCATTTGAAATTTCATTAAATGAAAGTATATTAATGGAATTAATTTCTGATAGAAAAATCAAATGCAAAGGAGAGAAGGAAAATAGGTTGTATCTTCTTTTAGTTACCAGGAAAAAAACCCTAGAAAAATCCTTCCTTTGTAGTAATGTTTCAAAAAAGGTCAAAAATTACTGTAACACTGTAAGACATAGGAATTCACTGTAGATTCCAAAAAAAGAAGCATTAGAAATTTTATGATCTATGTCTATAAATAGAAGATTTTTTTTTCTAAAACAGCAGCATATATTGCAATGAAAAAGTGACCAAGCGATTTTACCAAGATAATTGTAATTTTAGAAAAAAAGAGAGAGAGAGACATAAGTTGTATTTAATTATATGGTAAGGAGATAAATAATGGAAGAAAACAGCAATTTAGGAAAATGTGCTTCATATCTCTCCTTTAACTTGGTCTGAGTCATCTATTTATTTTCTGGACATTTGGGCTTTTTGCTCATTTTGTTTTTATTTTGGAAGCTTGTCTGGAGTTTAGAAGAAAAATTCCCTTTCTTAGATGCCACTTTATACGCCTCCCAACAAAAAGCAAATAAAAGATAAGTATTAAATTAACCATATGAATAATTGATTCTGAATTTTCTTAGCAAAAGTGATTCTTAAGAAGAAAAGGGAACCATAATGAGGATGGTACCGAGCAGATAAGGCAGGGATTTTCAAAGGTGATGAAAGGATTTGAAGAAGGTGAGTTTTTCATATCCAAAGAGAAATGCCAGTGACCATTTGCAAATTTCATTATTTGATGGAATTTTTTTGATTGCTTTGGATAATCCTAATACCAAAACCCAGTAACATTTTTGAAGTCTTGAAAATAAATATCTTTATCCATTAAAAATATAAAAAAAGGAAGAAGAAAGAACAGGGGTCTGTAAACAGCAACTATGTTAGGACAGCCAAGAATCATGTCTTCATCAGTGGAAAGTGTGGGCACCCAGCCCACCACAAGACAGATAACTTGAATTAAATCTGTGCAAAAATTCTTTTAAAAATTTTTAAAATATTCACTGACCACAAATGGTCTGTAGTTCACTTCTAGGACTTATCCACCAAAGAAAACTCCTGACATGTAAAGTCCTCAAAGGTAGTGCTTAAAACAGTACTAAAAAACAAGTGCACATGTCTAAACTCTGTTCTCAGCTGTGGCAGGCTTAAAACAAAGCCACAAGAAAAATGGAAACTCTCCATTCACTTAATACAATATAATGCACACAGATGCTTAAAAAATAACCTAAAACAACCATAACTTAAAAATAAATGAATAAATAAAAAACAAACAATGGCAACCCAAACTGTTTGCCAATGTCCACTTATGAAACACAGTATGTGAAAGTTTAAGTTCCTTTACTTCCCAATGAAATTAGCAGGAAATTCGTGGATTTGTGTGTGCAATACTTCTATATATTTATATTATATTCCAATATAATTATCAGAATTATAGAAAGCTTCATAGGGGAAGTGTTAATCAATTTTAAGTCAATATAACAGAAAGTATTCAGTTATTATTAACTAATGAAGCTGGAGGAAAAGAAAAACAAAAGAAAAAAACAGAAAACCACCACTACTGAGTAATGTAGTAACATTTTCCCTACTGCATATAGAATTAATAATACATGTGAACCCTTAATTTTTAATATAGATATCCACCCATATATCCCCCCACAGAGAGAGAGTACAAACAGGTGCACATGACAGAGAATAGATGGAAATTTATGAATATACTACTCTTTATATAGATGTTCATTATTCCACCATGCATACATAGAAATCTTTGATCTCTGAACGTTCAACTATGGTCTTCAAGGAGAAAACAAGAATGGGAAGCACTTCATAAAAACCTTGTGCTAGCATTGTGAACCAAGCTTGGTTGAAAAATGATACTGTATACATTGCTCTGAATCAAGGTCAAAAGTGAATTAGGAATCCAGGCCCTGAGTAATGAGGGCTTAGCACTTAGCAGAAATGACATGCCCAGTTTCCAGCTCAGAAGTGCCAGCTGACCTGCCAACCTAGCAAGCCAGATCTGAAAGGGAGAAATCTGCTCTCCTCACTACAGACAAGATGTGTACTACTAATTATTGCTCCTAGAGGCTTATGATGAGCTACAGTAGGATAGTTGTCTGGAAGCCAATTCTCAGCATAGAATTCAGGCAGCCCAAGCTGTAAATCTGTCTCACAAAAGTAGCATAAGCAATATTCAAAAAGAAAAGTCTTTTACTTAAAAGGGACAGAAAAGGAGAGAAGCAGTTAGACCATATTGTCTAAAAGAAACTCTTCATGAGCTGTGAAGAGCTTTAATACTTGATTGTACTGTAGGATACTTCCAAAGAAAAAGGCCAGTAAAACAATCCTTCAGCTCATAGAGTAACTAAGATGGATATACCCAAGTTATCCAAGAGGCCCTAGTGTCCAATGTTGTTGATTAAATTAGACACCTGTTCATTTCTGACCTCTTCTGTCTTATGAGAACACATGTCAGCAAAGTCTTTACATACTCAAATTAACTCTAAATATTTGCAGCATTCTTTTCTTTTCCAGTTACAATTTTCTCATCAGTTTTCTCATTTCCAAATCATTACAAATTATAACACGGGAGTGCCTTACAGTGCAAAAAATGCAAATAATGGACCACAAAGTCAAAAAATATGTTATTTATCCTGTAATGTTGGTAATCTGTGTTCAGACTACAAATAAAGCTAAAAACATACCTAAGGTATCTTCCTGTGTGTGGCACCCATGTTCCCACACCACACACAAGACATGACACTGGCTGAAGCACTATTATTAAAGAGAGATTAAAACAGCTGTACATTATGCTGAAGCACTCGCTCTTCCCTTTACAAACAGACGGTCCTGGATTACAAGCAGCACTTGACCATTTAAATCACTACAACAACCATATTTAACCAGCTGGGCCATATTCTCTTAGGCAATGCCTGTTGACCTCCTCAGTCACAGCTGCTCAGATGAAATTCTCATTAGACAACTTATTTTCAGGAGCCAAAGGAGTCTGATTAAATATATCTATCTAGACACAATAAAGTCTTCCAGTACATATTTCTTTTCCAGTGTTATGAGGCACAACAGAGACAACAAGGAGTATATGCAAGCATAGCAGACAACTAATATCTGAGTGCATAGCACAAAGTATTTAACTGTTTGACCCCAACAACCTGTATTTCTCAAATTCACATGATATAGATGGACCAGAAAGTTTCTATGTAACAGTATTAAAAGAGACTTTTTGGTGTGCTGGCGTGGGGGTTAGAACTGATGACTGGAATTCTTGAGTTCTTTACTCCACACTTAACTCTACAATTAACCTGACATATGACTGTGTGTTAGCCCAAATCCCACATTTGTGGGCAAGGAGGTCATCCCTATAAATGAGGCTAACATGAACTATTACATCCTGTCGGAACCCAGAACGTCCCTTGGACACTCCTGGATGTTCCGGGCCCAGGTCAGAAGCATTTGAGACCCTGGAATGCAGCCACAGACCCCTGTGGCTTTGAACCTGATCCATGGAACAATTTACCAACCTTGCAGGAAGAACAAGAAATCACAAAAGTTTATATATTATAGTAGAAGTAGTCACAAAGTGAAAGGAAGAATTTTTGAGTGCTGTACAGGGGGGTTTTAGGCCTTGTACAGAGGGGTCAGAGTTTTGTACATGGGGGTCAGAAGTTCTAAGATGGAGGGACTTGGGCGTGCCCTGTCCTCTTTCCTTCTTCCTAACCTCCATGTTCTTGGTGATGTTGGCATTCACATACTGGTTTAGAGTAGAAAGTCACTGTTCAGTATAGGTGATGGGCATTGGGGAAAAACTGTAAACATCTAATACGTAATGTATGATATAAAAGAGGGCACCAGCCCCCTGGGTGTCGGAGTGTGCCTTTGCCTGACTGCTGAAAGGACTGCAGCAGTTCAGGAAGAAATTCTTTTAGATAACATACAATAAACTACCTTGAGACCAGATGACTGAAGACTACTGAGTCTTTCTTTGGAGGCACGGGTTGGAGGAGATACTTTTCTACCTTTCCAGCTCACCCCAACCAGGGGGTTAGTTCCTATAACATCCTTTTAAAGGAGATATGCAGGATTTAAAGCCCCCACATCACAGTATACAGTAGAAACACATGTCTTTTTTCCATTTCATTCATTAAACCCATTATATTATTCTCTCTATTTAAAAAAAAAAATCAGCAGGTATTTTTCAATTTGAGTAAGCAATTTCGTGACAGGGCAGGACTTAGTACACAAAGAGCTCCTCAATTGCATTGTTTGCATACCATTTTAAGAAAAGAACTGCATAGAAACATATGTGTAAAGAGCATCATGTATGGTAAGTGTGTTATCAGGCTATTAATTAGGTAGTTCAAAAGACACTGTAAGATGGCAAAACAATTTCATCATCTCAGACCTCATTTCTCCAACTGACTGCACAGAGCTAAAACAAAGTTCAATCTTAAAACAGTAATTATTTTTAACATTTTATTTTAATCAAACAAGTACGGAGAGTACTTCTTTTAAATTCAGAGAAACTTCTGAATACTGAATTGGGTATTCAAATCTGTTCTAAGAATTTTGATATTCCTGGCCTACACAGAAGTTTAGAAACATTGAACTTCCTAAGTGCAACATCCTGAAGAATTTCCAATCTTTCTATTAATTATTTTTTCTGCATTAGTTTATATGGTACCAGTCAGATGTTCATTAATTATTTTCTGTAAAACATAAGTAACATTTTTTCCTGCAGAAAATGGTGGATGAATGGAAAAGAACTTAATGCAGAACCATAAAATAATCACAGAATGGCCTGGCCTGGAAGACATCTTAAAGATGATCTAATTCCAGCCCCAGTGCTGTAGGCAGAGATGCTTTTCACCAAGCCAGGTTGCTCAGAGCTCCATCCAACCTGACCTTAAACACTTCCAGGGAGAGGTGTCCACAGCTTCTCTGGGCAACCTGTGCCTGAGCCTCACCATCCTCACAGCAAAGAATTGTCTTCTAATATCTAATCTAAACCTAACATAAACACGAAGATACAGTCAAATACCTTTGAACTTACAGGCAGACTTTAGAATAGCTTTCCATTATAATGTGGTCCATAAAAGGCAAGATTATTTTATGGATCAAAAACGACCTTTATTTCAGCTGATGAGAACACATAGCGTGTAGAAGGCTCTGACTCAAAGAGAGGGATCTCTCTGCTCTGCGCTCTTAAAACAACCAGTATATACCAATACAGGGGAAGCACAGAAAATTCTTGAGAACCCATACAAAAATAAGCTATGAAATGCTCAAATTCCTATGGATAGATACTATGTTTAAACTTTTTGATGCACATTTTTATTAGCACACCATCCAGTACACTCCTGGAAAAGCCTTAGCTGTGGCGTCGATATAATCAACAGCAACTTGAGCACTCCCGCAGCAAAGTACGAGCCAAGACCTTTGATTAGCATGGGGTGTCGAACGACTGCTACTGACTGCAGAAAACAACTTTGCCAAAGTAATATTTAAAATAGTTTTCCTAGTCTAACCACCAAATCTAAGAAAGCAATTTTTAAAAGAGTGATCTTTACAGCTGAAAACAGACAGATGGTAGTAAAGAATCTGGGACGTTCTCTCTTTAGAGATGTTTCACCAGCTTCAGAAAGGACACCTATAGAACACACTGGCATTTAACAATTATGCCAAGAAATGCGGAAGCCTACTTCCATCACTACATGATTTTATCCCATATTTAAACATATTATTGTATCAGCTTCAATTTTAATTGAAATCTGCATTGCTACATGAGGCCAAAGGAACTTAAAGTGCAGTGTTTGAAGTGCACTGTGACCATATAATGAAATTGAGGAGACAAAATAATTCTGAACTCATTCCTATTTCAAAGAAGAAAAGAATCAAAAAGTTCTACCATCTTTTGGCTCTACTACATTATAAATATTCTTCCTGGGTTATTTTTAATGGCACAAAACTGAACTGGTAAAATATCTAAGAGAATCCACACAGATGCCTCCTCACCTGTTTTTCTATTTCAGAGCCTCCTGCTCTCACAACTTCCCTGATTCAAACTCACGTATGAGCTCACAGACTAAAAGGTATTGTTGCAGAACCAAGTATGCCTTCATTCTATTTACTAAGGGGAGAAATTTTTGTGGTGGGCCCTGAGTGCACAAATACACGGAAACTCACTCTCCAATTCTGTTTGTTTCCTCCCATGGCCCAAAATCTTTGCAAAATCAATGAAAGTATCTAAATAAGGACTGGCTACATAAACTGCCTTAGCACTCAAAGATTGTCCTCATTTTAATCTCTGTTTTAATACTTGTAACAATATCTGAGGAGACTGTAAAAAAAAAAAGAGAGATTTCTTCCTCTGTAATTCTAGCTATATAGGTCAGAACTATGTACTTTTACACTTAAAACTGTTTCCCATTCTCCTAGTTACAGATGCTAGGTTATTAAAGTGATGAAAGATGAGAATTTTTAAGGCAAAACAAACCAGCTTATGTTTTATTCATTCTTATTGTTAAGAATAAATATTTGTCTTTTAAAAGGAAGAGAACAAATACAACTGAAGAATATCCCTCACAAGTTCACAGCCAGTTAAGAATTCATCATAACCTTTCAAGTGAGAGTTGAGTTTTCACCAAATCCAACTTTCTTACTTTGACTCACAACTGCGACAATTTTAAAAGTTGTTGAAAACTGGCATATTTGTCTAAAATCCCTAATGGATCTCAAAGTACCATTGCCATGGAAACCTGTGATTAACTTTATCCTAGCCTTTTCCAATTATGTAGCTTTATGGCCCTCGATACCCAACATATCCTTTATGCTGTAAAAATTACTGGACTGGGAGGGTGGGGAAACTGCATCAATCTTATCCAACACATACCTTCTTGCTCAGTCCTGGTCATTTCTTCTAGTTTCTTCTGCTTCAGTGTGTCCACCACATCTGCTAGGCTTCCCTTGCGGCGCTCCGGCGTTCCAAAGTTAACACTGGTCATTAGCTCGCTGCGGTCACGACCTCCTTCGTCGGGCTTGTTTGGTGAGGTAGAGGTATTTCGGAAGGAATATAGGGAACATAACTTATTACTCTCTGACTCCTGCAAAGAAACAAAACAATGTCAAAACACGGGCTCTTCTCTTATGACAGAAGAATGTCAGGCAGGCAAAAGCTGAAAGCATTATTTGCAATACTAACAAGCCTACATCTATCCTTCAGTTTATAAATTGAGTGTC
Organism: Anomalospiza imberbis; assembly: GCF_031753505.1. NCBI lineage: Eukaryota > Metazoa > Chordata > Aves > Passeriformes > Viduidae > Anomalospiza > Anomalospiza imberbis. The sequence continues at coordinate 49,794,482 of NC_089686.1, read as the reverse complement.
ATTATTTGAATTTCTTCATTTCAGTGCTTTACATGGGCACTTTTGCCCCTAAGTCTGGTGCTCTCCATGTTTCTAACATTCATACTTCATGCCTGAGATAATCTTCATCAAGGATTTCCCTCATCAGGAAAAAGCCACTTCAACATTTTTTAACAATGGATGTATTAGGATTTCATAGTTTTCTTTAGTTCCTTAAGTAAGGACAATATATGTAGCACTAAGGAAGAAAGTACAAGCAAGGATAAATTATTCCTGGATAAATCCTCAGCTACTGGAAAACAGCATAACTTTAAAAATTGAGAAAGTGTTAGGCCAACAGTGACTGAGGAGGAAGGAATCTACATGAGAGTTAAATAAAGTTAATGGTATATGGGTATCCATGCACATTCACCGCCCTTTAAATTAAATTTAAATTTTTCTTAAAGAATGAATGGCACAATACTTATAATAAACAAAAGAAGATTTAATTTTCAGGCCAACATAGGCAAGAATGAGCAAGGAAATGAAGTTATGGCAAAACAAATCATGTATGCCAATACACAGGTATCAAGACCACACGTATCAAGTGTTATATAGCAAAAAAACATAGAAGTAAAAAGGTTTCATCTATTTTGTCAGTAGATAATGATTGTTTGAGCAAAAATTAAAAAAAAAAAATAGGCATTGAAAAGCAATGATTAATGACAGTTCTCCTCAATTCTGTGATACCACCCAACAGTAAAGCCTTTCCTGAACTTCTCTGGCTCAGACTTGTCATTCTCCCAGTCATGCTTGCAACATTCACTGAATCCCTGCTTTCACAATTCCAGCTAAAAAGAGAAGTTGTTCTTGGATTTGTCCTCAAAAACTCAACCACAAGAATTTCTCACACACTTCCCTTTCCAAAATTACTCTTCTATTTTAATTTTTAATAATGCCAGGCTAGGAGTGTTAAATATTTGGGGCAAAAAACTATTGATTTTTTTATGTTTCTTTATGGCATGCCTAGAAATGTCAGTGTGCATATCAGATTCCATGAAACACACTTTCTTTAAAATTTAACAGCAATTATAGTGGCAATAGATTTAAATATTAAGAAGCTAATTAATAATCTTGCCAAAAAACAGTCTCATAACAATAATGTTCCTGCTACTTTAGGAGCTGAAATTACCCATCTTCAGAGCACTGAAGAAAGGCTAGAAAGCATTAACCATCAGCAACACCACAAGACAAAAATCTTTGATTCAGTCTGGAACAGATTAAGTAGCTGTGCAATATAACAGGGGGAGCAAGACCAACAATGAGCAAGCTGGGTGACTCGGGGCTGGGGACTGTGCAGGAGGAGGTGGTGACACATCATCTTCAAGCACAGCAGTCTGTGATCAGCACAGCACTGCTACCATCACTGGAGAAGGAGGCAGTATTTTCTAGGGATTTTGCAAATGTATTTATTCACTAAGAGAGGAAATTAGAAGACAGTATATCTCATCCCACTGGTAGCAGCCCCTCATCAACACAGTAGGAGTGACAGAGGTTTTGCAGGCACAAACAGAAAGAGAGGTGACATGGAATAAAAATTTAATCTTTGTATTTTTAGCAAATAAACATTAACTAATTTTTCACTCCATCTATTTGTATTCACTGAAGAATCGAACATCACAGAGAGCAATATCTTAGACCAGGTACAGAGATTAACTTATTTAGCTGCCTTTAAAATTGAAAACTTTCATACATTTAACTCTAAGAAAAACTACTTTGTATTTTTCTTACAATGGAGATGGAAAGAGCGTCTTTAATATTTTTCATATGTAAAGCCTGAATTTTTATAATCCCTTTCCCCAATGAAGAATTAATACTACATACTTCGACACTTTCACCTTTGAGGACAGTACAAAAACAATTCAGTAATTTTAAAGGCACTTTTTCTCCAGAGAGCAACATCCTCTTACAGTACATGAAGCACATCCATCAGGCTCAATGCAGGGGTTTTCATACTCTCAGCAAGGAACACTAGGCTGGAAACAAGAAGATAAGGCAAATCTGTGGAGTAAGTAGGAATAACGGAACGTTCTTCCTCCTGATAACCTCTCCTGTTCCCCGTCTGGATGCATATATGGTCCAGCACAATGTTCCTTTGCTGTACTGAAAGACTCCCCTAGTCCTGCCTCCATCATTCACCCTTCATTTTCTTGCCCGAAAAATTGCAATATCCACAATGGAGATGTGACACATTTAAACACCACACAAATGATGCAGATTAATGGAAGTGAGGCAGAATGACTACCTTTGCAAGTATGAGTCCAATTAATAAACTATTCTATATTGCCAGTTTTGTGGAAAATTAAAACGTAGAATAAAAATAAAACAGAAAATGCATTTGTAATATTTCTGGTTCTATTTAGTCCTAGAGCATGTGGAACAGTTTTTATTGACCTCACATTAATGGCTAAATAGACAGATCAAAACACAAGGGGGCAAGGGAAATATTCCTGTTACTTTTTACTCTAGAAAGTTGACTCAACTGTATGTGAAGAGAAGTTGCTACTGCAACATTCAGCTTGTTGAAAATGAAGTAAATGTTGCACCAAATTTATGAAGGATTTTAATTTTCATGATGGACCTTATAACCTTCTGCAGACCACTCGTTGTGGCACGTCAGGCTTGTCCCAGCAGTTCACCCACTGCAAGACCAAAACTGCAACTACCACATCCATCAGATGCAGACCTGAATATCAAAAATTAATTTCCATTGAAATTCACAAGCAGCAGACAGAGACCCTCCTAATACATCCAGGTATCCTCTGAAAAGTCTAGTGGATTGTGTGGTTGTCTGAAACAAGAGGGATATCTCCTCTGCAAATTGTTTCCTGGTCCTCTGGCTCTAATGCCACTTCACTTTCCCTAGAAAGTCTGGAGTTCAGATGGAAAAGGACCACCATGCTTCCTAAAATAGAACAAGCCCATGAATTCATGGTTAGGAAAGGAGAACCTGGTCCTTTTGAACATGAATATGGAAAAAATCGATAAAAAAACATCTCTTATCCTTAATAAGCTTTTTGAAGTCACTCTTTACAGAATGAGGAATTCCCACTTTGTTTGATCTGAAGACAGAAAAGAAAGGATGCCATTAAGGTTTTTTTTCATGTATTTTCCAAGATCACGGAAGAGGAAGTGAAGACAAGTGAAGTGCCTAGCCAAGATCAACTCAAATGTTTTCATTTTGCAAAATCCAAATGAGAAATTCATCTGTAATGATGAAAATTTTTTATGCAAGTCAAATTTTCTCAGAATCACTGATAAAAATAAGGAAATTAATAATAAAATATGACTGATATGAATATCCACTTAATGTATGTGGGCACAATTTGGTGCCCCAATTGATCTAGTAGCTCCATAATACACTACACAAGGGACATATCACTGGGTTCTTTGGTTTAAAATTCATGTATTTCTGTAAAAATAGTACTTTAAATGTCTAAACTTGAAATAGTGTCTTAAACACATGACATTTCCCTTTGAAAGATACATTTTTTTGGTGTGCTATTCTCGCTGATTTCAATGATTTCCAGGTAAGGAAGGGGGGAATACGGAAAATATAACCAGATAAATAGTAAACATTTAGTGTATGGATAAAATATGTAAAACAGGGTATGCTTCTTCAGGATCTCATTCTGGTTTTGCTGGATTTATAAAATTATCCTCCCACTTACACAATAATACTGGATAACTGTAGAACTGTTAATGCCTGTTCCAGAATGCATAAGGGATCCCACAGGGATATTTGTCCACCACAATGGAGGCCTTTCCAGACTGGTCTATAACAGTTGGCAAACCATAAAATTTAAAGAGAGCTTATTAAACAAAACAAAACAAAACAAAACAAAAAAAAAAAAAAAAAAAAAAAAAAAAAAAAAAAAAACAGAACAGATCTGAATGCTTAAACAATATATACAATGATTATTTTATCTTAATCTTTCCTCTTTGCCTGTGTCAGGTAAAAATGCTTAAGGTTGCAAAGCTTTTTAGTTGCAGAGATGACTAAGACAGAAAATCTTACTGCTAAACACCTGAAGAGACAAACTCAGTTTTGGACCACTATTTCAGCTGCTTACTATTCAGCATGGGAAAAATTGAGTCTGTTTTTGAAACGTTGGGGTTTCATATCAAGGTAAATAAGTGGCATTTTTCCTGTCTACATTTTCTTGCCAGCTCATTAGCACAGACCAAATTTGATTACTGATCATTCAACCCACTCTGTTTTGACAAAATTCTATTATTATAACAGCTGAAATACCCATATATAGACACTAAAACATAAGGATTAAGTTCAAACAGTACAAAATGGAGAAAAATAAATAAATGCACAAAAGACAGAAAACCCAAAAGTAGCAAGGTATGGATACTAAAACACTATGGATGACTCGTGCAGGGATAGACAGCCCTTGCATGAAGTCATACTTTTACTAAAACCTCCACCTTTCTCATATGTCAATTGGAAAACAGCATAAAGAGTTCCAGCACAACATGGGCAAAGCTTTCCTACATCTATCCTTGGCCTTTCACACATTAGAGAGACAGTATACTTTAACTAATCTCAAATTTTCTTGGAATGTATAAGGTCCATCAACAGTTTCCATAGTCTTATCAGCTTTCCAGGCTGCCTGGTGTAAACAAGTGACCTGTTGGCCATTTCTTTTAGAGTTGCTGTGAATGACTCAAGTACAGATTTGGTAATGGCAGGAACAATTCTGAATAATTATGAGCAACTTGGTGAAAATGAAGACAGGAACTCTATGACTACACACATGGTATTTTCTTCACACACCACAACAATTCCTTTAAAACTGTTCCACTAAGATAATATGTAAAGATAATTCGATAGGCCTCTTACTGTAAGAAAATTATTTTTTAGCAAGTACATTCACTAAATTTCACAAGTTCGTGGTTTATATTCTTCAAAAAGATAGATGATAGTTTCTCTATAAAGAAAGGAAAATCCTCATAGGTTCTTAGATGTTTCTACTGAAAAGGGATTGAGCAAATAATTTTCCTGTTAGTGTAAAAAACTGTTTTCTTGCGTATTTAGATTCTAACAGTTTTAAGTAGTTCATTTTCCATCAGTGCTCCCACTGGTTTTAACAGGATAAATGAGGGGGTACTGCTGAAAATTATGAAAATAAAGGTATTGATAGCTGACCCAGTATTTTTCATACTGGGAGGCCAATATTTATAGCAATACCTGCAAGCTAAATCATGAGACAACTCGGTCACCTTCTATGAAGTCGTTTCACTTCCAAAATAGAGCAAACAGACACAGAATTACAGTTCTATTGGTGAGAGATTACAGGCCAAAAAGACAATATTCTTGCTCCTTCCTCCAAATAGCCAAGGTACAAAATAGAGGGGGCTGTATTTGGGGGTTGAGATGCAACATCTCAATTTGGGGACACCACAATCACGAGTGGAGCTCTGACTTGGGACAGATCTCTCTTTGGTGCCCTCCTAAGGGTTAAGGACAGACCAACAGCCTGGTGAGCTGGATTCTCTTGTCAGGAGTTTTAAACAGGGGAAATGCGCAGGGATGCGGATTTTAATGGCAGCATTTATGTTTCATGTAGGGAGGATGGATCCTCTGGATCTCTCTGAAGGAGAGAAAAGAGAAAACCTTGCAAAAGAAAACGGAGGGCTGTACAAAATCAAGGTCACAGTGTTAGTTAGCAATTTAATAATAACTGTGATCAACTTTGATTGAAAGTTGACGACTGCAAGCCCACTTAATAGCCAGAGAGAAAACGTTTCTGTAAGAGTTCAACTGAAATCACAGGATGAATGGCCAAGAAGTAGAAAGCAAATGTTACTAACATAAAATGTGTTAGCTGAATTGCTTATTTCCATGTGGATGAGGCTTTTCTGTTATAAAGGGATATTTATCGGTCTCTGCATTGAATGGGACACATGTAAACACCCCAGGAAAGTTGGATATCCAAAGTGGTTTTGATTCCAAGTACTAGAGGCATGCTGGCACTTGGAACTAGTCTGGAGTTAACATATAATGAAAGCAAATGTTTACAAAATCATTTCCAATCACTACATTAAATATGGTTTCCCATTTTGAGGAATTTAATTAAATAGAATTAAAATAAATTAAAAATCTAAGTGATCATTTCCAATTCTCATCTGATTAAGAAAAAACCACAAAAGTTTTATTAAGAAAGATTTATTTAAATCCAAGGCTTGAGAATGACTGCTATCAGCTATTGAGAGAACATCAGTTGTTAAGTCTCAGCAAATTAAGCTAGTGGGAGGGCAAATGGCAAGTAATGGAATAAAGCTTCAAGTCTTTAACCCAGCATTTATTCTGATAAAACTTATAGTGATTTCACTACCAAAGTATAGGCTGAATATAATCTGTAAAGGGCTTGTATTCCATCTTTTATACACATCTAAAATCCTCAAGAAGAATCAACACAACAGTAAGCTCTAAGCCAAGAAATATTATGTTCAATTGAGGATTAAAAAAAAAATTTAAAAAGATAATAACTTTAGAACAAAGGTTTGCAAATGAGATGTCATAATAGTCAGGCGTATATAATCCAAGTATGATCTTATGAAGAGGCCACTGCAAAACCAGCTGTCTGTTTGGAAGGCATGGGCAGGGACATTTTGTCTTATGTAAAATATAGTATAATTTATATTATATTGCCTCATTGCAGCAATCCCTTCCCACTCAGGTGTTGGAGCAAACCAGGTAAAACAACATTGGGTACATAGATTTCAGAAGGTTACAATTTTTCAGTGATTTGAAACACGTTGACAGGCACTTTGCTCCATTCCACAAAAGAAAAACACCTCAAAAATTTTAAATACAATGACAAATCACTTCTATATAGCAATCAACTCGCCCACAAATGATACTCATAAACTCGTGTGCTTTTTGTAAGAGTTAGATGCTAAGGATTTCCTTAATTATCCAAATACCATCTGTCCTAACTCCCTGTGTTTATGTTTGGTAATAAATCACAACAATATTGCGACTTTATGCCCTGCACTTTGGTTAAATGCTCTTATTAAGGAAAACGTAATGGACAGCCATTTACAAAATGATTATTTAGACTTTCATTTTCATCTAAACTGAAACTGAAGAAGCATTGTGATCAGTCGCAGCTGATTAGCACTGTTTACCTCCTGGGTAAATAAAGACACGAATTTCGTGATGCATGCTTGCCTGAAGTTGCCAAATAAAACAAGGATTGTGTGGCTTGGATATTCCAGACCACTTTGTATATATCCAACTCCCCCTATTAGTTCATCTTAATTGTTCAACTTATAAGTAGGTCTATTGTAAATATAAAAATAAAATTTGTCTTTAGCAATATCAAGTGCACATGAAAATCCTCTGTATATAGTTACATGACATGTATTACATGCTTTATGTCCCCCTTTTAGCATTTGCAGAGGAAGGCATGCAGGAAAGCAGCCTGCTGCACAGAGTACTTGTATTTCTTTAAGGTAAACACTGATGAAACATTTGGAAGATTGAAATAAAAACACGAAATTTATGAGACATAAAGGTATCCCATAAAATTGCTGTGAATTACAATAACATTGGCTGAATCCCAGAACAGATAATCCTTATAAACATGCAGGAATGTTGTAAACTGTATATGAATGTCATTGATACAGTACATTAGGAGATTCATATTACACTTGGTGCTGTGTTAGTCTCAGTCCCTGGGATTTTCATGACCTCAAAGATTAAAATAAATATATGTAGTATCTTCCTTCCTCCATGAAGATATTTTATTTACACAGTTTTATTATGCTGAACAAAGATACCAAAGTCTGTTTTTTCTTGAGCTGTCAAAGTACAAAAGAAATGCAAAAAGTCCTTGCACAGATGTAGTAAAGTGCTGGATTTTATCTTTTGGCAGGTGCTCAATATGCAGCCCACATAATCACATGTTAATGACTGGAGTGTGTTAATCAGCATGCATACCTGATTCCTTCTTGCCCAAGGAAAAAAAAATGAACAATTTAGAACGTGTTAATGCTTCTACTTTTGAAAAAATTCATGTCAATATACAGAAGTGAATTAAAAAGTTTTCAGAAATTGCTTCATAAAAATAGGAAATGTTAAAATAGGAGAAAGGAATAAAATTACTACAGATTTAGATGAACATAAACCACAAGTCTTTTGCGAAGAACTCAGGTGATGATTAATTCTGTTTAAACACAGTTCAACCTAGAATATAGGGAAAGTTTTAAAATAGACTGTGCATTTGGAAAAGAAAAATTATACAATGTCAAAATGAAAATAAAACAAATAAAAGAAGCATGCCAACAAGAACAACTATTTGATTCTTCTTCAAATAAAGTTCAATTTTATATTTCACCATCTCCATTGAACACATTATCCTGCACACTTCTAGGGAATTGTTTTATTGTTTTTAATATGAAATGTTAACATCTTTTTATGCTAAAGCTAGTAAAACTAAGTCCTTGATATTTCAAACATTTAGACATGTGCTTAACATTATAGTTGTTCGTTGTCCTAATAAAGTAAAGTTAAGCACATACCTGAATGCCTTCTGAATCAGAACAACATGCTTGAAAAATAATTAATTCTATCTTTTCTGCAATATATTTTTCATAGATGCTTATTTTATGGAAATATAAAATACCACATCCTCAGCTTTTATACACCCTTTAATTTCAGCCAAAACTTCATACCCATGCAATTATGTATGTAGGTATTTATCTCTTTAGTTAGATAAAAATTCTAATGCACTACCTGGCATGTAGAAATAATATCACAAGCAGAGTAGAATTGCTTTCAATGATCACAAAACTCAGATTTGTACATGTAAATAACAGCTGCATGAGCAATTTAGCAGAAACAGAATTGCCAGAGTTTAGGGCATTTATGTTTGATGCATTTTATATGTTCATATTCAGCCCATAAAGGAACAAAAAAAAATTTCAAAGTATGTAATTGGATCTATAACTTTCGAGAATTTGAAGCCATGAATTTATATAACAACAAATTCACAGTGTTTAGCATGTGTAAATGTTTTTCAATGATCTTTCCTAAACACCTGAGTTTATTTTCTTTAAAGGGAAGAACCTTCAACATGAGAAGCTAATAACATGGAGCAGGAGGTGAGGGGGAGCGAGAGGATCGTGCCTGTTTTATGTAGAGACAGAGGCACCAAAATATTAAAACCTTTAGGATACCACCTATTTCTGTCTTTCTGATGCCAGTAGCTTTGCTAAAACTATATAAAGTAAAATGTGATACTTGGTGATTTTAAATTATTTTAAAAGGAACAAATACATGTGACAGGAAAAGATCTTCAATTTCTCTGCTGCATATATAAATCTGCTCTCAGTACTGCTGAGATGTACACACAGACACAGTGGAAAGGTAGGAAGCCTTTCACTCCTTTGGAAAGAAGTCAACAAAAGATAGAGTCTTGATGTAATTATGAAATATCTGTCAATGCTGCCATTTGAGATAAAATCCAATGAGATACAATTAGTTTCTAAATCCAAGGGGTGTCTGAATGATGTTACAAAATGTACAGGGAAACACAGCCTATATTTGGAGACAAATAATTGTATTTGTGTATGTGTCTGTGTTTGGTTTCCCTCAGTCCCAGGGAAATAACACCCATCGTTGAGACTGGATTTGCTGCAGGGGTTCCCTGTGAGAGTCCCTCCCATCCAAAGAACATCAGAGCAAAAGAGGGGTGCCTGCCTTTATCCAGTGCATGCACACACTGTCTCACTAACTCCCACTGCTAACTGCCCGGGGGTCATGGGCAAGGGGGAAACAGCAGTGGGAAAAGGGTTTGGTGACCACCTACAAGTGATCCCCACAGTGCTTGTGGACTCCGCACAACCCCTGCTTGTTACACTGGGATTGGGGGTGGGAAGAGAACTTACACTTCTGTGGGTTATCTACTGTTGGGAACAGATGAGAAATTGTGCATTTTGGAGAAAGGGTCCAGATTTCTTTAGATTAAAGCTGCTAAAATTTATTGTTCATGAGTCCCATGTCCAGCCTTTGTAGTATGGGAATACATCACCCCATTGCTCAAAGAAGGTAAAGTCGCTTCTCCATCTAAATTTCTATTTTCTTGTTGGCCCTGCTTTCTCCTGATATGTCACAGCAAAAATAAAAATAAAAAATCTTTGTAATTTACCTCATGGGCTGTGTGGGACTCTGTATGAAGATGGAGGCCATTCCTGGTTTCTCAGTGAGCAAACATATTAGAATTTTCCATTTCTTTACATGCTGGCCAATAAATATATTACCGGGATACAACAACTCAATTGCTATTAAATTTAGCAAAATTAAGTATTTTTGGCCTTTCCCACTCATCCTCTCTGTTGCCTTAACAGAGAGAGATTTTGGATTCAATCTAAAAATTTGACAATTTTCTTCCCTGCTTCTCATTGTCTCATTGAACAAGGCACAATACTTTCACCGTTATCTTAGCACCACTTATGCCCTCTTCCCTACAGTTTACCACAACTAATAGATATGGCTTTAGCCTGAAATAGATTTTATTTACCAGTTGGGCTACAATCAGCAATAAATATCCAGAGATCCAGGTATTTTTATACTAAGTTACAATTAGAAACATAAGTATAATTTTTTCAGCTCAGTAATATGATTTTACAGAAATCTTTGGGTTGCTTTATCTTCCTCCCACTGTAACATGAAATTGGCTGGTGATATGATACTGACAGTATAAGTCATTACAGGTCTGACGTTACAGTTGTTACACATTGCTGAATCTGTCAAATGGAAAGGGAGCACAAAGGGAATTTCCAAATGCAGCTGCTATTTCCCATTTGTTAGATCCTTTTATTACACCATATAAGTACACAGCTGGGAAATACTATAGAGTAGGAGTTAAAACAAAATATTTTGGCTTCCAGACATTCAGAATACACAAAGGACTCAGTAGAAAGCAATGCCTGATATCAAAAGGGAGTGAAAGTTTGAAAACATTTCTAGCCAGTGTGGTTTTTTTCTGATAATGAACAATGTAGTTTAGAGGTATCTTACAGAAAGTGCTACGTACCATAAATGTTGGGTAAAAACGCAATTTTTTTTCACTAAAATTTCCCTCCTACGGTATCTTTTCTAAACTTGAGACCTGTACAGCCCTCGTAGCAAATTATGATGCATACGTGTGCTCTTTCAAATTCCAGTGAACTCCTTAGTAGTTTTAAGGACAGAAAGGATGCAGGATTGTGCTCTTAATTAGATACCAGATAAAAGAGAAATTTTTCCTCCCCATATGTCGACACAGCATTCTTTGAATTTACTATCTTTTAAGCAGACAACACACATTATTGATGCATTTTAATGACAGCACTACTGTCTTTACTTTCAAAGTAAATGCTATGAACAGGTGCTTCTTCAAATCTGTTTCTAAAGGATCTGTCTGGGAAAGGTCAGAAAGTGCTTACCTTCTGGGAATTTGGGTTTATTAAGTAAAAAAGCGGCCACTACCACAGCACCTATCTCAGAATTGCCCAACCCACCTCCTGGAATCTGTCTTTCTGGAAAGAAACATCTATCCTCCCTATGAGGAGTATGAACATGTTCTCATCATGATAGTTGCAGGCCACTCTAAATTCTTTCATAACAGTATAAATGCCTGCTTGACCGAGATACTTCAGAGAAAGTTTCTGCAATGAATATAGGCTTAAATGTTTGCTGATAAAGAACATATTTAAGTGAGGAAAAAAAAAAGTCATTAAAAATCAAACAAGGTACTTAAATGACAGTCCTTCAAGGAGGAAAAAAAAACTTTATTGTTGTGATCTCACAAGCTAAGTCACCTAAATGTAAATACACTTGGACCTTGCTCTGCACATTTAGAGCTCTTTTAATTGCAACCAAAAAACATGTCTTAGAATTTCAGTCTTCACTGGTAGCCAAGCTTTGTAAATTAGACCCTGCTTTGAGCTGGGAAGAAAAGAAAATCCATTTGGTTTAGCTGAGAGCTTGTGAAATAAGGTTGACATATATCCACCACCAGATTTAAGCCTAGGGACTTGTGGAAACTGCTAATGATTTTCAGGACATTCATCTACATGGAATATTTACTGGAAAAAGGAGATAGGAAAACCAGAGTGCTAAGTCCCTCAAGCAAAGTTTATGCACCTGTTCTGAAACATGAGAGGCTGTGCAGTGATTCGTGCCTGTCCAAAGGTACAGCGAGTGTTGACTTGACAGTGCAGCATTAGGAAAGGAAGCAGCGATTGCTCTCTGTCACTGGCACTGCAAATCCCTTCAGAGCAATATGAGCACAAATGATCACACTGTACAAGGGCCAACCATTTCAGCTCACTCCAGGTCCAAGGAACAGGCTGAACCAAAAAAAAAAAAAAAAAAAAAAAAAAAAAAAGCATGGAGAGATTGCTGGAATCTAGGAGTTCCTTTCTCTCTAGGACACAGAGTAATTTTATCTATGATACTGGTGTCCTAATATCAAAATTCCAAGAGTGCACCTGCCTCTCTGAATGAATGGAGAAGTAGCTGATGAATTCACAGATTAACTTTTTCCATCAACAAACTGGATCAGTCCTTTCTAGTCTGCATGCAGCTTGTCCTCCTGATAACACAGAAGTTAAAATTATTCTAATGTGCTTATTGCATAACTTGGGCAAAAGAGTGACTCTCTGTCCAAAATTCTGAATATAAGCCATACATACAACTTAAAACCTACCTCTCCAAATTGCTAATCTGTAATCATTTTTCTTTAAAGTGATTTTGCAGTGGAAGTTTTGCCTTCTTCATGACAGTCAACCAAATACCTAAGAATATTTAGGCCTGACAGAAAGTTCTGTACTGGGTTAAATTGTGCATTATAGATTAGATAACATTTTCCTGGTTTGGTTAAATCAATTGGATCTTAGGAGAAAAAGAAAACAACTCTATATTAACAAAATAAATCCCATTGTAGTGCTATTATTTAACTAACTCCAGACATGATAATAGGTACAAAGAACTCTGGTGTCTCTACTGATTAATGCATTAGAATTATTATACCTAGTCAAATTTGAAATGAGTCCATTATTGTTAGTGGTGCTAAAAAAATTCTGCAATTGTGCTTAACATTATTAAAATCTGCTGATTTGTACTGGAAAAAAATGAGATTTGCTAAAAAATATATCTGCTCATAGATATTTAATAGCAATTGAAAAATTTTATGAAAATACATATTATTCTTTTTAAGCTAATTGTCTGAATTTAAGGTTTTTGAAAGTCACTTTCCAGAGAGTCTGAAATTATGATGTTCTAAATTTACAGAGCACCTGGCTGCTCCACATACCTTAATTCCATTTCTGAGGAAAGTACACAAGGAAAATAAATTGACTAAGATGCTCTGCCCGTTCAGCTTTCATTCAGCCTGCCCATTTATTGCAGAGTTTTGGGGATTCAGAGACAGAGCTACAACCGCTAAAAAAATTATATTTAGGCTACTGAAGAGACTAGGGATAATAATTCTGATCATTTCCAATATCACCTGTGACTAAGTGGTGATCTAGCTACTCATAAAACACTTTTCCCCTCCACAAAAAGTTGCAATTTCCTAAAAACACGGTAGGATGTTTGTGTCACCTAAAATGCCAGCTTCTTTTGTGTCACCTAAAATGTCAGCTTCTTTTTTGCCGTGTAAAGATATAATATTCTAGATTTGGTAGGTCCTGTTTCTGAGAGATGAGTAAAAAAATACATTAAAGTTTCTTCCTTCAGCACAACACTTTGCAGATGACAAACAGTTGTGAGCTACATCCCCCTGTCAGAAATTAATGCTTGAATATATGAGCTAGAAAGGTTATGACATAAATCAAGGTATGAATGAAAACATGATAAATAGATGCATTTCCTTTCAGAAGGTGAACTCATCAAATGACCTCATTCAAATAGACCTGTATACTTAAGTAAATTATACAATTGTAATTTACAATTACACCATACGATGTTGATCTACTGCTGACACTTTAACATTTAAAAAGCTTTACACCTGCACACGTCTTCCCAAAGGGCAGTGAACAATCTCTTACAGCTCTAAACCTGGAAAGCCCACGTGAGGATGGCAAAACTCACCATTCTGTGTTGGGCTGAGATTACTCCGTCCCACTCAGGGTCCTGCTGGATGGTGGTGACCAGGGTCGGTAGCTCCTCAGAGTGAGGTTTGTTGTGCATGACATTGTGTAGAGGCAGATGAGAGGCCGCATGCTGATCACTGTTGCCCTCCTCCTTGTCTCGTGATGCTAAGTCCTGGGTCATTGTTTCCTCTCCATCAGCTGCACATGCAAATGGAGAGGTAGCCTGCTTGGAAGACATTCTTCTGCGAGACAAGAAAAGGGGACAAAAAGAAAATATTGGTGCTCCGTGACAAAAAAAAATCAAGCTCAAAACAGTCCTCTGAGTGCATCACACCTGCCTAGAACAGTAATAAATTAAGCACCTGCAGTCAACAGAAGCACTCTAAAAAGCACAAACTTGAGGGTCTGGATCCAAAACACTGTGGAAAAGTATTCCTTGATGCTAAGACAAGTCAGGGTTAAGTTATATGACATCATTCTATTAATTTAGACATGTCAAACAATATCATTTTCTCCAGCCATAGGAAAATAGTGTTTTTATGGGTATTTTCATGTTGATTTTGTTGATGAGTTAAATTCTTTAAGCTCTTACTCCCATGAGCAACCTGAAACTTACAAGCAAACGTTTAAAGGAGAGAGCTCATCATGCTTGCCTGATTCCTTGCAAGCAGGAGATGCTTTCTACATATATGAGAATCAATTCTAAATCCATTTCAAAATCTGCTAAGTGAGTCCTTTTGCTGTTTGTTTAAAGGTGTACTGCTTTTAGATGCTTTAAAATTTTGCCCAGTTTTACCTTTCAGAAAGTGTTTTGAGAAGCTCATGTGAAAAGTGTTCTAAACCTAAAAGGTTTATTAAATGGATGGATAATATCTTAGTAGCATTTTTCAGTTCAAACTAAAAACCTAAAATAATTATGTTTCCTTTCATTTTAGACATGAAATACAGGATATAGCTCAACAAAATACTTTAAATTACTTAAAAGTGCAATGAATAAATGCACTGATTTATGTTAAATGACTTTTCCTAATAATGGCCTCTTACTACCATCTCATATGCAAACACAGCTTTCGCCACAGTTTCTGCACTTAGATGAAAATATTACTGACTTCAACTCAAAATCTGAAAACACTGTAATTTAAAATTTCTAGTAAGATTAACTGCAACTGTTAAAACAATCATTAATAAACCTGAAAAGGGACAGCTAAAATATATTAGTTATTTTCCCAGGTCTTAGTAACTTCAGAATATCCTTGACACTGAAATTGCTGAGAAACTAAGGAATAAGATCTTCACCTTAATTGCTTTTTAACAATAATTGATTTCATACCATTTCTTTAAAAATGCACAAATCAGTTAACATAGGAAACCACATGAGCATTTTTCAAATTAGCAAATCATTAACTTGCTAGTACTGTTGCTACAGACAAATAAATACTGATTAAAGGGTCTGGAAATCTGAGACTAACAGTTAAATTTACAAATCTGTCACACGCTTTCATGAATATTACAGTGAAGGAAATATCAAGTGCAAAGAAAAATAATTAAGTTAATTCCAATTTAAACAGTAGTTTTTATGTAGCAGCCTGTGTTTCACATAGGATTTAACAGCTAATGCTAAATTTCTCACAATTAATGAGGGAGTTCAGATTTAGTATCCTACAGTGAAAAAAAAATTAATATAGGATCAACTAATCTAATTATGTACAGTTCAATATGAAAGTATTACAAGCTTTGAAGTGCTCTGAAACATATTAAAACACTGATACCTATTTAGAATAACTATTCTGTAAATAGAGATAATCCTGCCTCTTAAACTCGATACTGGTGGGGAAAAAAAGGTTTGAGTTTTCTTTAGGGAAGCCTAAGTGTAAGTGGGAGTCTAACATGAGTGTTGCCAATATGCAGAACTGAGGAATTTAAACCGTGCATTACATTCTTCCTATGCTAAAGAATTTGCATTGATGCTACAGAGAACATGCCAAGAGTTCAGCAACCGGCATTATCGTGTGCACTTCAAAAGGTTCTGGCTCATAATTGCTATGATCCAAGATAAAATAAAAGGTTGCTTTCCCTTTTCTCATTAAAGTAGTCACGTTAATGCAATCACTCACATGAAAATATAAGTCATGTTTTGCGTGATTTGAAAACCCGACATGAAAACCGAAAGTCACAATAAAGGTTTTTCCTTTCTTTCACCTTCCCAACAGATCTCATTCCTGTTTCATACTGAACGAGCTTCTGTGTAAAGCAAGAGCTATGGCTGTTTCTTCACCATAAATTAATCATGACACAAAACTAGAAATGAAAATGTCTCTTAAGAATAATTTCAACTACAAACTGCACCAATGAATAATACTGCACAATTCTAATTAAACACAACTCTGCAGCTGCAAAAATAGGCTGAATCTGTCCAAAGCTACGAGTTGGCTTTAAAGGCTGGTTTGTTAGGGACTGTTTTCTTAACGAAGGCTGGGCCCTCAGTCTTAATCAGCCAATAAATTATTTCCTGCAATTACATTAAATAGAAAATTATCTTCAAATTGGGAATGTTAATTGAAAATCAAAATTCAGACTGAAGTTTAGAAATTACATGCTGAATATAATTAGTCTAGAAAAGCTTCACCTTTATTTCATAAACAGGCTTTTGGTGTTTCCCCAAGTGACCATACAGCAAAGCTATCTACTGGTAATGCACTACAGGGGAAGCATTTTTTCCTTGACACATACACTAATATACTTTCCTCTTATTCGTGATGTTTTAAACACAATTCAATAAAAATCTCCATTCAATTGCTGTAAAATCAATTACATCAAGAGAAGGACTTTGTCAACACTAAAAATAAAATTATTAAAAGTCCCATTGACTAATAATCTCAAGCCATGCCCAGCAACTTTTTTTCTGTACTGGAGTAAGAGAACAGACCAAGTTCAAGTGCTTCCTAGCTCCACCCACCACTTTTCCCCACTGCTGCATTATGGACAGATACCTTCCATGCTGCACTTTAGTCAGTCACCTAGTCTTGGAGCCTGGAAGGGAAGACAGGCTCAGGCAGGCCTCCCAGGCACTCGCTTTTCTCATGGCATGATTTTTAGGGGCGTGTTTCACTTCTATTTTCTCCAAAGCTTTGTTAAAACAACTAGATTTAATGGTAACTTTTTGGTTGTTAGATTTAAAACATTGGGTTTAAAGGGACAGATGTGTTATATTAAGCCCTCCACATTCTTTTTCCAGCACAAACATTAACTCAGGGAATATAGTTCATTGGTACATGGCTTTCTGAGGGTGTCCATTTATGCTTGGGTTTGCAATCGGGAATGCAGAGCAAATTTAAACTCTGCAGATGGGTGTTATCCAGCAATTTGGGAGAATTCTGAACACATGATTCCATCAAGTCAAAAGGCAGAGTTCAGTCAATAACTCCAAGGTCTCACTCAACTCCAGTGGAGAAGGCTCTGGCCCAGTTGAGTAGTTTATGTTTATGATAAAATTAAGCTGTAGAACAGTGTGTTGTGTTAAAATATTTCAATGTTAAAATATGAGCATGAATAGCAGTCAAATTTTAAGCCATAACAACTTCCCAATTTTATATTTAAAATATTCAAAACGCGTTTGCTAAAAATCCCTGCTGAAAGGGGGAAAAGAAAATCAATATTCTTAATAAATTAGACTTGTAAAAATGTAACAGAAATTTACTAATTTCCATTATAATTTTTTTTCTGCTATTATCAATTAAATTCAGTGGAATGATTAAAAAAAAAAAAGTTTCTGATAAAAAATATCTCCCTAGTTATAACCCCTGCAAACAGGGGTTTATAATGGAAGTGCTGACACAACCCTAACTACAGCAGCGCAAATGGTGCCGCTATAATTCACAAAATCAAGTTCTATTATTCTAAACTATCCTCGCTCGGGGGGTTTTCTTTACTGTGCTCCCAGACAAACTGCTGAAGCATGAAAAATTTAAATGCAATCAAGTGGGTCCAATTCTACTTTACTAGAACAAGTGTCTACAGTGGTACAATCTTAAAAGAAGATGCAACAGATTTGTTTGGTTCTTTTCTTTCTTTTTTCTTTTTTAGCTGTTTATTTATAATACTGTGCAGTGGAGATAAAATAAGAGAGGAAATTACACTCACATTATATCAGTATATTGATTACACAGCATACAATCAGAAAGAAAACTACATTGTGAAATTGTTGCTTTGGTTAAATTGACAGATTAGCTGAACACAGCAATCACTAAAGGTGGAAAATATATCTAATGGGTATGAGAAAAGGTTGAAAAAGGCCCTAATTAACTGAAGTCCTATCACCTACTCAAGTCTGAGAATTTAAAAAATCTTTATCCATATTTTCCAACACTAGAATAAATTCTACCTCATTTTGAATTTGAGACATAAACAAAATGTGATCATTTCTCAAAAGGTCAGTAAACCTGAAGGACTGGATCCCAACTTCAGTCAGCCTCAGGGTAGAAAAGCTAAAATTGAACTGCTATGGGCTTTTTTACCTACAAAATGCTAAACACAGTCCCAAACAGCTTCATTTGCTATAGATATGACCTAATTTTTCATTTTAAACCAAAGAAGAAATTCTCTCTGCCCTAAAGAAGACTGCCAGTCAGATTCACAGAACATTGTTTTTCCTTTTTTCCTACATCCAGTGTGTGTTATACCTTTCTAAATGCAAATATTAATACTTTTTTTTTCCTAAGGTTTTCCTACGGTCTCAAGTTCTTCAAAAAATTCGTATACTCTTTTTCAAAACAATTAGCTGATAGTCCTGACGTGAAAGGTTTTCAAAGCCTGAAAAATCATCCATCCCTGTTGACTGCTCAAATGATTAAATGTTACAGTAGAAATTCAGGCAAGATGTGGAGTTTCAGCTGCCAGACATTTCAGAATCAACTCCCGAAGTATGACAACAGATAACAACAATGCAATGGCCCAGACGCTGTTCCAAAAACATATAAACTGAGCAATAACAACGAGATATATGACCAAGCAGACTTATAGTTGGCTGGGGAATCTTGCTTCTGCTCTGCTCCACCCTCACAAAGCATTCATAAACCTAAAGGCATGTCTACATTGTAGTCACATAAAAGACTGCTTTGTAATGCTCAGATATCCAAACTAATTTTAAACAAGCTTGCTTCTGATAGTTCTCCAACTACAGTAGCGTGGTGCTCAGATGGGCTAATTCATCCTCCTTTAGTGACTGCAGCAGAGACATAACCCAGGTCTACAGCTCCAACAGTAGATTGGAATCAGATTAGATTAGAAATATATTCGCTTACAGAGCTTTTATGAACAGTCTCCATTCCTTTTCCCCAAAGTGCCAGATTAAAGTACTTAAGTGCATGATTAACTGTAAGTATGCAAGCAGTCCACTAATTTCAAATTGGACTACTTGGTTTCAAAAAGTTAAGCACATGTCTAAGTGCTTTGGTGACTCCAGAACTAAATAAATTAAAAGAAACCATTTTTAGAAGTACTCATAACCTTTTAAGCATTTCCTTCTAAACTTTTATGCTAACCTGGTGTTCATAACGAAAAAAAAAATCAACCACAGCATCTTATCCCTTCCCAAGTTTTAAAATGTGCATACATAATTTTAAACATGGTTACAGGACCTCCCTCACAAATCCTCACTTAACTTTGGGGTATATTAGATGCATTATAGCTCAGATAGACTTAAAGAAAAATGAATGTGCTTTGGCAATAGCCAAAATATTTTGTAGTTCTGCCCTGTAAAATAATGTTGTGTAGGCAGAACCCAGGAACGTAACTCACTGTAAAGCTAATGCTGTAATCCTTATGCCATCTTAGAATAAACAGCTTTTTCCTAAAATGATGAAATCTCGTCTCTCTTTTCAAGGAGAATTAGGAACAGAATTGAACAGTTAGTAAAATATTTTGTACTCCGGGGGCCCCACACCTCAACATAAATCCCTCTGCACAAAGCCCCAATAGCTTGAGAAGGAGAGAATCTCTGTTTCTGTTCCTGGCTCTGAGTCACACAAGGCCTCAAGCCAATCAATTCAACTCCCTCAAGCTCTTCCTTGGCTTAATTTTGCAGGAATTCTATATGAATTAGTTACATATAGATCATAAACAGCATTACAAGATTAGAGAGTTTATGGTAATCGCAGGAACCACCTTGGAAATAAAAGGGCGGGAGGGGGAGTGGAAGCAAATGTGATTCAAGAAATGACAGCTAAAATGTTAACTGAGCACCCAAATCTCTGGCTGAAACAAGCATCAAGCTAAGCAATACACCCACGGCTTCCAAGATACACACTCAGCTATTCTTGCATTTGTTTTCCCAACCCAGGCAAATTACACTTTTGCTAATAGATACGAATCCAAATCACAAAGTTTGAGTTCAGATTCAGACTTCCTCAAAGCTCAGAGGGTTGGGAAAAACTTTTATGGTATTTCTTCTCATTTGAAGAGAAAAGAATATGAGGGGGAAAAAAACCAGCTCCTTGGAATTTTTTGGAAAGTAATTTTCTGATGTTCTGCCATTAGAGTGACCTTCCCAGCCATGCAGCTATGGTGAACTACTAGGGTTAAGAAATGAGCTCTTGTCTCTTCACCTAGTTGTTGAAAGCATCAAAATGGACACAGCAAAACAGCCTCACAACCCCTCTGGACTTTTCAGTGAAAATCTAAAATCTTTGTTTGGATTCATAAATGCCAAAATCACAACCTATCTTTTTAGCAGGCTAAATACTCCATTCTCTTTATCCCCTACCAGAAGCTTTCACTGAAAATGCCTAAGGTGAATGAACCCACATTGAAAGCAATAAAATAGCAGTGAAAGAATAATAATTTAGCACCTGGGATGTGCTCATCTTCAGTCACTGTACTTAATATTTTCTATAGTTTATTTTTAGCTGACAATATTGCTGTCACATTATTTAAACAGCTTGAGACTGTTCTTTGGACTGGAGCTCATATGCCCTGGAATGCTTTGACTCATGAATTGTTTCTCCTGATAATGTTACATCACGTAACCACCTCTGTTTAATTGGTTGGTATTAGCTTCTCAGTGATGGCTGCCTTTAAAGTCCTATGACTGGACCATGTGTCTCTGGATATCCAATTTCTTACTGTTGGAAAAAAAAAAAAAAAAAAAAAAAAAAGGCAGTACTGACTTCCAGCTATCTTTACCAATAATTATGGGAACAAGAGTGAGCGTGCCAAGAATTTATCCATCAGCAACTTATTAGGATTTATTTTTTTAGGCAGCAAGTAAGAGAAAATACAATATAAATAAAAGCAATCATTAACAATAAAATTAGAAAACAATGCTTGCTATAAATAAGCATTAATCCACATATTTTTATGGATCAGAATTACTTAATTGTTCATCTGAATGATTATATAAATGGTTTTGATAAAGGATGCCTAAAAATACTAAAATAAGAAAAATTTATTTTAGCATGTTTAGACTTTGAGACTTTACACAGAAGACAAAAATACTTTTTTTTTGCCCTTACAAAACCAGTTAAGAAGTTGTTCTAATAACTAAAAATCTTCCTGATCACATTTAGACCTGGTGGGCATAAGTTCCTGAAAGGTTCATTAAATCCTTTCAAGACTCCACTAGAAACATGCTGCAATGGTAAGATACAGTATTCTTATATTATTTCCCTCCTATGGTACATTTTCAGGAGTTGCCTAAGATTGCATGAAATGAGTTAAACAGTTAATTTTCAGTCCTACAGGTGTGAAAGGTCACATGCCATCTCTCTGCATTTCAGAACAGAAATATCAATGCAGCCAGACTTCTCTCCCCTCCTCCCATTTCCTACTCCCTCCTTTTCATATTTTTAGTTCTCAGCTCTAAGTCAAACCACAGCTCAACAGACAGAGAAATGAAGTATCACTTTCAGGCTCACCTGTAGCCTGTTGTACTAAAATACCAAATTAGAACCTCCATGTAACACAAAACAATAGCTCTGCAGCTCAGTTACAGATTTTTCCTTTTAATAAAAACCTTATACTACAAGCCTAAAAACATTTCTAGCAGGCAAAACATTTCTGATTCAGTAGAGGTTATGCAAGCATCAAAGCACTTAAATATAGGTGCCAAACCACATTGCCAGGAGCTCTTACTATTGTGAAGTACTGCTACCTGACAGCTCAGTGAATATAAAATTGCTTGTTTCTCCAACTGAAGACAATCAAATTGTCACCTTCCATTGTAATAACACACAACTTGAGATCAGCAAAGTGCCAACACAATTACCAGGAAGAAACAAAATGTTACAAAAATATCGGATCTAAAATTCTCTAAAGGGTAAACACTTCCATCTGGCTATTCACTCACACACACACACAAAAAAAAAAAAAAAAAAGAAATATGAGAAATTCAGATGAGAGATTTTATTCTCACTATCAAATATCCTAGTTTATTTAGCAATAAAAAATTATTTGTAAAATACAAAAAGCAGTGAAGGAGGTGATTCATGAAACATTAAAAATAAACACAGGGCAGAACTGTGCTGGGATTTTACTTGTGCACATTTAAAGTACAGCAAGGGTCAGTAGAGTTGCTGCTAAGGACGAGCATACCTATCTGTGTTGTTGTTATTATAAACTCAAATATGTGAAGTTTCATAAAAATTAATTCTAACTGGCACACGGCGTACTTTGGCACAAGCTACACATGACGTGTCACTTTTATTTGTTTATTTAAATGACTTCACTCAAAGAACTGAAAATGAAGTTTGAACTGCAGTCTGCCTCAGAACTGGGACTTTCAGGATATTAAAATCCAAGGAAAACCTTTGAAGGAGGTAATCTGAATACATGAAAAATAGCATTTTCACTATATATTTCTTGAGGTTATTCAGCAAGTGGCCTACATATTCAGGAGTGAAATTTGCATTTTGGTGATGCAGAGATCCAATAACTAGAAATTGTTTTATATCTATAGTAGCTTTGGGCATCCTATAAGCTACAAAAGAGTGTCCTAGGTAGGATATATACATGGAAAACTATTTTCATCTGGTTCACAGAAATGAAAAAAAACTTAAATCCTTCTTGAAAAATTTGCACTGTAGGGTGATATCATGGATTATCTTTTCTGTGTTGACATTCCATTCACTTTGTGTGACACACACACAAAGTTCCTGTACATTTCTTGATGAAAATGCACATCACCTTCACACAATCTTTAAGGTTTCCCCAGCTATGGGCAAGTTAGAAAAGAGGACAAAAGAGCAAAGCCAAGACTCAGTCTTTGATATCAGCTTTTCTCTGAAGGACTATTAGGTAATGGCAGTAATGGTCAAGGAGCTTTTTTTCCACCCTGCACAGCTGCACCAGAGCCAGATATAATCCTAACCCTTTGGATAAAGCAGGCACAAGGACTACTTAAACACATTGTTAGCCTTGCAGAAGAGGATAAGATGCAGCTCCACATATCCAGCCAGGAATTCCTGCTGTGCCTTGTCTCAGGTGCCTCATCCACCGGAGCTCAGGTGCAACACAGAAAAGCTGGATTTTCCAACTGCAGCCTGCTCCCAGGCTTTGGCCTTTGATGGTTGCTCTTGTGCACTGCACTGAGACACACAACAGCACCAGCAGGAACAGAGGAAGAAAGGAAGGTAGCAAAAAACCGAAACTATTTTAAAGGCCCAAGTATTTTGATCAGATAAAACCTAACTAGACACAATGCCCATTTTTGTGCAACTTTGGGAAGTTCTTATTTTTGTTCAGGGTCTTTACAAACAGGCTTTTAGATGGCAGCATTGTGCACAATATTTCTTTGTTTTGATCTAAACTCTACACAATATGATCATTACCTGTGTGCACAATGGGAATTCCAAAATGTGTTTACAGACCCCTGCAGGAACCACCTTATTCACCAGTGAGCTGCAGCTACTACTGGGAGAAAGGAGAGGGTAGTCTGAGGCATCATTCTGATCAGAAAAAGACTGCAGGACTAGCTAAACCCTTATTTGATGGGCAGTGTGGCCAAGAACAAGTGTGGTAGCATCTCTCTTTCTCCCCGCAAACTCTCCACTGCTTGGGTTGTGCAACAGCATGGGACCCTTTTTATTTTAATAACCTTCACTACAAAAATATGAAGAAAAAAGATAAATAATTACAACACTAAGAAATCAAATAAAGTAAAACAAAACATTTTCTCCTCTATTAATTAAGGTAATCAGCTGCTATTAAGTGCAAACAATTTAAAGTTCAATTTATTGAGACTTTGAACCTCCGATCCTTTCACAAGCTCCACAGGTGAAATATCTACCAATTTTAACTGACTTTAGAAAAAGCCTGAAATAATAAGACATCGTTATTCAAAGTCTTAGCATGACATACTTAACATCAAATATTTTAATTGTCATTTAGTTTAAAAAATAAATTGTTTAATACTAGCCAGATTCCCAAATAAAGTTCTGTATTTTTTAAGGAATTCACTAAGGTGTCTAAGGACTAGGCACTAAAAAGAATCAGAGAACATTAAAAAGTAATCATTACAGGAGAAACTTACACCACTTCACTATTCAGCTTGAAGAGATCAAGCAGCAGCAGTCCCTGCATGCAGCACCCTGAAACTGCATCAGTTTCAAAGCAAACTACAAACTCTCCCTGTCTTTTGGTTTCAGTTCTGTAACGCACCACAAAATTGTTAAAAAGAAATAATCTGCAGTAATTGAGGACCCTCAACTATCCTGCTTCCACAGAAGGTTATAGAATACAGCATCTGCTCTGAGAAGGAAACATGCATATCAAAATCAACCATAAGGGTAAAGGTGAAGAGTGCTCAGGCTCTGAATTGCTCCACATTTCTGAGTGTTCAAAGTTCAGTGTCAGTAATTTTAAATGTGTTAAAGAATATAATGAAGAAAAACTATCAGAGTACAAAAGAAAACACAAGCCAGCACACAAACCAAAGGCTCAGATGAAGTTTTTTCCAAATAATTAGAAAGTAAAAGGACCAATGGTCTAAAATGCAGACTTAAAATATTGTCAGTGATTTTAATTTTTTTTTACCATTATCCTGCACATCCAGTTAGATCCCCTGCTAGATTAAATTTTAGGTAAGAGGCTGAAATATTCTTCTAGAATTTGTGATGCAGTATGTTTACCATTGAAATATACAGTGCCTTATTGTGGTTTTCATCTCTGACCCATTTTTCCTATATATTAAGGATAAAACATACGATCTGCACTTGTAAGGAAGTCTTGTCTTTTCAAACAGTGTCACTTTTTTTTTTTTTGCCCAGGGCTATATTTTGTAACCGTTCCCCACTTATGTTTATTGGTAATAATTTATAATATATAAGTAAACAGTGCATAATATGTGCAGACTATTACCTCAAAACCCAGATTTGAACAGTTTCGTTTTCTCATGGACATTTGTGGAGGGCTCTGTTAACAATTTCAAAAGCTGTGCCATACAGAACACGATGCATACATTACATACACACAGCTTTGCAGGCAGGTTTCGTTGGTACAGCTATCCTCACTACCACGAACCATAAACGAGACAGTCCATTGCCTGTGGCTCTAGCCCAAATATGTATAGAACTGAAAATAAATATATCTTTTATTCTAGGAATTATGACACAGACACAGAATCCCTACAGACTTTTGAGAATGAGTCGGAGCCTCAGACGCTGTAAATCTGAGCAGTTGTATTGAGGTTAACTCAACCCTATTTATTCATCTAAAGATATATCCTTAACAACTTTTCTTGGCATTGAAAATTTATGTTGGGTCTTTTTGCAGTATGGAATTTCTGTGTTTTCCATGAAAAACTGACTACTAGTATTAGCAGGAATCATATGACACAATAATATTCCTCCAAACACTCATTGCAGAGAAATGCAAAAAACAGTAAGGTAGATTAGGAATAGTAGCAGACTGTATCCATTGCTCTCAGTATTTCTAAAGTGTATTCCTCTTGAACTGATTCAAAATAACAAGATCTCTTCACTTACACAGACAAGCACTTTCAAAAAAACTAAACCCCAAAAAATTACTTCTCCGACTGGCATAAGAGCTTATAGCAG